>NC_138766.1:4598365-5198365 GCF_965113315.1 Podarcis vaucheri | reverse complement strand
TTTTAACAGGTTGCTCGGCTTAGAACCTTGTGGTGGGCTAGATATCCTGGGCAAACGAACAGTTTCTCAGAACAGCTCCAAAATCCCCTGACCGCATCCTCTTGCAAACTCGCTGTGTTGCAAAAATATTGTTTATGCAAGCAGGGGCAAGCAGGGGAGAGAGAAATGTCTTTTTTTAGATTTTGGCTCCAGCCTGGCTCTCCAAAGTGGACCCAGGTGGACCCCTGGTCCTCACTCCTTCACGCTCAGGCACCAGGCGGCATTTTGAATCTCGAGCAAAAGGAGCACTGGGCAGGAAGGAAGAGTGGGTGGGATTTCCTTCACAGAATCACAGGAAAGGGACTCCAATGGTGATTGGGCAGATCAATCAGTCTGGGGACTTCCTTTACTGGGTAAGCAGAAGGGGGGGGGGATAATTAATTTTAAAAGGTGCTGGAACGACGCCCCCCCGTCTTCTGACTGAAATCTCTCCCCACCCCCACGACTTTCACCACTTTGCAACTAAGCCAAGTTTTCTTTGACGCACATCAACCTGACCTTTGAAGAGTTTGTAAGTAAACCATTTTTTAACTTACCAAATGTCTGGTCTTTTCCTATGCTGGGGAAAGAGGGAAACCTTTTAAGGAACTTTTAAGGGGACATTTTAGAACTCACTTGGAAGGGCACATATTTTGAAAAAGTCTAATAGCCTATAATCCCACACTTTAAATCTCTGCTGGGGTTCTCTCACCAAAAAGTACTTATCCCAAACTTGGCATCCAGGAATTCTCCCTCCCTCCCCCCTTCTATATATGCACCAAACACCTGGAGCGATAAAACTGGGTTGCAACAGAGTTCCAAGGAAGAGACCATTTTTATCACTCGGCGCAGTTCTGACAGATCATCACTTTCACCTCTGAAGCCGCATTGTTTTCACTTCAGCGCTGTCCTTGGGTCTACATCTCCATGGATGAGGACTGGTTTTCTGGTCCATTCCATTAGGTACCCCACACTCTGACACCAGATGTGGTAGCATGCCTGCCTGCCGTTTGCAAGGATTTGTAGACCTTTTCAGTTGTGAATGCTTATTGTGTGGAGAGTAATCACACAGAATACTGAAATACTTGGGGTCAAGGGAGGTTGTAATAGGATGTTTGGCTCATCCGTGCAAAAGAGTGGTCTCAGGAAGGAGGGCACTTTGTGGTGTTCCGTCACATTATATCACCTCTTTCCCATAGGTACCATGGGAGCTACTTAAGGGCCCTGAATGCTTGCCTAGAGCTACGCAAACGTTCTTTCCTGTTTCTCCTGCTGTGTGGAGTAGCCTATCTGCATCTCCTCAAAGAATCTGGCCTTCCAGTGTGTCGGAACCTGATCATTGTGTGCTTCTGCCAACTTTTAAACTTTGTCTTTGACCTTCAGGTAGCAGTCATGGGTCATTAAGCAATCTTTTAATTCATTTAATAGTTGATTCCCTGCTGTTTCATGTAAGCTGCTTTGTGGGAAAGCTGTATTAAATGTATCTAAATAAATGAATCAAGTTACACTTCTCAGGAAGCCTATAATATGTGGGCCCTGTCCTAGGTGCAAGTCTTAGCCTATCAATCTTTGCAAGGCCTCCAAACCTTAAAGGTGGTCCATCTCAATATGAGTCCACTCTACAACTGAGTAGTCACGTGACTAGAGTGGCAGAATGTTGGGAAGTGGCTTTTTAACATGTATTTCTATGGCCTGCTGCATCTTATCATGCCTCATACTTGTGCAGCAAGTTGTTGTCCCAGATCTGGGTTCTGCTTTTCCCTGAGCTTTATAACAGAAGTCAATTGAGGTGGGATGAGAGCTGTGCTTTGCACGTGGTAACGTATGATTACAGCTTTTTCCTTTCTATCTGCAGCATCCATCAGCTGCCGAGATTTCTGAAATGTATGAGAGAAACAACTGCAATGTTGCACAAGGACTTGCCTGGTCATATTACGTTGGGTATTTAAAATTCATTTTGCCTGGTGAGTATCCATTGTGAGTGGTCTTCTCCATTAGCCAGTGATGTAAAATGAATTATAATGTCCAGAATTCTGCACCAAAGAAATTCAGATTCAATATGTATACACTAGTAGGTTATATCATGAATTTTTATTATTTATTTTGGTATTGTGGTGGATTCCCACCACAAAAGCAGTTAGTTACATTAGCTACTAAGTCTAAGGTAGCAGTTATTATATTTCCAAATCTCCATACAATGTCCTGTTCTGATCCGATGGAAGAGCAAAAAATAGAAAAAATGCGGAAAGGTTCAGTAGAATAAAATCACTCAGCAGTTACCATGGTGCTTTGTCCCTGGGATCAGCTGGGTCTCCCCTCTTGTACACAAAGAAGAGTGGAATATGAAGACAGATATGGGTAAATGGTGTGCATCATTGTATTTTGGAAAAGTGATATGTGGTTTGGAAGAAAGGGCATGTAGTCATAAAGAGTGCAGAAGCTTCATTCCAAAAGCACTGAAGCCTTTTGCAGATAATCAGTGCAATACACATGCTTTATTTATTTATTTAAAAACAGAAATTCAGAGGACTCCAAACACATAAAACATGGCGCAATCTTATGGGTGAAGGGAAGCTTTCCCAAGACAAACAACTGGTGGTTGTTGCTTCGCATAGGGCAGAGGGAAGAGTGATCCACAGCACAGAGGCAACAGCAGAATATGCCTGTTTTCTGTAGAGTGCAGTGTCTTGAGCAGTGCTTTTTTCTGGGGGTACGCATACCCCTAAACATTTTGTGAATCTTAGGTTTGGCCTCACTGAGGGGCAGTATTTCAATATGAGTAGGGAAATCAGAGTACCCCTAAACATTTTTTAAAGAAAAAAAGCACTGGTCATGAGTATATGACTGCTCAGGCAGATAGAACTCATACAGGGAACTTCTGCATACTTGTGCTTTCCCATTCACATCAGTGTAGGAATTCTGTACCATTTGTCAGAGTCTCCCATTTTTGTCTTTGTAGCAAAAAATTGGAGAATCTGACAAACAGTACAGAATTCCATTGCATGTGTACAGATGCTCTGCAAATTCCCGTCCCTGGCTATAGAGAAAGTGAGGAGCTTCTTAAAGTACTAATGTAATCTTACTGTCTCCATCCAGCTGTCTTTCCTTAATGCGGTTTTGTTTTGAAGGCCTCAAAGATCGGATTAGAGAGTTCAACCAAAGCAACAGCCATTTGCTGAATTGTGAGAAGACTTGGAAATTGCACATATTGATTCCCCTGAGCTGCGATGTGTGTGATGACCTGCAGACGGTTGACAGTCATATTCACTTCATAAAGAATCTCCCAGAATTGAACATGGATGTTGCTGGCATTAAAAAAAGAAACTACAAAAATAGTATCTATGGGATACTGGGTGAAAACAAAGAGGTATGCTTCTGTATTAAAAAAAGTCTTAGAGTGACAATAGGTGTTGAATTTATCATATTTTAAAAAGGAATTTGCCTGAAACTCAACAACTTCTGCCATTAGTTATATGCAGATTATAAATAACATGGGAGACAAGATGAAACTTTTCATGAATCCCTCAGAATAATTCTCTCTAGACATCACTTCTGTCCTCCAGCACCACCTTCTGGAGACATCTAGTCAGATAGGAGTGGGATTCCCCCAATAGAGTCCTCACTCTCAAGCCAACTAATCAGTTCAGAAGCAAAGCATAGTTGCTAGTATCAAAAACTACAAAGAAGTCTAGGAGAACTGACATGATCACATTCCCTATAGTTATCTTCCAGTGAAGGTTGACCAAGGCATCTTCACCTCCTATGTAGGTTTTTAGGTTCTGGTACAGATTATGAAGGGACACAGGTGGTGCTGTGGTCTAAACCACTGAGCCTAGGGCTTGCTGATCAGAAGGTCAGTGGTTCGAATCCCCGCGACGGGGTGAGCTCCCATTGCTCGATCCCTGCTCCTGCCAACCTAGCAGTTCGAAAGCACGTCAAAGTGCAAGTAGATCAATAGGTACCGCTCCAGCGGGAAGGTAAACAGCGTTTCCGTGCATTGCTCTGGTTCACCACAAGTGGCTTAGTCATGCTGGCCACATGACCCGGAAGCTGTCTGCGGGCAAACGCCGGCTCCCTTGGCCTATAGAGCAAGATGAGCGCCGCAACCCCAGAGTCGTCCGCGACTGGACCTAACCATCAGCGGTCCTTTACCTTTTTACAGATTATGAAGTAACACTTCTGAGAATGTTAGTGCTGATGTGAAAGCAACCAGCAATTCCTCAAGCAATAGTCTACATGCCACCCTGATAACACTGGGATTGCCCTTCTCCCCATTCCTCTAGAAACATTTTTGTGTTATGGAGTATGCCACTCCTCTGCGGTCCCTTTTTGCCATGTCCCAAGATGAAAGTGCTGCCTTCAGCTGTCAAGACCGTTTGGAACAAGCCAAGCTTTTCTGCAGAGCACTGGAAGAAATCTTACAGAGATCTAAATACTGTTCTGGCTGCTACCGGCTCATTGTATATGATGGTAAGAAATGGGATGACAGTCTGGCTATTTGTTTTGGAGTGGTGGGGGCAAGGAGGAGGCTACAAGCTTAGTTCCAGGAAGGGATCCTGTGGCAGGTAGAGCCTTTCTTTCTACACCAGAAAAGACCTGATCTCAGTGTGCTTTGGGAACTCAGAAAGAGCTTCCTCTCTGTTCTTATGTCTTCTGCCTGTGGTTTTAGAAGGTCATAGATTTATTATTCTCTTCTCATCTCAGGCTGGATTTCTGCCTAGATCCAGAGAGTTTAATGTGCAGCAGCAAGGCTATAGGAATACAAATGCACATAAAGATTTAGCACATTGGAAAGCATCTTAATCTAATTGATGTTTTTAGTGAACTACGGCCATGAGATCTTTGTCCTGGGTACCTGTAGCCAGTTGAACTCCCTCTGTCTTGCCTCACCTACTAAGGAAGATATGTAGGGATGGCTTGCACACAGAATGGATTCACCTTTGTTTTCTCAGCTGAATTCTGCAAAACATTTTTGTAATCAAAATTATGATTATTGAGTGAGAAAGCACACTTTCTATAAAGAGAATGTATAGTTTCTACCTTTGATATTGGAGTGGTATTTGTTATTTGGTTTTGGTTTTAATTAAGATTTTGTGTACCACATAGATACATTTTCATACAATCTTGTGCTTTACTGAGATACATGAATACTTTTGCAAATAAATGTACATTCCCTTAGAGCAGTTACTCAGTGAGTCATAAACAGTGCTGAAATCACTACACAATGATACTGCTTTCTGTGAATCTAGGGAGCGGGTGGCATTGTGGTCTAAACCACTGAGCCTCTTGGGCTTGCTGATCAGAAGGTCGGTCGTTCGAATCCCTGTGATGAGATGAGCTCCCATTGCTCTGTCCCAGCTCCTACCAACCTAGCAGTTTGAAAGCACACCACTGCAAGTAGATAAATAGGTACTGCTGCAGCAGGAAGGTAAACTGCGTTTCTGTGCGCTCTGGCTTCCGTCATGGTGTTCCGTCGCATCAGAAGTGATTTAGTCATGCTGGCCACATGATCCGGAAAGATGTCTGTAGACAAACGCTGGCTCCCTCAGCCTGAAAAGTGAGATGAGTGCCGCAACCCCATAGTCTCCTTTGACTGGACTTAACCATCCAGGGGTCTTTTATCTTTACCCCCCCCCCTGAATGTACCTACTGTATGTGATGAAAGGTTTTTTTAAATGTATATTCTGGCATATTTCATTTTTGCCTTTTGAATTTCTCTTAATAAGAACAAGACATATTTTTTATGAGATAACATATATCAAAAACTCAGACTTCCGGTCTACCACACAAAGAGATCACAGCTCGTTACGCTTGCTCTGAGTGAGATCAGGCTACTGCAGAGGGAGAGAGGAGTAAGGCGTGGGTTCCACACCTCCCCAAAAGCTCTGGAGATAAACCAGAGCCTCTAAAAGCACCCCACAGTGCTGCCTGGTCTCCCTACCAAACCCCTGACAATTTGGAAGGGGGCCGGAGAGGGTAGAAACCGAGCGCAAGGGGCCCAAACTCCTTCCGTGACAGAAAGCCCTGGACGTGACTCGAGTAGCAGCAGCAGCCCGGAAACAAAGACCCAGGTCGAAACTGAAGGGGGGGACTTGACAACTAAAGAAAATAATTGGATAAGAAAGGAAACGTAACCTAAAGTGACACAGAGCTGCATGAAGAGAATCTGTTAGTGATTTCCAAGAAAAACTAAGTGGAAGGATGGCAGGCTTACCTATATTATGACAAAACGAAAGTGCACAAGGGATTTCTCAACCATGTGATAAGAAATAACCTATACAGTGTTTGGGCAAGATAGAAAACCTCCTAGAAAGGAAGACCCCTCGTTGGATATCCTCCAACAAGGGGTCAGTGGCAGTTAAAAATTAAGCATGAATATAATGTGCCATTCTAGCACTTTGGTTTTTAACTTTGTAAAGGAGTGGAAAAGATTGCACTTGAAACACACAGACGGAAGTCAACATCATTGTTTTCTGGATTAGGGATTGTGTGCTGTGACAAAATTTTGAGACCACCTGCTGCAGAGTTAATGAGGCTTTTCTAACATGCGAGTTCTGTACTCCGGCTTCCTGCAAGCATATTGTGAGATCTTCATCATGCTATAGATCTACCTTAGAGATCTATGCAGCTCCTGGGAAATGATTGTTGGTGTAGTTGGCAATTCAAGGGCTGCAGCTCCACCAGGATGGTGCTGTTGATACATAGATCTTTACCACACACTCTACCTAAAGTTTCTGAGGCAAAATCAAATCAAATCAGGGTAGTAATAGATAGACTTGAAAAGATAACACAGCTATCTGTCTTGATGCAACTGAGAGTGCTCTTCTAGCAGTTAGCTGCAGGGCTTCACATTTTCCTATGAAAAGACCAGTGCAGTCACAACTGGTTTTGTTTTCCCAGATTCAGAAGAAAATGACAAGCACTTCCTGTCCAAGGCTATCCTAAGACACATGGAACAGGAGCTCCAGGAGGAGTACACCATGGATGAAAAGTATGAAGGCAGCATACATAATGCCGAATCATACGGGACTCAGCTCCTCATTAGTGGCTCTGATCATCCCATGTCTTTGCATAGTTCTGGCTACTGAAATAATGGCCCCCATCTCACAGCTCCATGTCCCTTCTTGTGGAAATCATGAGGATTGCTTCCAGATGAAACCTAATAGTACCAAATTTTAATACATGCAGACTGACCCCAACAAGACCTAAAACCCTTTTAGAAAGCATGAAGAGGTTGGTAAAAATTGAGGCAGGGCCACCTCTGAGACTTTGTGGGCATGGAGATATGTTGAAATAAGACAAACATTTATGGATTGTTCTTTCATATGAAGGTGTGGCTTCCTTTAATGCCTTTCTCCCTTCTGCCTCTTCAAAGTTGTTCCAAATATTATGGACAAAGGTGATGAGAGAAGAAAACAGCTCCCCCCCTGACTTAATATCAAGGCCTATTTTTCTAAGATACAGTGGTGCCCCGCAAGACGAATGCCTCGCAAGACGGAAAACTCGCTAGACGAAAGAGTTTTCTGTTTTGGAGGTGCTTCGCAAAACGAATCTCCTATGGGCTTGCTTCGCAAGACGACAATGTCTTGCGAGTTCCTGCTGTTTTTTTTTCCTTTCCCCCCTTTTTCTAAGCCGCTAATCTGCTTATCAGCTGATCCGATCAGCAGATAAGCCGCTAATAGCGCTAATCCGCTAATCCGTCAATGGGCTTGCTTTGCAAGACAAAAAAACCGCTAGATGAAGAGAATCACAGAACGGATTCTTTTCGTCTTGCGAGGCACCACTGTACCATGAAATCTGTGAGGACTTCATACCTAAAAGCTACTAAAAAGATATGTCCAGGTTTTGTTTGTTTGTTTCTCTCCTAGCAACCAATGATTGTTTTGAATCATTACCAAAAGAGTAATCCGGAGGATGAGAGTCTGTGTGGCTTTGCCTCTACATGGACCATGCTCTTTGTGAAAGTACCAGTGATCAATGCTGTCTTCTCTTCTCTCTATTGGTAGAATCCAATGAGAGCCTTTCTAAATGAACACTACCAGAATAGAGAAGAGAGGGCCAGTCTCCTCTTCTGCTGGTAGTATCCATTCGAACAGCTTCCTCTCTTCTCTCTGTTTTCTGGCTAATCAGAAGCTAGTAGCCATGTGTGAGAGAGGGGGGGCTGAGTATTTGTGTAGGAGAAAACAGGTGGGTGTGGTGTAAGAGGCTGGATCCACACTAGAGCCACTAGATAGGCTGAGGAAATGCTTTCATTTGTGGCTTTAAGATGTGGCAGTGCCCTTTCTCATTGCCAAGACGCTTTTATAATGCTTGCTGCAAAGTAAGTTTAATTCAGCAAATATATCTGGCAACAAATAAAAGCCTGCCCTGGCTTCCTGTTGTTTCCAGTTGAGGAATGAGTGATGAATAGCCTCTTAATTACCCCTTGAATATTTTCTCAGATTGCCCCAATGTCAGTTTCTATTCCTGTTTTTGTTCCTCCACTTGACATGTTTAGGGCTTTCTTGTAACATTTGCTAGAGAAAATTCTGTGAGATCACTTCCTTTGTCTGCCTTGGCAAGAAGCTGTAATACTACATACTTCCTTCCTGTCTGGGCAGCTCAGACACCATTTTTGAAAATTACATTTTTGTACTTTTGTAACTTCGTAGTTCTAAACCTGCCTTCATTTTGCTGCTGTAACTGCTGCTTCAAGACCTAGACTGTGTAAGTAAATACTACTTTTATTTCTTCACAAAACAATGTGTGTGTGATTGTTGTTTCTAAGAGGGAGAAATGGAGTAATACCAAGAAAAATCCAGTCTGCCTTAAAGCATTTCTAGAAGGTTAAATCCACCTAGTCTTAGCTTCCAAGCTGCAAAGGATGTTGCCCTGCTGATCTCACTAACGTGAGCAAGGAAGGATAATAACTAAACTATATATCCTCTCCTAGTGTCTAAATCCATTCCTACAAGAAGATAATGTAAGCCTTGGGTTGAAAACACCTTGAACAAAAGCAGGGATGTACCGGTACTTTGAGATGCTTCAGAGAATTGTATGTTAAAAGCCACTGCAGACAGTGAGCTTGCAAAATTTTTACCACAAATCCAGTCTGAAAAACACAGGATAACATAGAAACACTGGCAATTTGACAGCAATATTTCTCTACACTGCATGGCAAGTGAGTGAAGAAAGGATGACAATTCCAGAGGTGAGAAAACATCTGTACATAAAAGGGGAACAGGGGGGTGAAAAGAAAGTGTAAACCAGGGGAAGTCTCTTTCCCCACCTCCTCCCTTGTACTTCTCTCACTTCTCAATGCTTAAGAAATAGACTATATATTTGTGAATAATTTACCAATAACTGCAAGGCTGTTTTCGGTTGGAAACTAGTGAAAAGAATGTCTCCAGATACCTCTGGTAAGAAATACTATGGACATTGTAAGTCAATACATTATATTCATCTATATCTATGACAACAATCACCGAGAGGGCAATCAGTTTACTGGGTGTGGAAATTGTGTGTTGATTACAGATAGATAGATATATGGAACTCCAAAGTACAGCAGCAGGTATTACAAATGGAACAAGCCATATTTTACATGAACATGTATTTTCATTTTGACCCTGCCGGCTGTACAAAAGAAAGTCTATATGCAGTTGTCAACTGACATCATCTGAGGCATCTCTCTAATATCCTTAGTGACATAATCTGTCTCCTCCTTCCCCAACCTGGTATATAATGCACTGAAATACTATTACTTGGACTGCAGGTGTGGATGTGCACATCTGAGTCTTTCTTCCTTTGCAGCCACAGCTTGAATTCAAATTGCAGCTGCAAAGGAAAAATCCAGAGTGTGTGACCCTGATTTGTCTTTTCTAGCTTCAATTTGGCACTTTCTAAATTTGGTACTCCTCTTTCTCAGCACTCAGGCAACAGAAAAATGTACCAAAATAAGCAATGACTGGAAAGGAAGGATTGGGGGCATTTGTGGAGTGCACTGGAGTCTGGTGCTATGGCTGCACCACTCCAACACCTGCTATCATATGATGTCAGGTGATGCACAGGTAAGCGTCGTCCCCTCAAAATCTACCTTACAGGCCAGATGGGGAGACCTTGGAGGCCTAATCAGCTGCACATGCTGTAGGTTACCCACTGCTGACTTGAGTTGCATCAAAACATGGCAAAAAGTGGCTTAGGAAGGGATGCAGGTGACACACAAGCAGAAGGGAACAGGTTGAGGAAGGCTGGTTTAAGTGTCACATCCTATGGAGAATTAGGTATCAACATAAGAATGCCTAAGCCTAATTAATAGATCTCTCATAGGTATAGAATCTCAAGGTAGTACAGTATTGTCCAGATTCAGCTTCACTTTGTTTTCTACTATCAAACTATTACAAACTCCCATCCCAACACCTGTTCAGAATGTCCACTGTTTCATCTGGAATAGAGAGGGCCCAGATAATCCCTTCCTTCCAAGAATTCCTGGAATTGGGCAGCTACCAGCTGCTTGAGCACTTGCCCAAGAAGGGGGGGGTGGGCTAGGGTTCAACAGAAACGTAGAAAAATCACCAAAGTCCAAGGAGGACTTTTTGAAGAGGGGTCCCACAGCTGCCACCTTCGAAGGTGCTAGGATCATGCTTCTCTCAAGGCACCGTTATCAAGTATAATGAATTCAGCTAATCATTCCAAATCATGTAGATGTTATTAAACATAATGGGCAAAAAATGAATATACGGGGCCTGCGCCACGCTTTCCGCAGCATACTTTCATCTGCACTGCCCATAATGTTGTCATCCAGGTTAGTAGGGGTCTGAGTGGTATTATCTGTGAAATGTTTCCCAAATGAGTTACAGTAGGCCACCAATGGCTCTGGAAATCCATCTTGGGGATGCAAATGGGAAAGGTCTCTAGTCACTGGATGACACTGCATGGATACAATGATAGCAGATAAGTAATTTTTCTTCATTGCTGTCACTGCCACAAAGAGGCCCCAGTGCTCATCCTGAGCTTTTCTGCACCTTAGCTGTTGTCCCTCTTGTTTCATCACCTAAATTCCCCAATAAACAATGGAGCCAATGGGCTTAAACCAGTAGACCAGGAGGGAACATGCCAACTGCCTATCTCTGTACACCAGAAACCAACCAGGGCTTTGCCATGTCAGATGAAGCTCCCTGGGGGCTGCCAGGAAACACCAGAGGCCTTTTCACAAGTAAGTAATCTCTATAACATTTAGCTCTCCACTTGCACACTGAGTGTTCAGACCAGAAGCATTGCTGTTCTCCAATGTCAGAGCAGATTGCACGCTGCTTTTTCTGTGGGAACCAAGTTTCTTCCAGTCTTTTAATTGGACTCCATTATCCATGTCTTGTGGCATGGGCTCATGGTACAGAGTGATCTGGATAGTACGTAGTTTTGGACCGTAATGTACAGTCACAATGATTATAATCGCCAAGAGGACAAAAACAGCAACAATGATGGAGATCATGGTAAGGCCATCTCCTTTTCTTGTTACGACAGATCCCTGGATGAAGTCAACAAAATCCTGGTCATCGTGTTGCCTCAGATGATTGTTTGCAACAGAAAAATTCATTGCAGCGCATTAGAAAGGAAGTGTATTCACCTGGGACAAAGAAAAACAGTCTTAAAATGCATTATAGCAGGTTGCTTCAGTTAACTGTACCTGACAGACGGGCTGCATGTTGTGCTGCTTTATTCCCTGTCATGTTTTGGTAAAAGATCCAGCTGCTCATGCCTCAGAACAGCCTTTGTCAACCTGACACCCTCGAGGTGTTCTGGACTGTAACTCCGGCCAGCCCAGCCAGTTGGCAAAGGCTGCATCAGAAAGAGTTAAATACATTTCAGGAGCAGATTGAGCTTCTTTACTTTTTCAACTTTGTTATGATTGCCATAACTTGTTAAACTCTGCCTTAAATCAAAGTCTTCGTAACTGATGGAAACAAGAGTTGTATGATTCAGGGGACACTGTGACTAACAGTATGTGAGCTTCTAAGTTACATTTGGGCTACAGACCCAAGAAAATCCTTAACCATGACTTCTTCACAAAAGGGGTCACTTCTTGACAGCTGTATTCATCATACAGCAAACATCATCATCATCATAGCAGCAATAATAAAGCCCAAGGCAATAAAGCAATTTAATATACAGGAACCAAGGCTGGGATGACAGTCCAGAGCAACAAAATCAAGCCCCCCAATTGACCACAAGCAAGTCCTCTTATCACAGGAACTATTCCCTTCACCCCTTTTTGTCTTGGCAAGTGCAGGTAGGGAGAGAGGTTTGGCCCCAAGATCTTCCACTGAAAACTTCTATAAAAGTAAGTGAGTCTCCCTTCTGTAAAATTTATCCATCTGTTCTGTAGTCTCGTTTATTTGATTTTTCAGTGTTTTAACATATTTATAGTAAAATGCTTACAAAATCCTCCCCATATGAAATTCTCCCTTGATCTCAGGTTCCAAATAACCAGCTCTGCCACTGACATATAACCCTTTCTTTTTCCATGCAAATCACTGAGACCTTGCAAAGCTCCCATTCATATGGTTGGAATCTTCATTAAGTAACTAGCCCTTCATGAAATATAGCCACTAGTTTGACAAGGAAAATCAACAGAGACACTTCCAAAATTTGTTCCCTCCCTCATCTGTTTCCCTCCACCCCAAAGAGTTTCCAGTTCTGAATAATCTGGTCATATTTCCAAAGTGGAACCAATACATTAGAAATCCTCCATTGTTCTGTTTCTTATTTCCAAATTTATACAAAGACAGCACTTAATGCTGTTTCCTTCAGGTATGAATTTCATATGTTCATCCATCCTGTTCATCTCCCATCCTGTTTCTTATGTGCACATCCACATAATGTGCAAACAAACCACTTTGACATGTTTTTACTTATGATTGCATGAAGGCTCTTTGTCTTTTTTTGGTAGCATTTTATCTGTGCATGTATACATACTGATAAGCTATTGCAAGCAATATCCATATTGTGTATGTGCAGCAATATGCACCATCAAATCAAAACTGGTTTGTGCATCATTTTATCAGTGCACATACAAACATTGGCAATACATTAAAAATTGACTGAAGGAGTGGAAAGCCATGGCAATCTATGAATAGTCTGATTCTGCAATATAAGACATTCTCCTAGTTAATCTGGAATTCAGAGAGTGCAACTTGAGACAGACAAAATCCACATTAAAGGAACAGACCCAGGAATGTCTGCTCATCCAAACATGTAAAAGAGACTGGCTCCGTCAGCAAGTGGGCAGGGCTGATTTCATTCAGCGAGTGAGAAAGGTTTTTTTAAACAAGGATATAACTGCAACTTCTGTTTGTGCTGCATGTTGTTAACAACAGCATAGGCTGATCTCTACATCATGGCCCATATGGGAGATCAACAGATAGCCTTCTGTGGAATTGGAAGTGGCAGAGTGCCTGATGGACATCTGGTCCTCATTCACATCACAGCATGGTCTATCAAGCCCCATACTCACCGGCATTGAAAGGGGATGCCCTTTACCTGGAGTCCTGTAGAAGTGCCAACTCAGCCTGGTGCAACCGGCCCATCCCCAGTGCAGGTGTAAAGGTGACGGTCAGGACAAAGCCTTTTTGCCTCAACCTGCTCCTTCCTCTTAGCGGCAGAGATGGTAAGAGACTGATAGCTAGGCAGAGAGAGGAATAGGGGTCAATCGGAACCTGGGAGGTAGTTATCTCAATCCCCAGCAAGTCAGGAACGCTATCAGCAACAGATGAGAAAGAGAGTGTTGAGAGTTGAGCTGGACTGCAGTTAGCTAAGCTGGGATGTCGCTTTGAAGCTACCTAGACGTTCCTCTCTCGGAATCTGACACACAGTGGTTATGTTTGCTTAGAGGAGTGCCTGTTTGCTTCCAGTCATTCTGCTTACGTGTTTGCAAATGAAGCAAATAGTATAAAGTCTATATTGTAAATTCCCCCCGTTTACTAGACCATGCTCATGCCAATCAACCTTCTGTGGTTCCAGCTTTCCTGAAATATATAGGGAAGGTCTGACTGCCAGCAAATATGGCGATTGTATATTGCAACACAGAATTCTTCACTCTCTCCTGCTTTTAAAAGGGAACATACATGTAATTTTAGGTATGTCTCAAATCATACTCCAATTACATATCTATACAGAAACTGTCAAGGTTGAATTCAGCTTTAATTTAAATCTAAAATAACCAGAATTTTATTCTGGAATGTAAATATCCCAAGGAAGTAGCTTGTAAATGAACCTGGGTAGCGCAGTAGAGCATGAGCGTCTTAATTTCAGGGCTGGGGGTTAGAACCCCACATTGAGCAAAAGATTCCTGCCTTGCAGGGGGTCCGACTAGATGGTCCCTTCCAACCCTACAGTTCTATGATTTTATGATTATCCAGTCATCCTTTTAGACCCCTTCCATGCTACACCCCTGCCTCATTCCTTACCTTCAAGCTTGGCTTCCAAGGAGATTGGCAGTGATACTGAGGGTTGCTAAATATAATGAATATTTTTATACATATGAGAAAGCTGAAGCTGAAAGAATATCTGCTTCTTTTCGGCTAACGGGCTTAATGATGAAGAGATTTGGCTGCATTCGCGATTGGCGGTGACTGGGAATTTGTCCTTCAATCAGAGTAAAACCTTAATCCAGAAACCTAAAGATTAAGCTTCCATCTGTGAGTTTACCATCTGTAAACTCAATAATGTTCTACTGCTCCCCGGTCCTGTATTTGGACACACCCAGGGGACGGGGCTGTGCGTGGGGTGCCCCTTGGGAGCGACCCCTGCCCACTGGTGCCCTGGCAAGCCCCGCACTGCTTTCGGGATTGGTGCCGGCAGCTGTTGCGTCCTTCTCCCGGTGCCCTCCAGGCAAGCGCCCTGCGCCAGTGACTGCCAGCAGCCCCCCCTTCTCCCGGTGCCCCCCCCTTGATATGGCCAATGCAATGCAGTGGGGCTGATACTAAACTCACACCACTGCCAAATTAGCTGGCAACAAGCACTTTGAACAGCAGCTGTTTTTCTGAAGATCATGAAGCTAAAAATAATTCCTTCCTGCAGTATTGCCCACTGGACTTGCATACCCTTCAACCCTTCTATTTTCTTTGATGAAAATAGGTACGTCCTATTCCATAATAATAATAATTTTACTATTTAAACCCCACACATCTTCCTGGGTTGCCCCAGCCACTCTGGGCGGCTTCCACCATATATAAAAACATTAAACATAAAAAGCTTCCCTATACAGGGCTGCCTTCAGATGACTCAGGGGTCAGATAACTCCATACCCTCCATTTCTCTAATTAAAATAGGGACGTCCTGGGAGGAGCAGGACATTGCTGGATCAAATCAGAAACCAGTATGGCTTCTGTAAATTCCAGATTGTCCCTGGAAAATAGATTGTACATGTTGGACGGAGAAGGAAGCGTTTTGTTGTGTAGCCTGTTTCTGACTCATTGTGTCCGTGAAGTCTTCAGAAAGAGACAGAGAACTACAATCCTGTGCCAAAGTTTTGCCTTTTTCTACAGTGTTTTGCAGTGAAAAGCCTGCATTTTGCAGTGCCCCACAAACTTGGTAATTTATACATCAAACTAAGCATTAACTACAGTACAAAACCCAAAATTTGGAACCCCCTCCAAACTGATGTCAAACTTTTGCTGCTGTTTTGTAGCGTTTCGCAGCAAAAACCCCACATTTTGCAGCATTCCACAAACTGAGCAATTGCTACAAACCCGGTGTTATCCGATTCATTCCAAACTGGTGCCTGACTGAGATGCAGATTGGTGTACAAACACATTCTTGGTAAAAAAGAAAAACTCCATTTTTTATTGTATGATAAGTTTAAAGCACACATATGTTGAAGATGCCCCCAAGGGCTCTTCATGTTAGTCCCTTTGGGAAAGAGAACTTGCAAGTCACTACTTTCAAATATGTCTGGTAAATCCGAATTCTTGGTAATGGCTCCCCTCTCCATTTAATTTTATAATTCAAATCCTACAGGTGACCTTTCATGAGCAGCTTTCTTGATTTCTGGTTCCACAGTCACAAAAAAATTTCCTGTAGGTATTCAGGAACTACACTGAATTCCTCTTTAGTGGGGTGGGAGAGCTGGGGGGGGGGAATCACAGATAGCACATGGGTTGACAAGTCTAAAAAGCGCATGACAAGTCTAAAAAGCGCATGACACAAATTTGCCCAGCCTTCTAGCGGTTATGGTGGCTCATTTACCAGAAGTAATGTATTTAACATTAATTCTGGAAGTGTACACTCAATTCTGACCAATTTTAGCCTCCTAAAGCAAAATATGCATCAGGATTAACACCCCCCCCAAAAAAAACCCCCATAGAATCATAGAATTGAAGACTTGGAGGGGACCCCCAAGGTCATCTAGTGCGCCCCACTGCAAATATGGCCATGAAACCTTCATCCCCAGGTAGGTGTGGGGGACTCCCTGGTCCTGAATGGAATAACTGTGTGCCTGAAGGACCAGGTGCACAGCTTGGGAGTCATTTTGGACTCACAGCTGTCCAAGGAAGCACAGGTTAATTCTGTGTCCAGGGCAGCCATCTACTAGCTCCATCTGATACACCAGCTGAGATCCTCACTGCCTGCGCTCTGTCTCGCCAGAGTGGTACATGCCCTGGTTATCTCCTGCTTGGACTCCTGCAATGCGCTCTATGTGAGGCTACCTTTGAAGGGGACACCGAAACTACAACTAAATCCAGAATCCGGCAGCTAGACTGGAGACTTGAGAGCAGCCACCTGAGAGCAGCCACATAACACCTGTCCTAAAGGATCTACATTGGCTCACAGTATGTTTCTGAAACCAATTCAAAGTGTTGGTGCAGCCCTGGCCAGGAAGTTTTTGATGTTCGATGTTTTATTATGTTTTTATACTGTATGTGCTGGAAACCGCCTAGAGTACAATTTTCCATGTATTGTTTACACAGTACATTTGTTACTGTGGCTGATACTTCTTGCACATGATTATATATAACACTCAGACCCAGATGAGACAATTTATCTGTATATTTTTTCTTGAGTGACAGTGTGAATCTTGAGACCTGAATACAGTGCCAGGGGTGTTTCTCTGAAACATGAAGTACACTCTGAGCGTTTTCTTTTCTTTCACGTTTGATGCTGTTAGATTGAAATTGGAGGATGAAGGTTTTATGGTCATATTTGCAGTGGGGTGGACTGGATGACCTTTGGGTATCCCTCCCAAGTCTTCAATTCTATGATTCTATGGGAGGGGGGTTGGGGGGTTAATCCTGATGTATATTTTGCTTTAGGAGGCTTAGTTTGGCCAGAATACTAGTGAATGAGCCACCAAAGCTGCTAGGGCCGTGAAAATTTGTGTCCTGGGCTTCATAACCTTGTCTACCCACGTACTGAAACCAAAGTGGCACGTTGGTTGCCAGATGTGAAATATGTTGGCATTATTTTCAGCTCTCCCACCCCAATACTTACCTCTGTAAAGATTACAATATTTCAGTATTGCAGCCTTTAAAATTTGAGTAACTCCTGAATGGATGCCATTAAGCTATTTATCTCTCAGACAATTTGACAAAGGATCACCAGCCTTAGCCATCATTCAATAGGAGCATATTCTTACAACCCCAAATTTGTAATACGGGAGAGGGGAGAATTAGGGAGGGAACACTGTTAATGAAAGCACAAAACTACTGCATTGCTATCTTCCCAAAGACTCAATTTTACAACACATTACAATTTATAAATTGTGTTTTAATCTTACAAGCTTTAAAAGATGAAATCTGTGCACATAAAGCTCACACATTCCCCAGACTGTTCTGTTTTCATTCACTCAGCACACATTATGCTTCTGCCATTACTGAGGAATCACTCAATTTGTGGGGTGCTGCAAAATGAAGGGGTTTTGCTGCAAAACTGTTGTCACACTTTGGCACTGCTTTAGAGTGAATCACACAATGTTGTTTTTTTTTAAAAAAAGTTTTTATTAGTTTTTCAATATTCCCCCAATAATAGCCAAATTATAACACTATCAATTCATTCCCAATTAATACAATTATTCAAATACCAATCAACTTCCATTTAATACATTTTAATTAAAGTGGCTCCCCGCATGGTAGATTGGATGCATTTCCGATCTTATATCACTGCATTCCATAATCTTATTAATTTCAGTTATAATAACAATCCCTTAATCAATGGCTGCATAATTAATGATTTCCATTCGTGTTGTTATATAAATTTATAAAACTTCAAGTGAGGAACTCAAACCACAGTGGAACCTCGGGTTGCGGACGTAATCCGTGGAGGGATGTCCGCAACCTACAGTGTTCGCATCCTGAAGTGGCGCGTCTGCGCAGTCGCGATTTGGCGCTTCTGCGTATGCGCGAGAGGCAAAACCCAGAAGTAACCTGTTCTGGTACTTCCGGGTTTCCCGCGGTCCGCAACCCAAAAACACATAAACTGAAGTATCCGTAACATGTGGTATGACTGTACTATATTTGTTCTGCCCTGCTCATGAATACTGTTATGCCCATGGAGATTCCTTCCGACCATAAATGGTGTTGTTTCTTTCAATTCCCAGCAGATGTCGTCTCCCATTGTGACTTGGGGCAGAAGTGAATCTTGAAGTTTCTCAAAAGTCTTATCTCTCCATCCTGAATCACACAATGTTGGGTTCTAGAGTAATAGCAATGACCCCCGGTTTGAATATAGTAATTGCTCCACTGGTGGGGTGCTGCAAAATGCAGGGGTTTTGCTGCAAAAGAACTGCAAAACTTTGTCACAGGTTTGGAGGAGATTCCAAATTATGGGGTTCATAGTTCATTTGCCTCAAATGGAGAGTTTTGAGGACTGGACAGGAAGAGACAGCAAACCCTTTGAACAGAATGAGTATATTTCAAAAGCACCAGACTGCTAAACTCTGCACACAGGCCGATAGTCCTTCTTTCAAAACAAAGACCAGAAGTAAGGTTAAATATTCCTGTGTACTTATTTTCATTCATTTTCATTCCCCACAAATTTCTCGTAAGCGTAGAGACTCCTCACAACAACAATATTGAAATTTCTTTTGTGGCCGGTAAATTCTGTTTCATTTCCTTTGGAACTATAATGGGCAAGAGAAGTATTCCACAGCGTCAATCCCCTTGTTGACTCAGTCTGCTTCCTTCTATTCTTTAACAGGAAGCTTTTGGACAATCAGCACATGCAGACAAACTTCTCTCCTGGTTGTTTTTTGTTCTCCCAGACTGCAGAATGGACAGAGCTGCAAGTTTCTGAGGAGTGGAAGACATAATGATAGCTTTACATTTTTTGATGTTTTTCTGGTTATGTGACTCTGTTCTTCTTCAAGGTAAGATACTTTATTGCCCAGTTCTATGCAAGTCTGAGGGGAAAGTTCCAATGGGGCTTATGATTGCCACCTTAATCCTGTTCAAATGGAGGGCAATGGTGAGTTTGTGTTTTGAATGGATAAATTTCAGTCCTTGGCATCTACAGTTAAAATCTCAGGCTGCAGGGCCGCAAAAGATTTCTCTCTGCCTGAAACTCTGGGGAGCTGCTTTCAGTCAGTGTACACAATGCTGAGTAAGATGAATCTATGTTCTAATTCAATATAACACAGATTTATCAATTCATCAAGGAGCAAAGTAAAGCAGTTCTCACTCAGTATTCATGCAAATCTAGTTCCTTTGGCTGAAAGAGGTGCAGATCTTTTAACAAATCTGGCTCTAAAAAACTGCATTCCTGTTGTGCAATACATATATTTCAGAGTTTAAGGATTACAGATTGACTAGGGCCTTTAATACACAATTTCTGTAACAAAGGTGTGGCTGTTTCACCAAAAGGACAATGGTGCCTGTTTTGTTGAAGAAAAGCTGATGGAACTGCTAATTAAAACAAAAGCTGAATGAATATATGATGTGGAAAACAACATAATTCTTCATCATTTTTTGGGAGGTTAAATTATACGGAGTGTACGCAGGATACACTGATGGATAAAGCGAGGATGTGCTGATGACTAAAATACAGAGGGAATTCCATGTCATTCTCTTGCCGTTGTTCCAGCTATGCAAGGAGTGTGGTTTGCCAGATTTAAAGATCCCTGCTCTCCTGCCCACATGCGCTGTTCTGGGGGTTCTCCCAAGCCCCCAGAGCCAGTCTGAGCGCACAGAGAAGAGGAGGCAGGGAAAAGCCTCATTGCATAAGCAGAAAGTCCTTGTGGAGGGCCTACACTGTAGAGAGCGGATGCAATGGGCAGGATTCAACAAATGAGACCCATCAGCGGAAGCCCTGCAGAAAGGCTTCCACTTGTGCAAGGCGGCTCCCGTGTGCCCCCCCCCCGCCCCCATGGGTGCTGCAGGGACCAGAACCTAATCCCTAACCCTGGATTATTATTAACATGCTCTGATTAGTATAGAGGGAACTTTGAGGGCCTGTTTTGGCCATCTAATGTCAGTATGTAGACTTGAAGGAGATCAGTACATGTGAATTGAGATGTTGAGATTTCTGTTGAGGAGCAAGACATTAGGACAGATTTTACTGAACTGAATTCAGATATTTAAGATATTTAGCTCACATGTGGGGGGGGCGGGGGGGGGAAAATAGGCATTAGCAACAAATGGGTCACTTGGAGGTAAAATTGGCCATATAGCCTTTGTTTTGGATGTCAGATAATGTAGCAAAACCAACATGTCCCCACAAAAGATATATATCCTGACTTCTCTCCTATTTTCCAATTTGCCTGTAGAGTCTGTGCCCAAGAAAAATGGAAGCTTCATCCAGCCATCCTCAGCAGGTAGACCCTCTACAATTACCCTGCTATTAAAAGGCTTTACCTTTTCAATGAGTTCCAGTAAAGCGAAGAGGGAACCCTTTGTGTGATCCTGATGGAGGGCAAGGGCAAAATATCCGTGATGGCTCTTTATCCTCCCTTTCATCTCTAACACCTGTACTCAGGATTACTTACAGTGGGCAGATCCTTTGGTAGGAAAATGCCAGACCATCACTTCTCATTTCAACATGCTACTATTATGCATTATAAACAAGTAGCTCTCAGCATCCTGTGGTAATGAATGCTCTTATATTACAAAACTGATGGTTGCTTGATTTAGGTGAGAAAGGGAATGTAAACCTATTTTTGCTAGGTCAGATGTAGTTCCATACAGCTAAATTCATAGTGGCCAAAAGGTATTTTGGATGGTCAGTGGATTTTATGCCTCGTCTTGTTCTTGTTCTGCATCGCCATTTCCTTTCTCAGAGAAGAGAGCGGTATTTTCCTAACCCTGACTGGTTCTTGGATATTTTACTGTGCATATTTATGCAGAACACATGTAAGGGTACTGAGACAGGAAAGAAGTTGGCGTGAGCACACTGGCTGTGCCCTGGGTCTCCTTTGTCCTCCATATACCAGGGGCAGCCATGCTTGTTTGGCAGCTGAGGCAAAGGATGCTGATGCTCGACAGCAAGGAAGCGGGGGAGAAGCCATGCTGTGCTGAGGCCAGTTGGGTCCTCCCTCTCCAGCCAGCCGCCTGCAGCACTCGAGTCCATTCATCCCATTTCATTGTTTATAGCCAATGGCCATTACAGTATAAACCACAAAACATGCTATCCAATCAAAAAGGCAGTTAATCTATAAATTTTCAAGAAATCTATCATTGTCTAATCTTTTTTTAAAAAAAACACAAAACAACAACCTTGGGAATGGAATGCTGTTTTGAGTCAGGAAAAAAACGTCAGTAACAAAGGTAGTAGTAGACGCAGGGTCTTACCCCAATCCATTGCCTCTTCATTTTAATCCGCCTCTCAATGTCTCTATACCTTCCTATTTCTTAGTTTCCACAGGTATATATAACGGGGCCACCTCTCCCACGAAAGGTCTCCTGTACGTATATACAGATTTTCTCACTATCCCTTCCCCTACAGAAGAAAAATCAGCAGCACTAACAGTGGCAGCAACTGGTGAGTAAAGACATTAAGATGAGGTGTCACAATTTTGGACAGAAAGTAATATGACAGATGTGTTTAAAGGGTGCCAGCATTAAATATTTTTCCAAGTATTTTAAAAATATTTATATCTTACGGAAATCAGTATTCTGATTATACCTCCACACTCTTGCCCCCAAAGAACACCTTATCAGTAGTAGTTTGTAGAGCATAGCAAAAAAGAAGTCAGGATTCACGAAGCGCCATTCAACTACAAAATTGCAGTAGCACAACAGGACATCCTTCTTGCCCCACACATGCCCTGCACTGTCCCAAAAATGTCTCCAGAGGCAGGGGTGTAGTGTGGGGAGGGACGGGGGGGGGGGTCATAGCTCAGGGCACATGGTTTTCAGGGGGTGTGAGTCAGGCCCCCCCCCCAGGGATTCCTGCCCTGCCTGCTGCCGGAGATCTCTGGCTTCCAGAGCCCAGTCTTGCCACTGCGCCCCTGGCCCCCTCACCAAGGGCTCCCCCTGCACGGGTGGGCAAGCAGCGCAATGCGTCCCCGCACCTGCTTGGCGGTGGAGCACCTAGCCCCTGGTCCTGCCTGGTGCGCACGCACACACCGGGCCCTAGGGGGCACTGGGGAGAATGCTCCCTTTCACAAGGAGACAAAATGCTTTGCTTAGAACTGTTTTGCATAGAACACATAGTATTTGTTCATTTTAATTTTGTCAAATTCATTCTCAAATGTACTTACAGTGCCTGTATTGCCTAATTTAACTTCCTGCAAAGTGTCCCAAGAATGTATGAGCTCCTATGAACACTTACCTGGGAGTAAAGAACATAAGCATACCTAGAATAAAATTATAAATTATCTGGAGGAAGGACAGAACACAAATAGAGGAGTTGAGCACAAATGGTTGACTGCCACTTTTTTGTTCTACCCGTTCTGAAAGGACCTCAAAAGCAGTGTGGGTGAGGTGTGGTTGCATTGAAACAATGGCCAGACTGAGATCTGCTTAGCTGCAGACACCTTATACATTAGGTGCCCCACAAACTATTCTCTGGGTACACGGTCTCAAAGGTACATCAAGTCTTTTCAGATATTCCATTCCACATATACACTTAAAACATGGAGAGAGAGCCTGATGTGGTGAACCCTGCTGGCCCCATCCCTGATGTGCACATTTTCAAGAGAGCCTATTTGCAAACAAGTGTGCATATGCAGGCTGCTCACTCAGCTAGGAAAGTACTGGGTTTTCAGACTGCAGAGAGCATGTGTGAATAGGCTGTCCTTTATAAATGTCACATTGAATGCACGGAAATTGGTGGACAGGGCTGACAGAGCAATCACTCATGAACACACAAGGCCATCCAAATCTCTGCCAAGTTACCACTTTGCACAATGCTGCTGTGCTGTCCAGTACTGCTAGCTCTTCCTGAAAGAACATGCACCAGCCTATTGCCACAATGCTGGCACTTTGCAGTAGTAAAGAATTTGTCACTGCAGTGCACTGGTACATTCCAGCTGTTACAGGGCTGCCAGTGAAATTTCTTCTGGGGCATTTGTTAATAGGCTTAAGAGAATTTCTGGTTATTCAATAACTCCATTTGATGTTCAGATACAGGAGATTAAAAAATATGCAGACTCTACATTTTTGAAACATTATGACTTGCTGCACTTGGTCTCTGCTCCCACCTGGATTTACAGAAATTTATACCCTCCTAGACACTAGACAATCACACAAATTGCTGTATTGGGACGCTCTTGGCTGTTGTTGATTGTGCTTCCACCCATTTTTAACTACACTGGCAAGTTTGGGTTTTAAGTAGTGATTGGCAGCACTGTCAACCCTATTTGTTGTCACTGATTCTAACAGATGTTGAATGGAAAACTACCAATGGCTGCCATTATGGGTCTTGTTTTCCTCGTTATCCAGGTGTTATCAGCTTCATTGCCATTCTGGTGGTGATTGTAATTATCCTGGTCTGTGTGGTCAGCCTAAGATTCAGGTGTCATCACTGCAAAAATGTGGAAGGTATTAAACAGTGTGTGTCATTGTTTTAATAGCCCTGAAGTGGCTATATTGTATCTGAGTCTCCATTTTATCCACTTAATATCCACCTTGCAATTGTCTGCAATGGACTTGGTTCACTATCCACATTTCTTGACTTTGATTCTCTGCTTAGCTCTTGTTCTGTGTTCTTTCTTGGGTAAAATGCTTCTTGTCCAACCCTTCTTCTTACAAACATTTTGCTCAAGATGATTCCATAATTCCCCATTTTCCGGTTTGCAGGCCGGTTGTAATTTATAGTCTCAAGCTTCCTGGGTTTTTTCCTTCCTTCCTTCACTTTTAACCTTCTTCACTTCTCAGGTTCTTGATGATGCCACTTGAACACTCTTCTTTATTCACTGCCTTCACTCAATTTCCTTCAGCTTGTATACTTTATTTATGTCCCACCTTACTGCCAAGGAGCTCAAGATGACTTACATTGTGCCTCACAACAACCCTTAGACTGTGACTAGCCCAATGAGCTTCATGGCTGAATGGGGATTTGAACCCAGGTCTCCCGGGCCCTGGTCCAACACTCTAATGGCTACACTGCACTGGCTCTGCATCCATGTCGTGAAAAGCCAAGGTGTAAGCTTGCTCCACAGTTGATTCAAGTTCATGTTTGGTCCTATCTTATTATGTCCTCACTAAGTATATTTGTTTTTTAATGTGCTCTCTTTCCCATACCCCAAATGTGTGAACATTTCTCCTTGATTAAATTGTATTCTATCCACTTTCTTCTTACTCTTCTGACAGAACTTCTTCACATTTCTGATTTTAAACCCAGTTCAACCTCTAATCACTTCTAATCTATATGCTCATCTTTCAGCTTGACCACCTACTTGTTTTACTGATAATTCCTTCTCACCCGTTATTCCATGTGTCATATTTTAACTTACCCTTGTCCTCTGGAATTTTACAATTCCAGCTAGCACCAACAGGAGCAAATAACAGCTTTGGAGGAGCAGTTTTCATCATGACTGCTGCAGGGGAGGAAAAGGTTAAATACTCCTCCTTTCCTGCCCACTGTGATCCTTATCATTGATGCACACACCAGCGACTATTTGCATTTTTTTTAACATGCACATTAATTGCAAAAATAAGCATGTTAATACATCTTGCTGGGTCCTCTGGACATTCTTTCTGCCTCTTCCAAGATATGCTTTTATTTTAATGATAAATGAGGAGTAAATTAAAGGCAGCATATCATTTGTAGACATCTTTTAGTGCGTATTATTAATGGATTTTTCTCTTTGTAGATAAACAGAAACCTCAACATCCGATTGTATCTTACAGGTAAAAAAATATGTTTAAGAGTATTTTCTTCTTACTAGTTGCTGTCAAACTGCAGCTAGTTTTGTTTTTCAGCTACTAACTTTCAGAGTGGCTGTGATCCTTGTTGACTAAATCAGGTTGGTCAAAACCTTTATGTGAGCTGTAATACAGCTTTGGGTTTTAATGCATGAAAAGGGACATGGTCAAGAGTGGAACAGCTACAGCCAAAGTACTGCATGTCTGGGGCTCTGCTTAACCCTTAGGAATGTGTGGCTGCAGAGAGGGACGGCAAAGAATAACAGTCAGAAACAATCCAAAACACAGGAACAGTTCAGAGTGGCACAGCAAGAGTAAAGTTACACATCAGATTAAACAACCCTATCACCACACATTTACACAAGTGTCACTAGGTTCAATCAGACTGACTCTTTAGTGAAGGTATTTAGAACTGCAGCCTTATTATTTATGCAGTGATTTTCAAAGCCTAATCTCAGCAATAATTACAACACTGTCGTAAGGGTATGCAGGTATCACTCCTATGCTACTAACTTTGATGTAACCCACAGCAGCTTGCCTAGGATGACTGTATGGAGTTTATGGCTGAGCCAAATGTTTAGGTACATTCATAGGATACAGAGGGATAAAGTGATCTGGTCTGGGACAACTAGTGTAGTTGCCCAGGGCATCCCCCAACATGGCAGTGCTTCTCAAATAGTCACTATAATTTCATTTAGAGATGACTTTATAGTCATGTGCTTTGAAGACAGAGAAAATGCTTGCTTCATTGCTCCCTATTGCCCTCAGCTATTGATTATTATGACACTAAAGTAATGGAGCAACGTTTAATTATATGGTAGCACAGTTGTACCTCAGAAGTCAAACGCTTTGGCTCCCGAACGCCACAAACCCAGAAGTGAGTGTTCCGGCTTGCTAATGTTCTTTGGAAGCCGAACGTCCGACACGACTTCTGATTGGCTGCAGGAGCCGCGCCTTGGTTTATGAACGTTTTGGAAGTCGAACGGACTTCCAAATGGATTCCGTTCAACTTCTGAGGTACGACTATACTGTAAAATCGCATGTCTTATTAAGCGAGTGTGGGGATTGAGGAAGAAGGGACTTGTACAATCAAAGTTTGATGATCTACCTTCCTAGCAGCAGAGAAACATCACACACAGCAATGAGAGTCTGCCTGGCTGCTTGGTTAAGTAAAAGAGAGATGGCAAGAAATGATACTAACACCAATAAAAGCACATCCTGCATAAACATTACAATATGTCCCACTACATTAAAATATTTCTAAATCCAAAGCAATAGATTTCAGATTTGGATGAAGCTTCTTAAGTTGAAACTCCATAAATGGACAGAAGGATTAAAGTCTTTAGAACATTTACTGAGCAAAACATGCTGTGGCTTTTGTTCATAGTATTGGCAGAATGAAAGTAAAGAACAAGCTACACATCAGTGCTTCCTAATCCACTGAGATGTCTAGCTCTTCAGTGTTAGTCACCTGCAAGGAAAAACACATTTTCTCATGAGGTAGCCAGATAAAGTAACATTGGATGCATCCTCTATTTTTGGGCAGCTGCTCTGATGCTGAAGCTGCAGTTGGCAAGAAAAATGTCATGCTGGTCTCCATGAAAGACTTAAACATAAGCAACAGCCAAGGTAAGGTGCAAGGGTTGGGGAAACCCAAAGGTTTTCTATTTGATAAGCAAGTCTTAGTGGGAGTGACTAATTAGAACCCCACTATTTATAAAAGCAAAAAAGTATTGTAAGTGACTATTCCCCAGGGATAAGACACAATTATTTGCTGTGACTCTTAGATTATTTTGGGGATTATACTTTATGATGATAACTGACTTAAAGAATTATAGCAAGGCATTAGATTCCTATTAAACCTGTCCCAAGACTTCTGCGCATATGGCCACACAAGTGCGTGCCTTGAACCTTGTAGCTTATGTTTTTCTAGCAAGCTATTTATCATTTGTACAGTACCTAGAATTTACTAAGCATTGTACACATTAAAGGAAGACAATACCTGTACTGTATAGAGATTTACAATGTAAAAGACATGATGCAAAAGACTTAACTCCCTGTGAGTTCAGATTCAAGAAGACTATACATGGTCTTCTTGACCAAGACTATACATGATTCCCTTTAGACAATTGTCCCATACAGATAGCAGAAGGATTGTACTTTAGATAAAGTTGTTTTTGGGGGGAAATAGGGGTAATTACTTTGTTTAAACACTGATCTAGGCACAGAACCCAAAGAGTAAGGTTTATTTTACATTCTGTACCTAGAGCTCTGAGGCCTTCTAATTTTGCCATGTTGGTTTTTCCAGGTGCTGCAAAATGTATTACACATGAAAATTGAAGAAACATTTTTAAAAGGTGTAACTTTATTTTTAATCAATGTGGGGGAATGCTGTAAGGTATTTGTTTTTCTCTTTGGGATGTAAACACATGAAGCCGCTTTGTAAATCAGACCAATGATTAATCTAACCTAATATTGTATACTCTTGACTTATGGTGACTCTCCAACGTATCTGATCCTTTAAATGCAAATACTGGATATTTTACCTGGAACTGTTGTCTCCTAAATGCAAAACATGCACTGTACTATTGAGGTATGGTCCTTCCCAGCTGTGGTTCTCAACTGGCCAAGAAACCTCTATTTTTTCTTTGAAAAGTACTCATATTGATGGGGGGGGGGAATAACCAGTCACTGTTGCCTTACTCTAAGTTCATTTCATTGTGGTCGTTGCTAATTTGGCATATTTTAATTTCAATGGAGCACACAAAATATATTTCTCAGGAGAAGGAAGGAGGGTGCAGACAGCCACACTTTAATGCACAAGCAACTTCTCATTTGCTTACCTGTGCTGGAAGCCGTGTCCTTGCATCCCCAGCTGCAGAAGTGACCTTGAAGTTCCTGGCAGTTGCTTGTGCTTGAAATCCTGGGCAGAGAATCTGAAAGGGCAATCTGAAACGATAAACATCACCTATCTGCCCTTTATTATTTGTCTTTATCTTGGCTGTTGAGTTGCCTTTTTATGCAGAGCTCCCCATCATCAAAGTCCCCTCTTGAGTATTCTTGAACTGGTGGCAAAGTGATGTCTTAATGTCTGAGAGCAAAGTTCCCTGGCTAGGTTTTTTTATACTCCTGGTCATGCATTTCTAACAGTTGCAAAGAATCCTGTCTTCAAATGCAGCTGGAGAAGGGTTTGGAGGGAGGGGATCTTCATTAACTTTCTTTCCAATGGTAACATCACACCATAGTTGTGGGCAGGACCAACCCTCTGAGTGAGCATCACATCCTGCCTAGCTTCCTTTCCCCCACTGAGCTAGAAGGCTTATATTAGATGTAGAAATATACTGCTCCACCAGCAGAGTGCTGTGCTCAACCAGCACACAGAGATGTGACAACTACAGCAGGTATGAGATGGGTTCACACTGTTTCTAGGATTATAAAGAAATTCAGGTATTATACCAATTACATTATTTGCTTCTGAATTGCTGCCTCTGTTGCAGTTGCAGTTCAACAACCTAATCATAACATTTTTCACAGCTGTTATTTGTTAGCGATTTTTGCACAATGTTTTCCCCAGGGTAGCTGTCCAAACACATAAAAACAAAAACTACATGAACCCTCCCTCATCTATAACACACCAACTTCCCACCACCATCTACCACGGCAGCAATGAAACACAAAACAGAGCATGAGTCTTTTGTGATTACTAATGTATTCCATCTTTCAACAAGAAAGGCATGATCTTAATATTATTTAACAATATGTTAAAAAATCAGCCAATAGGCTTCAGCGTTAATACAGTTATACAGTTTTACTGATTTGATATGCAAGTACTCATTTGCTAAACTTCCTCTTGCAAGTATTTTTACACAAGCTGGCTACAAATTGGGAATCAAAACACAAATTGCTTAACTTGTACATTCTCAACAGTAGATTGTGAAAAACAAAAGTAAATGCTTGTCCCAAAAGAGGAATTTTCTCTATGACAATTTCTTTAAAGAAGTCTATAAGGAAAGAGCAAAACTAGTTGGATTCATTGCTCTGTTTAAAGGACAAGTCATAGCAAAATGGGAAAAGCCAAGGTATCTCCAGAAACTGGAAACATGCTGTTGTTCCAATTCCAGCAACTGCAGACTATAGTCAGATAAGTCTCATTCACAGACTTCAATCACAGAAACTAACATACGTAGTTAGAAAGCAGCAATTCTGCAGCCTTCTAGCATAATCAGGGGAAAGGCTAGATGACCAGTGAAGATCCACACAGCACTGCTAATGAAGGTACTTGTCTCAAGGCCACAGCAGTTCTCAGCACAGGGAGTACAGTTAGTAATTAGATCCCACAACATTCATATCCATGTTGTGTCCTTTAGTGGACAGCAAAGGTAGCTTTCTTCAAGCTAAAGTTGGACCAATTGATGGAAAGTCTTTGCCTTGTCTGTCTGGCAGAATCCAAGCAGAATCTGTAAAGAAAATATGTGTAAAGGAAATCTAATACACACCAAGGAAGTATATATCATCATGTCTACATTACAATTTCCTTTGATAATTATTAGATTTCTAATTACTAGCTACAGTGGTGCCTCGCAAGACGAAAAGAACCCGTTCTGTGATTCTCTTCGTCTAGCGGTTTTTTCGTCTTGCGAAGCAAGCCCATTGACGGATTAGCGCTATTAGCGCCTTACCTGCTGATCGGATCAGCTGATAAGCGGCTTAGCGGCTTAGAAAAAGGGGGGAAGGAAAAAAAACCTGCAGGAACTCGCAAGACATTGTCGCCTTGCGAAGCAAGCCCATAGGAAAATTGTCTTGCGAAGCACCTCCAAAACGGAAAACACTTTCGTCTAGCGAGTTTTCCGTCTTGCGAGGCATTTGTCTTGCGGGGCACCACTGTATATAAAATGTAACTTGTTAATACTTGAGTAGAGTTGCTTAAACTTCAGCTAAAAGAGAGTGCATTAACACCCACCCTAGGGTGGAAGAAGGCTGAATGATTTGACATGATAACTAATGTTGTATTTTATATATATAGTAAAGACTTCTTTTAAAGTAAAAAATGCTATTCACAGTGGGGTAAGATTTACAGATACCTTTGTCTGCATTTTGCAATGAGCCAATGTGGCAAGTCAGTAAGCAGAACCAATGCTTCTGGCCCCCTAACAGCTGCTATTAAAATGTGTTGCTGACTGAGACCTAGAGGCTATGAACCAACGTTTAATCTCATTTGATTGTGCTAGAACAGGGATGGGGAACTTGTGGCCCTCCAGACGTTGCTGCACTTCAGCTCCAATCAGCCCCTGCTAGCAAAGCAAGTGGGAGTTGAACTCCAGCCACATGTGGAGAGCCAGGGGTTTCCCAATGCCTGGGCTAAGAGGCCCCAAGGGTGGCACTAATGTGAAAATGATGGAACCCCCCCCCATACTGGAATATGATCTCAGTTCTACAGCTGACTTCATTAACCCTGCTAACAGTGCCTGATGCCCAGTGCTCATTTTAAAGTCTTTGGAACCTAAACATTGGTGCAACTATGCATGCATTTTTATATATGGAGCAGAGTTCAATGCCTCAGTCCCAATGATTAAGCTTACAATGTTCTTTTAGATGCAGTACTATTTGGGTACAACTTCAAATCCCTATTCTGCTTTCTGCTTGGACAAATCATGCTTTCAGTATACCTACCTCATAAATGTGTTGTGAAAAAAACATATATCAAGAAGGTGCATGGTCTTACACATGTGGGATAAACATATTTGTATTTTTCGATTCAGCCAGATTTAGTATAACAGAAATGGAAAGACTGAACAATACAGCAGTGGGCATATGCGGCCACCCTCTCATTTGCTGTAATATATAAAAGTAGTTACTAGGGTAGGTTTCTGCTTTGTGAATTTTAGTTTGTCCACTCTCTGTTTCTGCAGAGGTGTTGTATAACAGTGCAGAGAACTGAAGTTATGGGCTGCTTCTGAATAAAGTGTGCTTTGTAGTTAAAAGCACACATGTATAAGCCTTTCACAGAAAGTAAGAAGGGGAGCATTTTTATTTTATGAGTCCTTCTAGCTGCTTAGAAAAGAAGGCTGCTGCACTGGAAACTTGTGCACAGTTTCATCAGTGGCAGCAAATCTGGGAAGACTCCTAAGAGATACTGACCCACTTTTAAAAATAAAAATGCTACTAAATGCTACTAACAAAATAACAGATGAAAATAAAAAGAAAGCACTCAGCAATGGTGGATATGTATTATAATGAGAAGTCTTAATCTGTTGAAAGTCAGAAGGGAAAACTTTCAATATGTTGAACAATATTTTTAGCCTAATTCTAAGTGAATTAGTAGAATAATCTAAATTGAAATAAGGTCTGAGACGACTATAACAGCTTGTGGCATCTCAGATGTTAAAAAAGAGACACTGCTTTTTTATTAAAAAAAGTGGGGATTTTGATGTCAGTCTGCATCTATTTTGGCCTTCAACTTGATTTCTATATATGTTTTTATTGTTAAATTGATTGAGGATGTTTCATGGAAAGTGATTCATAAATAAAATAAAAGAAATGAATAATAAAATTGACTTCAAACTCTTTACTGGTCAAGCATTTAATGTCTGTTTTTGTAAGGGAAGCAAGTATCTATTTATATATTAGAAGGGTGTGTGCATGCATGTATTCATGTACCCATGTGTGGGTGGCTGAGAGGTGGTGGGGGCTGGATGGTGAAGAGATGGGCCTCATGGATGCATGAATAAGAGGAATGGCTACACTGATGGATGGAGTATGACATGGAATCATAGAACTGCAGAGTTGAAAGCCACCCAAGGGTCATCTAGTCCAACCCCCTACAATGCAAGGATCCTGCCCCCTGCTGTCTCTGGGTGGGTATTACCAAAATGATGTTTTGTACACCACATTCACCCACTGACCTAGAGCCTCTGAAAGGAGGAGGCTAGTGTTTCCCCTGTTGCAAGAATATGAAATAGTCTTAGAGCATCTTGCAAGTTTGGGCAGAGAAAAACGTTGAGCCTTCCCAAGATTTATGATGAGAACGCCTCAGGTGAAACTGTAAGGCACGGGTGGGCAGATCTCAGGCTTGCAGGATCTACTGTGTTTTAAATACAGTGGTACCTTGGTTCTTGAACAGCTTAGTTCCGGAACAATTCAGAACCCGAACGCTGCTAACCCGGAAGTAGGTGTTCCGGTTTTCGAACTTTGCCCTGGAAGCCAAATGTGCTCCTGAGCTTCCATTTTTACTGTTGCACAGCAAATTTCAGTCCCCCGCATAGTAATTAAGCCTTTCTTGCTTCTCGCATCTGCCCTTGCACCACTCATCTGGCCCCCCCATTGTAATTAAAGCCTTCGTTTCTGATTGCAGTGTTCTAAGGTGATATTTGGTGCTTTTGTTTTTGCTATTTTTTGTGTTTTTGTGGCTTTTTCATTTCTGTGACTGGCTTGTTTTTCGTTTTATGATTGATTGATTGTGTGACTGTGGAAATGGATAAAAGCCCTCCATCCAAACAATGACTATCATGTGCAGGTAAGGAAAATAATTAATTTTTATCATCTACAATACTGTCTTATTTATTTTATAGTACAGAACATTGATTATTGCTTTCATTTTATGGATCAATGGTCTTGTTAGATAGTAAAATTCATGTTAAATTTCTGTTTTAGGACTTGTTTTTAAAAGTCTAGAACGGATCAATCTGTTTTGCATTACTTTCTATGGGAAAGTGCGCCTTGGTTTTGGAATGCTTTGGTTTTGGAATGGATTTCCGGAATGGATTAAGTTTGAGAACCAAGGTACCACTGTACTACAACCCCAAGAGTCACCAACTGGTACAAAACAGTATGTGTTCACTTGCCTGAGCTGCTAAGAATCAACATGGAGACTTCAGCCTGCAAGTTCTGCCCAGAATTTGTTATCAGTGCCACAATAAAGGCCACAAGTTATTTTAAGGAAAAAATCAACTCCTGTTCCCACCCACCAAGGCATTATTTCCCAACAAACCTCTTTTTTTTCTTTTGCAAGATGAAGGGAGCTTCTTAGTTGCTGCTATTTTAGACATTTGAGAATCACAAAGCTTAGCTGATCTACTTCAAACGGCCCAGAGATCTAGCTGAAATTCTTAACCTACCTTCTGTTGTAAGGATGCTTGTCCTTATTTTAAGGCAAGTAAACACAACTTGTGATCCAGGCCCCCAGAAATTCAATCTACCAGTTCCATTTGTTGCCTGTCTAGCGCACTTCTTAGTTGATCTCAGTATCAATGCCCTGAACACTCTGTTCCACCAGTAGAGAGTGTTGCCTGGGCACAAGCATACCTCAACAGAATGCAACCCTAGATGCTATTTAGCTATGCCTAAAACCAGTTGGGAGTTTTTATTTGGGCCATAATAGCAACAAGACAGCCATATGGCACTTACTTACCTTTTAAAATGTTCAACTTCCCGCTCAGTTTCATCCATTTCCACACTGTCTAGGTCAACATCTTTGGGCAAAAACACATCATCTGCAAAAAACACATTGTAAAAACAAGATTATTTTCAATTACCTCTTTTCCCAAGGAAACAAATGGAAACATGGAACCTGAAGTAATTAAGCCCTTTAATCTGGTAGAGGATATTTAAGAACTTTGGTCTTTAGAACTTAGCCACATTCTTAAGTTTAAGTTGGGGACTTCTGTAACGTGACCAGTGACAACTGAAATAGGGCCAGCAAGAGGCGCCCTAAGGCAGAGGTGGGGAACCACCAACCTATTAGGTAACTCTGGTGTGCGGAGTCTTCCCATTTTGCCAGGTATTCTCTGCCACAGCAGGAATCTTCTGTTAGGGCCAACAGAAAACTATGTTCAAGTGCAACTGCAGCACTGGAGGGGGAAGCTGCCTCCTCTTTCCTCATGTGCCACAATTTCCCCACCAAAAATCACCCCACCCCCGGGTGACAAATAAGCTTGAAAACAGCTTTCTATTTATGTCAATGGAAGGCTGTTTTCAAGAATGGGGCGAGTGGGAATCTGCATGAAGATCGCACCTGGAGAGAGAAATTACCTTTCCCTTGCCCCAGCTGCAATCTCCATGAAAACCACAGCCCCATCCACCAGCATTTAAGGCTAGGAAAAGAAATTCTCATATGCTTTTTTCAAGCTTAGTTGCTGAATGGAGTATGAATGAGAGAGGAGGGAAGCCAGATTGTGTTGTTCTTTTTTAAAAGTTGGTGCCTATGCACTGGGGGTGTGCTTGTGTGTTGCACAAGATGTAATTTCATAAAAAAGATACTGTTGTACACATACGGCGCTGCCTTGTAAGGAGTCAGACCATCAGGTCCATCTAATTTAGTCTTGTCTGCACTGACTTGGCTGAGGATCTTTGCGGTGTGAGAGTGAGGCCTTTCTCAGCCCCTCCTGGAGATGACAGGGGTTGAAGCAGGGATCTTTCCCATGCAAATCATGCACTCTACCCCTGAGCCACCACACTTCTCAACTAAGCACAGGAGGCGACTTCTCAGTTTCAGGATTATTTCAGATAGTCCTCAATGTGACCAGAGATGTTTTGGAAGCATTAAACTATTTAAAATACACAACTAGCTAATGAAATAGAGGCTTACCAATTGAGGAGTTCCCTTTGTCACTTTTCTTTTTCTTATTTTTCTTGCTCTTGCCTTTTGGCTGCGGAGATTCTTGCAGTAGAAGCTTATTATGCAGCTGTTCATTTGGAAATAAGGAGCCTCTCACAAAAGGTGACTTTGTCACAGGATTAATTTGCTTTGCTTTATTTGTGCTTACTTTTTTCTCCTCTTTTTTGGAGACAGCAAGTGACTGAAGTTCTGCCACTTTTATTTTAGAATTTATTTTGTTTTTTATTTTAGGTGGAGTCTGTATATCAGTTGCTTTGGATGACTTTTTCAATCGTTGAGAAAACAGATCATTTATTTGTGTTATCTGCTCTTTGTTGTTATCTTCTGTGTGGTGATGCATTATGTTAAGAAGCAAAGAAAGGGGTTCATGTGATTTCACAGTCATCTCTGTATTGAAAAGCAATTTTGAGTCTCTACCATTTATTGGATTTGATGGGTCAAAGCACTTTTCATAAACTTGCCCCTGTTCAACATGATCTGCATGTTTAGACAGTGATTCAGATGATGTTTCTATTTCATCAAGGAATTCATTCTGAATGTTTTCTGGGATGTCAGGGGAAGGCTTCATCCTTACTTGACAATTCTGAGTATGCACCTGTACTTGTTGGCAGTTTGCGCTGGTCCTCTCTTTCTTCTTTTTCTTAATGTCTTGTAACTCTTGTAGTTGTTGTGCCCCTCTATCTTCTTGCTGTTGCTGTTCTAGTAGCTGATGGTGTTCCTTTTCTCTAGCTTTGGTTTCAATGTGGGCCTTTTCTTTTAACTGGGAAGACAACATTTACCTTTCTTACAATGGCATGAAGATTCCAAAAGCATAAGTTGATGTAGGGCTGGATTCAACTAACTGATCACACCAGAAGAAGCCCACACAAGGACTTCCAACTAGTCTAAGAGGACCTTCTCCCCCTCCCCCTCCCCCAATTGTCTCAGGTTAGGTGGGAAAGCCCTCAAAGCAGCACATGGAGCAAACATTTTCCATCAGGAAATCTGCTCAGCGCTGTATTTAATTCTTCCTGGGGATAAAGAAATATAGTTTTGATATAGCTCATATAGCACACACTGGCTGCGATTCAACTAAATTTTACTGAGAGTAGAACCGTTGATATTAATGGACCTAACTTAGTTATGTTCATTAATTTCAATTAGTCTACTTAGATATTCCTGCCCACCTAGCAGTTTGAAAGCACGTCAAAGTGCAAGTAGATAAATAGGTACCACTCCAGTGGGAAGTTAAACGGCATTTCCGTGCGCTGCTCTGGTTCGCCAGAAGCGGCTTAGTCATGCTGGCCACATGACCCGGAAGCTGTACATCGGCTCCCTTAGTCTATAGAGTGAGATGAGCGCGCAACCCCATAGTCGTCCACGACTGGACTTTATGGTCAGGGGCACCTTTACCTTTACTTAGATATTAAAGCATTTGAACACAGTTTGCTCTCCAAAAAGAGTCCAAAGTGGCTTTTAACAGCAACAACAACAACAGTTTAAACAATCTACTAATAAAAACAAAAAGTAACAATGCAACAAGAGTTAAAAACGTAACACCCAAAAGTCATTTCTGAAAATAATTTTGTGAAACATCTTGAAAATAGTACAGTGGTGCCCCGCAAGACGAAAAACTCGCTAGACGAAAGGGTTTTGCGTTTTTTGAGTTGCTTCGCAAGACGAATTTCCCTATGGGCTTGCTTCGCAAGACGAAACGTCTTGCGAGTTCTTGCGAGTTTGTTTCCTTTTTCTTAAAGCCGCTAAGCCGTTAATAGTCGCTAAGCCGCTAATAGCCGTGCTTCGCAAGACGAAAAAACCGCAAGACGAAGAGACTCGCGGAACAGATTAATTTCATCTTGCGAGGCACCACTGTATTATCACCACTGAAACACCTTGAGTAGCTCATTTTCATGCCTTTCAATAAATGGCTACCTCAAATACAAGTCTAGGCTTACCTTTTTTTGCTTATGCCTTGCTCTTTTGGCTGTCCGTGAGCTGCTTACTGGCTTAGTCTCAGGACTGTTTATAAACTGCAGCAAGTCCTCTACTTTACGATGATCCACAACACTTTCCCTATCTTGTATCAGCTCTGGTTGCCTGGGTTGTCCCTCTTTCTTCTTTGTTAAACGTAAGCGAAGTTTTTCTCTCATTTCAGCATAATTCCTACTAGTTGGTGCTGCTGGTGGCTAACAGAAAAGTTATAAACTCATAGTAAATACTGAAAAATCACTTGAATTTTAGCATTCAGAAACAAAGGCAGTTAAAAAGATGTCCATATAGAAGAGCTTTGCAAAACACAAATAATCAGGCTTAAGAGGCAGCATGGGCAGAGCTGCACAACTCCTTCCAGGCCCTTAAGGGTGGCCCAGCGTGGCTTGACTGCCCAGGTTAGGAGCTCTAATCAGCACAGGTAGAGGCTGTAGAGACATCCAACCCTGCAGGCTTCCTCTATCCATGTTGCCTCTGAAGGTGATCATTCATGCCTGAAGAGGACTCTAGCATAATGATCACAAGTGCTGTAAGAAAATACTTCAGGCCAGACATTAAGCTCCATGTAAATTTACATATGCTAAGATTCAATTGGTGGAACGTCAAAATGTATGTAACAGAAATTTATGCTGCCCTAATAATGCATTTGCTAACAACTGCAAAATTTGTTAGAGCTAAAAATGGCAGAAATCCATGAATGCCTACAAAATTTGGATCACAAGAGTATGGGAAACAGCTAATTGCTCAAACTGAGTGAAATTTTGAGGTTAAGAGTTGGAAGGCAACACAGAGAAATACTTTTAGTTTTTAGAACAAAACATATAATTCAAACATGTATTTACAACTACAGTTGAACCTTGGAAGTTGAAGGGAATCCATTCCAGAAGTCCGTTCGACTTCCAAAACGATCAGAAATGAAAGCACAGCTTCTGATTTGCTGTAGGACCAGAACAGCCACTTCTGGGGTTGCAGTGTTTGGGAGCCAAAATGTTCGAGAACTAAGGTACTACTGTAACTTTCAAAACTTTAAATTTAAAGTTACCGTATTTTTCGCCCTATAGGACGCACCCGACCATAGGACGCACCTTGTTTTAGAGGGGGAGAACAAGCTAAGCTAAGGAATAGGAAAGGACCAAGATGCCACGTCAAGTCTTTTGATGCAGATAAAACCCATCCATTTATCCATCTGACTTTGGAACACAGGAAGACGTCTTATACCCAGTCAGATCACTGCCCCATCTAGCTCAGCACTGTCTACACTGACTGGCAGTGGCTCTTGAGATAAGAGCTTGTCCTAGTCCTCTCTGGAGAAACCAGGAATTCAGCCTCAGACCTTCTGATCAGAAGCAGTGAGTCTCTCCCCCTGCTGTTGACTGTCCACAATGCCTAACATGAAGTGGGAATTACTGTATTTTTCTGTGTATAAGACTATATTTTCCCCCAAAATTTTAAAGTTTAAAATTGGGGGTCATCTTACACACGGAATGTTGCAATTATTTATTTCTGAATTTTGGGCTCAGAAAATAGGGGTCATCTTATACATGGAAAAATATGGTAGTTAATTAAGTCTGGCAACAGCAGTTAATTCGGTATGTTTAGCAAAGCCAAAACAACAGTAGAGTGAAATGCAAGTGGCAGGCACCTAAAAATAAAATCTGTAGTGGATTACTTACTCCTCCATGACCAAAGAATTCACAGTAGCAACAGTCACAGTATTTTCCTTCTTTTTGGTTTGTGGATGTTGAGGTACTAGAGCTATGCTCTGAGCAGCTATCTTCATCTTGGCTCTCCTCACCATCATACTGTTGATGGTTATATACACGGCTGTTCTCACAATGATGGCCTTCACAGTCAGGATCACTACAATAAAGCAGAAAACTGATATTTTAACCAAGTTTCTTAAATCAGTCTAGAAAGCAACAAGAAAACAATCAACCAAGTATAACACTCCATGCACATGATGAAGTGGGCTCCTATTCTATACACTGGTGCCAGCTCCAGGGGGCTCTGGGCGCCAGGGCACCCACAATTTTTATGAGGGTGCTTAGCACCCCCACCGCACGGCTCCGATGCAACTTCCGGTTTCTACCAGAGGCCTGTAACGATCTCTGAAGTGACGTATAAAACCCCGCAAAGCCTTGGAAGCGACTAATAAAGTCCCTGATAAGGAGAATTAGCAATTAAAAATGATAGAATATTCAGAGTTAGCAGGTTTAACAAGTAAAATAAGAGAGCAAGAAGATCTAGCATACAAAGAGTTGTTGAATTTTTGTGTGGAGAATTTGGAAAATAACTGTAAACAAGTGAAAATGCTAGCAGGATTAAGGTAAATTCAACAGTATAATATATAATAAAGGAAGAATAAGGGGAGGAAGTGAACTAGATGGATTTATAAGAATATGCAGGAATGGTGGGAAAAATAAAAGGAACCAGGGAAGGGGAAGAAGAGAAGTCATTTAATGTTTTTATTAAAAGAAAGATATTAACAGTAGAAATGTATATTTGAATGTGATTTTGCCAAAGTAATAATGAAAATTATAAATAAAAATAATTAAAAAAGAAAAGAAAAGAAATCGGAAGTAGCGAGGCCCTGCCAGGTCTCTGAACACGACTTCCAGTATAAACCGGAGGTTGTGTCAGAGATCTCACAAGGCCTCCACTGTGACCTTCAAGGCCCTGCAAGCACAGCTGTGGCGTTGGCGTCATAACATGACGTCATGATGTCACGTTATGCTGCGGGTGCCACTGGACCCCCCTTATTTTGGGACCCAAGTCGGCACCCCTGATTTCACAATACCTTTTGCTACAACATGCCTATAAATGACACCCTGCTCTCTCTTTGTTCCCAAGCTGTACGGCTGCTTTCCACCAGTCCCAAATCCCTTCCCTGAACTGTGTGTCCTGAAATCATGGCCCTTTCTCTCACATGCCATCAATGTGCAAGTGAAAGGATAAGCAAATCATCTCCTTCTCCTCAAACCCTATTTGTACAGTGCCCTTCATTCAAAGATCACAGGGCGGATCACAACAGAAAAATACAAAACGAAGACCAACCGGTCAGTAGTCACTTAATTTTCCGAATCCAGGGAGGGTTTCTTGAGGAATGGTTTCACCACTGCAGGCAGGGACTACCTCCTCTTGCAGGGAGGCATTACTCACCTCCCTGGCCTACCCAGCTGTCAGGCAGGAGGGGCAATGGTCCAGAGCATGAACCACTTGTCCACATCCTTCAGCCTTACTAACTGAAACTCATCCGGCACAACAAGACCAGACAGTGCCCTGGACACCCTTTGAGATTCGTTATAACAGCATAGTCAAGGTCATAGTGGATACAAGGGGTTTTATCCTCCAAATACTTTGTAAACAAGTTACAGCAAGCTGCCCTCAGTTCTGCCACCTCCTTTGGGTCAGACTGTAAGTGGCCCTGCACTACCCAGAAAAGCTCCGCCAGATGGCACAATGAGGATGCAATGGAGGAAACCAAGTCTGCCTTCTTTGCTGCCTTCTCTGCCACTAGGCTAGCTCAGTGATTAGCCCTCACCAGCGTTCGATTGCATTCAATCAGATCTTTCCTCCACACATGTTCAAGCTGCTTCCCAGCTTGTTTCCTTGTTCTATGCTCTGGAATATACCAAAGAATCAAGTGGGAGAGGGTGCTCAGAGATAATCGTATCAATGGCCTGAGCCATTTGTATGTTCCAGGGGTCAACCATGGCACCAATCATATCAGCTGGAAAAAACCCCGAACTGTATGGAAACCCAATGGATCCCTCAAGGTCAGAGCATCCTAATAGGTCCCTCTGCCTCTGCAGAGAAAAGGTGCTGAAAGCTAAATCTCAACAGAAAGTGATCTCACCATGGCAAGGGATTGATGTCAATATCGCCCCCTTTCATATCACCCTCTTCCTGCCCCATTGAGAATACAAGTTCCAGAGTGCGGTCTGCCACGTGTTGGGCCAGTCCCACTGTCGTCATGGCAGCCATGAAGTCCTGAGCCACCCCACAGCTAGTCGTCTCAGCATGGATGTTGAGGTCTCTCAGAACCAGCCGTCTGGGAGTCATCCACACCACCTCTGAGACCAGGTCTGTCAGCTCAGTGAGGTGGGCAGTAACCCAGCAGAACCCTTATCTATCCGAATTGTCCAGTGTCAGGAACGGTACTGCAACTATTCCCATTTTGTCCAAGTCAAAGCTGAACTGCACAGCAGTGGCACCAACTGACCTCACTATCCCTCCTTCTCCCACCCACCCCACTTTCTGTGAAAGCCTCATAATTGCTGTTTAAGTAGTTTCAATTTTTCTAAAGAAGTTTATTTGTGGACTCATTTCTATTTCTCCCTGAGTACCTTACAAGGGCACATCACTTCCCCAGACTAAATATTCTAAATGTTACCCATGCCACTGGATCCTTGGAATTCTTTTTGTATGTTAGCAGGACCATACTCCACCAGACTGACATCAGTTTGGAATATGACCAGGGATGCATTGAGAACAGTATTCCCCTATTTGAGCAAATTCCTCTAAGCATTCATGTTCACAAGAGCTTATTCCCTGAAATAGCCTACAGATGTGTTTACACACATTTCCTGAGTAAGCTTGCTAACAGCTGGAAGGCAAGTCTTTTGTACCCAACAGCAGATACAGTGTGAAGAATGCAGAGTCCATTAGGGACTCAGACATTCGTACCCAGATATTAGGGATATACCTCAAGATAAAGAAAAAGGGAATGCAAATGGACAGAAAAATAATAATAATACGGATTTCAACCACTTTTTGGGTGCAACACTACTATATATTTCGGCTGGTCTTATTAATTTTACATGAGTTTGATTAGGGTTCTGTATTTTTAGCTACCGTGATGCTTTTCTAAGAAAAATTGTGGAATAAAAATATAAAGAACATAAGGAATGAATCAATATATAGATCAGCAATTCCATACCATAGCAGCAGCTCTGACACATTTATCTTGCTTTTTAATTAAGGCAAAGAACAAATGTTATATGGTTACTTGTACTAACACTGTGGCTTTAACTGATTTGAGAATCATAGGATGATGTTATTAAATTATAATTAACAATAATAACAATGAATTAATGGCTTCCGTTTCCATTCTGCGCCAGGAATAGATCCTTCCTCAACATCATGGGAGTCGCAGATGAAGATGAAAGAGAATGGTGGGGGTTAAACTGTTCTCTGCATTCCTCTCAGGGTTTGGGAGGAATGGGCTTTTTTCACCTGCAGTTTGCCCTGTGGTCTGGCACTCACTTCCCCAGGCAATGCGAAGGCAGGCAAAGGCACTGGGTGCAGGAGCACTCCATCTGTCGATGTTAGAGAAGTAAGACATAAATGCTAACTGAGAATTAACCTTGCCCTCAGCTTTTATATAACAAAGCTTGCTTGACATAAGAACAGTCATAATGTATTTCTAAAATCCATTTTACTCTTCTGAGTGACCCTGTTAGTTTCACAAGATTAAGCAAGTTTTTATTTAAAAATAGATGACAGCTGAAACTGTTTCTTTAGCAAGCTTCACTAGCAAGAAACCACAAGACTTGTTTTTTGCCAATTTTGAAGAAGGTACCCTTTGCAAGCAACAAATGTTTCCTCTTGGTCAACCCTCTTGATGATTGCAGCTTGTTTTGCAGACCCTATAAGAATTTGCTTTGCTGTTTGCTCAATTGTCAGTCTCTCCTTGTGCTGTGAACCAGAGAGGACTGGCTATTTCAGCTGAAATAAATTAGGTGTTGTACCTATCCGTTTTGTCCTGACTCCTCTTTCCTGGTAGAGGTTTTGGCTGCTCATCCAAGGAAGAACCTCAGCTGCAAGTTTTCTGCAACACCAAAACCCCCTGACTCCATTCCTGGAAGCAGAGGTTAGCCTGCTAATTGAATGTTAATTGGAGATTAAAGTACAGGCATGTGCTAGAAGAGATGAATTTACAAACTGTAGGACAACCCAGCTGCATGGATTAAAGGTATGAACTGAGCAGCTAATATTTCATTCGGTGCCAGAGATGGTGGAAGGAGGGGAGCCCATGGTTGGCTTATTAAAAGAAAAATTATATATATTTATGATTTGGCAACCCTCCTCAGAATGCAAGTAAAAATATAAATGTACAAGTGAGGTTGGAAGAAACTGGATTATTAAAATGGAATTTAACAACAAAAATGGAAACTGTGTGTGACCTGAAACAAAAAGAAGGACTATGTTGGAAATATAAAGCCAACCCCACCCACCCTCTACTAGCTACAAAGGAAAGTGGGAAAAAGACTGAGACGTCTTGGATTTAATGTAACTTTGAAGGATAATTAGCCATAAATTATCAGCTGTAAGAAATCACATACCACTCTTCCCAAGCTGAGAAAAAAAATGGCGAGAACAGTTTATTTACTGGGACAGAGAGGCTCCAGGAAGCTGCTGTTTGTGTTCTCTGTGCAAAGCAACAAATAGCAATGCAGAGACTTTTGGAAAACAATGGAACAACAGCTCCACCCAAATCATGATGGGTAACAGCAACAGTTGGATGAAAGTTACAGATAGGTAGCCGTGTTGGTCTGCCATAGTCAAAATAAAAAAATTCCTTCCAGTAGCACCTTAAAGACCAACTAAGTTAGTTCTTGGTATGAGCTTTCGTGTGCATGCACACTTCTTCAGATACATGATTAGTTGGAGGAAAGAAAGACATAGAATCATATATGGACAAGAAGAAACATACTGGACAAAGTAATTGCCACATGCAGGAAAGAACAATGACAACACTTACAAGTTCCTCACTTGCAGTTTTATAAATTATTTAATGTAACAATATGAATAGAAATCATTAAGATTGCAGCTGTTTTATAAGGGGTTATCATTATAACTGGAATGTAACTGAAATTAGCGAGATTTTGGAACACATAAAATAAAATCAGGAAGCCATCAAATCTAGCACGTGGGGGGCACTTTAATTAAAATGTATAATTTGGGATTTGAATAATCTGTATTAATAACTGTATTAATTGGATATGAATTGGTATTGTTATAATGTGGCTATTGTTGGAATAATATTGGAAAACTAATAAAAAAATTTTTTTTAAAAAAACCAATGAATTAACAAGCAAATAAATTCTAAAGGCACCGAGAATAATGCACACGAAAGCTCATACCAAGAACTAACTTAGTTGGTCTTTAAGGAAGGAAGGACTGGAAGGAATTTTTTTATTTTGACTATGGCAGACCAACACGGGTACCTATCTGTAACTGAATTTATTATTTATACGCTGCCCATCTGACTGGGTTTCCTCAGCCACTCTGAGCAGCTCCCAACAGAATTAAAAGCACAATAAAACATCAAACATTAAAAACCTCCCTAAACAGGGCTGCTTTCAGATGTCTTCTAAAAGTCAGATAGTTGTTTACAGTGGTACCTCGGGTTAAGTACTTAATTCGTTCTGGAGGTCCGTTCTTAACCTGAAGCACCACTTTAGCTAATGGGGCCTCCTGCCGCCGCCGCCACTGCACGATTTCTGTTCTCAACCTGAAGCAAAGTTCTTAACCTGATTTCTGGGTTGGCAGAGTCTGTAACCTGAAGCGTATGTAACCTGAGGTACCACTGTATTTCCTTGACATCTGATGGGAGGGCATTCCACAGGGCGGGCACCACCACCAAGAAGGGCCTCTGCCTGGTTCCCTGTAACCTCACTGTGCTCGGAAACGTACTGGGAGCCAATGTAGGTCTTTCAGGACCAGTGTTATATGGTCTCGGCGTCCATGTATTAATCACATCTTTCGGCCATGTGGTGGTTTTGAAATTTCTATTTTTAAATAAAAATGTAAAGACAAACAAAATCTCACCTGCAAACACTTGATGGAGCACTAATTAAGCTCTCTGTGGTTGAAAGAGGTGGAGCTGCAATGGGATAAAGACCTGAATGGGAATCCACAAAGCTGGGTGCAGTTGTGGTAACTCTGGAGAAAGATGAAGCATTAGGACTTGGCAGATGGGGAGTAGAAGCTGGAGGAAGCACAACAGGAGAAAGGAAAGGAAGTGGCACAAAATTTGTGGGATTTTGAGGTGCAGCCAATGCAGAACATCTGTGATCCTCTGAACTGATATTGTGGAATACATCACCTAAATACAAGAAAGAAAAGTTACCTCATATTCTCAACGTTAACAAAGTCTTCATTTCATTGGCAGTCATTTCTGAAATCTGAATAGAATTTATAATCTAGTTTTTTTTAAAATTGCAACCATGGATAAAATATTTCGCAATCAGTTGGTTTTTAAAAGAGGCAATTTAATAAATATTTGTAATTTAAAATAATTGCCAAATGGCATCTTAAAGCCAAAGCCTCACGCAATCAATTCACTTGTTTGCATGCCTGTTGGATGGTATCTCTCAGCACAGAGATAACTGAAATGAACTTCACTTATATGAGTGTTCTGGGCACAATTCTATATTCCAAGTTTGAAGAGAGAGAGAGGGTGACATTACAAAGCTATCTTATAAGACATATGATGCAGCAAGGGGCAGTGTGATTTGGGCAGGGACAGGAGACTGACATACAGTTGAGAGTAGAGAAGCAGAGGGAAAGGCTATGGAGGATGCTGAAAGGGTTAGTTTATTCTGAGTTTGGGAGCAAACAGGAACCTGTATAAGAAATATACGTAGAAAGGAACTTGGGAAGAAAGTTTGGTCTTAGGCATACTTCATTTCACATGGTAATGCAACATGTAAGCAGAATTATCTGACAGGCTGTCTATCAAATACTGTGACTTATGTATGCTTGGCTCTATGAGTGAACACCAGAGAAAATTCCTTTTGTCTCCATTCCCACATTTCAACCATTTACAAATCCTAATGATGGTAAAGTTTTACATTGAGATTTTACTGCAAGTCAATGTAATTTACGCAATTTAGTGTCATTCCTCTTTTGTAAACATAGGACAGATAAAGAAATCCTCAGATTACAGGTTGGAGAACAAAGATCAGAACTAAACTATTGAGACTCTTCTAACACATTTTCTGGAAAATAATTTTCCTGAAAATGCAATGTTTCTAGTGACTGAACAAATTACTTCTACTTAAAAAGTGCAAAGTCCTCACATTTTACTCTGCTAGCAAGAAGCCTATTGGATTTTTACTTTACAAACTGTAACCCCTAATGAGCTGGATGAAACTTTTGATCTGCTGGCACTTTTATAGCATCTGTTTTTAGTTACAGGCTATATCTTAAAAGTGATTATTATTTTAAGGATGTGATTGTTGCAGATGATATGAACGCAAGCATAGCCTGAAGTGGTAGACATCCAGTCTTTGGGTTGGTGGAAGATAAGCTGGCGAGCCGTGTAGATGGCCTTGTCATATTACATATTTGTTTGTCACTTAAATGGTTCCTTTTTTATTTATAAAACGTTAAGACTATAAGTTGGTGTAATGGTATGCGAGTAGTAATGTGTTTTGTAGAAAGTTTGTTATGGAGTTGTAGCAGGAGGCATTTCCCTTATCATCAACTTAATATGGAATTCACCCAGAAAATATACCAAAGAACCAGAAATTAATTACACATAAAACTTTAAAAAAACAACAACCCTGGGTGTAGGTGAAAAGCTCTTTCAGTAGTACTCTGTTTAGAACATTGTAAAAGCTTATCTGTATGTTTGGTTATTAACTATTTCATGCACTGATATTTAAGAGCACAGTACAAGTATTGTTTTCAGATGTGATTGGGTCTTATGTTTCCATTTGTTGTTGTAAAAGAAGACTCATATTGGCAGACATTTACTAGAAACAGGGACTTTTCAGTTGTGGGGCTAACCTTTAGCATACCCTCCCAAGAGAGGCCCACTAAAGTCAGATCTAGATACAAAGTCAAACACCAGATCTTTCCAACAACTTCTGGGTTCAACTGAAATTGTTTCTTTTGTTTTAGCTCTGCTTTTATTTTGGTTTGCTCTTGTCCATTTTCCCCCCTTTGGCTGTCAATTCTAGGTTTCTTGTTACCTATGTTTGCCCTCTTCCTTTTTTCCTCTGCTAGCTCTTGTGTGAGATTTAAATGTTAGAAAGTAAGAACCAGTCGGATCAGTTCTAAGGCCCAAAGTCCAGCATTTTCTTCACACAGTGGCCAAGCAGATGCTTATGGGAATTCTGTAAGCAGAACCTTAGCACAACAGCACTCTCCACGTCATAGGGGAATTGTCTCCCTTGGGAGGTGGTGGACTGTCTTTCCTTTGAGGTTTTAAAGCAGAGATTGGATGGCCAAATGTCTTGGATGCTTTAGCCGAGATTCCTGTATTGCAGGTGGTTGGACTAGACAACTCTATGATTCTATGACTTGTAACTGCTTAAAAATGTTTATGTAAGCTGCTTTGGGAACTCTGTTGGCTAATAAGCAGGATAACAAGTGTATTTAATATTTACCTAGTGATGATGATCTTTTAGATGAAACTTTAAACTGGTTGTTGCTTGACTGTACTGTGGTAGCAGTGCATGAAACTGAAGAGGTTGCTGAAGATGTTGCCATCACTACTTTTTTAGTGTCCATAAAAGACGCATCTTGACAATGATACAGACATTTTTTCTTTAAAATATTTTCCCTCTTTTTGCTCTCAGTTATTACCATTCCTTCGTTTCTAGATGTTATGGGAAGTACATTAGGTATCAGTTCTGAAAGAGCTGCTGCTGCTGCAGCACTTCCTTTAAATTGAAGAAAGAGACAAACTAGTTCACTTGTTTAGCATTATTAACATTGCATTAATGTCACCTAGATGGGTATAGGGCGACACACACACACACACACACACACACACACACACACACACACACTTTAAATACCGCTCTAAACCCAGCGGTCTCAGGGTGCTTCACAGAGTATGTCTGGAATGAATGAAAGCTAAAGACTTCTTATGCTATCAGCTGTAACACAGATATGTATAATCAGAAATATGTTTAGAATTGGTATTATTCAGTTTAAAACTTTAAGTAATGTAATAATTCATTGTACTCTCAAAAGCAATTTCAGGTTAGTAGTTTTATACACAGAACCACTATCCAAAACATCTTTTGGTATTTACAAGCACCGTGTAAACCATCCCAAGGCAGTAATAAAATTCATTATACCATAAACAATTAAACTACAATCTATAAAGCACTAAAACATTTAAAAATATGATAGCAGAGCATTTATTGGAGTGCTGTGCTATTCTTATTAAAGAACCATGATGCAATGTATTTATATGTTAAAGAGCTTTTTTTAAAATGTACATGAGGTAAGAAGCAAACTATAGCCGGAACCCCTGTCTTTGATGCTGGTTTGTTTTATTCAACACCTTCAGCCAGAAGTGCAGGTAAAACAAACGCATTAGGAATATATTGCATTTTGATGGGGAGCCTGAGTTCTTCCCCATCTCAAAAAAACAAAGACGTTCAGGCTATAAGTTCTGTTGCTTATGCAGTTAAAACAGCAGAACCCATGGACATAAGAGAGGAATCAACAGGCTTAGGGAAACCTTAACGTGTGCAGAACTACAAAAATATTTTAGGACAAAGAAACCCCAGCAGCCCAATGAGAACTGAGCATGCTCAGTGGCCACAGAATGATGGCTGACTGGGGAACGGGAACAGAAGAGGGGTGGAATACAGGAGCTACAATACAACATTTTGCAGGTCCACTAGTTTTACTATACAAGCAGCGACAATTTCACATGGGGGTTCTGTTTCCGGCCCCTGCAAGCGGTAATGGAGTGCACCCTGTCCTGCCCCCCCCATTACTTCTGGGTCAACAAGGACCCACACGTCAGCAATCACGCCCAAAGAGTGATTGCTGAAGCCCAAAGATTTCTGACAATACTAGTGCATTTGTAAATATCACAAATCAAATGGGTACCTGTATTTGATCCCCCTTTCCCTCTTGTCCCAATTGGAATCAGACAGGAAATCTAATTCAGTCAAGGGCCTTTCTAGAACATCCAGAATCAAACTGCCGCTTTTCAGAGTAAAGCAGAATTATACTCTCACCAGGAAGTTCCTCTTGTAAAGAGGTGGAGGCATTCCAGTTTTTCTCATTCATGACTTCCGATTCCCAGATGCTTAAAAATTTAGAACTCTTCCAGTCTGTGGTACTTCCAAAACCATTTGGATAGATATTATCTTGGAATGGTGTACTGAGTGCTTGCTGATTGTTTCCGTTATTCTGAACCAGAGCCTACAACAAGAGTACTTTCTAATTAGTCTTCTGCTTGTTTACATCCACTCCAAAATTATTAGGTACATACAAGGGAAAATGATGCACTGAGTCATGTTGCTCTGAAAATACCATTATACAACAGCTGCATTCAGACATCATGGTAAGCCATGGTTTATAATGACCAGAATGAGCCTATGCAGTCCTTGGGCTCATGTGCCTTCCCTCTAGCATGACAAGGTGTTTGAAAGCATTCGCTTGCTTGCTTGCTTGCTTAACTTCAGTTTCTTGTTTCATAGCCTAAGGTCTTCCTCATTACCATGATTTGCTGTTACATTTCAGTTCAGTCATTATATAGTCAGTAGAGCACAGGGCCATAGCTGCAGCCTACTTGTAGCTATAGATGGAAGGAAGACACAGAATGAGGTCACCTGAGTGAGGTGGAACTGATGAGGCTCAGCTCTGTATCTTCTTTTCATCAAATACAGATAAAGTGATGGATGTGCTGAACTGATTCTACAATGTTGGAATGTACTCTGAGGTGTTGAACAAGAGCTTCAGCTGTCATGTGTAACTATCTGTTTGGTGGCCCCAGGGATTCAAATTAGCACCTGTGGTTGATATTGAAGGAATTTAACAGCAGGATTGCGGAGCTGGAGTCCTACCAGCTGCAAAGAAGACCAAGCTAAGAAAACCTGCTAAGCAGATTCCTAGGGGACATGTAATGATGGTACCAATTACCATTGGATAAGACTGTCTGTTCCATTCAAATAGCCTAGCACAGTGGTCACCAATGTGGTGCCTGCAGGACCCAGTGTGCCCACTGTACCTCTTATGGTGCCCACAGAAGGTCCAGCCCTTAAAAATCCACAATGCATGAGAGACTGTTTGCTCTTCTTACTCACTTCCTCTTTGAACTGACTTGGCCTCTCATACATTGAACATACCCACACTTAACGGAAGGCTAATGCTGAACAGAGGAGATAGAAAGCTCTTATTTCTATGGCAAATAACAGTAATGGCTGCTGTAGGTGCCTTTTTAAAAAATGGGGGCACACCCATGCTTTTTGTGGCTATGTATCTTTTTCTGCTCTTTTAGATATGGCAGCTGTTTTGTGACTGATATCCATGGTGCTTTTGGAAATGTGAAACGTGGCATGAAAATGTTAGTGACACACATGCACCTGGGCTAGAGAGAGCAAGGAATGATCAATGAAGGGATATCCCCAGGATCGCAATGTTCTCACAGACAAAAGGATCACCTACTTTCCCCATCTTTCTATATGATTTTCAGTTGGCTACATGTGTGTATTGTATTGTATATGCAGGCGTGAATGCATTTTTTAAAGAATATTTTGTAAGGAAAATATAATTGTAGCACTCTTAAATAGTAATGGTAACCTTAATATAAAACTAATGTTTTATTAATTTCTTAATGTTTTAGTTATTCATTCATAGCTGAATGTGTCTCTGGGATTAAAAAACTTCAAGTACCAAATTTTTGTAAAACTGACAATTTATCATCTAATGGCTACTGTTTCCTTGGTAGTGACAATTGATAACACCAGTTCAAAGACTTAGCACAGTGGTTTTCAACCAGTGTGTCGCGGCACTTGAAAGATGGTTGGGGATGCTGCAGGCAACACTGGCCTCTGTCTTGCACAGCTCTTTGTTGCAGCAGTCCTGGCTACAGGCTTCCCTGGAAAAAAACATGTCTCTGGGGCTGGCCAGGGGGTACTGGTTACCAGGAGCTGAGGCAGCCTTGGAGTAAGCAAGCAGGCAGGAGAGGAAGCCCACTCACCCAGTCCGACAGCCCTTTCTTTGGAGTGGACAGGCCAGGAGTGGGAGGCCAGGCAGGCAGGCACTGCACTGACCTTTCTTGTGCTTGCTGTGTGCAAGGTCTGTGGGAGTTGAGTGCTCGGTGCTGAAGGGGAAGCTTTCCGCTATGCTGGCCCAGTAGTGTCCACTGTTGCCTCCCATGCTAAGGTGCTGTCCTCATGTTCAACTTTGGCCAGTCTCCGTTGGGCCACCAAGTCTGGGGGCATCTTTTTCCCAGGTCCCTGTGGGGCGGTGTGAGGAGGCACCACTCTTTCGGGGTGGCAGAGGCTCAGAGACCAGAGGCAGCAGCAGTGGCTGCCCAGAGGGAGAGGAGGCTGAAGGAAGACTCCACAAGGGAGAGTGTTTGAAAAAAGATGAGAGGCTGCCAGCTCTACAGGCAAGTGATCACATAACTGGGCTCCTGAGCCCCACAGGGCTGCCACAGAATGAATGTAGTTGGTCAATGGAGCTGTGGACTCAGTAAAGGTTGAAAACCTCTGAACTGGCAAATTATTTTTAACAGATGCATAAAATATCCTGGAACCCGGAAGATTGCCACTTTGACAGACTTACCTTATTTTGTGCAAAGGGGGAAGCAGTGTATAAAGAAGGATGGATTAGTGGAGGAGGTAAGTGAGGAATAGTATGAAGTGGTATTTGTCCATGGATATGAGGATAAAGATGAAGAGCAGGATGGGCAGGTTTTTCTGGCATCCTAAACTGATGCCCAGCAGGAAGACATTTCACTTCAGTGTCTGAAGAAGAGGGGCCTGAGATTTCCTGTTTACAGACATGGCACTCACAACAAGCTGGTTCTTGGTCAATCTGCTATAAATGAAAGGAGGGCACACAATGTAAACCACACAGCAAAATTAGAGAAACATTTCTTTTATTTTTTGGAAACAATTATCTGAGATGCAATCTATTGTTTTAGAAAATGACAATAAGGACACCTCTCAAATATATAAAATACAATAAGCTTAACAATAACAAGCTTAAAACCACCTTAATTGTTTCTGTTATAAACTGTGTGTCCAATGTATTCATGTACTGACTTGTACCAGGGTGTTTTTTTCAGCCGGAACGCACCGAAACTGTTCCGTCACCACTTTATCTAGAAAAAAAGCCCTGCTTACAGCTTCTAGCACTTGAAATACATCTTACTTTCAGAGCCTGGCAGTCCACTTCCTTACCTGAAAATTACATGAATGCTATGGTCCAATGCTTACCCTGAAGTATCTCCCATTGAGTTCAATGGCCCTCCCATTAATTTAGGATTGAAACCTAAGGCGTTACTAGTATTAAATAACATAGGCTTGGAATTCCATTCTTGAGCTTTACAGCATTAATTCTTCTAGATATCAATAACATCAGGTGGGGGGAGTAGAGGATGTTGGTGCAACTAGACAACCTGTACTTCTAAACTTCTGTCTAGTTGCTTCCCCTTACTGGGTGGGGATGCCCAAGAAAGTCTCACATAACCAACATGCTTACCATAAGAGTAAGCTGTTCTGCCAGGCTTAGTGAGGTCACTCCTGCTTACCTTGGGAAGAAGGGTTGCCAAGCTCTTTTTTCTCCCACTTTCTCACATTCTACCATGTGAACCCTACCAGGAAGGAGGTCTGGACTAGTTGCTCCAAGCCAAGATCACATGGCTTAAGGAGCTATCTTAGTGTTTCTATACAAATAATTTAGAAACATTTACCACTTTGGAACCTGAGTTTTACTGTCTGTCTTTTCTAAGTGCTGTATGAAAAAGCGCATGAATCTGATCTTTGAAAAATTTGTAAGTAAAGCATTTTAAACTTATAAAAGTTTAAACTTACTAATGTGCGATCTCTTTCTATGCTAAGGGAGGTGGGGAATTTTGGAAGCAACTTAGATGGGGATGTTTTAATGGTCTAACAGCCTAAATTTCCAAACTTTACAGTGCCACACATTTTGTGTTTTTAATGCTCTGCTGTGGTTCTCTTGCCAAACCTGGTTCTAGGCATCCAGGAATTCTCTTTTTATTTTACCTACTTTTTCTTTCTCAACCAACAAGAATGTGCTCTGAGGAAGATCCAAAGGTCCAAAGAGGTATATACAGGAGGAAGTGAACCTTCCAAGTAACAGGTTGTAAGCTCTTTTAGGTTTTAAATGTTAATACCACACTTTAAACAGGCCAAGAAACAAAATGACAGCCAGTCCAGATGAAATAGTACTGGTGTGATACAGTCATATCAGCACAACCCTATTATAACTCTAACACTACATGGATAATGATTGTACAAAAACTTCAAGAGGGTGTAAGAAATAGAAAGGCAAATATTAAGGGTGCATGGATTATGATTACATCAAAACCAGAGATTGGTCTGCTATAATATATGAAAAGAAATCCTTCTGCAACTACATTAGGACAGTTCAAAGGAGGAACTGGGGGAGCACAGATGTTGATATTGACAGCCAGCTGCAGAAACCCTGGAACACATCCTGTAGAGCAGTATATGTAGTTGTCCATGTCCATAGTGAAGTGGTTGGGGAACAAAGGGGATTTGGAGGGACAGCGGGGTAGAGGACAGGCTGGTCTTTCTGCTCAAAAACCAGACACCATAGGATCATATTTTATCTAGCCAGACTCCTAGTTGCAGTTCTGTCTATTAAAAAGGAACGGACTAAATTTCATATGTCTGACTACCACAATGATTTAAAACACTGAAAGTCTGGAGTGGGAACAGGGGTGGAGGAGCCAGAAAATGAGTGATTGCTAACTTTGGGTGAAAATATCAAATTGAATTATAAATATACAGCTATGTGCAGCATTTCACTATTTTGTAATGTGATATTATTTATTAGTACTGCTGTGATTTCTCTCTTTTTTGAACAATTTATCATTGGCTAACTAAAAAGAAATCCAGAAGAACATTGTTTCAGGGTTCATATACATTACTCTTAAGAACTAAATGTGCTTTACCTGCTGAATAGAGTATGATGACAAAGAACTGTCTGTTTTCGCTTCATCCTTCCTTCGCACATTAGTTCCAAGCATTAAATCCCCTTCTTGAGCCCTTGGTAAATTACCACCATTCTCTTCATCTGCTTCTTCAGCATCTGCTACTGATGAACTGCTACTAGTGTTACTACTCTGCTGGGGAGACTGATAAATAGTTCAGGGTGAATATGATTTTAAATTACATCTGAATTGCTTTATGATTCTGCTATATGTGTCCACCACCCTGGGACCCCACAAGATGAACAGTGGTATATAAATGTAAATAATAGATGTATAAAATGTATTTCAAAATTACAGTACCTCAGCCTTTAATGCCATGTTTTTGACTCCATCAGTTAACAGTCTGTGGATCCCATTCATGTTTCTGACAGCCTCAGCATTATCGTAGTGATTAATACAATAAATATCAGGTTTTTCTGATACTGCTGAAATATCTTCATTTTCAGTATTACTGTGAAGAAAAGTGGTTTTTTTGTACATGCTAAGTAGGTAAAGCAATAGAGAACTTTGAAAAGAAAGTAAAATGCAATTTCCACTGGTTTTGAATTTGTAATTTTCTTCTAGAAATAGGGGTTGGGTGTTTGTTATTTTAATACCATTTCACTGGAATTTGTAACAGAAATAAAAGCTCTGGGTGCAAATCCAAATATAGACGACATGTAAGGCATTTCCAGATTTTTCATTTTAAAAAGATGCCATACTAAATTTTAGCCCTAAAAGCATTGAATCAAAGACGTGATACATCCTAAAAGCATAATGGATAGCTTTGTGGTAAAAAGGGTTAATTCTGATATCATCATTGTCACTCCCCTTGTACTTGAGTGCCAGTGAAGCAAATTTCTACGCTACGGCAGAGGACTTCCATCACAAGTGAATGGACAAGGTATGCTCAAACCCCTTGTCACTATCACCCTGGTAGTCCAGTGTCTGAAGGCTTGCTCTTGTACTGTATGTTAATAATGAATGGGGCTTCTCCATACTTTGCCTAAAGATCAGTATGTTTCAGCTCCCAAAAAACTAAAGTAGCTCAGGAGTAAATCTGCCATTCTGCCCGCCACTTAATTATGCCAGAAGTATAGCCTATGTTTCAAATTTCATGATTCGAGGATAGTTCCAGTTTTTGGGAACAGGCTGATCATAATGGGTCTAATTACAGGTGGAAATGAATCGGCGTACAGGGGGGAGGTTCAAAAGTATCTACATGGTGCTTAGAGAATAACTTGCACCTAAATATTAGCAAGACAAAGGAGATGGTGTTGGACTTTCAGAGGAAGAGAGGGGAACTAGCCCCGCTGTATATCGGGGGGGGGGGGTGTAGAGAGAGTCTCTTCCTTTAAATTCCTGGGAGTTTACCTTAGTGAAGACCTCACTTGGAAAAACAATATAACTCAGGTGGTTAGGAAGGCCCAACAGAGACTCCATTTCCTCAAGGTCTTGCAAAAGAACAACGTTAAACAACAACTGATGATCTCCTTCTACCAGTCCACAATAGAAAGTGTCCTCTCATATTGTATCACAGTGTCGGTTGGCTTGACAACCACGGACAGAAAGTCTTTACAAAGGGTGGTGAACACAGTACATGATATCATGGGCTGTCCCCTGAGCCTGCTAGATGACGTCACAAGGGATCGTTGCCTTAGGAGAGTGAGAAAAATTCTCAGGGACGATTCACACCCCAGCCAGCACCTCTTTAATCTTTTACCCTCGGGCAGGAGATATAGAAGTATAATCAGTCTTACCAACAGACTAAAAAACAGTTTCTATCCATGGGCTGTTAGGCTGCTGAATGGAAAATAATATAGTGCAACTGACTTTCGGGGTTGGTGTGTTGTGCGACAAGCACACAGATGAGATTGAGTGTTTGTGGGAGGGGGGAGGCTTGGTTAATTTCATTGTACACAGGTTGTACATTGACAATAAAGGTGCTATTATTATCATCATCACAAGTTTAAAAATATACAGTATTTCTAAAGCTGGGATCCACAAGAGCCTCAAGTGTATGTGTAAGTGCTTCTATATTTACAGCAGGGTCTCATCTTCTTTGTCTTCTAACTTGCATTCTATGCCCTGTACCAAGTGCTGCTCACTCTCTTCAACACCAGCACATGGAACTGCCACTGGAAAAGCAGTAAGGACCCAGAAAATCCACTGCACACAAAGAAATTCTTTTCACTACTGTTAGATTCTGTTCTCAAAATTTCACATTTTACTATGATCAAAAGAACAACAAGGCCACACTTACAAAGGTGATCCAGAGCTATTATCTGCAAGGATGAGTCTTTGTCTGTCTATCTGCTGGTCAGTAAAAGGAGAACTGGAACTAGACTCTGAGCTTCCTGATGATATACTTCGTAAGTGCATTTGAGAGAGATAATCGGGAGCAGAATCAATTTGAAGGGGAAGCTGGTTACTATGGACATCGTCTGTAGCTGGTGAATCCATGATTCCACACATCAGAATATGCGAAAGGCTGCAGTCATCACAAGTACATCTGTTCATGAATTCAAAATAGAATATTATCAACACCAATATTTTGTTCAATTTCATTAAATTAAATATTCACACATAAAACAACCAGTGGAAATTTTTTCCTGTGATAAGTCTGGACAGAGTCCAAAAGCCAGGAAGATTTGCAGCGTTTCCCACAGGCGACATGTAGCAAGGCCAGAGACAGAGCTGCAGCACAGATATGGTGACTAGCTGTTCCAGTGCAGAGGCGAAGGCAGACCTTTGTGGAAGATGGAACTGGTTCACCAAAAGGTTAAGACAGAGCTTTCCAAACTTTTCATGTTGGTGACACACTTTTTAGACATGAATCATTTTGCAACACATTAATTCAGTTTTACTAGCAAACCAGAGGTTAAACTAACCCCTTTCCAGCACCAGAAGGAGTGTGGGGAGTGTTCATGCAACACACCTACACACTGCAGCCAACAGTCTAATATGTCGCGACACACAACTTGGAAAGCTCTCAGTTAAGATTTTATTATGAAATAATATTTTACTACTATAGCTATTAAATATTATCTACTCACCTGTGCCTGAAATTGCAATTAGGACAGTCAGAAATACTCAGTCTTGATGACAACAGATGTCTCATTGTGTCTGTGAAGTTATTTTCTCCAGATATTGCTTTACTGCCATTTAACTAGAATTAGCAAGGATATATAAAAACTGTGAGCAATTTTCAGTAACATTTCAATTGCGGTTGACAAAAAATCATTTTAAAACCATAAATTCAAAATGAAATTAATAACCTGATAAAGCAGAATCTGATAATATACACACTCCATCAAGTAACTGTACTAATGCCTCTTTCTGAGGCTTGCAAATTACTACTCTCCTGGTCACCTGGGGCAAGTACTGTAGAAATTGTCCTCAGGTAACAAGGACTAATCACCTAACTGCAGACATGAAATATGAGCCTGCTTTTAAAAAAATCAAAATCCATTACACATGTTCAGTTCAGCACTTAGTAAGGATTCAGTACCAATGCATAACTGAATAATATGTTCAATTTGGCATGTTTCATAAACAACGCTATATTGCAGCTGCATTTTGTAGTCAATTGTGCCTCTAAAATTGTCCACTTGATTACTTGTACTAGATTATTTACATTCAGCATGTCCTGAAACTGATATGTTTGAATTTGTTAGGCAAGCCGTTATTTGTATTTAAAAGAAGGTGCAGCTGCTGATCTCTTACTAAGAAAGAGACTGACACTTTACTTGGAACTAAGTCTGAGATCAAAGGAACTAATTTCCAAGCATATGTAGTTGAGGTCCTAGGTACGTTTACCTGAGAGTAAGTCCCAGTATGCACAGCAGAATTTCTCCTGAGTAAATACAGGACTAGGCTGTATGTGTCAGTCTAAGTATGTTAGTTCTTTTTGGGGTTTTTTTTTGTATTTTATTGGGTCAGGAAAGGTAGAAGGAAAAGAGAATTGTTTCTCCGAAGTTAACTCATGACAAAAATATTTTTAGGAGACCATCATTCATACTTTTTCTTAATCCTCTAATCCATGAATGGCTACAGCAAAAGGGATACTATTGAAGGAGGAGATCTATAGAATATATAAAATGATACTTCTTCAATAGAATCCCCCATATCTATCTATATCTATATCTATATCTATATCTATATCTATATCTATATCTATATCTATATCTATATCTCCATTCCACACATGTATGGGCAAAGAGGTTATTAAAAAAAGTTGTGGCCTACTAACTATTGTGGACATGTTTAAAAGGCTGCTCTCATATTAAACAAACACTAAATAAAACTCAATACTGTAGCTGTATATAGGTTGTTTTTAGTTAAACTGTACAGAGGCCAAAGCTCTGAAATTCTTAATTCATATCAATCCAAGCTTTTTTCACTACATGAAGCAGATAGAGAAGAGATACAGTAGTGGCCAAAATTGTGGAAATCTTTTGGAAAACGTGCATTACATTCTTCATTAAATTATTTTTCCATTGATATGTAATTTTATGGAATTACTTAAAAAAAAAAGTAGTGTTATGAGCCATCATTGCCAAAATAAGATGACACCTGATTGGCTCTCTAAACTCTCCTTTTTCTGGTTATTTGGCTGTAACTTTTGATAGAGTACAGATAATTAAACAGACTTTGTTGCATTACATTCTTCATTAAATCATCTTTCCATTGATATATAATTTTATGGTATTACTCCCCCCCCCCCAAAAGAGGTCGTGTTATGAGCCATCAAACCTCGGAAATACACTTTCTCCAAAAGGTTTCCACAATTTTGGCCACTAGTGTACGTACCGAAAATGGGTGTCACCCTTTTCTGCTAATGGCATTTAGGAATCAATAGTCTCTGATAATCCACTGTTCTACATGTCTGCCAGACAACATACAGTGTGATCACACAGTATCAGAAATGCAGTTTGAGCCAACAGTTTTGCAAGTCAAGCATTGATCCCCGACTCCATCAGGGCTGCCGCTGAATCAACAGCAAACAGTTCAGTTCAGGATATTATCACAACAGCTGTGACCTTCCTAGTTTTGGAAATCGGGTGCTAAGAAATTCAGTCCTGTGCTTGCTGTCCATCATGAAGTTGTCATATCTGCTCAATACATTTTTTTTAGAAGTGGACCAATCTAATCATAAGATTGTACAGCTGGAAGGGACTATGAGGGCAATCTAATCAGTCTCAAGAGCAGCAATTTGTGCTCGTGTAAACAATGATCTAATCACGACAATAATATCTGCCATGCCCCTGATAAAGCAGAATGTTTCTAGAGCCGCATGTAACATTAAATACAACACAAGCTTTGTAGCCCTCTAGTGCCCATGTGAGGTGATGCCAGAATCCTTCTACTTAATGATACCCAGACTTCTGGTTTCCTGCTGCGGGAAATGGCTGCCTCCCACATGAATGACCCAAGCCGTGCCAGTAATTCAGGGCTGATATGAGGGTAATTAGCCCTGGCAGATTCTCCAAGGTGAGGGAGGACTGTCTCACAGACCCACAAATTGTCCGTGATCTGTTGGCTTGCAACAAGGTGCGAGCGACAGGGATGCTGGGTCTAAGAGCACGGTATGGCTGGCACTCTCCAGAGCCACTCCTGCATGCAGGAGACACCTGTTTTCTAAAATAAGAAGATTTGGACAAAAAACAAATGTTCCAGATGGAGATTAAAGGAAAAAACTGTCAAATTATGCAGTCGTTGAATGCTGAACTTTGGACTTTAAACGGACTCTCATCTTGAAACGTGGACTAAGGAGGTGAGCAACCGCTCTTTCCGTAATATAACATTACATCACAATTTGGCGAAGCTCATCCAGAAAGAATTTAATTACTTGAACGGAACACAAGAGGTGAAAATTTTAATTGAATGCATGATGCACAGCCGTCAACGGAGAACTCTAATTAGAATTAGAGCTTGCAAAATAAGATCAGATATGGCGGCTCAGGCTGAAGATGGAAAGAAAATGGCGATCATTATTGCACAGTGTCATGGAACTGACATCGGAGACCAGCAGAGAGAGAAGTCGCCCCGATAGTGCAGGAGAGGGAACCAGCAAGGAGAGAGAGAGAGTTTCCGAGGAGGAAGGGAATCAAGGTGACACCAAGAAGGAAGGAGGGAATGAGAGCACTCTGGAGGGAAGGCTCAGGGACTCTTCCAGTGAGATCAGCGGTGAGAGTGCCGGACCACCACTGGGCACGCCTACTCTGCGCAGAAGGCTTCCGCGCAGAGAGGCTAGGCGGAGACTGGCTGTCAAGGAATTCTTATGTTGGAAAAAGTTTAGGAAACACCCACTAACGGATTCTGCCAGCGACTGAAGCAGACGCACAGGAGTGCGCTTCAGTTAGGGAAAGGTTTAAACAAACAAGCAGTTTAGAGAAGTCGGTGACTTACACACAAGCAAATACAATTGCCATTACACACAGTTACAAAAAAAGGGGGGAATTCTAATGGAAAAGAGCTCCTTTGAACTTGGGGTGTACTTCATTCTAAAATACATCTGCTTGTGTGGATTATTTTTATACATGATTGTGGACAGAAATTGTGGACAGAAGGATGGAGAGCGCTGGATCCCTGCCAGCTCTTATAGGGCCTGGAGGAGCGGGGGGGGGGAGGTCCTATTATTCTCGGAGGAATTTAAATAATTCTCACATAATATACAGCTGGGAAGCATGTCCTACAATACAGCATTATATAGAGTGGTACCTCGGGTTACAGACCCTTTAGGTTACAGACGCTTCAGGTTACAGATTCCGCTAACCCAGAAATAGTACCTCGGGTTAAGAACTTTACTTCAGGATGAGAACAGAAATCACACGGTGGCGGCACAGCAGGAGGCCCCATCAGCTAAAGTGGTGCTTCAGGTTAAGAACAGTTTCAGGTTAAGAACGGACCTCCAGAACGAATTAAGTACCTAACCCGAGGTACCACTGTACAGCCGTATACGGACACCAGCTCATTAAGAGACATCAGAGAGAACTTGTTGACTTGCCATTTATAAACTCTATTTTTGGAACAAAGCCCGGTGCCTTTAATGAGAACTTGACGAACAAAGGAGAGATAAGAGGACTGAACACCAAAATAATTGGACAGAGAATAAGATGAATAAAAAATGCCTCCTGTGTGTTAACAATACAAAAACTTTGCTACAGAAGATGTGAACCACAGGAACAATGACTAATTAGACTGAGAATAAGGACGATTATCTCTAGACATCTGGAACATGGGAAGTCCACCCCCCGCCCCCCAAAAAATTAATAATTGAAATATATAAATGGTGGTATTGTTATTATTGTAATTTGGATTGATTTGATTTAATTTGTCATTAATTGGAAGATTGTTATTGAAAATGAATTTTAAAAATTAGCATAAATGATACCAAAGAGGGTCTGGTAAAAACAACCAATTACAGGACTAGATTAAGATAATGATAGAAGCTTAAAATCTGAGAGTTCAGAATCACTTTTAGAGTTCAGGGTTTAGCTTCCTCAAGAACAGAGCAACCCATACGTTTTGTCCACCTATGACACCTATTTTCCCAACCACAGCAGCAGATGGGCTTTTGTAAATGAAACATACTTTTATTGTGAAGCAACAAGGCAGGCATCTACTACCCAGTCACTGAGTTCAATAGCACTTACTTCATATTAAGTGTCCCTAGGGTATAAGTATACCATTATACATTATAACACAAATGGCTGGAAGTTTGGTCCCTTTGTGAAGAAATGTGTTGTAATACATAAAATATGAACGCCAATGTAATTATTTAAAAGTTGCCTTCACTCTAAAATATATTCTGTTTGTCAGAAGGTATATGGTGGAAACCAACTGATGAGGTAATTTAACATAAAAATATGAAGTCTGACAATATTTTATGTGGGTATCCTCAATTATATGTCATTTCACATAAGCAGCCTTTTGTTCATCTTCAAGAACATGACTGAAAACTGTTCTGAGCATTGGCAACAAAACTGGGTTCAAGCACCAAACAAACTTTCAATCCCAACTAGGCAGATAGGTCTTATGTTCCCAGCTTGCCAGGGACAAAATGAGCCAAAAATATTTTAAACGTCTTTTAAAATGAATTAAAATGAAGAAGGAATATTTTTTAAATGAACTAATTGGTTTCATTTTTCTGCTTCTAGAAAGCTTTTAGGCTGCATTTTACCATTTTTATTGTTGAATTTTAATTGTATTGCAATTTAATGTTGTGGTTTATTCTTTGTTCAAATATCCAGCCACACCAGGCTTCCTGAATCACTGTGAGTAAAGAAAACAGTAACAATTACAAATTAAAGGTACACTACAGGTGAGTGCATCAGACCTATAAAAGTCATGTGGCTTTGCGACTGCAAAATGCACCCATGCATTTTGATATACATGTAATTTTCATCCACCTTACAGAATTTCATATCCAAATAGCCTTAAAGCTTTGCAGAATTATCTTGAAGAATATAGAAGATCCATGCAATCATGGAAACTAGAATACAGGTTGCAGGAGCACTGAAATAATTTATTCCAAATATGTATTTCAGCTGATGCAAACATTGGCACCAAATCCTGTCAGCTTGAAATCTTGCATTTCAGAAAGTTACTCACAGAGCAGAGACCCCCATACCTGATATGGTTTTCAGAGAACTGGCAGCTTTTCTTGATGCATTGAGTACACTCAATGTACTGAGTGAACACTCTTCAGTACCACATGAAATTCTTGTCAGGTATGAAGAGTTCTGCAAGGCAACTGAAGAAGGTGTTCAGTTGAAGACAAAGCGAGGTACTGGATGGTTTACAAAAAATTCTTACGTTTCTTTCAAGAAGCAAAAAAGAGGCTTTGACCTACTACTGTCCACTGAGGCTTTCTGTCCTTTGTATTCATAACTATGCAAGCTGGTTGGTGTAATTCCACAGCAACTTTCTGATAATGCAGGAATTTCATTCAGGAATCAAAACTGAATTCCACATGTATTCCTTTACAATCTGAAGATCATGGAAGTTAAGCAGTTTAGCTGAGCCCTGGTGTTTTGGCTAGAAGTCTATGTTCTTGCAGTAAGCAGGCTAAAGCATTTACTAACTTCATTTCAATAACAGAATGGTGGGCTCAAGTCATTACATCAGAACGTGCCTACTTTTGTACCTGTTTCACCAGCTTGGTTTTGTTTGGGTGTGTTGTTGTTTTACAAAGGAGAGCTTTCAACCTCATCAAAGAGCATCAAAGAACATGAGGACAAATGTCTGATTGCACAAAGCGCATGCAATTCCTTTTCTGACAGTAAAACAAAAAACACCCCGTTATTATGAATTCTGGAAAGGACGCTAGGATGACAACCAGGGTTCTCTCCCTGAATGCTAAAGAAAATTGCTGAGCAGTACATGCTGATAGATTTAAGAAACTTGCTTGTAAGTGATGTTTCCATTTGCTTTAGGATGTGAGAAGACAAAGAAAAAAGATTTTTAACAGAAAATCCCTGGAGATCTAATTGGGAGAATCCTTTACAGTACATTTGAAAGAAAAAAAGGGGGCTGTGCACTCAGATTCACCAGCTCCCTTATCAGTTGCTTTGTGCCCTATTATTAATTTGATGAACAAATATGATAAATCCATACTGTCAAGGCACTTAGAAAGGTTTGTGACAAGTGATTCCTGTGGTTTTGTGAAGATGGAATGTTTTTTCTTCATCTCTTTGAAGATTTGCATGTTTGGGCAACTTTCTCTCCATGTTTTATGAAAAATACAGTATAACATCTTAATGAATTGATGCCATACTCCCATAACTATTTCACCACCTATTGAGATTTTGGATCAAGAGAAAAGATCTAACACTGAAGAGTAAGGATTACAGTTCAATATTTCGGATGCAGCTTATCACAGACCAGATGACTTCTGAAAGCACTACAAAACAATAACTTCAATCAATCACTGCTTTCTTATGTGGTTAAAGGACTGAATAAAGAATGGCACTACCTGGCACCAAGGAGGTCTATAATATGATGGTGATTTGACACACAAATGACAGTTGGGGTGGTTAATGAGCAAGAGATACAGATTATAGACTGGGGTGGTGGTAGTAAGCTGTTCTGAGAGGATATTCATCTCCACAGGTGATGAATGCCCAATCCTATGCAAGTCAACTCAGAAGCAAGTCCTACTCTGCTCAAATGAAGCCTATTTCTGGAAATGTACGCTGAGGACTGCAATCTATGAGGAGATGGAAAATACAAGAGGAAAAACAAAAAGTAGCATTACAAGAGGATGATCACAAAGGGCTACAGCAGCAAATGGGGAAAAAGACTCACTGGACCACAATGTGCATTTCTCATTTTTGTTTGTTAAGGAAACAATGCTTGCCAAACTATTATCTTTAAATGAATTACTTCAGTATCCTAAGCAAAAATTTAATTTAATTTGAGGCTAGTAATTATGGATTCAGATTCAATAGAAATATGAGGAGTATCATTAGGAATTTTGCTTATTGGGAGAACCCACCTGAGGGCTCTCTGTTGTCAAGTTACAAGTCAGATGACCATTCTGAAGTTTTTGTCAGAGGATACAACTCATTTAAGTGAACCTGTTACTGTACAGTGGTACCTCGGGTTACAGACGCTTCAGGTTACAGACTCCGCTAACCCAGAAATAGTACCTCAGGTTAAGAACTTTGCTTCAGGATAAGAACAGAAATCGTGCTGTGGCAGTGCGGCGGCAGCGGGAGGCCCCATTAGCTAAAGTGGTGTTTCAGGTTAAGAACAGTTTCAGGTTAAGAACGGACCTCCGGAACGAATTAAGTTCTTAACCCGAGGTACCACTGTACTGGAAATTGAGACAATTCTGAATCTTAAGAAAAGTAAGTCTTCAGGCTCCAATGGCTTGCCAGCCCTATGTGCTGAATACTGTAATGTATTTGCAGATATTTGAGTAGAAACACGTAAGCAGTTAACAAAATCTTAACCAAAATAACAGAACCTCAAACATATGGAAGGAACTTAGTATTGTCCTATTTAATTCATTATAAAGAGTATTACAGTGGTACCTCGGGTTACATACGCTTCAGGTTACATACGCTTCAGGTTACAGACTCCGCTAACCCAGAAATAGTACCCTGGGTTAAGAACTTTGCTTCAGGATGAGAACGGAAATCATGCTCCGGCAGAACGGCAGCAGTGGGAGGCCCCATTAGCTAAAGTGGTGCTTCAGGTGAAGAACAGTTTCAGGTTAAGAACAGACCTCCAGAACAAATTAAGTACTTAACCCAAGGTACCACTTTAATAGGTTAATGTGAATCTGTGCATTTTCAGTTTATTTAAAATAATGGAAAACAAATTAAGGAGGACAGTTATGCTCCAAGTACCCTTTCAGTGGTGGCTGTTTGAAGAGTACACATACAATATGCAGACTTGAAGAAAAATTAAAATTGCTAAAAAGCACAGAAAGGCTCTTCCAATTCTTTATATACAATTACGGCAGCAATCCTATTCACATTTTACTAGAAGCAAGATTCACCAAACACAGTGAAATTTACTTCTGAGTAAACATGCATTGAATTGAGCTGTGTTAGATGGAAGTATATCGTTTTACCTGTTCTATGAAATGCCTCTTCCTAAAAGCTTCCCAGTCTTCTTTCAGAAAGGGTTCTTTTGTTCTCACTGTCACCTGGAACAAAATTAAGCTAAGTTCACTTATTAACACTGCTTGATTTCTACTTTACCCAACTCAGAACATACATGCTTATATCCCGATTATTGAATAATATAGCAGCTTAAAGCCATAAGATTTGTATCAACAGAAGTTATGGTACGTAGATGCAGAAAAAATGCAGGTGATCTATTGAATTACATTGAATTGAGCTGGTTCCTACCTTTTCTAATGTAGAAACCTGCTTTCAAGCTCACACAAGGCTAAACTTAAAATTGAAAAGCTGGCAACAAATATCCTATACAAACAATTACATGGCTAGCACAATTAGATAGAACACTTATAATAAAATATAAACAGTGTTTTATAAGATCAAAGTGGATGGCTAGGGCTCAGAAGTAGCACAGCATGGTACACATCCCAACAAATCCAACATACACCCACTAAATTATTGCTTCTTGCTCGCTCAACCCTGAGCCACAAAACCACCAGCATTGTTATTTTCCTTGGCTGAAGGGAAGTCAGTGGCAGTAACTACCCCATCCCTCAATCCATTAAAAACCCCTCTCTCTTCAGGCTTGGGCTTGGATATTCTGAGGAAATTCACCAGCAGAATGAAAGCAGTATTCAAGGAAACTGCCAATCTATCACACTGGGGAATGTTGGGATTGGGGAAAGCGGAGATCATTCTGACACATGTTTTTAAGCAAAAGGAATGTCAAAAACCTTCCACTTCTTAGTCCACATCTGAACAATGAAGCTAATAGATATATGAATGCTGATTATATGACATTTTAAAATCTGTGGTTTTGTAAGCTGTCTGGAATTGATATCCTGTTAGCAATATATAAATTAAACCTTAAGATCCTAGGTTCAATACGCAGCATCTTCAGACTCTTGTGCCAGTCAGTGTAGAGCACAAGTGGGCAACCCCATATGGGCCACTTTGACAGGTGGCCAACCACTTGGCAATGACCCAACTGCATATAGCGTCAGGTGACTGTAACTTAAATCTGTGGCTAAAAATATGTACCAGGAGTGCATCACTCCCAATTCTTCATCTGAAGCTGCAAACTGAAGTTATAACATGGCACCTTTTTCTGCCATTGTGAAAAGAGAGAGAAAATAAGGCACCTGAATCAAAAAGCACAAAATTCAAATCACAAGTACAAAAGAAAAATCAGAGTCATGCATTCCTGATTCTTCCATTTGGAGCCCATGCTTTTTACAGTTGCTGCTTTATCTGTTCTCTACCCAACTTCATACGGCTACAGGCAGGCATGACTTGGGCAAAACAACTTCATGGGGAGGCTTGATGGGCTGAATTCGCCCCCCCCTGGCCCCTCACAAGAACCACCTGCCCAGTGGGAGGGAAGAAGATAGGGAGGCAGGTGGTCAAAGACAATGTCAGGGCCTGCTCCAGTCAGAGTACTCTCTCCTCTCAACAACCCCAGGCCAGTGGACACCATCTGTCCTATAGGAAGGAACACCTGATGCCAACTTCTGCTTCAGTAGGACTGATAGTTGTTTTATGAGCATGTGATTCTTGGTGTATCTGTTGTGCTTTATAAACACTGTTCCACTGTGAGGACTCTGACTGGAAAGGGAGATATAAATCTACTAAATAAATGGATAATAAAGAGGCCTGCAGGCTAGAGACTACCCTCCGCTGGTATAGAGACAGTAAAGAGATAAACAGGCCAACCTTATTCAGGTCATAAAGCTTTAGACCAGAAGTGTTTTGCAGAGCTCTGTATCCTTCAAAATAGCTTAAATCCACATAAAAACTTTTGTTATTAGTCTTTTTAAGCTTCTCTGAAACTATCCGAACTTATTCACTAAAAGATAATAGCTTTATGTTAATGTCAAATTGCTACTATAATTTGAGGTATTTACAGTATGCATACATAAAAGATCTGTTTGAGGAAACTATGAAAAATGCATGCTTTAAACATTTTAATGAAGTATTTAAAAACCTGTATTTCTGAAGTTTAACACAATATAAATGAATTGCTGTGGATACTGTGAAGCTAGAAGATATTGAAGGATGTTCAAAATGGATCTGAATCTACCATAGATTCCGGCGTATTAGGCGACTGGGTGTATAAGACAACCCCAATTGGCAGCTGCCAATTTGGGGGTTGACTTATACGCCCAGTCTTATACGCGGCAGCTTCGCTGGGCAGCAGCAGTGGGCTCCGCGCGAGGAGGAAGCCGCCCAGTGAAGCCAGCTTAGCATTCCTGGGCCACATCACCAGGCAGTTTCCTCCCGGCGCGGAGCTCGCCGCCCACTGAACCCATACCCGGCGTATAAGACAACCCCCAACTTTTTAGAGGATTTTCCAGGGTTAAAAAGTTGTCTTATACACCGGAATCTACGGTAAGTCAAATGCCTGAGACAGATCCATCCCATCATGAGTAGCTTAGCCCTATATGCTCTTAGCTCAAACAAATCTTACTAGAAGATTTTAAGAGCTCTTTGGAAAGAATTCTGGACTATAAAATCTCAGAGAACATTCCATATTGCTGTTGATTTTAGCCTAACCAAATAGAAATTACATGGATTTTGAAGTTGTGTTTCTTGCACCTTAGTCTAGCATTCTAACCATACTAGCTCTCTTCTTTATTGGTTCTGGTATAATATACTCCACTAGTATATTAAACTTAATTCAATAGCTAAAAAACATCTTGCAACTTGTTCTTCTTGCAAATGAGACCTAGGTCAACTGTGAAGTTCAGGTATTTATTTTATTTACACACCTGTAACACTTCTTTCTCAGATTCAAAAATTTGTGAGTAATTCAGTGTTTCTGGAATTTCAAAAGTATTTTATTTAAAAGTTCTATTTATCACACAATACTGAAGACTCAATACAGGTATCATGTACCGATTATTAAAACACAGTATTTAACACTTAAATTAATTTGGTAAAAATAAGTGTACAAATTAAAAACAAAAATGCTTTAATCCATCTCAGATCTGTCATTTCCTATTACAGCACATGTGATAAACAAAGAATCCAACAGAAAGAACGTGTAGGGGAAACAGTTTCAAAGATGTTGAAAAGCAATGCATTTTTTTAATTAATGCTCAATACGCACTGGCCTAAACAGGGCTTCCTAAGGGCCTTTTCCATAAAAGAATAGGGCGGTTAATAAACAAAGCTAAATACACACACACACCCCTTTAAAACACAATCTCAAGAGTCATATATGTGTAAAACTCTCATTATCAACTTTTTCATAGAAAATGCTTCATGGTAACACAAACTTTCCATACACATGTAAAAAGGCAGGGGGGTGTATTACACATCACAGTTCTACAAGATGCTGCTGTCTGCAGCAACCATGGCAGGCAACACAAAGAGTAAGTGTGCTGCCACTATAAAATTTTTAAGGTGCAGTTTTATGACATGTAGCAAGTCCTGCTAATCTGGGAGCAATAATATACCTGCATGGCTACCCAGCAAAAACTACATGTACAAATATTCCCTGTGCCACAAACACAACTTTCACTTAACACTTCATGAGAACAGTTGATAGCAGAAAAGTTTCAACCCCAAGCCACAAAGTGATAACTTGCATCTCCAATTCCTCCAGTTTTTTGGAAGCCAGTTGCTGGCTTTCCTTACTCCCTGTCATCTTCTTCAAAAGCAAATATATATAAGGCAAATGACTAAAATAAAATGATTTGTGCACATATACAAACATATTAATATAGTACACCTATACACAGTGTTAACAATTATCTGCATCTCTTTACATACACCTGTATACAATTTGTTTTAACACCTGAACTTTCTGATTAAGATTATATATATATATATAAATATATATTAGTTGCTTACCTGTTCATCAACATAATCATCTATTCTTTTCTGATATTCAAGCCATGTTTCAGCAACTTGACCCATCTCCTGTTCCAACTGGTGATACTGTTGAAGCAAGTTACTATATGTATCTTCGCTACAGGAATCATGTGTTACTCCTAGCCTAACAATTAAGATAACAGTAAGTGTATAGTCTTATGTAAACAGCCTTAAACTAAAAAATATTAAAGCATTTTGTTCTATCAACTAGCATTTTTACTATATTCCAGAAACTTATCATACCAACAAATCCAAATAATAAATCTTGTTTATTGGTCCTTTCTCAGAATTGGCATTTTTCTCATGGAAAGATTAAACATCTTGAGTAATTATTAAAGGACAAATGAGAAATAATTTAGCCAAATCCAAGAAATGGGTCATAAAAAGATCGGGAAACTTTGCAAGCCTCACTTTTGAGATCTAATGATGTATCCTGGCATAAATTAAGATGTAAATGGTTTAAACAAATAATAACAATAAATATATAATTCCCATTTTATGCTATTTTTCAAACATTACTCTAGAGGTCCAATGAAATTAACTGATGGATTTAAACTAGACTAAGAAGTTGTTTTGTCTTCCCTATTTCATATTTTCTATCTTGCATTGCTTTACAAGCTAGGATACTGATAGATCTATTAAATGAGCTAGATCAGAATGTATTCTTGACATCAATTCTACCTTTATTTTGTGCCCTTTGGGCAACATTAATGTAATTTGTCACATCAGATAGTCTCTTGCTGTTAAAGAAAGGAAATAGAAGTGGCCACAGCAGGGACCAGTGGGCACATTTGGAATTTTGAGAAAGTTCTATGGGTGCCTGTCAAAATATGATGGCTCTGAGGTATTTGGCATAACACAAAATGGCAGCTATAGTGGGGGCATGGTATTAACACAAAATAGTGGTTGTGTGAGTGCCGCATCTAAGAGAGCAGAAATGTGCCTGGGGAAACCCAGCCAGAATGGTGGGGTATAAATATTATTTTTTATCATCACCATCACCATCACAATCATTATTATGGAATGCAAAATGGTGCATGTATCATGACTGCTCACAGAAAGAAATTATTTGCACCTCTTCAGAACAAGAGAGTTGGTTTCAAAAACCAAGGTGCAGCTTCCGACCGGTGGCAGGAGTTTCCTGCACTCAATTGGAAGCCGCGTTGGACGTTTGCCTTCCAAAAATAGTTTGCAAACCAGAACAGTCACTTCCAGGTCTATGGTGATTGGGAGCCAAAACGTTCAAGAACTAAGCTGTTCAAAAACCAAGGTACGACTGTATTTAAAATTAGCCAGGTGCATTTTGCATCTGAGTATTAGCCACTTGCGACTAAGTGAAGATGCCTGGGTAGCATCTGACATCTCCATCATCTGGGGATCATTAGATCTTGACTGTTTTTACCCACAAATATCATCCTGTAAAATTCTTTCAGATATATTTTATCTGAAATCAGAATGAATTTCAGGAACCAAAATGCTTTTTCTGTGCAGCCTGAGCAGGAACAGTGAACATTAGTTATTTGTTGTACTTTGTCTTCACTTACCCCACCCCACTGCCCTGCTCACAGTTGTGAAGAATACTCTTATGCTATGAATGATCTGCGTCACCATTAAGAAAATATACATAGACTGTCCCTGGATAAAGTAACTTTTCTTCTTTAAGTTCTCAAAGTTCTTAATGTAGCTCAAGGTTGTCATCTGACCTAGCCTGATGTTTAACTGATAATCAATCATAACCAGTCCATTTGAAAAACAAGACTTTCCATTTTGGCAACTGTAACCTCGGTTTAAGGAGCCATTAGTTACCTAGCTTACAGAATGTCTAGTCACAATTCCCCTCCCTGTCCACTTCAGTTGCACTTTCTATTTATTTTTTCGAAAGACATGAAATAATACACAGTTCATATAAGTGACACATTGTTAATATCACATTTTTAAAAGCAATTCTTAATTGGACACCACAAACGTAAATAGGACTCAGCTCCTGCAATAAGGGTGAAAATCTTAAGTCATTTGAAAAAATAGTATTTACAAATACCGGCATGTATAGATATAGATATAATATATGTTATTTAAAGTATTGTGCTAGATTTGAACTTACATGTTTGGGGTGGGGTGGCAAAGCGGCACGCAGAAGGCAGCAGCAATCTTTCCTACTCTAGAGTCGGGCAGGGAGGCATTTCTCCTCCTGCGCCCACAGCACCAGCAATTTTAACACTGTATCTCAGTTGCATACATGGCGACAAGACTTCTCAAATTGCTCACAATCAGACAATTCCCAGTCACAAAACACACCTGGCTCCTGGCTAATATCGAACACTGAGTGGTGATGATGCAGTTTGCCTTCTATGTGTTGCATAGAAGTATGCTTTAAAAAATCAAATCTTGATGGAACATTAATAGAATGTCAAGAGGAGACTCTCTCAGTTATATTAACTGCCTTCCTAAACGGGCAATAAAATTGAGTGCCTTAAAATTAAGAATCAACCCTGTCAACTAACTGCATCTTCAATACTGACATTAGTTCAGCTCTTGGGAGATTAACCACACGGACAGGTGAATTCAAACTGAAACCCAGTCTGTCAGACATAGAATCAACCATGACACACCATGTCCAATTTACATTGGGTTGATGCTACATGATACAAAACAAGTAAGAGAATTTGTCTTCAAGTTCTCATTTTGGACACAACATTTCATATAAATAGTGTGTTTTGTCTCTCCTCTAAGATGGGCAATGCTGTGTGTGATCTCCATCTGCCTAGACTTATACAGTGGTATCTTCACTACAATAGCAGCTCAGCAGAATCAGCCAACTATTTCACTGAATCAGGCATCTCTAATGTAGCACACCTCACATAGATAAAAGCATGGAAGGTGGTGGTGCAATGCTTAGTTGTGCAAAGTGTTAGGATAACTAGACGACTATCACAATACTACAGTCGAACCTTGGCTCTCAAACAGAATCCGTTCCAGAAGCCTATTCGACTTCCGAAAACATTCAACAACCAAGGTGCGGCTTCTGATTGGCTGCAGGAGCTTCCTGCACTCAATCGGAAGCCGCATTGGAAGTTTGGCTTCCAAAAATAGCTCACAAAATAGAACAGTCACTTCCAGGTTTGTGGTGTTTGGGAGCCAAAACATTCGAGAACTAAGCTGTTCGAAAACCAAGATACGACTGTATACTGTACCTCTGAACTGGTCAAGATCTCACCTTTCCAGTGGCCAATATTGCCACTTTTGGAACATGCAAATTCATATGAATTCATATGAAAATACTACAATAAGAAAATCTACTGAAAGTCATCTACAATTTAGCTACAAGAATGGGGAATGGGTGGCGAAAGCAGTCCCCTTCCTGTGTACCTGCCCATTCTGAAGTTTGATTTTGTGTATCTAATGGTGTGTTTGGTATGGAGGGAGAAGTGTAAATAGAATAAATATTCTCATATCTTGAAATATATAAGATAACCATTCTGGTCTAGTTCTTACTTTCGGTCCTGCCCATTTGTGATAATGAGTGAGATTTACTGGATGTGTGTTGTCTGCTTTTTGAACCCATGTCCGCAGCATGAGACAGAGCATCTTTCTAGCCCTTTGCTGATGACACCAAGTTGTTCAGGGTAGTTTTTAACTAAAAGTTGCTGTGAAGCACTCCAAAAGGGGTGAATGAGCATTAAAATGATAAATCTGATTCAGTGTTAAAAAGTGCAAAGTGAAATATGCTGGGGCAAAATATCCTAACACTACATATATGCTATTGTGGTCTGAGCTGATGGTGACTGACCAAGAACCAAGATCTAAGGGATCTTGAGTGGATAGCTCAATTAAGACGCTGACCAAGGCTGTGGCACCAGTAAAATGGAGGAATTATATTTTAGGGATCATTAGGGAAAGGACTGAAAACAGAACTGGAAAAAAGAAGGAAATGGCAGCTGAACTCAGAATACTGTGTGCAATTGTGGTCACCACATCTGTTAAAGCAGCGATGTCCAACCGGCTGACCATGATCAACAGGTAGATCCACAAGGATGCTTTTTGAGCCTGTGTTTTAAAAAACTGTAGGGGGAAAAAATTCTCCGCCCTGCCCTCCTCCGTTGCATCTATTGTTAGTTCTCAGTTGTATTGTGTGCGTTTGTTAGCATCAGAGTTTTCCCTCCTTAAAAAAAGCTCGACAACTCTGCCCCCTCCCCAAAAGCTCACAGATCACAGTCTCTTGGGAGTTGGACGCGCCTGTCTTAAAGGATATCATAATGCAGGATTTATTTATTTTTAAAAATGGTGCATCACCTTATTATTATTTTTTAAAGATTTGCATGAGTGTTCCTGCACCATTTAAGGGAACTACTTTTCTTTACAGAAATAAAAACCTTAGAACCTTGAAAATAATGGTAATCATGTTGTGTAGGCATGAATGGACAGAATGAGGCAATGTCCCTCACTGGTAGCTCCACCTATCACAGAAGCTGTGGTTTTGCAAACTGAAAGAAAAAGGTTTTCCCCAGTGAGATCCAGTGTGGTGTAATGGTTAGAGTGTCTGGAAGAATAGGACCTGGGAGACCAGAGTTCAAATCCCCACTCAGCCATGAAGTTCACTGGGTATTACTTCCTATACATGCCTAAATTTAAGTTACACTGTGCTCTCTATATGACCTGTTTTGCTATGGCTGGTTACAATCCTCCAAGTACCACAAATTGCAAAAAGAACCAAATATATTTTCTATGAAAAAAGAAATAGAAAGTGTCATTGCACTGAAGGGGGGGGGGGAAAGGCAACTAGCCATTCCGTTTTTGCACCTGTAATCCAGGTTCCAGAAGCCATGTGGCAAATAGCTTTTCCATCCCAGTTTTTAACATTGCACCACACTGGCTTCCTAGAGTACTTCAGCCATGGGGCAGCTATATGAATTAAGGAAGTACCTAAATATGGGGAAAGCAAAATGTCACCTAGAGAAGGATCTGAACATGAACCACTGGTACCAAACTGTATGGAAATCTAGAAAAGCTAACCAACAAACTGAAATTGACCTGGGGACAAATAAAAGAGGACACCTTCAGCCCGGTGTGGCTCCCCTTTATTACACACACAGCCCAACAAGGCAACAAGAAGAACTCACTGACAGCATACAAATCAATATGGCTAACTTTACCCAACAATTCCTCTCCACGCGCCCCCCATACATGCAAACAAAACTCACTGAAGCCAACTGAAGGCAACCATCCATGCCCTGGGGCCCCCAACCTCTCTCAATGCCAGTGAAAACCAATAAATGAATAAAGATAACCTACCCACACAAAGCTGACACAGAAACCTCACACATATACTATGTAAAAGAATGAAAGTTTACTACCCCCTCTCTTCCCCCAACCTTATACTGCATACAACATTAAAGTCTCACATCAAATATGACTAATCTGTAGAAAGTACATTATGATCTGAAGACTGAGATGATGTACGTAATTTTGTAACCAATGAAAATATTTAATAAAACCCTTTTTTAAAAAAGCATTCAGATGTTTCACTGGCATCTAATGCTGGAAAATTCACAATACAAAAGGGAAAGCAAACATTCTCAGCCTTCTGTGGAGAGAAGCGGTCAGACTGGTTGAAGATCCATCAATCCTTAGACGTTGAATGGCAGCTACACTGCAAGAATGCTAGAAGAACTCAAGGATGTACAGCATCAAAGTGTGAAGAAAGACATACACAGTCATGACCAAATCCAAGTGCATAAAAAGCATTTGAAGATGATGTCAGGGCTCTTGTGGAGGCATTTTAGTTATCCAAAAACCCATTTTTATTGTCGATGTTAAACAGATAGAAAATATGTTTATAGTTAGTTACTTTGGGTGAAATACGCCCTATACTGCTTGCAATGTCACAAAATGTGAGCATTTTTTCTGGAACATTTTTCTAGGGCATATGGAAACTGAAAGGGATAATACACATATTTCATTGCAACACGTGTTCACAAAAACAAGGACACATTAGGACAACTACCACATATGAAGCACCTGCACTCTTTTAGAAATATGGATAAAAAGAGGGGCATGAGAGGATCTAGGAATATGAACACTTCATTGTAAAAATTCATGTGAACTGTTGCCATGATATGGCAGATGTAAAGATACTACTATTTGTTGAATACTGTACATCTGTAATCAGCATCCTAGATGTCCTTAGAAGAAAACGTAATAGATCTGGAAACAACAAAGCATTTCATGCTCCAAACCACTGTTTCTATCACTGCCCCTCATCGCTATGCTAGTCTATTCCATAATTTTAAAGCCTTGAGTGGTGATATAAGTAACCCACACTTTGATTTCCAATTTAGTAATAATATGAACAGAAGAAAGTTACACTCTTCAATGCACGTGCATATAGCATTCAGAGTAACACTTTTTCTATATGCATATAGGAAAAGAGACCTGGGAAACTTTGGAAGTATCTCATGAAGTATCCCTGGGCTTGCCAGCCACCAGCAATTTCACTTCTACCTGCTGATAGCACTTCCGAATTGTCAGCAGTTTAGCCACTGAGCTCAGGCCATCTTTCCCAAAGCTTGCTCACTGGTCTATACACTGCAAGCTGCATTCTCACCCCTCTCTAGCATAAAGGGGGAAACCTGCCAAAATGCAAGATCAATATTTTTAGACTTTTGACGGCCGAAGCAGTTATCTGAATTAATATTGGAAACATGTTTCACTCTAATATGTAAAAAGGTTTCCCCTTAGCTATGAATTCTGTGCTCCAAGAGAAGCTTTCACCTTGTTTCTAGAAATCACTGCTCTGACCATCATCTGATTAGTAGAAGAAAAAAACTGAAAAATGCAGATAGCCCAATTCTCATGCAGATAAGTAGAAGATTGTTAATCATGCAATTTTGCTGTGTCCATGTCAAGACTGACTGAATTGCATTCTGTGGATATAGACGCAGAAAAAACTACTTGTCCAGAGAACACTGGCTGAAAGGGGGCGAACACAGCTAAGCCAGGCAGGGATATACCAGGCAGGACCCCTTGGGGGGAGGTTCACAGAAGCCTTTATCTCACAACCCTTTGGGAGTTTCTGCTCTGAATGACAGGCAGGCGTTCCTCATCCACCAAAAATACAAACAAAAATAAATAAATCCAGGCCTGCACAGATACGGTCTCCTCAGGACAGAATACTTTCTTTCCTACTTTCCATATGTAAGCATGTACAGTAAGTTTAATTTATCTAAGTAACAGTTACTGATAACGTACGGGGAAAAGTACCTGCCCACCAAGAATGAGAGATGAAAAATAATTTGAGCAAAGGAAAAATAGGCCTCTCCCGCGTTCTTCTCTAAGTACGGGCTTTACATATTTCCCTATTTTATTGAGCTGGGGGCTCAAATCCTGATTTCAGAGGAGCCGGTGCCTCTGCCAGCTGGAAGATTTTACCCCAAAGCGAGTCTTTCGATCATACGCTTTCCCGAACCTCAAGACTAGGCTGGCAAAGGGAGCCTCGGGTCTCTTCCTCGGGGTTTCGAGGAAGTTTTTACCTGGTTTCTAGCGGTGCCGATGCCGGGCGAACCAAGAGGCCCCTTCAAATAAACGCCCAGCCTCGGGAAGCGAGCGACCCTCCTCAGGGGCAGCAAAGGGACCGAGCCCAGTCCGAAGACCCCGCAAGCGCCGCGGCCTCCTTCGCGCCCCTTCGGCGCTGAAGCCCCAGCAGCGGGCAGCGGGGTTTAAGGAAGGCGGCTCCGAAGGCCGCTCTCCCGCCCCGAGAAGGCGGCGCCCTCCCCGCCGCTGCCCCTCAACCCCGGCAGGAGACAAAGGCGAGGCCTCGGAGGCCCAAAGTCAAGGGCGGCCTATGGGGGGGGAGGAAGAGGAGGGAGGGAGGGAGGAAGACAGCTACGCCAGGCCGCTCGCAAGCCGCCTCGGCTCCGCCAAGCTGCGAGGGGGAAACGGAGGCTGACACAAAGAAGATGGTGCAGGCCGCGCCCTAAAGCGGGCGCCGCGCCCCGTGACGAGCGGCGGGAGCCTCCCCCCACCCGGCGCCCCGCGCCCCGCCGAGCTCACCTCCGTCAGGGCTGGCCTTCCCGCGGCCGCGCGCCACTAGGCCAGAAAGCCAGGCAAGGGACTGCGACGGAGGCGGAGAGGGCGGCGCAATTCCCGCCGGCTCCGCTGGAGGCTGCTGCCCGCCTCCTTCTCCTCCTCCTCCGGGGGCTCTCCGGCCGTGTTGCCGCCCCGGGAAGGGTTTCTCCGCTGCTAAGCAAGCCAAGAGACAGGGAACCGTTCGCTGTCATGTGTCCGCGGGCTGCCGGGCTGCAGCGCTGGCCGAGGCTGGCTGCTCCCGACGCCCGCATCGCCCCTGCGCTCCCTCCATTCCAAACCGACCCCGCCGCGCGGCTCGCCAGGGAGCGGGCTTGGGTGGGCAGGGAGCCCGAGAGGGGCTTCGCGGGAAGGAGGGGCCCTCGCGTGTGGGAACGAAGGAAAACCGACCCTCCGCCAGTTGGCTATTTGTGACCGAAAGTAATAACTGCTCTTAACGGTCAGCTAGAGTTCCCGCGCCTAGAGACTTTTAGGTGTGATGACTATCATTGATGATGATGATTACTACGACTATTTACCGCCATTCCCCGCCAAATCTCTTTTATGGACTTTTAATAAATGGCCCTTCTAGAACCAAAGATATTGCACAACATGACTGGACACCAAACTGCAAGGACACACGGTTTAATGCAGGCATGTCCAAAGTCCGTTTCAGGGGCCTAATTCGGCCCGCCAGTCAGTTTAATCCGGTTCCTGTGGCAGCTTATTTCCTGGGGTAAAATCCTAAAAACCTCAACAACTTCAGTACTTAAAAAAGGTCAACTTTGGTCAGCCCTTCACTTCATCAAATCTGGCCCTCTCTGAAAACAGCAGATTGGACACCACTGGCTTAATGGGTTTGGATGAATTTTTAGCGCAAGTTAACATAGGCCAAGGAAACGAAAAGTGGGCAGGAAAGGGGAGAAAACTTCCTCCAGGTGTTGCAAAAGTACGTTTTGTTGTGCTCAAGTTGCTCTGAATATTAATTCTTTCAAGATCACAACAGACTTTTGAGCCTGGTCTCCAAAAGAGTGAGTTCAGACAGTGGCCGCCAATGTGTTTGGGGTCTGTGGGCACTTTTGGGATCCTGAGAGTCTTTGGGCACCGGTGACACAATGGCTGCTGTGAGCACAAAATGGCTGTCATGCTTAAAAGAGCCCAATTTTTTTTTGGGGGGGGGGCGGCAGCTCCATGCAAATATGGAAAACTTTAATTTAAAAATGCTTGAAATGAATAAGCAGCTGTCAGGGACTGGTCAGATGAGGAGGTGATGGGCACCCCAAGATGCGTCCAGGAGTTGGAGTGAAACAAGAATATTGAGGGGTCCCTTCAAAGGGTTCAGTTTCTTAAGGAAGACTGGACCTTCGGAGAGAGTGTATCTTTTAAGGCTCAAACCGGTCAGGAAATGAACACAGACCAGACCAGGATATACAAAAGCAAAGCAGCTATAAGCCTGATCTTTATTAACTGCTGCAACAGGGTGCTCACTGCCACACAGGAGGCAGGAGGGACCCAGGACAAAGGTGTGCAAGCCCTTATATAGACTTGAACGGCCTACCCCTCCATATATCATACGTACATCACAGAAGGGGTGTAGCCCAAACCACCCTCCAATACATCATACGTATATCAGAAAAGGGGCGGACTACGGAAATCTGAGTGCTTTGTTTTCATCCTGTCTGCCAGGTTACCTGATTGGATTACCTGGGCATCCTGGCCACACTTTTGTTATGATAACTACTCAATCCCTGAATATAGGTCACAGGCTCACCCTATTCATATCTTAAATGTGCCCTTGAGATAGGATTTGTGAGCAAAGAGGCAATGGGGAGGCTCCCCATTTCCTTCAACCTTGCAGAGAAATATTTGAGGTCATTTGCAAGAGACAAATGGTTTCAGGACTTTTTCTGTGGGTCTCAGACATGTGGTCTATACATTTATGTATATGCTTGCTTGGTACATTTATGAACATTTACTTTATATATATATGACCTTAAAATTCTTATAACAGGAGCAAGCTAGCAGAACCAGGCGTTTTATCCAGTACATAGAGCTGAAAACCAAACAGGTAGAGGGAGGCCCTTGGCAGCCACCATAAGTAGGAGGGGTCTCTGGGCAACAGCTCAGCTTTGAAGGAGTACTCTGCATTGATACTAAATAAATGAACTGATAAAGAAGCTCACTGCGTGCCTGGTTTCTCTCGGCTGTTAGCCAAGCGTGCTGCCTGTTGGCTCCCACGCAACAGATGGGACAGTGGCTGAACTTTCCCCATAAATCTCATCCCCTCCCCCAAAACCACCTAAGCATTTATTGCTGTGGGTGCAGGGGCGTATGAAGGAGGGGGGTGGGCTGCCCTGGGCACCACTCTGGGGGGACGGTGTGACAAGATGACCCACTGCCGCCCCCCAGCTGTAGAGCAGCTGAGGGCATGTGTGCATTTAGTATGGGCGCCGCTCACATGGCATCCGTACGGACTGCCGCTCGCGAGTGTCCATACGGGCTGCCTCTTGCACAGTGACCGTACGAGCTGCCATGTGTGCACAGTCCGTACGGCATGTCGCGTGGTTCGCCCCACCCCTCGGCATCCCGCCCCAGGTGCCGGAGAGGGTTCCTCTGCCACTGTGTGGGTGAGGTGTTGTAGATTAGAACTAGAAAATAAATCAAATAGTTCAAAATTATTCCAGAACTCTAGTAATCATTCAATTTTATTTATTTAAATATCTAACTTTTTAGGCAAAAAGGCTTCCCAAGTGGCAATGAAGATCAGTAAAAAAAAGTACAGTACCTGTCCATAGGCTTACAATTGGAAGGTGGGAAGACACAAAAAGAAAATAGGGGAAAATAAGCAAATACTGTCACGGCTAAAATGGCCGCTGTTTCTTTAATGCGAATAAAGCTGGGTCAGCATGACTCAGCGGTCTGCACCAAGTTGTATATATAAGTGAGAAATGTTAGTTTGGGCTGTGGCTGGTGTTTGGGTTGGTTGGTGCTGGTGTGTATAGTTATTCAGTTGTGTTTTGCACAAGGACTTTTAAGAATAAAACTCTGCAAGGTTATTCTCGTGGACTCTTTTTGTGCCGACAAGGAGACTGAGGAGACAAAGGGAGGTCAGAACCCTTTCCTTCTGTAAACTCCAGATTACTAGCAAATAGATGTAGGAAAAAAGCACTCAAAACAAGAATACACTGCATCACCAAAAAAGACGGCAACATAACATTCTCCCCCAAAGAAATAATTTCAGAATTTGCAGAATTTTACTCCAACCTATACACCTCCCATAACCCACCAGAGAGGGAAATCAAAAAATTTCTAGCAGGACTGACCATGCCCACCCTAACTGATGAGGAACAGGAATTCATGGATAGCCCTATCACCCCAGAGGAAATAGATGCGGTCCTCAAAAACTTGAAACCACACAAAGCCCCAGGCCCAGACGGCTTCACAGCAGAATTCTATAAGAAATTCAAAGAACCCTTGATGCCCTACATGACCCGCCTATTCAACGACATCATAAAAGGGGGCCCCATCCCCAAAACCTGGACCCACTCCAAAATAGTCTCCATCCCAAAACCACTAAAAGACAGCCTCAAAGTAGAATCATACCGCCCAATCTCATTAATAAACCAAGACTACAAGATATTCACATCAATCTTGGCCAACCGCCTAAAAATCTTCCTACACAAGTTAATAGCCCCAGACCAGACTGGCTTTGTCCCTGGCCGCAATATAACAGACCCCATCAGGAAACTACTGAACCTGATCGAACACAGCAAGGCAACCAAACTCCCATTGACAATTATGTCCCTAGACATCCTCAAAGCCTTTGATTGCTTGGAGTGGAAATACATACTAGCAGTACTAACTAACATGAAATTTGGCCCCAACTTCCTACAAATCCTCAAACAAATATACTCCCAAGCCTCAGCAAAATGCAGAACTAACAATATGGATTCTAACACTATAGCTATCCAAAGAGGCACGAAACAAGGATGCCCACTGTCTCCCTTCTTATTTATCCTGGCTCTGGAACCCCTAGCAATCCGCATCCGAGCAGCCACAGACATCAAGGGAGTGGAAATAAAAGGCAGGACCTATAAATTAGGGCTCTTTGCAGATGACCTAATGGTCACAACACCAGACCCCGTAAGCACAGCAACCTCCCTAATCAGAGAACTCAACGCATTTGCAATGGTGTCGGGCCTACAGGTAAATTTCACAAAGTCAGAAGCTATGTGCTTCAATACCCCTCCTCACACCCAAAAAGAACTCACGAAGGTCACCAAAATAAAACTTTGCCACACCAAGTTCAGATACCTAGGGGTACAAATAACCAGAAACCTCAATAAATTGTACCTCCACAACTACAAGCCCCTGTGGCGACAAATTAACAAAGACCTAAAGAGATGGAATAACATGAACCTCACTCTCTCAGACAAAATAGCCATGATCAAAATGATCACACTCCCAAAACTAACCTACCTATTCCAAACCCTCCCAATCTGGATCCCCTCAACCCAACTTCACAGTTGGCAGAGAAAACTACACTCTTTCATCTTCTCACATAAAAAACCAAGAATAAGCCCCAAATACCTGCACCTCCCCACCTCAGAAGGAGGATGGGGAATCCCCAACATAGAAGCATATTACAACGCCAACCAAATACGCCATATAATCCCATATATACTAGAAGATGAGACAAAACAATGGGTACACCTAGAGAAGGACACAATTGAAAACACCTGCACCACAACATACCCACTCCTCCCAAACAAACTAAAGAAAATTCCCACAACACTTAACAGGTACACACAGACCATGCTCAAAGCATGGAAAACACAAATAGGCAAACTATCCCCAACCCCATCCCCACTAATCCCCCTGGCATACCACCCATTATTCCACCATGCAGCACAAAACCTCAAGATAAAAACCTGGCGAACCAAAGGCTTGTATCGCCTAATAGACTTTTATAAAAATAACAAACCCTTGTCAACACAAGAAATACAAGACAAACTAGAAGACACCCAAATGCCCTGGTTAACACAACACCAACTACATGCCCTCTTAAACAACCCAACAGTAAAATCAGCAGCAACTAGGCCCCTGACAACCTTCGAAAACCTCCTTCTAACAACAAAGGGAAACGGTAAAGGGATGGTATCCGCAATATACAAAATACTACTCCAAAATCTCGCAAATCCCCTAGACGCAATCAAAAATCAATGGGAGAATGACATAGGCTATGAGATAAACCCCACTCAATGGACCAGAATGTGGTCTAAACCCCCCTTTAAATCCATATCAACGAAAAGAAAAGAACTCACACTGAAACTCACCTACAGGTGGTACCTAACACCAAGGAAACTAGCGCTAATACACCCAGGAACCTCACCAAAATGCTGGAGAGGGTGCACCTCCACAGGCACATACTTCCACATGTGGTGGGAGTGTCCCAAAATCCAACTGTTCTGGACAACAGCCATACAAGAAATTTGTAAAATAACTAAGCAAGTAATAGACACCACCCCAGAATTGGCCCTACTAAACATCTTCCAAGACAACAATGCCCATTTACACCACAAAGAACTCATAACCCACCTGCTCTCAGCAGCCAGAAACAACATAAACAGACACTGGAGAGACCTGTCAGGAGTAAGCATGGACCAATGGTATCAAATAGTATGGGAAACAGCCCTACTAGAAAAATTAACTAATAAACTGAAACTGACACGGGGACAAACGGAAGAAGATGCCTTCACCCCGGTATGGCTCCCCTTTATCACACACACAGCCCAACAGGACAATGACAATAATCCACCAACAGCATACAAATCAATATGGCTAACCTGATCCAAAACACCCACCCACCTCACTCACACACGAAAACAAAGATCACCACAGCCAATCACAAGCAAACAATCACACCCTAGGCCAACCCCAACCTCTCTCACCACCAAAGGAACACAAGTGAACAACAAAAGCACGCTGACACCAAACTCTACATACATTAAACATAATAGAAACACCGCCACCCAATCCCACCCTTATCCATCTTCCCTCTCTCCACCCCCCTTTCTTTTTTCTCTCCTTTTTTATTTTTATTTTTATTTTCTTCTCCCCCTAATGCCTCAGCAAATGAAACGGATTTGTAAAAATGTTACATGGGGAAAAAATATATATGAGGCACTACACTTCTGTAAAACAAGAAAATCCTTAATAAAATATTTTAAAAAAAAATGAAAAGGCTTATCAGATATCTAAAGGGGACATTAAATGTATGTTTAAAGATATCTAGTACACAAGATGAAAAACTAGAAGTATTTGTTGATGCGGACTGGGGAAGCTGTGTAGCTACTAGAAAATCTACAAGTGGAATGGTTATGATGTTTGCCAATTCCATAATTGGATGGAGGTCAAAGAAACAAGGATTTGTTGCAACCTCATCCTGTGAGGCAGAATATGGGAGCCTGTCGCTAGCATGCAATGAAATCATATGGTTTATACAGATACTAAAAGATCTAGATTGTAAAGTAGATTTGCCTATCCAAGTGTATGAAGATAGCCAATCGTGCATTGCATTAGCGGGCTCGGAAATAATGAAATCCGCATCAAAACATATTGCTATCCGTCATGCGAATGTGAGAGATTGTGTACAGAATGGAGTAATCAAACTGGAGTATTGTCAGTCACAAGATAATATTGCTGATTTGTTTACCAAGCCTTTGCCAGCAACATGCCATAATGAACTGATGACAAAACTGGGTTTATGTATATAATGTATTGTTGTATTGTTGTAATGTATTGTTTCTGTTGGGGTTTTTCGCATTTAAGAAACAGAAGGGGTGTCACGGCTAAAATGGCCGCTGTTTCTTTAATGCGAATAAAGCTGGGTCAGCATGACTCAGCGGTCTGCACCAAGTTGTATATATAAGTGAGAAATGTTAGTTTGGGCTGAGGCTGGTGTTTGGGTTGGTTGGTGCTGGTGTGTATAGTTATTCAGTTGTGTTTTGCACAAGGACTTTTAAGAATAAAACTCTGCAAGGTTATTCTTGTGGACTCTTTTTGTGCCGACAAGGAGGCTGAGGAGACAAAGGGAGGTCAGAACCCTTTCCTTCTTTTTTTGCTTTTTACAAACACTGACAAATACATGGAACACAGAATAGAAAAGAACAGCTCACCATGTGGAACACAGCTCACCAGAGTTGGAAAATACTGCCCTACTAGTGTAGTGATTGACGCAGAACATCTACTGCAATGTGCGGGAAAGAATAAGCAAGCAGAGTGTTTCAAGTCCAGGGAAAAGTCAGTCAATCAACAAAGGTAAAAATAGTCCTAACCCTAACCCCACCTTGACAAACCCAAAACACAGGATCAAGATTCTACTTCCATTAGCTAACCATGAGGTTTGCCAAGGAACCTGGCTCATGCATTTTCTTACTCTGTTATAGGTGTTAATAAAAAGGTCGACATAATAAAAAGGCTAATATGACAGGAAACCCACCATTATGAACCTTGATGACAAGCCTGATTCCAGCCTTCTCTCCTGTAAGGCCTTCAGGCATATCCTGACCTATTCACACCTGACCTAAACATTAACACATGCAAATGTAGTTGCCAAGTATAGGATACTCAGCTCCTTGATGTGAGTCATCCACACATGATTTGAAGGCAGATAGCATGGGCTTACAAATCAAGTAAATAAAAATACTTAACTAACTGACCAATAGCATCATAGATAACTTTGTTCTGCCCCCCCCAATAAAGCCTGCCCCTCGCCCCCCCATAAATTCTGGCTACGCCCAGATGGCCATGATTTATTTTAGGGTGGGCAGGTTTTGTGTTGGGTGGGAGCAGAACCAAGTTAACTGTGACAAAGTTGTAGAATGCTGTGGACAGGTTGTTGAGTTGCACATATATGACACCTGTGCTGAGGGAACTGTGCTGGCTACCAGTAAGCTGCCAGGCCATGCTCAAGATCTTAACATATACCATATATAGCCCTGAACAACTCAGAACCAGTTTTCCTGAAATATCACCTGCCCCTATATAAACTTGGAAGATCACTTAGCTAATCAGGATAAATTCCACTTGTGGCAGCACACCCTACAGAATAACATAAGATGGTGACTCCAAAAACAGGCATTTTCTGCTGTCGCCCCTACTCTATGGAATGCCTCCCTCAGCCCTAAAATATAGCAGGAACCATCAGTTGCTTCCCATTTCTTGTAAATACAGTACCTATATTTTTTCCCAAGCTTTTCCCAACTCATGTGATTGGATTCTGCTTTATGCGCTTGAATCTCTCAAAAATTTGTTTAATTTGCTTCTATACTGCTGTTTTAGTGGCTTTAGGTGGTATTTTTGTTTCACTGATACTGGTTTTTTAAATATTGTTCATCACATGAATATCTTTTTTAAACTATTAAGTAGTTCATAAACCATTTTAAATAATTATTCGATCAATAATCCAACCTGCAAAGGAAGAGGGTTGGGGCTGAAAAAAATCAAGGAAAGTGGGAGTGCAAGGAGAGTAGAATATACAGTACAGGAGTATAAAATGTATTTATTTCTTATGTGACACAGACGACACAGACGCACGCTTCATGGTGAATCGTAAATGTTTTAAGTCTTAAAGCCAAATATTCTATAACAGCGTGTCGCTGTGACCCCCCCCCCCCACACCCAAACACATTCTGGGAATGTTATTCTCTGGCAAAAGAGGAAGGCTAGTCCCATCCCTCGAAGCCGAACTGCGCCGGCGGAAGGATCCTGACGTCGCGTCACCTGACCGCCTCCCGCTTGCGCAGTGGGAGGAGAGGGCGCTCCGCCCCAGCCCTCCCTGTCCCTCCCCTCGGCGGGGCCGGCGCCGGTTTACGTAACGCCTCTCCGGGCAAATTCCGGCTCGGTCCCGCCGCCTGACTCGGCACGGGGCGCCAGAGGCCCTGGCAGGTAAGCGCGACCTTGGGCCGGGGCGCCTCGGCGGGGGCGCCGCTCCCCGCTCCCCCCGCGCGCTCCCCGGGGCCCGGGCCCAGGCCTGGGGCGCGGCGCGGGGGGGGGGGACCGGCCTGGCCGGGCCTCTCGACTTGATCCGGAGGCCTCTGCTGGGCCCCGCCGCCTCTCGCAGGCGGCCTGGCGCGGGCGCCGCTCCAAGGGCAGGCGGGAGGGCCGGGCCGCCGGGCGAGCGGCGTCGGGAGGGTGGACGGTCGGGCAGCCGGGCCTGCCCTCTCTGCGCCCGGGCTGGGAGGCCGGAGTGGGCTGGGGGGGGCGGGCGGCGACTCGTCCATGTTGGCCGGCTGCTCCGGCGGAGCGGAGGGCTTCCTGCGCGCTTCCCACGACGCCCCTGTGGAGTTTGCTCAGGCGCTCCTCCTCCTCCTCTTCCTCCCTCCCGGTTTAGCGCTGCGGAGCCGAACTGGGCGACGGGGGCGGAGGCTCCAGAGGCCCGTTTTGACTGCTCCCCCCCCCCCGCCCGCTTGTTCTGATCTTGCAGACCTTGCTTGGGGCTGCTGGAAAAAGTACTTTCAAGTTACTTCGTCGCTGCTCGGGTCTGCCTGCCGCAACGTTTGCTGCGCTGATATTATTGTGCTCTCGTGCCAAGTAAACTGGAGAGGAGGACAGGCGTGTAAACCGGGTAGCCGGGTAGCCTTCCCCCGGGGCCGGGAGGGCGGTGTCGGCTGGGGGGTCTCGCCAAGGGCCTGACGGACTTGCCCTGTTGGAGTTCACCTTCTTCCTACTAGACTTCCGCTTCGGGCCACAAACAAGGGCCTCACCGGCTTGAATGTAAAATTTCCAAAGCTTTTATGAAGCTTAATGTCCTTGCCAACTTTCCCACCTTTCCGTTACTGAGTTTCTTGAGGAGTTGACTGAAAGGCCGCCAGAGCCATTTTGGTTTCAAACTCTGGTTAATGTATATGGCTTGGGTTACCGGTATATTGGTTTTCAAAACGAGATTTGAGCCGATAGCGTTTTTTACCGTTAGTTTAAATCAAGCATGTGTTTAGTCTGGCCCTTTAAACGAATCCACAACTGTATTAGTAGTTCACCTGCCCTTGCAAGCCTATCTGTAGGCTGCCACTCCTAGGCATAGTTACTGGGGAGCAACTACAGTATGAGCAAGGCTCAGTTCTGAGTGAACATGCATCGTCAGTGGCTTGAAAAAATTAAAGTTGCAAATGCTAAATTGCAGGTCATACACCCAAATTGTTGGCATACTTAAACATAAAAGTATGGGTGAAATGAGCAGCATATGACTTGAGTTGATGGAAATGTATGCTGTAAAAAGTGCTGCTGCTTTTTGTGGCAGAGCTCCTTCAGCTTTCATATGAGGAAGTTGAGAGGGCAGCAGCAGTGGCTGCTCTGCAGAAGAGGGTGAAGCGGCTTATGGGAATATTTTTGAAAACTCTTTAATCTTATAATTTAAAGGAGAACGTAATTGATTCTGAGACTATATGGGATTGATTGAAAAGAAAAGTCAAAAATACTTGGTATTTCCTTTCTGCTCTGAGATTTCAAAGGAGGAGTTTTTCTTGGTATCCCTGAAGGGAGGGGGTGCTGGTTGCTGGGGTGGCCTTGGAATAAGCAGGCAAGAGGGTGAGGGGATCCAGTCCGCCAGTCCTTGCTGCTAGGAATGGATGAGCAAGTGGGAGGCCGGGCAGGCAGGCAGGCAGGTGCTGTGCTGGCCTTTCTTGTGCTTGCTGTGTGCAATGCCTGCCTGGGAGCTGAGTGCCCAGCGCTGAAGGGGAGCATTTTCACCATGCAGGCCCAGCGGTGCCCACTGCTGCCTCCCAACGTGAGTAAGATGGTGGCCTCATGTTCACCTTCAGCCAGTCTCCATCTGGCCGCTAAGGCTGGAGGCACCTTCTTCCCAGGAGGCATCTCTCTTTGGGGTGGGGTGGGGGGTGGCAGCATCAGCAACTGCCCAGAGAACTCTGAAGGAGAGGGGAGAGGAGAGGAAGCTGAGGGAACACTCCACAAGAGGGGGGGGTGTTCAAAAAGGGGCGAAGGGTTCCCAGCTCTGCAAGCAAGGGTTGGCATAACTGGATTTCTGAGGCTTAGAGTGTGTTTCCCCACAGGGAAGCCACAGAAAGTGTGTCAAGGGAGCTATGGACTAAAAAAGGTTGAAAACCTCTGGATTAGGGTATTGTAGTAGCTTAAGGTGACCATCCCTATCCCAAACTGAACCAGAACTTGCGTAGCCCTAAATGCTAGTGTAAAATAATAGGCTTACCTCTGATAGATTAACTTGTTCTAGGATTCAGTTTTGGAATTTGTTTCCATATATTCCAGGATTCAAGCTCTGATACTGCAGCAGCATAGTTTTAGTCTTCTTTTAAATGAATTTACTGTTTTTTGTTGGGTCCCCCCCCATAAGCATATTTTTGTTGGGTCCCCCCCATAAATCACATGGAAATGATTGATTAGAAGGTGATGAATAGATCTATGATGAGTTTGCACAAGGGACGTAGCCTTAAGAGGCCAAGTAGTCAACTGCATTATGTCCCAACATACCAAATTAAGTAGCATTTCCGGATGGATGGCATAGGTTTCAGGCACTCTGGAGCCCTGATGTTTGTCTCTCTTTTAGGAATTAAGCACTTTTTTCCTGAGCATATGCAGAATATCCTACCACAGCAGAGTAATAAATCTCTGAACAGGAAGTAATGCATATTTTGTTCTGTATCTTACAATTTGAGACTTCCATTAGAAACAAGTGAAAAGAAACCTGTGGTGGTAAAAGGAATATAGGATCTAAAAAAGTTATAAATTTATATTTTTATAGTTCACTAAATTCCAAGGATTAGAAAATTTCCCTTTCCCTAGAGAAGTTCCTAACACAGTGAAGAACAGTACAGCAGTACAGGCACACCTTGGAGATATTGTGGGTTCAGTTGCAGACCACCACAATAAAACAAATACATATCACAATAAAGTGCATTTTTTCCTTTTCTGCTCCAGCCCTAGCCAGTGCCACTCCTGTGGCCAGAAGAGGGGTGGTGGCAGCAGAGAGAGGACTTCCTTCTCCTGGAAGCAGACAGGCTGCCTGCAGCTGCACCCACGTCCTCCTAAAGGAGCTCAGTAAAATGAAGTACGCCTGTATTTGCAAGCTGAATGCTGATAATTTCTACTACTGCCATTGGGGTTTAAATGAGCCCATTTAAAAAAGCACATTTGATGTTTTTTCTTGCGCTACTGGTATTCATTTGTGAAAGACAGAAATAGGACTTAACATGAAGTTATATAACATTTTCTAAATGATTGTTGTCCATATAGTAAGAAGGATTTAGGATTGTATTTCAGCCTTACTGTGTTACACTGTAAAACTTAGTGAATGTAAATAGATGCATTTTTAATCCTCTGTCTGCCACTTTCTTTATATCCATGTTTGAAAATAGTGCTTCTCATCTTTTAAATGTCTACTTCATGTAGGGAAGTTAATATTTGATCAATATTGACAGGATTGATGTTGCTCCCTTACCTGCTTCCTGCTGCTTCCTTATGATTGTGGTCAACTGCCATGTCTCTTCACTCTGATGGAACTGGCAAGTTAGGTGGGTAGCTGTGTCAATTTCACAGAACTTTATAGTATGTTTCCTTCAGAAAGCCCATGTATATGAGCTGTTACTTACCTATATGAAACACCCTTTTGAAGGAGGGAAGAAAGAGAATGCCACAACTGAAATAAAGCGCATCATTCCCAAGCCCTCAGCCATGTCAGTGTCACTGAACATCAGAGATGAAGGAAGAAAAGGTAATGGAGCAGATAAGCAAGCAATGAAGAAAAGAGTCCTTCATACTTCTAGGCTTACAGTGAAGCCAGCACCAATCATGTTGTGATGGAATTGCATTCAAGTCTAGTTGCAGGGCATTGTGGTCCAGTATCCAGAATAGATTACTGTAGTATCCAACTTAAGTCATATTCAGAGTACACCCACTGAAATAAATAGTCCTAAATTAGTCAAATACCACACATAGTGTAGACGTGTTTTCTCTTGTGCTAGCTGGAAGGGGCATTGTGATAGAATATTTCAAAGCTGGAAAAGTGAAGAGTAGTAATGTGTATTAAGTGAAGTGATATTAAGTTCTTAAAAATATGAATGTGATTTTCCCCTTAATCAGACTTTGATCCAGAGCCTGTTTCAAAAAATAATAAACCTGTAATTTTTTAAAAAGAAGATCTCTGAGCACATAGAATGTTCCACAAAGTCATATGCCTGCATATATCTGATATCCAGGCGGAAGTTTTGCTCAGGAATATTTGGCATAAGCAGACTTCTAATTCCACCCACCTCCTATGATGAAATAGCTAGCACATAGTTTTTAAAGTTCATTTGCTGCTTACTGATTATGAACTATGACTGCCAGCCTTACTCAGAAGATGAAGGGCTTTTTAGTATTAATATTTTATTGAAAAGCTTTCAATTATAAAGAAATAAAGTGGTACAAAGAAAAAGGGACAAAAAGAAAAAAGGGACAAAAATGTGTAAAGAAAACAAACCCAATATATGAATATATATGAAAAATACTACATTCTTTTAAAAAATTTGATAGGTAAATATCAATAGCCAACTACAGTGGGGCCTCGCAAGACGAAATTAATCTGTTCCGCGAGTCTCTTCGTCTTGCGGTTTTTTCGTCTTGCGAAGCACGGCTATTAGCGGCTTAGTGGCTATTAACGGCTTAGTGGCTTTAAGAAAAAGGAAACGAACTCGCAAGAACTCGCAAGATGTTTCGTCTTGCGAAGCAAGCCCATAGGGAAATTCATCTTGCGGAACAACTCAAAAAATGGAAAACACTTTCGTCTTGCGCGTTTTTCGTCTTGCGAGGCATTCATCTTGGGAGGTACCACTGTACATTTTGTAAAAATTATTCAAGCAAAGTCTTTATTTTTAAGCACTTGTCATGATGTTCTGTGTGCCAGAAGTTTAGAAGACGTTTAGTCATGCTGGCCACATAACCCAGAAAAGCTGTCTGTGAACAAACCCCAGCTCCCTCTGCCTGAAAGCAGAGATGTGCATTACCGTATTTTTCGCACCATAGGACGCACTTTTCCCGTCTTAAAAACTAAGGGGAAAAGTCTGTGCGTCCTATAGAGCGAATGCAGGGAGGCAGGCAGGAAAAGCCCTCAAGAGCCCCACACAAGCTTCGCGCGGCTCTTGCGGGCTTTTCCCCAAGAGGGAGAAGGGACTGACGCCGCCAGTCAGTCCCTCTCCCTCCTCTAGAAAAGCCTTGCACAACCTCTCCAGCCGCAAGAGATCTACCAGAGGTAGATCTTAACCCTTGCCTCACCTGGGAGCTTCTCTGGGCAGGAATTCCCTCAGCTTAAGTGAGGTGGGGGAAGTGTGGCAAGTAGGGGGGTACCTACCTAGACACTGAAGCCACATGTCTCTCAGATGAAAATTGGGAGTGGGCATTGTGTGAAGTGCTCTGATGGTGGGCATTGTGTGAAGTGCTCTGATGGTGCGGGCATTGTGTGAAGTGCTCTGATGGTGCGGGCATTGTGTGAAGTGCTCTGATGGTGTTTCCTGCTCGGCAGGGGGTTGGACTCTATGGCCCTTGTGGTCTATTCCAATTCTATGATTCTATGATTCTAAGTGGCTGTGGATCTCCTGCTGCAGAACTGTAGGACTGTATAGAGTTGGGAGGGCCACCTGAGGGTCATCTAGCCCAGCCCCCTCACAATGTAGGAATCACAGCTAAAGAACGCCAGGCAGATGGTCCCCCAACCACTGCTTAAAAGCCTCCAGTGGTGGAGACCCCAAACACCTTCCGAGGTCATAGAATTGCAAGGTTGGAAGGGAACCCCAGGAGTCATCTAGTCCAGCCCCGGTGGACAGCGGGCACAATCCATCCCATTGTGCAAGACTAAAGATGCTGTGCAAGGCTAAAGAGGAAGCCAGGGCAGTGAGTGCCTGCCCTGGACTGCCTTGTCTTCTTCTTTAGCCGCGCTGGAGAGGTTTAGCTCCTGGCTGGAGAGGTTGCGCGGCTATGGATCCCGTGCGCTGTCTTGGCTTCTTTGCTCTTTGGGGCTGGTGGGGGAACCCGGGCTTCCCCCGCAGCCCCAAGAAGCTCTGGGAAAAGCAGACAGGCTGCTCACAGCCTGTCCGTTGCTCTTTGGGGCTGGGGGGAGGGATAATATTTTTTTCCTTGATTTCCCCCTCTAAAAACTAGGTGCGTCCTGTGGTCCGGTGCGTCCAATAGAGCGAAAAATACGGTACATGCCATTAGGGCTGCGCGATATCTGGTTTTCAATATCACAATATAGTGCCAACTAAACATCACAATATCTCGATATATCATGATATACTGTATTTTTCGCTCTATAACACGCACCCGACCATAACACGTATGTAGTTTTTAGAGGAGGAAAATCCGTAGGCATTCCCTCCATAACACGCACAGACATTTCCCCTTACTTTCTAGGAGGAAAAAAGTGAGTGTTATGGTGCAAAAAATACGGTATATCTGCGGCAGCGGAGGGCCTTGCCGGACCTCCCTGCAGGGAGAAGGGCGCCTCCGCATGGAAGTGGGGGTCTTTGCTGGGCATCCCCGTGACAGAGGAGGGCCTCACCATGCCTATTCATGGTGGTGGAGGGCCTCACCACACCTCCCTGTGGAAGTGGAGGACTTTGCAGGCATCCCCGTGACAGAGGAGGGCCTCACCGGGCATCCCCACAGTAGTTGAGGGCCACCGTCGCGCCTTTCTGAGATGGCAGAGGGTGCACTGCGCTTCCCTGGGGTGGTGGAAAGCTTTGCTGCACCTCCCCATGGCAGCTGAGGGCTTTACAGTGTAAGGAGGTGTGAGATTTCATAAAAATATTAATAAACTTCCATATAATATTTTAAATATTTAAGAATTTAAGAATAGTTCAGCTGATTTACAAGGCAAGTTGCATCTACTTCCCCACTCGGAGGTCTAAGCGGAATCTATGCATGCATAAGCCCCACTGAGTTCATCTAAACTTCTACTTTCCTGGTAGTAAGCCTCATTGAATCCAGTAGAGCTTGCTTGTGAGTAGACATGCATTTGCTTGCACTGCTTACCAGCAAACACCCTCCATACCATCCTCACACAGTACCCAACTTCTCATTTCAGCAGAAGGCAACCAGTTAAATCTTCTCCCCTCCATTTCCCACCCCCACACAGAAGCCCCCTCCCCCCAAAAAACTCCACCCCACCAATCTCTCCCTTTTTATTAAAGGGACGGAGGGCAAGCAAGCAAAGACTTTGTCTCCTATAAACAAACAAACAAACAAACAAACAAACAACTTTCCTTTTGTGTCCACCACTGCGTGCAGAACCATGCTGTAGAAATTGTAATTGTAGTAATCTTCCATGTGCTTCCGAAAGATTTAATGAAAATGACCTAAATAAGGGAACTTTTTGCTCTTCCTGCTGATTAATGATAGTTCTCTGACTCTTGTTAGAGATGCAATTTTCTCCATAGCATAAGTATTTTAACAGTCTCCCCTGGTATTAACAGTAAATATCTTAATATTAAGTGTAAAAATTCAAGTGTTTGACTGGGTAACAGTTATTTTATCGATTTTAGCTTTTTTACATTCCAGTTTTAGGTAACTTTTCAACCATAGTTTTCACTAGTATCTTTCTTTCTTTAACTTATACATAGTTGCAATGAAAAAACCCAAACCTTTTGAAAAGTGGCTTTCCTCCAATCCTTTGGGTTGTCTTTTCTCCTCCACCCCATTTACTCCTCTGCAAGTTTACCAGGGAGATTAGATCTTGAGGATCTTACCAGATACACTTACTAAATAGGCTCTAGTGGAAGCAGGGGTGGATGAAGGCCCTGACAGTTGTCTTGTAAGTTCTGGTGTCCCAGGTAACGCATATGCTGCTACATTTGTGGTTGTGCAACTGGCTTGACCTGCACTGCTTCTCCTGTTTTCTCCAGAAACTGCAGTGGCAATTGGCCTCTCAAAGGCAACATTAGATTCTTTCATAGCTGATGTAGCTTCTGTCATGAACTTGCAATGCTCCCCAATTCTAGAAGTAGAAGCAACTTGACTACATAGCAACCTGAAGGCCCTAATGTTGCCACTCTGATTCCCTATTTTATCTAGCTCATATATGTGTTCTGCCATCCTCCTCCCAATATGTGTTTGGCTTTAACTACGTCCCTTGGAGGCTGCACACAATGTCTTTTCCTTGTATTCCTAAGTCAAGCAGCCCTCTGTGCATTAGTCACAGGTAGCTCCTACTCAGCTGGTTGCTCAATGACTGCATGGTTCTCCGTTTGCGCTTTTTCTCGTGTGTGCGCTTGTGGCTCATCTGATTAGCTAATTCCACCACAGAAAATAGTAATTGGTTAGTGATGTGATTTTAACTTGTAGCTAAGCTTTTATATTGATCTCTCTGACACTCAGCAATTAGCACAATGAATATAACTTGAGAATATGGCCTTGTGTGAGATCTCTAAAATGGGTAAAATCTAGAACGCTTCCTCACTGAAAACCAGAGAAGGTTGATTTGTGTACTGGCAAGCAGTGTTAGAAATCCCTCCAGTCAACAACAGCATTTTGTGACTGACGCATGTCCATTGTCACCCAATGGAGATCTCTGGATGCCAGGTTGGCGACTGACATCTCCATCTGGCTGGCCTGTCCAGCTTTCTTAAGTAGTAGAGCTTATTTATTGCATGTATGTCCCATATTTTATTCAAGGAATACATGGTTCACCCCCCCCCATCAGTTAATACCTACAATGACCCTGTGAGGTAGGTGAAGAGACTGTGACTGGCCCAGGGTCACCCAGGGAGCTTCATAGCTGAGTGGAGATTTGAACCCTGATTTCCCAGGTCCTAGTCCAACAATCTAACCACTACATCCCAAATGCTTCCTAGAGTACTTCTGTTGTGGGGCAGCTCTATAAATTAAGTAGGTAAATAAATATGGGGAAAACAAAATGTCACTTAGAGAAGGATCTGAAATTGCTCTCTCCTTCAAGTTTCTGTTCAATGCTTGGTAGTGGGGAAAAAATCGGGATGTTCCTTTTGGGTGTTAACCAAGAGAGCAGGCACAGTTTGCATTGAAACCACTACTAACAACTACTAAACTAAGGTGGAAGCTTCTTTCTCCTGTGAAAATGCTGATTGTAGTTCTCATTCACACACTCTGAAAAATCTTTAAGAGCTATGTGGAGCATAATCAGTTTGTGTCTAGAACCTTTATAGAACTTTATACACACAGGTCCCGCTTATCAAATGCAATGTGTTCCCTGGAAATCATTTGTTAGGTGAGCGTTTGCAAAGTGATTCTACAATTTCCATTGATTGCTATGGGGACATTTCTGATCCATTATTTCTCCAATCTTCCCCCTCTTCCATGGTTTCTTCCTGAAATGGCTGTAGCTAACCAGCAGAACTGATTTGTCCGGTCTTATCTTCCTTACTCCCTCCTTGCATGGTTTCTGCCTGAAAATGGCTGCCTCTGATGAGCGTTCAAAATTCACCAGGCACATTTTGCACCTGGCCACTTGTGATCAAGTGAAGATGGCACCTGACGCAGTGTTAGAAACTCATATAAGCTGGACGCCAAATGGTTCCTTAATCTAAGGCTGCAGTCACCAAGACAGAATATCTGGTTGTCATTTTTGGGCAAGATGGCCTTAAAATCTTACTTTTCAAATGATGGACTAACTGTGATTTCTACTTTAAGTTCTCAAAGCTCTTAACCTAGCTCAAGGTTGTCATCTGAACTAGCCAGATGTTTAACCGATAATCACAGTCAGTCAATAGTTTGAAAAATAAGACCTTAGAGCCATCTTGTCCCAAAATGGCAACTAGACATTCCATTTTAGCAACTGTAACCCTGGTTTAAGGAGCCATTTGGCACCTAGCTTATATATCTGAGTTTCTAACACAGATCTGGAGGTGCACCAAATGGCTTCTTAAACCAGAGTTACACTTGCCAGAACAGAATGCCTAGTTGCCATTTTTCTGCCAGACAGTCGGACTTTTTGGTTCCTGGTATCTGGAACACAAACACAAAGTAGTAAGGAAGTGGGCAAACTCTTAACCGTTTGTATATCTGAATCTGTGGTGTGTATAGTGAGCTTTGGGCATAATTGTGTTTTGGTAAATGATTTTTCACATAACAAGTGAGTGGATAGTTGGGACCTGTGCATAGGTGCCTGCAACCAGTTATTGAACAGGAAACTGATACAATGCCTTTCTACTTATGGACAAAGCTGCCAGCTCTGAGTGCATGGTTTTCAGGACCACATTTCGCCAGAATTGCAATGTTGCCTAGCGCAAGAGCTTATTTTTCCAATATTGTGTAAAAAAATGTGTATCAATACATTAGGTTAGGCTATTGAGTACCCTGTGATACGGAGCGTGGATAAAATTAGATTAAATTACTCCTTTTCTCATTCTAAGAGTTCAGTCTAGGTAAGTTAGCCCTGTTTTTGCTGGAGTGGAATTTATTTGTTCATAAATATGTGGTTTGGGCTGTAGAACTTTAATCCTACTTGTAAAAATAATTGTTATTTGCATTACTGGCTTAGTTTATGAGAAGATAACTTAGAAGCAATTATTGTTAAATTTATTTTAGAATGTTTTAAGTAAATACGCTTTGCACTGGGCTGAAACCTACTTGGAAAGATTGTTGCAAATGTGCATTTACAATATGCTAATTTCCCTTAGAGACAGCATGTTAATTCCCTTTTTGATGGATTAAAACGACTTTTGAGTTATTTATGTGTTAACTCTTGGGTCTGGAGCGCATCCAGGTCTCAACATAAAAAGAACAACAAGGGGGTGTCCAGATTGCATTTTTATTGCTTTGATATATTTTTTATGATATAGAGGCTTACAACTATTTTTATAAATAAATGAACCTGTTCACTTCATCGCAGGGAGCTATGCCTCACAGAGAGCTATTCAAACCCCAGCAATCCTCTGCCTGGGCAAACATGGATCACTTTCTGTTATTGTGACATCAGGAGATCATTATGTTGGAGATAATGATCTGGCCCACTCACCAAGTCTAATTCCCCACCCTTGTGCCAGATAGATGTGAAATAAAATACTAAAAGTTGCTTTACACAGTTTACCACTAGCCCCGACTTGCTCTGCTTATGGCTTCTTTCTATAAGAAAACCCTTTACTAAAAGAATGAATATATATATATATATATATATATATATATGCTTTCGTAGATTTTCACCTGCATATATATATATATATACACACCACAAAATTTATACAGTTATTTTCTTACTCTTGTGAAGCCATATAAGAAAGATGGCATTACTTATGCTCTTCTTCCATTAGATCTACTGCCATATAACTTTCACAGGCTTGTAGGAGATGGAGTCAAAGGCAAATCTGTGGGGATTACAAGAAAAGCGGATTCCTCTGTGAAATGCTGCACAATTCAGCCCCAGTCCCCTCAGGCTCGCAGTCCCCACGCACCCTGCAGCTGTCCTTTTCCCTTTGCTGTTGAGAGATGGAAGCGGGCAAGGACAGCTGTAGAGCACATGGCTGAGCACTTAGGCAGCTGCTGGCCTCTGAAGGACATGGAGATCATGCCTTTTAGCCTTAACCTAAATGGACCAATTGGCTAGCAGGTGCCTTAGTACCAGACCATGTCCTTTGCAGCTGTCCTTTCCCCACACTCCTGTTGAGAGAGGATAGGGAAAACTGCTAGTGTAGCACGACACTTGAGCAACTACCAGGCTCCGTGTCCCTCTCTAGGCTAGAATCACTTGGGCAGGGGGACCAGGGACCCTGCCATGACCCTTCGCTTGTGGGCACAGCAGGGCATCCCAAGCAGTTGCTAGCATCTGTATTCTCCCTTTCTGTTCTTTTTCTAGAGGATCAGAGGAAGAAATTGTGGTTGGGGAGCTGTACACAAGACTATATGTTCTTTTCAGAGAGCAGTAGTTTAAAGGCTAGAAGAAAGAAGGAGAGAGTTCCTGCGTGTACTCTGCACGCTGGAGCCCTTTTAAGAAGACTTCTGCATTCCAGAGTTGGGGCTCAGGGATTTTTATTTCCCACTGCAGGAAAGTTTGTAGATTCATCTGGCATCTGGGGGCAATTATGTGCCATAGAACCTCAGATAAACTTTTAGTCTATTCTGTGGGTGAGTGGGAAAATTGAAATAATTAAATATAGTTTATTTTTAAGCAATGATGTGACTTTTCTAAAAGATTTTGAATTAGACAAATTCCTATATAATATTTGACTTCAGTGTCTGTCTGACTGGATTACTTGAGGTATATAAAATTCTTTACACCCTATGAAAGGTTTGTTATTCGACCTTCATTCCAGCTAAATATTTTATTGCTAGTATTAACACGTTTGCTTAATTAACTACATGAGCCAACAATTTCCTGTTTTGTTGTCCAAAGCCAAAAAAACCCCTTTGTCTCAAGAAAGCCAAAGGTGAGACTTCTTCACCAATCTCAAGCACCTTTAATTGCCCTTGGAGTATTTTTAATGCCTTCCATTCTTTCTCCTTAACAAATTCCTTACATTTTTCATTTTTTATATAATGTTGCCTCTCTTTTTATTTGTTTTCTGGCTTCTAAAACCTGAAGCAGATATAACCCTGCATGAAAACATTTAAAGGTTTCTCATATTGAGCTCCTGAAACGATATTAATTTGAAAAAACAGCACAATCTCCTGATTAAATCTATCTACTGTATTTGTGTCTCCTAGAAGTGACTCTTTTTATATCCATATCGTATCAACTTGTTCTATTACTCTCATCTTACTGTATAATGGAGCAAGAGCTGATCACAGAATCATAGAATTGTAGAGCTGTAAAAGGTGAAAGATCTGAGGAGAAGCCTTCATCTGTGATGATGAAAAATGAAAAATTTTGAAGGAAATAAAATAGATATAAAATTAAGAAATGTAATAAAGTACCTAGGAATAAATATAACAAGAAATTTAGAACAAGAGAATTTTAACAAATTAAATAGGGAAATTAAAGAAAAGCTTGAGGAATATAAGAAAATTAAGCTTTCATGGTTTGGAAGCATAGTGATTAAAAAATCTAGACAAAATTTTCCTTTTAATTACAGTGGTACCCCGCAAGACGAACGCCTCGGAAGACGAAAAACTCGCTAGACGAAGGAGTTTTTCATTTTCTTAGCCGCTTCGCAAGACGCATTTCTCTATGGGCTTGCTTTGCAAAACGAAGCTTGCCCTGCAAGCTCCGGGGATAGCGGTGAAGCGCAGCGCGTCTTCCCCGCTGTCCCCGGACCGCTTTTGAAGCAAGGGGCGGCGGGGAGAAGATCGCTTCTCCCCGTTGCCAGCCCCGCAATCTCTGGGGACAGAGGGGAAGGTGCGCGCGCGCCTTCCCCTCTCTCCCCGGACCCCTTTTGAACCAAGGGGCGGCAATGGGGAGAAGCGATCTTCTCCCCTCCGCCCCTTGCTTCAAAAGAGGGGACAGAGGGGAAGGTGCGCGCGCGCCTTCCCCTCTCTCCCCGGACCCCTTTTGAACCAAGGGGCGGCAATGGGGAGAAGCGATCTTCTCCCCGCTGCCCCTTCCCTTGCTTTAAAACAGGTTCGGTGACAGAGGGGAAGGTGTGCGGCACTTCCCCTCTGTCCCCGGACGGTCTCCATAGGAACACATTGATTGATTTTCAATGCATTCCTATGGGAAACCGTGCTTCGCAAGACGAAAAACTCGCAAGAAGAAAAAACTTGCGGAACGAATTAATTTCGTCTTGCGAGGCACCACTGTATTTGGAATGTTGCCAGTTAAGATATCAGAGACAGAGACAAAGTGTTGGCAAAGTATGATTAATTAATTTTGTAATGGGGATAAGGAGACAGCAGGGCAGATAAATAGTCAAAGCTGGGGAGAAACACACTTTGAAAATGTTGCCTATAAGGATAAAAGAAAATTATTATAAATTAATTTGGAGATGTTATTTAACACCAGTCAGATTAAATCAAATAAACAAGGAATATTCAGTGTTATGTTAGAGGGGATGCTGGGACTTATGTTCACATGTGGTGGGGATGCAAATATGTACAATTTTTTGGCAAAGGGTGTTTAAGGACATAACAGAAATCACTGGGTTAAAGCTGACCGAAAGTCCCAAGGTAGCATTATTATCAGTTTACGATGGGGTGGAAGGTACAAATTTATTGACAGCTGCACAAGTTATTATTGCTAGGACGTGGAAGGGGCAAGGTGATGATAAAATGGAAGAATACTATAAAGAGGTGTGGGATATAGGTATTAATGATAAATTAACATGCACTATTAAGGTAAGATGGGGAATATGCAAGAGAAATGATTTTGAGGAGCTATGGAAGGTATTTGTAGAATTTGTACTGTTAAAATGCAATGGGGTCAAACCATTGCAAGAGGTGTTGAAATTTTGGGAGGTTGGGTAGTTACAATGGATGGTCTCGGAGGTGGGGTGCACATTTTTATTGCTATTTATTTATTTATTTATTATTACCTTGTCAAAATAAAAAATAAAATTATATATAAAAAAGAATTGTAGAGTTGGAAGAGACCCTGCAGATTACGGTATCTATTCAGCCCCCTGCAGTGCAGGAATAGGCAGCTGTCCTGTATGGGGATAGAACCTGCGACCTTGGTATGATCAGCACCATGCTTTAACCAACTGAGCCATCGAAATGCGTGATATATTTCTTATTTTAATATTGTACTCTGGTGCCTTAAGTACTACAGGTGTTGCAAGGAACAAACCAGTCCTTTGAATTCAATGTACTGCAGAATTCTCCATGTAAATATTTTATTATTGCCCACTTATGATTGCCCAAGTATTTCCAGAAGCAAGTTAATAATAAAAATTTTAACAAAACTGAATAGCAGGAAAAACCATAATTACCAAAACAGATATGCTAATTTAATAATGTATGGCAAGCTTGGCTCTTGTGGGATTGGAATCCTGTAAAAGGGAAGGTTAAAAATGAATTACAAAATCACTCAAAGTTTGTTGTTGTTGTTTAGTCGTTTAGTCGTGTCCAACTCTTCGTGACCCCATGGACCAGAGCACGCCAGGCTCAAAGTTTACCACTCAAAAGTTTACCACTCCTTTTTTAGAGCAGGAAAGTAGTGCTCAGAGGTTGAGTAAGTTTTACAGGTGGATCACATGTCAAAATATTTAATTGCCCCTGAGCAAAGAATTGCTTTTATCAAGCTCAAAGGAAGATTTGCCTAGAGCAAGGGAAAGGGAGACAAGGTTCCCCTTTCTCAGCTGAAAGTGCTCCCCAAAACTTTCTCTTTTTAGTTTTCAAGCCTATAATGTTCACTTCAGTTCAGTTCCTTTTTATAACAAGCCTTTGTTTTTTTCACAAGTATACATTTCTGTTCCCTTTATACATTCATGTATTTTGCTTAAATTGTGATTTTTTTTTCTTCATGTGCATCACAGCCTCTTTTTTCCTCTTATTTATAGGTCCTGCTGGGGATTTACATCTGGCGTCAATGTGAAATTAAGGTAGAAAAATGCACATAAACATGTGTTTCCTGTTAAGATTTAGTGTACTCAGTGGTTATGCCTGAAGAGTGGGTCTTGTCTTTAGACTGATAACTGCCAGGAAATATAAATGATTATCCTAGAAGTCAAGCTTCTCTCCTCCTTGCTGGAGTGAAAAAAATAACCATCTCCAGGTTCCTACGGAATATCATCTACAGAAAATGCATCACGTTCTAAGGATGACAGTCACCTAGATTCATGCACCCAATCTATACAGTTGTTGTGGATGGTTTGCCATCTGAAAGCTCCTCAAGCTCCTGTCTGGGCTCTGTACCTGTTTCTGAAATGTCTCTGCTTCATGCTTTGGGCCCCGTGCAGACCTGGCTGGGACAAGAGCTAGAAAAATGTGGCATTGATGCCATGATTTATACTCGCTATGTCCTCAGTCTTCTACTGCATGATAGTTATGACTACGACCTGCAGGAACAGGTATTTGCATATTTTGGATATTGTTTGAGTGAAAAACGAATACATGTTTTCATTGTGTGACACGTGTTTGAAATTCTAAATGTGTTAACTGATTTCGGATTCCCATTTGAATAGCAAATATTGGGTACAGAGTGGTTACACTAGACTTGAGGGTTGATTGACTGGCAACCCAAATCTTACAGATGGAGGAGGGATAAGAAAGGGCAGATTTTAACAATTCTGAACAACCTTTTTTGTAACCAAGGCTGTCCCTGATCTGGAACCACATATCCCTGTCTCTGTAGTAGCAGAGGTGCTTCTCAAGCTCTCCCCACCTTGATTGCATAGGCACATTACAAATGCACCCCCCCCCCAAAAAAAAAAAATCTGCAAAGGGTGGATCATCTGCTTAAGTCCTAATTGATAGATGAAGCTTTGGGCATCAGCCTTTAGGTGCTGTCTAAAAAGGCTGGAGCTTGTTTGTTTTTTACTCAAATCCTTGTTGCCTAGTCCCTTCCTTAATTTGCTTATGTGTCCCAATTCGCTTCCCCTTTTTTCTTTTCATATTTATTATTTTCAAATTTAGACATTAAGCCATGTTTAAACTTTCTTAGTTGCTGTTTGGCATGAGGTGTTCATTGAATTTGTGGGGTTAGAACTGTCCAGAGAAGGCTCATTGTTACTTGCAGCTTTAATTTGCCGCTTTTTGAAAATTGACTCGTATATTCCTTGAACCCATTACTTGGCAGTCAGTGGAAGAATATAGGAGAGGTCCATGTGTCTATCTACATAACCCAATTGCATGTACAAACTTAAACTTGTTCTGCAACTTGAAAAAGGAGAACTTACAAGGGCATTACATGAGCAATGGTTATGATGGAAAGGAAGAGGGCACACCCTGGGCAGCAGGATTTAAATGCTCCTGCAATGGCACCAGCAAATGCAGCAGGTATAGCAGGCAGACATTACTAACATGGCAGTCAGTTGGTGCAGGCCATACTGTTCCGAAATAGAACTTTTACCTGTTTGGCCAGGATTGTGCCAGTCTATTTACCAGAAAAGAGGCCCTGGATAACAGCTTGGCTGGTAGTTGTTTTGGCACAATCCGTATGCCGTACTTTCCTCATGCCTTTTATTTGTTCCTTAAGACTGGTGCTGTATGTTGCTAGCCTCAAGTAAAATGTTGGCACTGTTTTACCAAATAGATCACAATTTCTTCCTTCATCTGTGGTGTGGGAGATACCAGCAGTGGCAGCAAATGGACACTTGAGAGGCCAGAGCCAGAATGTAGGCAAGTGTGGCATATTCAGTATGGGAGTAATAGTCGCCTACGTTAGTAGTTATTTTGTGTGTGTGTGTGTGTGAATGAATGAATTATAATGCATTTTGAAAATGTGATTTATAAATGGTCTCCAGTTAGATGATGAGAATCTGGCTGGTTGTCCGTTTTCTACCTGAACAAAGCATAAATCTTAAGAGGTTTGCACACAGGAGTATGAACCACAAGGTTCCCCTATTGGTCTAGGAGCTGGCACCTAGTCTCTCAACTCTGCAAGCTTGTATTTGCAGAACCTGGTGCTCAAAAGTAATATAGGTCTCCTACAGTGGAGCTTAATAACATTAAAGGAAAACAAAAGTTAGGGCCATTGCCGTGACCTCTGAGCTAGGACTTGTGTTGCTTTGCTCGGGACCAACATGGCAAAGTTGACAGACAAAGCTGCTTGAGGAACACTTTTTCCAGCCTCGTCTCCATGCCTCTGCGTCCCCTGTATTGCACCTGGATAGCATAAACACTCCTGTAGAGTTGAGAGAGACTGAACACTAACAACTAGACCCCCATCCAGTCTCACTCTTGCGTGCAAACCTCTTAAGACCTATGGTTTGTTAAGGTATCCACTTTCTTTCACTTGGTTAAAACTTTCTCAAAACTATTAAATTGTTTTTATCATCTGTTGCTATTTTACTGATTTTTGTTTGTCAAAAAAATCTATTTTAATATGTTTATGCTATACTGTTTTTGTAGTATATTTCAAAACCAAACGTAACAGGTTTCCAGAGTGGGAAAGATGTTGCGGGACTAAAACTTGCATTTTGCCTGACTGTTGGCCAGTTCTTTTTAATTATAGTTTTCTTACCACAATTTGCAAAAAACAGCGAGAAAAACAATAATATACTGGAAAGCCATTCTAAGTTCCTTATTTAAAACAAATTAAATTTCTCCATTGATCAAATATATTTCTGTTTATTAAATCCTTGTGTAATCCTTGTAGAATCATAGAATTGTAGTGTTGGAAGGAACCCCAAGGGTCATCTAGTCCAGCCCCCTGCAGTGCAGGCATCTCAACTAGATCATGCATTTCAGATGACCATACAACCTCTGCTTAAAAACCTCCAAGGAAAGAGAGTCCACCACCTCTCATAGGAGTCTGTTCCACTGTCAAACAGCTCTTACAGCCAGAAAGCTTTTCCTGTTTTTAGTCAGAATCTCCTTTCTTGTAACTTGAATCCATTGGAGAAAACAAGCTTGCTTCATTCTCTGTGTGATAGCCCTATATATATTTGAAGATGGCTATAATATAATATGGGGACACGGGTGGCGCTGTGGTCTAAACCACTGAGCCTCTTGGGCTTGCTGATCAGAAGGTTGGCAGTTCGAATCCCCGCGATGGGGTGAGCTCCCGTTGCTCTGTCCCAGCTCCTGCCAACGTAAAAGTTCAAAAGCACGTCAAAGTGCAAGTAGATAAATAGGTACTGCTCTGGTGGGAAGGTAAATGGCATTTCCGTGCACTGCTCTGGTTCGCCAGAAGTGGCTTGGTCATACTGGCCACATGACCCGGAAGCTGCCTGCAGACCAATGCCGGCTCCCTTGGCCTATAGAGCAAGATGAGCACTGCAACCCCAGAGTCGTCTGCGACTGGACCTAACCATCAGGGGTCCTTTACCTTTTTACAGATTATGAAGTAACACTTCTGAGAATGTTAGTGCTGATGTGAAAGCAACCAGCAATTCCTCAAGCAATAGTCTAAATGCCACCCTGATAACACTGGGATTGCCCTTCTTCCCATTCCTCTAGAAACATTTTTGTCCATGGCAAAGCTGCTTCTAGTGGCAGATAGCCACAATTTTTTCATCCCAGAATATAATTGGGTATCCTAATCTAGCATCATTCCATGGGGATATCTGGGGAGAAAATATGGCAGCTACCAATGGAGTCCTTGCTGGCAGAGTTGGAGTGTAGAGGTCCCGGTAGGGATGTAAGTGGGAACAAGGGTAGAATGGAAGACTCAGGGAAGTTTGTAAAACTAAAGATGTGGTAGATACATGTGTGTGTATGTTGTGAAAAGAGATGGGATTGCAGTGTAGTAAATGGAGAAGGGGTATCATGTATTTTGAGCAATAAGAGGGGCAAATCTCTTCCACTTTGAAGTTTTTGATAGAGGGCTAATATGTGACCAGAAGGTTCAGAGAGAAGCCTGCAACTATTTGGACTAGAGTGAAGACGATAGGATGATTTTTTGCTTTGCATTATGTAGAGAGAAGCACTTTAACACAAATAGAATCTTCTGCTTTTTGTTCATCATGTTTAGTGATCAAAGATGAGGCTTATGCCTGTTTAACAGGGTGAATGTTGATGCCAGTGGATACAGACAGCAATTTTGGATGTAAGACGATCGTGTTCTTGTATACAAAGTTTGAGATGGCAGTTAGATGTAAGTAAGTAAAAAGATAGCAGTTAGTAAAAAAAAAACACAGATGGGCAGTCATATGTGGAATGGGATGGAAGAAGGATCATAGATAGAAAGGAAGAGCTGTGTGCCATCATCATATAGATAACCTCATAGAACTGAGTTGGAAGGGACCACGAGAGCCATCTAGTTCAAACCCTTGCAATGCATGAACCTTTTACCCAAGATGGGAATTGAACCCATGACCCTGAGATTAAGAGTCCCTGAAAAGCCATAAAATTTGAAGGTATTCATAGACTGTGTCAAGAGAAACTTCCTCCCGCAGGGAAGACTTCGATCAAGCAATCCCTTGAGGAGAGCCAGCTGAGAACAATATGTTAAAAAAAAAAAAAGGAATGAAGGAAGTTGCAGTGAAGAAAGTGGTTGATGGTATAGAAGACAGCAGAGAAGTTGAGGAGTATACATACAGTGTACCATATCAGTGGAGAGCAGCCAGAAGTTGAGACAACTGTTCAGAGGGAAGGAGGGAAATTAGACAGTAGGTAGAGGAGCAGAATGAGACAGAAGAGGGTATGGCAGCTAGTGGTGTGTATGAATGTGGTGAGGGAGGAACTTAAGTAGACTGAAATGTTGGTGTGGAAGATAATGTCAGAGGGGATGACAACCTTTGATATGCTGTGATGTGCATACAAAGTGCATTGAGGCAGAAATTGTTCATATGTTCCATGACATGGAGGAGGGAGAAAGGTTGTTTTCTGCTGCTCCGGAGAAGCGGACACGGAGCAATGGATCCAAACTACAAGAAAGAAGATTCCACCTAAACATTAGGAAGAACTTCCTGACAGTGAGAGCTGTTCGACAGTGGAATTTGCTGCCAAGGAGTGTGGTGGAGTCTCCTACTTTGGAGGTCTTTAAGCAGAGGCTTGACAACCATATGTCAGGAGTGCTCTGATGGTGTTTCCTGCTTGGCAGGGGGTTGGACTCGATGGCCCTTGTGGTCTCTTCCAACTCTATGATTCTATGATTCTATGATTCTATGATTCTATGATTCTATGATTCTATGACTTTGATGCTGCTGTTGATGAGTACAGATTATAAATGTGTCCAGCACTTATGTGAATCAAAGTATTTTCAGATGAGTTTCAGCTGTTGGGGTGTAGACAAGATTCTTTGGACAAGGGCGACCAGTTTATTGTACGTTTGATCTTTCCCCCTTGTTTTATATCAAGGAGGGAGGGATTGGCCAGCTAGGTAAAAGACGAGACGAATGCCTCACTTTGTGGAGGAGTGCTTCTGTCTTTGAAGGAAGTAACTATAAAGCTTCACCTAAAGAAGCTTTTGTGGATCAAGAAGTTAACAACCACCAGCCAATTGCTAGTACAATGGTACCTTGGGTTACAGACGCTTCAGGTTACAGACTCCACTAACTCAGAAATAGTACCTTGGGGTAAGAACTTTGCTTCAGGATGAGAACAGAAATCGCACGACGGCAGCGGGAGGCCCCATTAGCTAAAGTGGTACCTCAGGTTAAGAACAGTTTCAGGTTAAGAACAGACCTCCAGAACGAATTAAGTTCTTAACCCGAGGTACCACTGTATTCCCTTCCTGAGCAAGGTCGTTATGGAGTTCCAGATACTCTTGGATGAGACTGGTGACCTGAAATCTGATTGAAATGAATTCAGATATAGTTTTGGCACAAATACCACTTGCTTTGTCTTGATGGATGACTAATGCTGAGAAACAAACAAGGAGGGTGTGTGACCATGCTTATTCTCCTGTACCTCTGAGCCACTTTCGGTACAGTCATATCTTGGTTATCGAACGCCTTCGTACTCGGATGTTTTGGCTCCTGAACGCCGCAAACCCAGAAGTTAATGTTCCGGTTTGCGAATATTTTTCGGGAGCCAAATGTCCAACGTTGCTTCTATGGCTTCCAATTGAGTGCAGGAAGTTCCTGCATTTCAGGAGTCAAACGGACTCCCGGAACGGATTATGTTCGCCAACCAAGGTACAACTGTACAGTTAAACATAGTATCCTTCTGAAAGCCTGTTTGTTCTGGGAATTGTGGGCAATGTATTATGGTGGTTCCATTCTTCCCTGGGTGGTCAATTCTAAGCAGTGGTGCTAGGGAAGTACTGTTAACCTCCATGGCCTCTATGCTGTGGAGATCCACTGGGTTCTACCTACTGGGGTGGGAAAGCTGAAAAACAAATTACATCTGGCAACCAATGTGCTGCTTTGGTTTCAGATAGTAAGTACATGGGTAAACGAGTCTAAGAAGCCCAGGACACAAATGTTCATGACCCTCTAGCAGGTAAGGTGGCTCATTTGCCAGAAGTAATGTATTTTGCATTAGCTCTCAAAACTTATATTCAATTTTGACCAAACTAAGCCTCCTAAGGGGACGCAGGTGACGCTGTGGGTAAAACCTCAGCGCCTAGGACTTGCCGATCGCATGGTCGGCGGTTCAAATCCCCGCAGCGGGGTGCGCTCCCATCGTTCGGTCCCAGTGCCTGCCAACCTAGCAGTTCGAAAGCACCTCCGGGTGCAAGTAGATAAATAGGGACCGCTTACTAGCGGGAAGGTAAACAGCGTTTCCGTGTGCGGCTCTGGCTCGCCAGATGCAGCTTGTCATGCTGGCTATGTGACCCGGAAGTGTCTTCGGACAGCGCTGGCCCCCAGCCTCTTAAGTGAGATGGGCGCACAACCCCAGAGTCGGACACGACTGGCCCGTACGGGCAGGGGTACCTTTACCTTTTAAGCCTCCTAAAGCAAAACAGACATCAGGATTACCCCCCCCCCCATAGTAGAATTGTAGAGTTGGAAGGGACCTCAAGGATCATCAAGCCCATGCCCTGCAAATACAGTGGTACCTCGGGCTAAGTACTTAATTCATTCCAGAGGTCCGTTCTTAACCTGAAACTGTTCTTAACCTGAAGCACCACTTTAGCTAATGGGGCCTCCTGCCGCCGCCGCGCCACTGGAGCCCAATTTCTGTTCTCATCCTGAAGCAAAGTTCTTAACCTGAAGCACTATTTCTGGGTTAGCGGAGTCTGTAACCTGATGCGTATGTAACCTGAAGTGTATGTAACCCAAGGTACCACTGTGTGACTATAAAATCTTCATCACCCTCTTACTCAGTTTAACAGCATCAAAGATGAACAAAAAGCTCACTAAGTTTTCCTGGACGCTCATTTTACACCATTCTCTTGGCTAGCAACTGGAACAACTGTTGCTTGTTTTCATTAACACGTAGGAATTGCTTAAATTGCATTGGAATTGTAGTTTTTGACTTGAATACTGATGTCACTTCCTCTTGATTCTCAAGTATCTGCCTTCACACTGTTACTAGAGTATCTATCAAACACCATATCTAGTCGTGAAATATCCTTCAGTTGATTATTGAAATATGATTTAAAAACACTTTCATAGTATTCTGAAAATGTTTTGACATTGCCCAGATTACGTTTGTGGATTGCAGCTGCTCCATCAAATATTTTAACTATTACATTTGGTTTGCTGTGATTAAAGGTGTCATCACATTTTGATTGAATACAGTCTATAATTTCAGACTTGTTGGTTGGTTTTCGGAGTTTTTCATCATCTGAAATGGAGGGTGGGTACAATTGCTTTTCATAGGAAAAGAAAGCATCAATGTCACCATCCCGTACTTCAGATATGGCATATGCTCTGCAGAACCAGTTAGAGTCTTTTCGCAAGTTAGTAATCTTGGACTTTGTTTTACTGGTGCTTTTTGTTCTATTAAAAATGTGAAGGTTGCTCCTTGGAATAACTTCATGAATTGTACTTTGAACTTGATCAAGACGAGGCATGACATATTCTTCACACTTTTTCAGTCCTATTGTAAATGCCTCTCTAACACACTTGACAACTTCGACACTTAGAATTACTTTTGAGCCCCTAATTGTCACCAAATTAGTTTCTTCAAATGGATTTCCTTGTTCAGTTAAGATGTTGATCATTTCTTTGACATGGACTTAAGAACCTTTTCTCAAATCATCCCTGACCACTGGTCCTGCTAGCTAGGGATCATGGGAGTTATAGGCCAAAAACATCTGGAGGGCTGAGTTTGAGGCAGTCTGGGTTAGCATGCACATGTGCGCGCGCACGCGCACACACACACACACACACACACATACATACATCATAGAATAGCAGGGCAGTGTATAGTGAGAAAAAACAACACTCCATTAAAAAGAGTACACAATAATCATTATGGTGTTTTAAACAGCTGCATAAAAAGTCTTCAAGGCTTTAAAGGGTGGAAGAGTGTTCTGCAGTATGTGACTGGCAACACTAAATGCCCACATTCTAGCTGAGGACAGTCAGACCTCGGTAACATGAGAATGACTAGCAGTGCATCTATAGATCACAGTGATCCAGCTGGGGTATAAACGCTCAGCTGCTTATGGTGTTGTGAACCCAAGTTGTTCAGGGATTTGTATATCAACACCAAGTGCCTTGAATCTGGCCCAGTAGCATTTGGGCAGCAGTGCAAATGTTGACTGCCTTCCTCCATCAGCATTCTGCAATAGCTGGAATTTTTAGACCAGGCCCAAGAACATAGAGCACATTGCAGCAATCTAGTCCTGAGGTTAAATAACATTGGGGACAAAATTGTGCCATGTAGAACCCCACAGCACAAGTTGCAGGTAGAACATTTGAAAACTGAAGTATGGTACCAATATTTTTATTGTCAACGCCAAATTAAAAATGTATTAACAATTTCTGCTAAAAATGAGATATTAACAATGTGTCACTTATGTGAATTGCATATTAATTCATACTTAGCAAAATAATAACAAAAAATGGTTGTCAACACACACACCCCACTAATGACTAGACATTCTGTTTTGGTGCCCACAGCCCAGGTCCCAAAAGCCATTTGACTCCTGGCTTTTCTATACCAGTTTCTAACGCTGGTGCCAGGGGGTCAAAGAGCATTCCTTCAGTGTTTATTTCTGGATTTGACTGCACAAATAGGAATGGAAAAACTGTAATACAGTGCCACCAGTTCCAGTCCCACACAATGAATCTGGGAGGTTACTATTGTCATTGGTATCAAAGTTCATAAGAGTAACAGGGCCACACTCCCCTGGCCCTCTATGAATAACAAGGCTAATAGGAAACCTGGCCTATATCCAGTCTGAGGTGGATCCAGATAATCATTGTCATTTAGGAATGCTAGAATTGCTCCATAACCACCATCTTCACCATGTTTCTCAGAAATAAGGGTATTGTGTCCACTGTGGGCTTTTAAAGGGGTAGCTGCCTATTTAAGGGCGGCTGGGACCTCCCCCTCACGCAGTGATGTGTTCACAACACCCTAGACCCACCCAGCCACCCCACTGTGGTTAGCTGTAGCCAGCCAGAAAGGGCAAATGTCCAGAGGGCGCATGCTTGGCTCTGTTTCTTCAAGTATCTGTCCACATCTTCAGGCCACATCAACTGGAAATGCTCCCATAACAATGGGCCAGACGCTGCCTTGGAACGCTGATTGGATTTGCTATAATAATAACATCCATGTCACTATGAAGTTTAGAGATTTTGTCCTTGAAGTATAGAATCACAGAATTGTACAGTTGGAAGGGACCAGAAGGGTCATTTAGTCAAACCCCCTGCATTGCAGGAATGTTTTGGTTAACATTGGGCACGGACCCATGACCTGAGATTAAGAGTCTCATGCTCTATTGACTAAGCTACATATATCAGGGATAAAGTGCCTTGCAAGCTAGTAGCTGCTAGTGACCATGTGTTCTAGGAGTCCGCCCCTTGAATTTGGGCTAACTAGTCTCTGGACTACATGGAACAACTCTCCCAGCTCACTTATCAAGGGTGTGATGGACATGGTGAATTGTGACTTTGCTGCCTTCACCGCCATGTGGTAAACACGACTACAGGTGTTCAGTCAACTTTGGAGCAAGATTTTAACCACTTGCAGTTAAGTATCCATTCATGTGATCTCCAGTACTAGAGAGGACCCTTGAGAGTGAATGTATTTACATTAGATTCATATAAGGTTCTAGAAATGTTGAATCAGTAACTGGGCCCACTAATAATAATAATAATAACAATAACAATAAATTTTTATTTATACCCCGCCCTCCCCAGCCAAGGCCGGGCTCAGAGCGGCTTACAAGCAATAATAAAAACAAGTTGAATGATTACAACTTAAAAACAAAATTAAAATGCAACATTAAAATATTGAAATATTAAAATATTAAAATTTAGCCTCATCGCAGGAGAAGGAAAAGGAAAAAAGAAAGAGAGGGAGGGAATCAAATGGGCTCCAAGCCAAAGGCCAGGCGGAACAACTCTGTCTTACAGGCCCTGCGGAAAGAAATCAGATCCTGCAGGGCCCTGGTCTCATGAGGCAGAGCATTCCACCAGGCCGGAGCCAGTGTTGAAAAGGCCCTGACTCTGGTTGAAGCTAATCTAACTTCCTTAGGGCCCGGGACCACTAGGGTGTTGCAATTTATGGACCTTGAGGCTCTCCGTGGGGCATACCGGGAGAGGCGGTCCTGTAGGTACGAGGGTCCTAGGCCGTGAAGGGCTTTAAAGGTCAAAAGCAGCACCTTAAATCTGACCCTGTACTTTACCGGGAGCCAGTACAGTTTGAAAAGCACTGGGTGAATATGCTCCCATGGCAGAGACCCCGTGAGGAGCCTCGCTGCAGCATTCTGTACCCGCTGGAGTTTCTGGGACTGCTTCAAGGGCAGCCCCGCGTAGAGCGAATTACAGTAGTCAAGCCTGGAGGTGACTGTCGCATGGATCACTGTGGCCAGGTTGGGGCGGGAAAGGTGAGGGACCAACTGTTTGATGCGGCGAAGGTGGGAAAATGTTACTTTGGCTGTTGCTGTAACTTGTGCCTCCATGGAAAGGGAGGCGTCAAGGATTACACCCAAACTCTTAACGGAAGGCAATGGCACTAATTGGACTGGATGACGGTCAATATACTGAAATTTGATTTTGATAAGACAAACAAGAGCTGTTGGTGGGTGGCTTGTCAGTACTGGTGGGCAGAGTTCAAACACTTTGAGTTGTACTTCCCATAAAGAAGCAGGTTTATCAGTTGGTGCTCTAGATCTAGCTTTGTTGCTGGAGGCACAAGAAGCCTCTGTGGCATGAGGTGCCATTTATCAGTTTGGATGGTGTGCCAGCTGCTGGGACAGAGCCTACTTTTAGTTATCTCTGCTTTGCTAGCCTAGAGATTAGACTACTGTAATGCATTATATGGGGACGCGGGTGGTGCTGTGGGTTAAACCACTGTGCCGCTTGGGCTTGTGATTGAAAGGTTGGCAGTTTGAATCCCCATGATGGGTTGAGCTCCCATTGCTTTGGTCCCAGCTCCTGACAACATAGCAGTTTGAAAGCACACAGTACAAGTAGATAAATAGGTACCGCTCCAGTGGGAAGGTAAACAGTGTTTCCATGCACTGCTCTGGTTTCACTAGAAGCGGCTTAGTCATGCTGGCCACATGACCTGGAAAAACTGTCTGCTTAAGCGGACAAACGCTGGCTCTCTTGGCCTTTAAAGCGAGATGAGCGCTGCAACCCCAGAGTCGTTTGTGACTGGACTTAATTGTCAGGGGTCCCTTTACCTTTACCTTAATGCATTATACGTTCGGTTGCGTTCTGAAGGCAATTGAAAAATTACATTTAGTGCAAAATCCAGCTGAGTGTGCCAACTGGGACCAGGCATTGGAGGCACTGATGGTACTGATCTCTGCACTAGCTCCTGTTTCTTTTTAATGCCCTTCACAGCTTACAGCCAGGGTATCTGATAGACCAGTGTTTCCCAACCTTTTTTGGGCAAAGGCACACTTGTTTCATGAAAAAAATCTCGAGGCACACCACCATGCCAGATGGGGAAAGGTCACTTTTTACTTATGTAAAAAAAAAAAAAAAATAGTAACAGCATAGAAGGTAATGGTTAGGCTATCCCTCTTCCAAATATGCTAGGTTTTTATTTGCAGGGACTGTTCTACATGGGAAGGGGAAAGGAAAGTTAATAGAAGGAAAGGTGGGTGGGAGAGAAAGAGAAAGAAAGAGGGAAGGAAGGGGGGAAGAGAAGTGGAAAGGAGGAAGACCGAGGCGGGGCAGAAGCGTCTGGAGAGTTGCTCCGAAGTTTGGGGGGCCGCGGGGGTGGGCGCGCGTCCCAGGAGGCGGAGGCCAGCCCGGGCTGGGAGCCGCGCCGCGGCCCGGGGGCGGAAGGCAGACCGCGGCTCCTAGGATGTGGAAAGGGGACGGCGGCGCAGGGGGAGGAGACCCGCACGGCTAGGGCAGTGCGCAGGGGGACGGGAGCGGGCCGGAGGCGGGTGAGGGGGGCCGCGATCCTGCGCGCCGTGAACATGGCCTCCTTCCCCGCGGGCCCCGCCAAGCCCCCCGGCCGGGGAGGGCGGCGCGCCCCCGCCGCCGGAGGAGAGCAGGAGGAGGAGGACGAAGGCGCTGCCGAGGAGGCGCGCCAACTTCTGCCAACTTCGGCGCCCGCCCCGTCGCCGCAGGCTCCTCCCGGCCGAGAGCCAGAGGACGGCGGCGGAGCAGGAGGAGGAGGATCGGGTTTGGCGACGGCTGCTGCGTCCTCTCCAAGCACGGGGCTGGCCTCCGCCGCGCCCGATCCTCCGCGCTCGCCGCGCTTCTCGGCGGAGCAGGTCTCGTGCGTGTGCGAGGCGCTGCTGCAGGCGGGCGACCCCAGCCGGCTGGGCCGCTTCCTGGGCTCGCTGCCGCCCGACGCCGAGGCGCCGTGCCTGGAGGCGCAGGCGGGCAAGAGCCTGGCCAAGGCGTGCGCGCTGCTGGCCTTCCAGTGCAGTGACTTCGCCGAGCTCTACCGCCTGGTGCAGAGCCGGCGATGGGATGTGGGAGGGAGGGAGCTCGCCGCCCCGCGTGTGCCTATGTGGGGCACGTTACAGCCCCGTGACGTCAGCACCACGCAGGCAGCCAGGCAGGCAGACGGCGAGAGCCCCGCGCTGGGCGGCCTCTCCTCGCTGCCGCCGCCCCACCTCTCGCCGCCCGACTCGCCCGCCTCCCTCCCACGGCACACCAGGCAACGTCTCACGGCACACTAGTGTGCCGCGGAACACCGGTTGGGAAACACTGTGATAGACCACCTGTCTCCTTTTGAGTCAACCTGTGTAGTTCATCTTTAGGGAACCTTCTTTTGGGTTCCTCTGTTTTCACAACTATGTCAAGTAGTGACCAGGCAATGGATTTCTCTGTGGTGGCAATCCAGTTCTGGAATACTTTCCTCAGTGAGGCTTTCGTCGTGCCTGCTTTTAGGTGCTTACACTCCAAGGCAATTTAGCGGAATAAGTGTTGCCTAAGTTTTTCTGCTGCTCTATCATGTGCTGTTGTAAGTGTTGCTGATGCATACATTATATTCTCTTGTGTTTTTAAATCTTTATTGTAAAGCTGTATTTGGAAAATTTAGTTGGTTGGATCTACTGTAATTAAAGCAAAGAGTCAGGAGGACAAGTAATGGGATCATGGAGCTCGTGTACAGAGTTATTGTGCTTCTGCTCCTCACCACGGTATTTGTTCCATCCTTGTACAAAAGTCTGAAGCGTCTTGCAAACAACATGGAGCCAAATACTGCTGTTAACTTTTATTCTTCGCTTTAATTTATTTTTAGGAGAATGACATCTTCCTGGGTTGGGAAAAAGGAGCTTACAAGAAATGGGGAAAGAGTAAGAAAAAATGCTCTGATCTAACACTAGAAGAAATGAAAAAACAGGCTGCTGTTCAGTGTCTTCGCTCTGCTTCTGATGAAGTAAGAATAAGCACCCTTGTTTAATTCTATGTAACTTCTCATTCTTAATGTGGTATTGGGGTGGATAAATTTTAGTTTTGTAATGTTGGTAAATTTCAGTTATAGAAAGCTTCCCTTCAAAATATCCTAGTTGAATATGAAATCTTAAGTTTAATCTTTTTTAAAAAAACAAGAAACTTCATTATTATTATTGTTGTTGTTATTGCCATTTTCATGCAAAACACACATACAAAACGCAGTAAGAATAATGAATGTAAAAATACAAATAGAAAAATGGAATGAAAATACAGAGGTGAGGGGAAAACTGGGAAACAACTGAGAGTGCAATGCTGTATATATTTATCACATATAAAAAGAAAAAGGTTGAGTCAAATTAGTTATCAATAAAGCCTCTCTACCTACCGTATTTTTCGGACTATTGGACGCACCGGTCCATAGGACGCACCTAGATTTGGGGGGGGGGGAAATAAAGGCAAAAAAAATTTATCCCCCCCCCCGCCAGGCGCGGGGCTGGGGCGGGGAAGCCCGAGCTTCCCCCTCCCCCAGAACGGGACCCAGAGCCATGCCGAAGCTGCGCGCAGCTTTGGCATCGCTCTGGGAACTTGCGGGGCTGGGGGAGGAGGAAGCCTTCCGCCAGCCTCCAAACCATGTCGGGAGACAGCGGGATGGCGCGCTGCGCCTCTCCCGCTGTCCCCCGAGTTTGCAGGGCTGGGCCAGCCTTCTAACCAAGTCGGGGGACAGCGGGAATGGCGCGCTGCCCCCTGCCGCTGTCTCCCGAGTTTGCGGGGCTGGCGACGGGGAGGAGCAGGCTTCTCCCCCCGCCAGCCTTCTAGACAAGTCGGGGGACAGCGGCAAAGGCGTGCTGCGCCTCTCCCGCTGTCCCCCGAATTTGCGGGGCTGGCGACGGGGAGGAGCAGGCTTCTCCCCCCACCAGCCTTCTAGACAAGTCGGGGGACAGCGGGAAGGGCGCGCTGCGCCTCTCCCGCTGTCCCCCGAGCTTGTGGGGCTGGCGGTGGCGCTCTCCTGAAGCCTGGAGGTTGTGGGGCTGGTGGGGGGGAGAAGCAGGCTTGCTTCTCCCTCCCCCAGCCTCCAGATCAGGTCGGGGAATAGCGGGATGGCGGAGCGCCGCCATCCCGCTTTTCCCCGACCTGATCTGGAGGTTGTGGGGCTGGGTGGGGGGAGAAGCAGGCTTGCTTCTCCCTCCCCCAGCCTCCAGATCAGGTCGGGGAATAGCGGGATGGCGGAGCGCCGCCATCCCGCTATTCCCCGACCTGATCTGGAGGTTGTGGGGATGGTGGGGGTGGGGAGAAGCAGGCTTGCTTCTCCCCCCGCCAGCCTCCACATCAGGTCGGGGAATAGCGGGGTGGCGGCTCTGCGCCTCCCCGCTGTCCCCAGCTTTTGGGTGCAGGGTGCTGCCCGCAAGCCTTGCGAGCCCGCGGGACATCCCGCCGGGCTTGCAAGACTTGGGATAGCTTCCTGAAGCCTGGAGAGCGAGAGGGGTCGGTGCGCACGGACCCCTCTCGCTCTCCAGGCTTCAGCAAAAGCCTGCATTCGCACCATAGGACGCACACACATTTCCCCTTCATTTTTGGAGGGGAAAAAGTGCGTCCTATAGTGCGAAAAATACGGTATTTATCTGTGGAGCAGGGGGTTTAGTGGGCTGTGTGGACAAGTTAACATAGGAGAAAAAGTGGTCTATTTTTGGTGAACAATTAATGACTCTCCATTTATAGAATCATAGAATCATAGAGTTGGAAGAGACCACAAGGGCCATCGAGTCCAACCCCCTGCCAAGCAGGAAACACCATCAGAGCACTCCTGACATATGGATGTCAAGCCTCTGCTTAAAGACCTCCAAAGTAGGAGACTCCACCACACTCCTTGGCAGCAAATTCCACTGTCGAACAGCTCTCACTGTCAGGAAGTTCTTCCTAATGTTTAGGTGGAATCTTCTTTCTTGTAGTTTGGATCCATTGCTCCGTGTCCGCTTCTCCGGAGCAGCAGAAAACAACCTTTCTCCCTCCTCCATGTGACATCCTTTTGTATATTTGAACATGGCTATCATATCACCCCTTAACCTCCTCTTCTCCAGGCTAAACATGCCCAGCTCCCTTAGCCGTTCCTCATAAGGCATCATTTCCAGGCCTTTGACCATTTTGGTTGCCCTCCTCTGGACACGTTCCAGTTTGTCAGTGTCCTTCTTGAATTGTGGTGCCCAGAACTGGACACAGTACTCCAGGTGTGGTCTGACCAGAGCAGAATACAGTGGCAGGATATATGTGTCAGGTGTTCTCCAATCTCCCAATGTCCCATACTTTTGCTGGCCACTCCTCTTGGAAAGGAGGTGAGTCAGATTTCCAGTGGGAGGCCACAGACACAAGAGATTTGTGCATAATGGGTGAATTGGTACCAGGCTCCAAGGATAAGAGTGATGGTGGAGATAGCTTCAAAAATTTGGGTCCAGAATCTCTGAACTATGCAGCGATCCCACCACATATGGAGCAGTGTTCCAATGTGACCACAACCCCGCCATCACAAATTAGAGTACCCTTTGCCAGTTCTAGGCAGGTGGAGTGGAGTCCAATGCCATCTTAACACTGTTTTCAGTGTGGCTTTCTGTATTCTTACAGAAATTGTTTTAAGTGGGGGTTTGGACTACATCGTTTCCCATACTTGTTGCTCTATCCAGAGACCCAGATCACTCTCCCATACTAATTGTAGCCCCTGAGAATGAACCATTAATAATGTGCACCATTTGCTTTAATTGAAAAACCTCATAGCATAGCCTAAGACATGGGAACCCGAGACCTCCTTGGGTCCTGGGATGATAAAGTCTGACAACTCTGCTACTCCAAGATTTCCAAGTCCCGTATTTCCTTGTGTGGTCTGGAAGAAGCAAGTTCCCTTTATTTATTTTTCTTCTAGATTAGCTTTGGTTCATGGCATCCCATAGGCTCGATATTTTAGTGTCCGGGATGGCATTTTATAGGAAATAAAACTTTAGCGCTTGATGAAGACTTTCTTTAGCCAATTTGTTGGTTAGTAGGAGAGAATCAAATGTCAGCGAAATGAAGTTGGGCTTAGAGAGTCCACTGCTATAGAGATAGAATTTGGGGCATCATCTGAGACTGGGATGATTCCTATATCTGTTTTTGTCACTTTATACCAGAGATCTACCAAATATCTTTGGATATGAAGGTACAGTCCAAATGGGCCATACATGTACGAGTGAAATGTAAATTCCCTGTCAGTGGGGTGACAGATCTGCCAGAGGTTGCATAAATTATTGGCATGCAAAAGTTTAGTGAAGGCTTCACCAGGCTTTAGGGAACTAAACTTTCTCAGACCCTAGTGAGGTATCTGTCTTTTGGGTCCGCTGTGGAGTCCTGAATAGTGAATGGGCATTTATTTATTTTTGCAATCATTATGGCCACACCCCTTGCTGAGGGCACAGGTTTGGTCACCTAACCATTTGCCCTTTAATAGCAGTGTAGTTGTAGCAATGTAGTTGTTTTGCTGTTTTTCTTTTGGTGTGTCTCTTGTATCAAAATTATATCTGGATAAAATTATATCCTTTTTCAGGAGCATTTCTACTCTGGAGCACCTCACAGCAGAGCCTAAACCTTTAGCATTTAATGAAATTACCTTTACAGTGGGTGGCGCTATAACCATAGTTGAGAACAAATGGTGCTTATCCAATATGTCGAAGGAGGAAGAAAGAACACAGTATGCTTGAGGGTTGATTGCACTGTACAATAAACTCTCAACAGGAGAGAAAAATAAGAACAGAAAACTTCAACTTTTAACATAGCAAACTGTTCCAGGTGCATCCAGCTATCTGTGGCTGGAATAGGGGAAGCTGTGGAGAGCATTATGCTAGCACACCAAGGAACAGAAGGGGGGCTGAGGCAGAGAAAGATCTTTTGCTCCACACCCTCTCCTCCTCTGGGAGTTAGTCATAATAAGCCTGATGGCTAAGTGCTTGGTTTAATCGTTTGTGCTTTACAAAGGCCTAAGAGCCATGGTGTGAACGAAGAGAGTCTGCTGCAGAGCTTTGCATTTTCTTTTTCTCTCTGTGCGTGAACTATGAGGAAGAGGAGGGGAGGTTAGTTCCACTCCTTGCAGCCACTTTGGGGATTGCAATTTTACGTTCATGGATAATATTTTGTAGAGGCAGTTTATCAGAGGCAGCAATGTGTTTGCCATTGACTTGCACCAACAACTTAAATTGGAACCCCCATCAGTAGGAAATCCCTGCAGCCTTCAGCTCAGTGGTGTGACCTCTGAATTATCTCTGTTGAGCCAGTTTCCTGGCATAAATCTGGAAATGCCCCTACACTGAATGAGTTGTATTTAAGTTCTGGATAGTTGTGTAGGGCATTTAAAATCAGAGTTTTAGTTTGGTAGCGTTCAAAGCAGACAACAATATCTCTTGGTCCCTCTGAGTTACTTGCTCTTAGTGCACCCACTCTGTGTCCCCTTTCAGTGTCATGGAGAGTGATGGGGGGTTATATATTCAAACTGTCTAACCAACTTAAAATCCAATCAGTCATATCCCCCCTCCTCTTTTTCCAGAATCCCATGTAGTTTAAATTTTTTCAATTTTTTCTCTATCCAGCCGAGAAGCAAATTTTAAATCTAAATATTCATTTGCCATTTTACCTTAAGTGCTTTCAGTTTTGTTTGGGTGCTTAAGCTGGTATTGAGGGTCTCGTTTACTGTTTGTGCTACATCAGCTATTTGATTAGATAACATATCAATCTTGCTTTTAAAGCAGCTGCTCAGTCTGTTGCTAAAGTCTGTCTTATTTTATGAATACACCCCCTCCGTCTTTTTTATTATCTAAGCTGCTACGAGGTTTCCTGCCTTTTGCTTTTAGGCCCTGGAGCCATTTTTTCCTCACAAGCTTCTTCTGAGAGCTCTGAGTAATCAGGAGCTACAGCTTCCTACCAGTCAAGCCTTGCTAACTTACCTTTCAGGCCATGCAACTCCTGCAGCATTACCTTTCAGGAGGTGTGCTGAGAAAGGTGAAGAAGAGTGATTTTGCAGTCATTCAAAGCAAAATCATTCCCGAGGGTGCTGGAAACTTGAAATCAAGCTGCCATTTGACTGCAGCAGGCCAAGGGGAGGGGAGGGTAAATAGGTTGTATATGATGGGCATAGCTACAATCTGAGTTTCAGTAAGACAGAGGTGATGTGATCAGAGCTCTTCAGTAGCTCCATGATCTGCTCAAAGGTTGTGCAGTTTACATTCAGAGCCAAATTTAATCATTTGAAGTCATGGTGCAAAGAAACCATCAGGAGCATTCTCTAAGGCTCCTGATTGTACTTGTGCAGCTGTGGCTTTACTTGCCCTTCACCTGATGTCAGCTGAGTGACAGCTGGATGTTGTTTGGCCAAAGTGGCCGTCTTGCAGGCCATCTGGGGTATGTGTTCCTATTTAGGCGCATGGGCCAGTGGTTTCTCACCATAGTAGTAGAGCATGGGACATAAGAGTGTTGTGCCAAAGGCTAGACATGTGCTGGAGCATTGGGTTGAATAAATGATTGAAAATACATTTCAGCTGGTAGACTAACAATTAATGAAAATAAGCAGTAGGTGACAAGGTGTAAGGATCAAGTGAAATGCAGCTGGTTGGCCACTATCCCTCACTGTACTTCTGTATCTATAGTTCTGAATAACACTAATATTTCAAAAAATAGAGATTTGTTGGGATTGCCTTTTGACATTGGCTCCCCAGTATGTTTCCAAGCACAATTCAAAGTGTTGGTGCTGACCTTTAAAGCCCTAAACAGCCTCGGCCCAGTAGACCTGAAGGAGTGTCTCCACCACCATCATTCTGCCCGGACACTGAGGTCCAGCTCCAAGGGCCTTCTGGTGGTTCCCTCACTCCCTTCCCTACAGGGAACCGGGCAGAGGGCCTTCTCGGTGGTGGCGCCCGCCCTGTGGAATACCCTCCCATCAGATGTCAAAGAGATAAACAACTACCTGACATTTGGAAGACACCTGAAGGCAGCTCTGTTTAGGGAAGCTTTAATGTGTGACAGTTTAATCTTCGTTGGAAGCCGCCCAGAGTGGCTGGGGAGACCCAGCCAGATGGGCAGGGTACAAATAAGTTGTTGTTGTTGTTATATTACTTGGGATAAGATCTGGTGTAGCTATTGAACTGACCTTTTTTGGTTTTAAAATTAGAGTTCTTTGGGGAACTTTTGGATAGGTAACATGGCCCTCCGCTCCATTTCATTTTAGTTTGACACCTATCTTTAAGGCCAAACTACACATTCCACTGAGATTCCTGGCTGAAGATTCCAGTTAGTTCCTTAAAAGCAGCTCCAGTGGCTCCAAATTTGAGCAAAGATGGGGAAATTTACTTACTCACACTGCAACTAAACATTAACTAGTTGGCTTAGATACAAGCCACTATTCTCTTTGCCAGCATTACCTTGGAGTGGGGGATACATGCTGAGACTCTTACGGAGACAATATATATGAAGCACTTTCAGTACTTGAAATGTATTAAGTAAATGCCAAGTGGTCACTGTAAGCTTTTTTATTATTACACAGAGCTCTGGGATTGAGACTTTAGTGGAGGAGCTCTGCTGCAGGTTGAAAGATCTCCAGAGTGAACAAGGTGAGAAAAACATTTGGACTACATATCTTCAGAGTTATTTGTTATTTTTATTTAAGTATTTATAAACCACACTTTCATATAAAATATCACAAGGCCGTGGGGCTAGACCATTCTTAGATGCATTAGGTCAGTACCTTACAGAGTTCTATGGTTCCAGTTAGGCTAGAACAAAACCCAGGTCTCTCAAATTGTAAGGTGTCTGCCATTTCAGGCTGCTAGTGAGAACTCGCATGTTTAGAGTGCTTCACCCTTTGCCCCAGTCTTAGACATTGAAGTCAAGCCTTTTATCTGGTTTGCTGAGCACAGGAATACTTTTATTGTGATGGAGCATTCAGTCATGTGAGCCTCCAATGCAGCCTGAAATAGTACAGTCCACTTTATTGGCTCTTTATGATAACTGCACCAAAGTTCTTCAAGGACTGTAGATGTAATATTGGGTCATGATGTGCGACATTTCGTAATAAATTAAGATCCGTCCCACTATATATAAGGACCATTGTGAAGCCATAACAAGAGAATGTAATCCGTGGGAGACCAGCTTGGTGTTGCAGGATTACAATTTGGAACATCCCTGTCTATCTTGGCTACCCCAGTCAATGACCAGCTTTCTAGAGTTGTTAATGGGTTGATAAAAGTCTGAAGATGCACTTGAAAAAGTTTATATTGAAACTAAGAAAATACAATACTTATAACAGTAACACACTTAAGTATTTAGCCTGGGAAGGCAAGCCAGAATAAATTATTGTCACTTTAGTCCCTTTGAAATCAATGAGATTTAAGTTGGTGGTCATCATCATTCTCTCTTTTCATAGCAAAGGATCTATTAAGTCACTTGAGTGATGATTCAGAGGTTAAAGCCTACACCTGACCTTGTTTTAGATTGCATTTTAAGCTACACTTTTACCTGCAGTAATACATACAGATTTACAATTGTGGGATTGATACGAGGGAGCAGACAAAAGCAAGCCATCACCCCACTTGGATCCATCCCTTGGCTTCAAAAAATAACACATTGTGTCTCATTAATGTCGTTCACCAGAAATATCTGGGTGATCTCATACTCTTAACTCACTGAGTTCTCATCTTAGTTCCGGTCTCAAACCCCAAACGTTTTACTCTCATCTACGAAACAGCTGAACATCAACACATTTTTATCTGCATCTGTAGCTGGTGTTTTTGGAAAGCTTAGGTAAATGAATTTTCCTGGCCTCCTTGAAATTAATTAATCCATTACTTTCATAACCGCTCCCCACTTGCCTCCAAACAGAATACTATATTGTAAAAGAAACGTGGGTTATTTTTTTTAATGTGGGTTATTTGAGCAGATGATTTGAATTACACCCCTGCATGATATAAAGGCTGCATTAACAAATTTTATATATTTTAATGGCTTCAATAATTTATGAGTATGTTTTAGAAAATTATTAAAATTAGTTAAATCCCAAATGTATATAAGGCTACCCTGATTGTGTTCAAATAATATTTGATGAATTTTAGAGGACAAAATTCACTTGATGAAAGGTTTAAAATAAAGTGCTTAAACCATTAAACTATGCAATAATACTACTGTAAATACAATTACTTAATATGATGCATGTTTCTCATTATAAGATATAGCATGGTAGGGAAAGTATGATATCAAATTTTCAGAAGACTGTTTTTATTTTATTTCTTAGCAGAGGAGAAGATTCACAAAAAACTTGAGGGCTCTTTGCCTCCTGAAGTTGATTTCTCTCCTGCAGCAAAGGATCAGGTGGAAATGTAGGTATCCCTCTTTTAAAATGAAGTATTGTGTTTTCCTGTGTATGTTGATGTAAAAGCCAAATGCTATTTTAAATAGACAGTTAAACATATACAGGTCTTAATATAAGGGTTTCAGTCTTTTGTTTTCTATTAAAATGTTTACTTCTGCATTGTAATCATAAAATAAGATTTTTTAAAAATATATACTTGAGAAAGTTATATTTTCCTTTGACAAAGGATAATATTGGTTTTCATCCTCAGCAAGGCTTCCCCAGTTTATCAGTCCTACCAAACAAGGTGCTAAGGATGAGAAAAATAAGCAGGGAAAAGCTATTGATTTGATGAATCACAGGTGGCTGTGGTCTAAACCACCAAACTTCTTGGGGTTGCCAATCATAAGGTCAGCAGTTCTAATCCACATGATGGGATGAGCTCCCGTTGCTTTGTCCCAGCTCCTGGCAACCTAGCAGTTCAGCGCAAGTAGATAAATAGGTACTGCTACAACGGGAAGGTTAACTGCATTTCTGTGCACTCTGGCACTTGTCACAGTGTTCGATGCGCCAGGAGCAGTTTAGTCATGGTGGCCACGTGACCCGGAAAAGCTGTCTGGACAAACGCTGGCTCCCTTGGCCTGGAAGCGGAGATGAGTGCCACACCCCATAGTCAAATTTGACTGGACTTAACCATGCAGGGTTCCTTTACCTTTCACCTTGCTGGAGAAGTTAGTTTTGTTGTGTCCGAAATGTTGTCTTCAGTGACACTTTTTTATTTTTCATTATATGCGGCATAGTGAACAACCTGTTGAGGAAAATAACATGAATTTACAAGATGGTCTCCTGGACATCTGGCTTCTTCGCCTCTTCATGCTTGATGACAACATTGGGCACCAGGGACTCTAGAGATCTGTGTTTCTCTGCCCCTCCTGACATGGATGGAACCAGTGCTCCCCCCCCGGCCCCAAAAAAGTGTTTAGGGGTACTCTCATATTCCTACTCATATTGAAATACTGCCCCTCAATGAGGCCAAGCTTAAGATTCACAAAATGTTTAGTGGTATGCGTACCCCTTGCTCCCCCCAGAAAAAAGCACTGGGTGGAACCTTTCCTTCTGCCTCCCTCTTTGCGCTGCTTTTCAGAGGTGGCAGAAAGGGCCCACCTATTTCTGCAGAGAGACTTTGGACACTCATGTGCATGTACAGTGAGCCAGGATGTCTGGGCACAATGAGTAATCATTCCCATGATGCCCACAAACCCCAAGCAATACAGGTATGGGAGTGTCTGAGACATTCCAATTGCCCCTTCATATAAAGGGAACCCTTGTCTGTTGTCATCCCCCTTTCATCTAGCAAGCTATGAGAGAAGGATTGAGTGTCAAATCCATATCTACAGTAAGTCCTGCATATAAAACTTTTATTTTTTCGTTTCTCCATTCAGGTATTATGAAGCATTCCCACCTCTTTCCAAGAAACCTGTTTGCCTGCAAGAAATTATGACAGTGTGGAATAAATCCAAAATTTGTTCTTACTCCAGCTCCTCATCTTCTTCTACTGCCCCAGCAACTAGCACAGATACATCATCTCCAAAGGATTGTATTAGTGAAAGTGAAATTTCCAAAGAGAGAAATGGTAACAAAGTGCATGCCACTGTCCATGAGAGAACCACACAGAAAAAGGATAAAGATGAAAAAGAGAATAAGTTTGGAAGTAGCAGTGTTGAAGATAAATCTGTTTTATATAAAAAGCAAGTCCGACATAAATCTGAGGGAAAGATACGCCCGCGATCCTGGTCTTCTGGCTCCAGTGAAGAAGGTTCAAATTCTAGTGGTAATCAAGGTGAACTAAAGGCAACCACAAAATGTGTTAAAGTTAGGCATAAAACAAGGGAGGTCCGGAGTAAAAAAGGACGCAATGGACAAAGCAGGCATTTGGCAAAATTTGGTGAGAAGTCTGAAAGAAAAATTCATGGTGGCAGCAGCAGTAATGAATCTATCAAACAACTCTGTAAAAGAGGTAAACGGCCATTAAAAGAAATTAGAAGGAAAGAAACTGGGAACTACGAGAGAAAAGAGCTATATTTTGATAGCAGAAATGAGAAGGAATATAAGGAAGAGCCCTTATGGTATACTGAGCCAATTACTGAATACTTTGTTCCCCTGAGTAGAAAAAGCAAGCTGGAGACGACGTACCGCAATAGGCAAGATGCATGTGATGCAACTTCGGAGGCTGTAGAAGAATTAGCTGAATCGGTGCAAGGTCTCTGCATTAGCAACAATAATATTAATAAAACATACCTCGCAGCAGGTACTTTCATTGATGGCCATTTTGTGGAAATGCCTGCAGTTCTAAATGAGGACATTGGCCTCACTAGGACCTCAAAGTGTTCTCAACCAGAGGACGATACACACTCAGATGGCGTTCATCTGTCAGAACTAACGCACTTCTATGAAGTGGATATTGACCAATCCATGTTGGATTCTGGTGCCTCAGGCAAGATGGAAGGAGAGAGTCGGATTTTGAATATGATTCGGCAGAAAAGTAAAGAGGGGACTGATTTTGAGGCAGAATGTTGCATAGTGTTTGATGGAATGGAGTTGCAAGGGGAAAGTGCAATATGGGCAGATTCAGCCACCTCTGGTGCTGAAGGGTGGTTCTTACAAGATCTTAGTAATTTAGCTCAATTTTGGGAGTGCTGTTCGTCTTCTAGCTCTGGTGATGCAGATGGGGAAAGCTTTGGAGGAGATTCTCCTATTAGACTTTCTCCTACTTTAGACAGCACAATGCTTAATTCTCACATGCTTGTAGGCAATCAAGAGCTGTTTTCAGATACTAATGAAGGGTCTGGTTTAAATTCTTTTTCAGTGTTTGAAGTGCAATGCAGTAATTCTGTCTTACCATTTCCTTTAGAAAAATTCAGTTTGGGAAATGAAAATACAGATTCTAGTAGCAATGTTGGTATGTTTGGGAAAACACAGTCTAGATTGTTAATATGGACCAAAAATAGTGCCTTTGATGAAAACGAACACTGTTCTAATTTATCAACAAGAACTTGTAGTCCATGGTCATACTCTGAAGAAACCCGTTCAGACAATGAGACTTTAAATATTCCATTTGAAGAATCCCCTCAATTTAACTCGGATGAGATAAATTATGTAGTTCCCAGAGTATCTTCAAGTTACATAGATGAAGAAATTGTAGATTTTTTGCAGGAGGAAACCTGCCCGGAACAGACTAGACCTTTAGGAGAAATGCCTACCTTAGTTTTTACAAAAAAATCAAAACTAGAATCTATATGTGGTATACAATTAGAACAAAAAGCCGAAGATAAAGAATATGAATCTACACAAGTGTGTAGTGACAGCAGTCCACATGAAGATGACTATGGCTCAGGGGTTATTAAAGACATCTGGACAAATATGACAGACAGAAATTCTGCATCAATTATAGAAATAGATGGTGTAGAAGAGGAGCTGTTTTCAACTGATGTAAATCATTATTGCTGTTGCTTAAATGACACAAAGGTAGAAATTCTTCAGGACCCTAACAAAGCAGTGCAAAGATCAGAATATCATCTGTGGGAAGGACAGAAAGAGAATTTGGAGAAAAGAGCTTTTGCTTCAAACAATTTATCAGAAGTGGATTGTGGGGATTATACTACACCCTCCAAACCATGGGATATTAACCAAGATAAAGAAAGTTCATTTATTCTTGGTGGTGTGTATGGGGAGCTCAAAACCTTTAACAGTGATGGAGAGTGGGCAGTGGTGCCGCCTAACCATCCAAAAGGAAACTTACTACAGTGTGCAACTTCTGATGTAGTTACAATAGCTGGTACAGATGTTTTCATGACACCAGGAAACAGCTTTGCCCCTGGTCACAGACAGTTATGGCGACCTTTAGTATCATTTGAACAGAGTGAGCAGTTGAAGTGTGGTGATCGTGGATTAAATAGGGGTTTTTCATTTATCTTCCATGAAGACTTGTTAGAAGCTTGTGGTAATTTTCAAGGTGAAGAGTCTGGTCTTGAATATTCATTCTCTTCCTTTGATTTGAATAATCCATTTTCACAAGTTCTTCATGTAGAATGTACATTTGAACCAGAAGGAATTGCATCCTTCAGCCCTTGCTTTAAACCCAAATCTATTCTTTGCTCTGATTCTGATAGGGAGGTTTTTCGTCCTAGAATATGTGGTGCTGGGAGAACACAATACAGAGCTATACGAATTTCTCCTAGAACTCACTTTCGCCCCATTTCTGCATCTGAACTTTCCCCATGTGGTGGAAGTGAATCTGACTTTGAATCAGAGAAAGATGAGGGGATTATCCCCGCCCCTTCACAGACTGAAGTGTTTGATGATCCACAAGCAGATCTTAAACCACTGGAAGAAGATGCAGAAAAAGAAGGGCATTATTATGGCAAATTGGAACTTGAGTCTGGAAAGTTCCTTCCTAGATTAAAGAAGTGTGGAATGGAAAAGAGTGCGCAGACATCTCTGGATTCCCAGGAAGAATCATCTGGAATATTGCTGTTGGAAAACGAGAGTTCTTGCTTAGAATGTGGTATAAAAGACCTGCAAGACGTGATGGCTGCGGAAATCCCTAACACTAGTTGCAATGTTGTAGAACCACAGGAAGAGGAAGACAAGTCTTGCAGTTGTGGAGATAATTCATATGAAGATAATCTTGTTACTTCAGCACAGCTGAAAGAGGTATGTTCTTGAGAGATGTATTCTGTACATTTTTTTGTATAATTCAAAGATCTAACATATTTCAGAAAATTGGAACCTTAATGCCATCACAAAAGGCATGTTGGCTATGAATTACATTAATGTGTTAAATAGGTTGTGAACAACATTGTTCACACATGTAAACTCAAAGATACTCAAGAAAGCAGTAGAGGAACATGAGAGAGACAGGGTTGGCATCCAGACTGCTAAGAGAACAAACCTCTCTCAGTGAGCAAATACAATGCCATTTTCTTGCAACCTGCTGTCTAACCCTGTTGGGCAGGGTATAGCTGTTGCACTATATTAAGAACCTGTGTAAATATTCCAAGGTGTTCTAAAATGAGTGTTTTATTCTTGTATTATGCTGCTTGTTGGAAGAATTTGACAACCTGCCTAAAATGTATAGTCCTGATGCAACTGTTATGATTAATTTTTTTATGAAGGGTAAAAGATAGAGGATTTCAGAATTTATCCTCCAGTCATGCTATATAATCTAGCAACTGAAAGGCTGGCTTGAATTTGTGACTTTAAAGTACCGTATATACTCGAGTATAAGCTGACTTTCAGCACATTTTTTATGCTGAAAAAGCCCCCCTCGGCTTATACTCTAGTGGTGGCGGAGGAACGAGAAGCAAAAAGGAGCCCTTTGGGGCTGCTTGTTCTTCCTCCACCGCTGCTGCCACCAGCCTCTGCCTCTCAGCAGCTCCCTAGGTAGGCAGGGGGACGGGAGGGGCTGGGGGGAGAGAGAAGCCCCCTCTGCCATGTGCGCATGTGCATGTGCGCGCATGCACTCTGGCCCACCAGGAGGTTTGTGGTGTGGTGAACCTGCTTATATACTCAAGTCAATAAGTTTTTCCAGTTTTTTGTGGTAAAATTAGGTGCCTCGGCTTACGGTATATTCGGGTCGGCTTATCCTCGAGTATATGCAGTATGGTATATTTTAAAATTAAAATTTAAAGCATGAATTATTAGCTGTTTGAGGTTTTTAAAAATGGCTGCTCTTATCAGTATGAGGATTTTTGAGGGCCCCAAGCCAGAGAACTGCAGAGCAGCAGAATGAATGCAGCACACAAACAGGGATTAAGTGTGAACTGGGATCCAATTCAAACATAGGTGTTGATCTCAAGGCTGAGCACAAATACCTTCTGCTATTCTCTTCTGTTTTTTGGGAAACAGATGGCTTTGAATCTGGGAATAAGCTTCAGTGGGGCTGATCTCTCAGTCAATGCTGCGTGAGTGTAACTGGTGCTATATCGTCACTCTATCAAAAAGCACAGACTTTGCAACTGTAACTTTTAAACAACATTTAAACGTATTTTGGCTACAGATTAATCAGTAAGCAGAAGTGCAGTTTAGTGCAGTGTTTTATCTCTTAAACTAAAATACAGTTATTCTCAAAACAGTTTCCTGTATTGAATAATGATCTTCAGAAAATAAGCTACAATCAAGCGAAGCAGTGCTGGTGGGAGAAAGCTCTTTATACGCCACTCTTTCCTGCATCACAGTTTGAAGGTAGCAGCATCTTTTAACTTACTTAAAATGAATTGAACACTTTATATCTGAGCAGAAATAGAAGGTGAATGCAGTTGAGCATGTACCAACTTGTAACCATTAAGTACCGTATGCCAAACATACTTTTGGAGGGGAATTGCCACTCACCTACTTCCCATGCATTCTTATCACTGCAATAGTGTTGTGAGCTTACAAAGTAGTTTCTGGCATATTAAGAATGGCCATCTATATTTAATCTTAGCTACTATCTCACAACCGAAGTGGCGAGTGCCGACAGAAATGAAGCTACAATGAGACTAATGAAAAACATGAGGGATGTCTGCATGCTAAGGGGAAACTCTGGGATGTTTCAGACAGGGTCTGCAAATTATGGCTGGCTGTGAAGTCCAGGCCCCCCAGGAGAACACAACAGTATTATAAACTTTTTATCAACACTGTTTTTTATTAGCACTGTATTGTCTGATTAAAAACTGAAGTTGTATAGCTAAGGTTTTTTATAGGTTGATGAACACATGCTTTAAAAAAAACCTCTTGACTTCTGAATAGCTGCACTGCTTTTTACAGTTTGTTCCCCTTCATACATCAAAGACCATATATTCAAATGTTTAAAAAATAGTAAAGTGAATGTTATTTCTAGTATAAGCATCAAAATATGGGGAATTTTGGATTTTGGATTTTTAATTTTTAATATGTACAAATGCCCCAGTATTTCACAGAGTTGTATGGCACCTTAGAGACCAAATTATTTTGTGTCATGACTACCATTTTATGCAGCATACCTACCTGGGAGTAAGTGCTATGGAATGGAATCGTGCTTTACTTCCTTCTACGTAGGTTCTACATGCAAGACATACTGAGCTTTAACTAACAATTGTGCTTCAGTCAGCTGAAATGCAACTTTTAGCTTTTAATTATAAATGAACAATCTTACAAAGGAATGTTACCATTTAAACTAGCTTCCTGCTAATCCAAGAAAATGATAGAAATATCTAGCCTCTGTTTGATTCATTTCCTCACTTGGGTCTTTTTTGTTCTTTCTGTGCCATTGTAAGCTTTGCAGGCCAAAAGAGAAAATTATGCCCATCAGTGGAGCAGTTTAAAGGAGCTCCCACTCCGGCTCACGCAAGAAAGCCCGCTTCTCATCTGATCAAGCCCCCTGCCTCCAGCTTGAGTGTCCCTCAGCGGGGGCTTCATTAAACTGCTCCACTGAGGCGTGGCAGCCGCACACCCTTCAGCAGAGCAATATAAAGAAGCCTCCTTCCTATGCACTCCCTCTGGGACATGAGGGCCAGAGCTCGATGGCAGTTTCACCCAGTATTTATTGCAGGTGAAGCAGCCATTGCTCTCTGGCCCTCATACCGGTCCTAGCCCATGTATTGATACAACGCCCAGGCCTAGTGTACACCACAACCACCCACACATCACAGCCACACAAGTGCCCTCACAATTAAGATTAGAGAAATCATTTTAACTCTTTCCAAACCTGATTTGGGAGGTAGGAGTGATCCTCCTGAAGAGTGATTAATTTTCCCTCCCCAGCTGCAATCTTGAGGAAGATCTCCCCCGTGCGCGCACACCAATTAGGCTTGGGGGAAAACCTTCTCTTGAAGCAAAGTTTTCACCCTAATTGAGGTGCAGAGGGGTTACAACTGGGGACCATAAAACCATTGTTAAGACATCTGTTGAACAAGCAGGCCGAGGGATGGGGGGAATGACTGAAGAGAAATGGAGCAGAGTTGGAATCCTTTGCTCACATAGGACTTGATCTTGCCCCTGGTGTTAACAAGAATTCAAACACTTTCTTAGTGGAGCACTTCAGATGGCTGCCGCCTCTGTCTTTCCCAAATCTCAGAATAAGATTCCAGTTTGGCAGCCAATTGCAACACATCACCAGGAGTATATAAGCTTTGGCAAGGGAACATCACTCCTACATCATGCTAGGACTCTCTCTGTCCAGAAACACATGACTATACAAGTATGAACTTGATAAAAAGGTGCTTTGTGCAAACAACAAACCACCAAGGAAGATAGGAAGGGTAGATGGATAACTCTTGTGCTCTCAGACCCTTTACAGGTACTCTGCTTCCGAACTCCAGACACACACATGCACCAGGAATCCCAAATCCACTGCAGCAACTGGAAGCTGAAGGACAAGCCACCCTACATAGGTAATCTGGGTGGGTGGTGGGTAACCAGGGATGTGGTGGTCCATTCCTTAAACTAAGACTCCTGAGCATCCTCCATCTGTTCCTTATTAGCATCCCAAAATGTGCAGAGTACGTGCACCCATGGCCAGAAGGTTTTCCTCTCCTACCCTAGAACAGAGTTTTTCAAACCTTTTTAGGTCCACGGCTCCCTTGACCAACTACATTATTTCTGCGGCACCCCTGTGAGACTCAGAAGCCCAGTTATGTCCCCCCTTGCCTGCAGAGCTGGCAGCCCCTCACCCGTTTTCAAACACCCTCCCTTGTGGAGTGTTCCCTCAGCCTCCTCTTCTCCCGTCTCCTTGGGAGTCCTCTGGGCAGCCGCAGTTGATCCCCCTGCCCAAAGGAGAGGGGCCTCCTCACACTGTCCCACAGGGGCCTGGGAAGCACCCCCTGGCCAGCCCCAGAGGCACCATTCACCTGGGGAGTTTGTAGGCAGAGCTGCTGCAACAAACAGCTGTAGAAGCCTTTGGGAGGCAGTGATATGAGAGGACACCAGAGGAGGGAGGGGCAGAGGCCAGTGTTGCCCATGGCACCCCTGACCATCATTCAAGGTACCCCAGGGTGCTATAGCACAGTGGTTGAAAACCACTGCCCTAGACAGAATGTCTAATCTGGATAAAAGATTGGGTAACACTGGAAAGGACAGACATTTTAGACCTTGAGAGCCATTGGAACAGATTTGGATGGCATGCCTTTCTCGGCTATAATAAAGCTAAAGTGCATAGCGGATTTACTAGTCACATTCTCAGAAATGCTCTATTTAAAGTCTGGACCGGATATCAACCTCTTATTGGAACCACAAACTCCATGGTGGGTATCCCCATTGGAAGCACATGCTGTTAAAAAATTGAACATGCAGAGACATTGGGCCTCATATAGGCAGTTAATAACAGAAGACCAAGGCCAGTTAAAGTTAAAACCATACCGGGAGATAAGGCAACATTTATCTGACTGGCTCCAATGCCATCAGATGAATAGTGTTTTCCAATCAGATATTAAAAGAGATTTTGGCAAAGAAGATTCAAAATTCCAATTGATAGTATTAAAAAAACACACTAAACTTTTATCCAAAATGTATGATTTCCTATTGGAGTGAGACCTGAAAGATGAAAAGTAAAGGAGGCTCAGATAAAATGTGCCCAAGACATCGGCAGGACTGTATATTTAGAACAGTGGGAGAGGCTATGGCAAGTGGATATTAATTTCACAGCCTGCTACTGTATCAAAGAAAACTTTATAAAAATGTTCTTTAAATGGTACAGGACACCAGCCAAGCTTGCAAAAAATTACAAATTAAAATCTATTTTATGTTGGAAATGTGGAAAGTCTGGTGGAGATGTGAAAAGATTAAAACCTTTTGGGGCATAATACATGATGAGTTTTTAAAAAATGCTCAGGATCTCCATAGAAAAAAACCCCGAGGCATATCTATTGGGCATAATAGGGAGTGATATCCCACATAATAAGAAAATAATTTTTTATATGCCACAGTAGCCGCCAGAATAGTTCTAGCCAGCAAATGGAAAGACAAGACAGTATTCTCTAAAGAAGTATGGATTTATAAACTAAGTGAATACATAGTTGGCAAAATTTACAGCAATTATAAGATCTCAAACAAATCAAAATTTAAAATGAGAATGGAAATGCTTTGAAGAATACATGGAAAAATGCTGCTCTGAAAAGAATATGTTAATATACATAGATTAAATGTGTAAAGTGGATGTGTGAATATAAATATATGGTTAGCAAGTATAGATTAAGTGTGTAAGTGTATAAAGTAAAGGTGAAAATAAAATCAGAAAGGGTTGTAAGAGATAAAGATGAAGATTTTTAGAAGGAAGTTGATCCGTGGTGGAGGGAGGTCATGGGGATGGGGTAAGGTGTCTTGTTTTAGTTTGTATACGTAGCATATGTGTTTCTATGTGTATTTGTGGTATCTGTACATCTTTGTTCATATATATTTTTCCCCTCAATAAAATATGAAAAAGAAAACCACTGCCCCTAGAATATAGGAAGAGTCTAAACTGACTGGAGAATCTTCCCTTACCTAATAGGTTGTAAGACTGCCCAAATCCCAGTGAGCTCTCATCATGCGCTGGAAAAAGCTAATAGTTATAATTATTATTTATACTCCACCCATCTGGCTGGCTTCCAGCACATATAGAAACATAATAAAATATCAAACATTTAAAACTTCCCTATTCAGGGCTGCCTTCAGGTATCTTCTAAAAGTTGTGTAGTTCTTTATCTCCTTGACAACTGATGGGAGGGCATTCCACAGGGATGGTGCCATTGCAGAGAAGGCCCTCTGCCTGGTTCCCTGTAACCTCAATTCTCGCAGTGAAGAAACCAGCAGAAGACCCTCGGAGGAAGACCTCAGTGTCGTGGCTGAATGATGGGGGCAGAGATGCTCCTCCAGGTATACTGGGCCAAGGTCATTTAGGGCTTTGAAGGCCAGCAACAACACTATGAATAGTGCTTGGAAACGTACTAGAAGCCAGTGTAGGATCTTTAGGACTGGTGTTATATGGTCCCAGCGGCTACTCTCAATCACCAGTCTAGCTGCCACATTCTGGATTAGCTGTAGTTTCTGAGTCACCTTCAAAGATAGCCCCACATAGAACTCATTGCAGTAGTCCAAGTGGGAGATAACCAGAGAATGCATCACTCTGATGAGTAGTGTCTCAGCCGGCATGTTGGATGGAGCTGGTAGACAGCTGCCCTGGACACAGAATTAACCTGTTCTTCCATGGACAGCTGTGAGTCCAGAATGACTCCCAGGCTGCACACCTGGTCCACACCCACCTGCCCCACAAAGGGAAGTGCAACCAACTTCAATAAAAGCCAAGCAATCCACTCCACCTTTTCTTAACGCTAGCAAAACTTGCAATGTGTTCTCCCTTGCAGGATCAGAACCAGGTTACATTGAAGCAGAACAGTCGCAGGAGAGAGACGCTCTACATTTGATGAGTAAGTACTTTGCCCAGAACAATGTTATCTCCAATGGGTCTTTCCAAATACTGACGCCAGCAGAGCTAAGAGGTGAGAGCATTCTTGTTTGAAGAAAAAGGACATAGGCAGTGGCATCTAGAATAAAAAGACTCTTAAGTGTTGGCACCGTTTTTCATTTACTCATTACCTGGGTCACAGCTAACGTCTTGTAACACCTTGCCTATGTTTCTCTTGTCTCCTCAGGCAATCCAGCAACCATCCTGCATACACAGAAGCAAGAATGCTCTTCGCAGAACATGACATGCAGACCACAAGGGATGTCTGCAGCTTCAGCAACCGCCAGTGAGAAAGCAGCTTTTTTCTCTAGAGTTGCTACCATTTTGTTCCTACAGGGTTTTGTGCCTTTGAAAGCTGAATGAGAGGCAGTGTGGCAAACAGGTGCAACTGCACTCAGGGAAGTCTGCACCAGTGAACCCCTCTGGCTGTTAACAATGTTGTTGAAGGCAGAGGGCTCCTGTGGAAACAAAAATATGGCAACCCCCGCTCTGTGGAACTGTCAGGCCTCACTCCACAACTAATATTGTTCAACAAAATCTGTGACTGAATTGCTTTTCTTATGGTGGCCAACCAGTTAGGGAAGCCTTGCCCCTTATTAGTCACCTCAGATGTCTTTAGAGGACATACAATGGACGGGATTATCCACAACAGCCCACCTGGGTTGAATGTCTGTATCATGCCTATGTTTGTGTCTTCTGTGTGTCATTAATTGGTGGACATCATGAGCACTGGCATAGCAGGATCATAAAACTGGCCTGCACAAGAAGCCAGAAGAACTGATACTACACTGTAAGATACAGTGGACCCTCTGGATACGAATTAAGTTAGTTCCGGGGGTCCATCCGCAACCCAAAAACTCAGTAGGCAGAGGTGCTGCTTCTGCGCATGTGTGCGGCACAATTGAGTGCTTCTGTGCACATGTGAAGTGTGCAAAGCACTTCTGTGCATGGCGAAACCTGGAAATATACACTTCCAGGTTCACCACGTTCGTAACCCAAAAGTTATGTATCCAGAGCGGTATGAAACTATAGGGTCCACTCTATTAAAATAAGATGTAAGAAATAAAACATTTTAAAACCATGGTTCTGTTTAGTCACTTGACCAGTTGAACTGATGAGAGATACCTCTGTTTCCTTCACTAGCCTCTGTTGCAGTTCTGCTTGTCTTCTGACATCTTAATTGACCAAACTGGATTACTTTTGTTTAAAACATAATGACACTACACCACTGAAATGTAACTTTAACAAAAACAAAAAACCTTTTGTAATGGAATTCTGTTTTTCTCTTCCCCCCCCCCCTTATCTGAAATACAACTTTGGAAGAATGCTGTACAAATGTCAAGAGAGAAAATAGTATTGGAGAATTTGCAGATGTGGAAGAAATATCGCAGTGTGAAGAACATCTTCTAGATTTTAATATGGTAAGCTTGGCAAATATTTCGCCATAGCCAGCGCAACTGGAAATCAGTTCTAAATCACATGTGGAACCCCAGTGAGTAGAGGAGATTCCCCATTTCAGAGGTTTGCCTCTCAGTTTGTGGAGAGGGGCAGGGAGAAATAAGGCTTACCAAGCTAGTCCCTGCAGAAGTGTTCATATGAGCAGAGTGCCTGAAGAGGGATCGTGTGTGAATAGCAGGCACTGGAGGTTGCAGAGGAGCAGTTGCTGACTTTCCTTTTCAGACGCAGCTTTTCACATCATGTTGAATCCTCTTATAGATGTGATGGGCCCCAGAGGGTGCAGTGAGAAGTGGGGAGAATGAAAGTTCCTATTGTGTGCATGTAACTCTCTTTGGCTCTCAGTCAAAATGTGTAATCATAGTGCAGTAACACTGAGATTTCGCTTTTCTGTATATAGGATTACTATACAGTGGTCCCTGGGTTCTCAAATGTAATCCGTTCCAGAAGTCCATTTGACTTCCGAAATATTCGAAAACCAAGGCGCAGCTTCTGATTGGCGCAGGCCAGTGGCGTAGCGTGGGGGGTGCCAGGGGTGCCGGCCGCACCGGGCGCAACATTTTTGGGGGCGCGTTTGGCCGGCCCCCCTCGAGGAAGTGGGAACCTCTCCAAGGCACAGCGTGCCGTCGGTAGAGGAAAAAAGCCGCGCAGCAGCAGCAGCAAAGTCGGGAGGAGGAGGAGGAGGAGGTGGAGCGAGCCTGCTAATTCCTTGCTGGGAATTAAGCGGCTCAAAGAGGCAAAGGAAAAGAGGTGGAGCCGCTGGCCCGGAGGGGAGGAAGCTGGAAAGAGCAGCGCGCCAAGCGCACGTGACGCAAAGGGCCTGCCCAAGTGCAGGCTGAGCTCCCCGTGGCAGGGGCGGAGGGAGCCTCCCTTCCTTTTAATGGGCAAGCATTTTCACGCGGGGAATCGACAGCAAATCCTCGGGCAGCTCTCGGGGAAGGGGGCATTTGGGAGACGTGTGGATACCTCGGTTGGTTGGAGCGCGGCGATGAGAACGCCAAGGTTGCGTCTCTGATCCTCATTTGGGACGGCTGCATATTTATCCCTGCATTGCAGGGGGGGGTTGGGCTCGATGACCCCCAGGGTCCCTTCTAACTCTATGATTGGCGGGGGGGGGGACTGAGAGGCTGGCCTTAGGGACAGAGGCAGATCTAGCTGCTACAGCGCCCGGAGCGGTGCACATGCCATGGGGTGAGTGTCCCAGGGGGAGAGATGCCCATGGGGGGGTGGAGCGAGCTGTCCATGCTGGGCTGCTTCCTGGGGGGTGGGGAGCCATGCCGCTTTGCCAGCGCCCTTCTTCCTTTCCCTCTTCCTTTTAACAGCTATGGGGAAGCTCTCCCCCCCCCCAAGCAGCCCAGAAGAGAGGGGCAATGGCGCGACGCCGGCCCACAACTCCAAAGCCTCCCCCAGCTGTCAAAACAAAGGGGGAAGGTGGGGAAGGCCGCTGGCAAGGCGGCGCATCTCCACCCCTTCCCCTGACGGCTCGGGGTAGGCCTGGGAGTCACGGTGCGCCGAATGTCATCCCCCTCAGTGATGACACCTGGTGTGGACCGCCCCCACCGCCCCCTTCCTCTGCCCCTGCTTAGGGACAGGCAGAGCCTGGGCTCCTCGGAGTTGACAAATGGAGGGGTGCACATGGAGGGACCAGCAGCTGGCCAAAGAGGGGAAATATTATTGACTTATTCGCAGAATCTATAGCCTTCTCTACAGCTGAATTCTCCCCACTCCCAAGAGTGGGGAGCAAAGTAATGAAAACAAATAATAATAATAATAATAATAATAATAATAATAATAATAATAATTTATTTAAGCCCTGCCTATCTGGCTGGGTTTACCCAGCCACTCTGGGTGGCTTCCAACAGAATGTTAAAGTACAATAACCTATTAAACATTAAAAGCTTCCCTAAACAGGGCTGCCTTCTGATGTCTTCTAAAAGTCTGGTAGTTGTTCTTCTCTTTGACATCTGGTGGGAGGGCGTTCCACAGGGCGGGCGCCACTACCAAGAAGCCCCTCTGCCTGGTTCCCTGCAACTTGGCTTCTCATGAGGGGACCGCCAGAAGGCCCTCGGAGCTGGACCTCAGTGTCCAGGCAGAACAATGGGGGTGGAGATGCTCCTTCAGGAAGAAGAACAATTTACAAAATCTTTTAAACAGGTCCATTGAAAAACTAATCAACGTCCTATTTGTCTGGGGGGAGGTGGGGGGCAGTGCCTGCCTGCCCCTTTCAAGCACGGCTGGGAAGAGGCCTCTGCAGGCTGAGCAGTGGCGTAGCGTGGGGGGTGCAGGGGGGGCCGGCCGCACCGGGCGCAACATCTGGGGGTTAGGGTTAGGGGGCGCAAATCCACAGGTTAGGGGGCGCAAATTACTTCCCTTGCCCCGGGTGCTGACAACCCACGCTACGCCACTGGCGCAGGCACCCCAGAAACAATGGCCGACAACCGCATCAGATGTTTGGCTTCCAAAAAGGTTCGAAAAGTGGAACACTTACTTCTGGGTTTTTGGCTTTCGGGAGCCGAAATGTTTGAGTACCAAGGCGTTCTAGAACCAAGGTTCCACTCTACAATGTTTGAATGTTTATTTACTAAGGGAAATTTTATTTTCTCTTTTGCAAAGCTGTATTCTACATTTTAATTTCTTAAATCTATAGGTTTCTTCTCTACATGAAGCAAGGTGTGCAGATCCCAGAAGTTCTGAAACAAAATCAAATGGCATTAGGAAAAAGCTATACTCCAGTGACAGCCCCAGCTCTGAAGGCACAGCATCAGAAGGTGGAAATGGATGGGCAGATCCTTGTGAAGAGCTTTTCTCTCGAACTCAGCTATAAAAACTGCAGAGTAAAAAAAGTATGGTTTAAGAATAGCATGAGATGGAAAACTCTTCCTGAAGGTCTGTGACTCAGCAATGAATTGATTTTCCCTTTGGGTTAATGGATTCAGAAGTGTATTTATCTTTCTCTTCTTGGTATTTTATTTTCAATAGTAGGGAACATTGTCCCATTGAAGGCTTTTTTTCTCTCCCTCCAAACTGTTAGTTCCTTGGCCATTTGGACCTAGATTAGATTGTGTTGTCAAATCAAGAATGGATGTGCATGTGATTTGTCATGGTAGTATCACTGCTCTTTTGCATCTTAGCTGCAGTTATTTTTAATTTTAACTGTAGCCTTATCAGTATTACTATCTAACTAGCATTGCAGTGTCCACAGCTATTCAGATATTTTATCTTTTGGCTTTTAAGATTTGGGAGATAAATACTTAACACTGTAATCTATCAGTGCCTTTCTGAATGTGAGAGGACAACATGTATGGCTTGTCCAGTCTTTAAGATCTTCTAACTTTGGAGTAGGAAAACTAGGGCTGTGCTTTAGAGACTTTCAGAAACTGTGTTTTCTATTCTAGGATCTCTCCTCTTAACTCGCATATAAACTAACACAGTTGAAACTATTGTTTGTTCTTGCTAACTGAAGAAGCCAAGGATTTTTGCAGGCCTGGGAAAGAAACACTATTTTTTTCCTCTTCTTCCTTCCCCCTCATTTCTTCTCTGTTCATCTCTTTCAGGGCTCAGTACTGTAAAGTAGATGATTAAAAACAAAATGACACTATGTCCTGATTCCCAAGCACACTTACTTCAATGGTACTTAGGTGTAAGTGTAGTCTGGGTTGCACTGTTAAACCCAATGGATAAATTTAATGGATGATGAGCTTTGTCACAAGCTGCAAAGACTTTGCTTGAATAACTAAAATAATCTCGGAATTCAGTGTTCGGTAATTTATAGGCGAAGGATTAGTGTGTCACTCAAAACAAATCCTGTGGCTCCTGCAGTTGGCTACTATTGTGGTTCTAATTTAGTAAATCTTGTAGCGATCTTTGTGTCCTGAGAGAATGTTAGGAGTAAGTTGTGTGTTGTGGGTGGGAGTGGGGAACGTGATGACGACTTACATGTGTGATTGCAGTAGTGATTGTTGCTTTATGTGACCTGCTCTTAAAGTTTATTTTAACATAGTCAATGCATCTGTCAAGTTGTAACTGTGCAAGACTATCAACTCCTTGTGCTACTAACGTATTATGCAAATCATAAGAGCCAGGAGGAGCAATATTGGTTTGTACCATTTCATAGTTTTTAAAAAAGATCTATACAATAGCAGCATGTTTAAGACATCAGAAAGTGCAGAAAGTTTACTATTGACTTGAAAATGCTAAGCCATTAACTTTGATAGGCAAGAAACTCCTAACAATTATAGTTGTTTCAAATATTAAGCTGAACTGGCTTTGAAATTTTTATTCTGTGCTAGTGAGCTGAACTAAATTTGAGTTTTGTTGCCTTTTCTTAATTGATAGTACATGACTTAAGATCTAGGGTATCAACACCTTGTAAGATTGCATGTCTCCTTTCTGTTGAAACTTTTACTCCATTGGCTTGGTTTGTACTTTCCAGGGAAATGTTATTAATAACTGCTTTTAAGCTACATTATTTTAGCATTCATACAACAAATCTTTAGAGTGTTTGGGTTTTTTTCTTATTTGAGATTCGGGATAAGTTTTTATATATTTACTTTCTTCTGGAGCTTCCTTAAAAAAGTTGTATAGCACATGCACTGAGAATATTGTCTGTCAACATGAAAGCAAAAAGAGCGAAACTGATAAATCATAATGATTAACTTAACTAGTAAGTCATTATTACAATAAGAAATGACCAAATGGAAATATTGCAGTGGGCGAGAAGAACCCACACTTTTTAAAACTCAGCTTATTTAGGTAGATCTCAGTGAAAGGGTTGTTGGTTACATTATGATTTAATATTTTAACACCTTTGAAAATGTACATGTTTCATGTGTGGGCAATAACAAATAATATTTATTTGTTCCATAATTGAATGGAGAAAATTCTGAAGCTTTCCAGGGAGGAGGTTGACGTGTGAGTTTGTGTTTTGTTTTTTTGCAAGGATAATTTAAAAGTGGAGATGCTGAAATGCACTGTGGTCGGAGGCGCATTGCATATCCATAGCACTGAAGGATCAGTTTTTCATTCCTGGGCTGAATTTGTTTCTACTTTTTTGCTTCAAGTGGTTGTATTGTTCTGATTTCACATACACCAGAGTAACTGAATTTGTTTTTTTGTGAAGTTACTTAACACCAAATAAAAAGATAAAAGGACAGCTTTGTTGGTTTGTCTGTTGTTAATGTACAAAATTCCCACTCGCTATGAGAAGCAAGGCTACATAGGTTGAGAGCTCCTGGGCTTGTCTGTGGTGGGACATAGCCCTGTGTTGGATTAAAGGGTCAGCCTGCAGCAATTTTCTTGAAGGTGAGACACAGGATGCAGGCATGACCCTCCCAAAGAGAGAACTCTTAACAGCCTATGTTGAAACAAAGTCTTTGGACAGGGGAGGCAACCTAAGGCCCAGGAATCAGCGTGTTTTTACATGAGTAGAATGTGTGCTTGCTTTTACTGGTTCATTTCCCTCTGCCAAAATATTGTCTGGCCCACCACATGGTCTGAGGGACAGTGGACTGGCTCACGGCTGAAAAAGGTTGCTGGCCCCCGTCTTAGGATAACCTAGACACAGAGCTGAATACAGCACTCAAAAATGGTGCCTGCTTCTCTTCCCAAAATGCCCAGGCCAACAGAGGAACAAGACCTTTAAGTATACAGTGGTACCTCAGGTTAAGAACTTACCGTATTTTTTGCACCATAACACTCACTTTTTTCCTCCTAAAAAGTAAGGGGAAATGTCTGTGCGTGTTATGGAGGGAATGCCTACGGGTGGTATGCCTACGGATTTTCCTCCTCTAAAAACTACGTTTGTATTATGGTCGGGTGCGTGTTATAGAGTGAAAAATACGGTAATTCGTTCCTGAGGTCTGTTCTTAACCTGAAACTGTTCTTAACCTGATTAGCTAATGTGGCCTCCCGCTGCTGCCGTGCCGCTGCTGCGCAAATTCTGTTCTCATACTGAAGCAAAGTTCTTAACCTGAGGTACTATTTCTGGGTTAGTGGAGTCTGTAACCTGAAGCATCTGTAACCCGAGGTACCACTGTACAATAATTTAGGTAATCGTAATCAAATTTACTAAGGGATTCTAACAGACTACCAAGAAGTCAACAGCCAAATGGGACAAAAATCTCTGAAACCTTTTGAGTAGGGGTGGCCTCTATCTGGTTTTCAACATTGCAGTGTATCACTAAGCTATATCACATATATATATCACAATATCTGAAATAAGGATGGAGCTATGTTGAGGCATTGGCTGGTTTTATGGTTTTTCCCACATGGTGATTTCGACCCACATACCATGAATCGCGATATATCGCCAGGTCAAAAATTATGAAAAGGATATCACAATATGGACTTCAAACCAGTTTTGGATCATATATTGCCTATCCCTACTTTTAAGGGCCAGTGTGGTGTAGTGGTTAGAAGCGGTGGACTCGTAATCTGGTGAACTGGGTTCGCTTCCCTGCTCCTCCACATGCAGCTGCTGGGTGACCTTGGGCCAGTCACACTTCTCTGAAGTCTCTCAGCCCCACTCACCTCACAGAGTGTTTGTTGTGGGGGAGGAAGGGAAAGGAGAATGCTAGCCGCTTTGAGACTCCTTTGGGTAGTGATAAAGCGGGATATCAAATCCAAACTCTCCAAACTCCTCTTAAGTAGCAAATAGTTACTTGAAATACTAAAATAGAAAAGATATTGGGACAGTCTGTAGCATAAATATTATTAGATTAAAGCCTTGAAATGGTAGTGGGAATTTTTGACATAGCATGTGCACAGGGTTGTTCCCGAGTCACAAGATAAAACACCTGTTCAAGACGTGGTGATCAATTTTGCATGTTACGTGTAGAAAGGGGATATAATGTGGCACCTGTGAAGCATACATGAACTGACAATGGTCAACCAGTGCTTGTTTTGCAAAACCTGTCACCTGAAACCCTGAAGCATCATCAAGAACTGAAACTAGTGGCCAACAAGCTGGCGGAAAAATAAATCATTTACACCCCTTTAAACTGATGATCCAAAAAAGTGGCACACTGCATCAAATTTAAAGGACCTGAAAGTTGTAAGATGATCAACAAAGAAGTTCAGGAGGAAGAACAAGAGTACCAGAAGGAAGAATGGTTGCCGCACTGGGGACCCAGAGGTCACCAAACATTTTGGACCAGTGGACACATTTTAAATTTTGAGAGTGCTCTGGGCACCACTCACAAAATGGCTGCCATGGGTGGTAGGCAGGAAATATTTGGGAATGCTTTGGTGGCTGAAATGAGACAGAAATTACAGCCTCCAAGACTTAAAAGGAGACTGAGGAAGGTGAGCAGGATTTTAAATCTGATTTAACTGATAGCCTCCTTCCAGTGAAATATGCCAAAGTTAAGAAAAAGAATGGGAAACACTTATAATGTAAATAAATTGATACATTGGCAGGCTTATACAGCACACTTGCAATCAGCAAAAAGTTGGATAACACTACAAGAAGAATTGGTGAAGTATGTGTATGGAAATGCAGAAGGAGGAACCATAAGAGGGAATGGAGGGAAGTCATGAGGTCTAAAGAACCTCAAAGATAAAGTTTTGAAAAGTTTTTGTGAATGGGGATGGGGGTTGTTTTTTGTAAATTGTGGAAATTAATTGTGGAAAAACAAAAAAAAAATTACATAAAAAATTTAAAAAGATGATTCCCCTTTCACTTCTCATTTTCCTCTGATGCCCCCTAGCCTCGCTCTGTCCCCCCCCCCCCATTTATGTGGTTATCACCTTGGGGCCCCTTGAAATATCCTGGGGGGCACCATGGGACCATGTGGCCCCCAATTGGGAAACACTGATTTACTTGGTCACTAAGAACCCTCTGCATTCTGAGTGTAATCGCTCAACATCTTTCAGGCACAACACGCACAACCCTCAGAAACCTTACACACCTGAGCAATAGGCCTAGCATCCATGAAGCTCTCTACCCACACCAAGATAGATTTTTGTAAAGACTTTTTAAAAAGTTTTTTTAACCAAGCACCTGGCTGTCCCTTCCATGCACTTGACCTGTTGTGTACCAAGGCAGGCACTGGATGACTTGCTGCTATTAGCATTATCAATGTTTTTACCCTATTCTTTAGCCAAGACAGACTCCTACAGCAACTTACAAATAAATATTGACCTCTTAATGTTACACAAAATAATTTATTGCTATGTAAATTTGTGTAGGATTGCTGCTGAAGGACAGCCATTTTGTGGTGGCACACCAACACTTCATCAAAATCCCAAGCCCACCCATGTGTCCAAAGATAAGGAACCCTTGCAAAATCCCACCAGTGGGCCTTTCCCCCCTTTGGTCCTGTACCCACTGCAAAGGTTTGTTACCCACCACACTGCTTGGTGTATATGTGCAGAAGGCAGCAGTTGGCCCAGAAAGAGGATGTGGAGAATCTAAAGAGTTGATTGAAAATACGGTATGTTCACATCAAGGCACTGATAGTTTCAAGTTGTTACTTTTTGAAAGTAATTAAGCACAACTATCAGTTGCTGAAAACTTTTAACTGACAGTTGGAAGCCAGTTGGACAAATTGATTTGGTTTTAAAGTACTGTTATCTTCTGGAAATAGGAACAATATCTGGAACAAAGATTCTAAGGACAAACAACTAATTGCTATTTAATGTAATATTTTATAGTGCACACTCTACTTTGCTCTTTTTGACATTTAAAATAAAGTTTAGAGCGGTAGAAAAGATGTCACCCCTCTGATTTTCTTCTTTACCCCTTTGCAAGTAAGGGAGATCGCAGCATGATGGCGTTTCAGCACCTCCAGCCTTTCAGTCAGCATTTCAGCAGCAGTTACCTTATCTTCAAAGTCCCTTAGCAGCAGTGTATTCCCAAGTAAGCCGCACTTCTGGTAAAGCCTCTGATTGTCCGTTCGCAATTTGTCCCTAGCCTGTTTAGTCTTTGTTAGAATCTCTCTCCTTTGGGCCACTAAAGCCTCAACTGCCATTAGTTGAGACCTTTGGCCATGATTCTCTGCTTCCACAAACTGCAGTTTTTCCTTCACTTGAGTAAGAACTTGCACTGTGTTGGTTATCTTTTTCCGGAGCTTCATAAGCTCCTCATTGCGCTCTTCAATCTTTTCATTGTAGGTCTGGTTCTCTATTTTCAGTTGCTCAAAATCTATTAAGTGCAGACCTTCTGCTAACTCTTCCATGGCTTTTAAACTTGCATCAAGCTTTTGGATCCTGTGTTTCAGCTTTATATTTTCCAGTCGAACCTAGCATGATAAAAACTGAAGTGAGTCTACAGATATCCTACCCAAGGGTGGTATTCAACTAAACAGTTGTGCAAATGCAAGGATCATCTCTACCACAGGACTTCCCCCACCCCTGTCTCCTCCACATACAGCTCACATTTTCCCCAAATCTGTTCCAGGGAATTTAAGGAAATCCCAGAACAGGTAGGAGAGGCATGGTGGAAAGTTAAAATGTTAAAAATGGAAATTACAACATGCACAAATATACATTTCCTACAAAAAGAGACAAAACCCTTGCTGTGATAAAACCATAGACCTAGTGCTACTTAGAGTACAACCCAAAGAATTTAACTCAAAGCAGATTTGAAGAACTCAAGGAATGGAATAGAAGCAGCCACAACTCCCCTATTGACCGTATGTGGAACAGTTGACTTGGGATGAAACTCTTCCAGGTGAGAAAATGTATTATGGGAGGTGATTGGGGTTGGAATATATGTTGGGAGCTTATATGAACTCTGGATCCAAGCCCATCAATGTCAGTCTTTACCAGCTGTAACACCTACGAATAAACCTCAATAAAATTGACTTTTAAAATAGTTCAGACTACAAGATGCTCAGGAAGTTTTTCTTACTTTTTTATCACCATAAGTTTCTATCTATAACTAATAAGCCTAAGCACATGTGATGGAAATAACTACATAGGCTTTCCTTGTTTACCCGTGGGCCTATTATTGACTACAATGGTACCTCGGTTTACGAACTTAATCTGTTCATGAAGTCCCTTCTTAAACCAAATCCATTCTTAAACCGAGGCGCGCTTTCCCTAATGAGGCCTCCTGCTGCCGGTCCCCTGCTACCCTTCGGCTTCTGTTTGTAGACCGAGGTAAAGTTTGCAAACCGGAACACTACTTCTGGTTTTGTGGAGTTTGTAAACCAAATAGTTCATTAACAGGGCTGTTCATAAACCGAGGTACCACTGTACTATTACTATCAGGGTTTACAACTTGGTTTTGGTATTGTTGCTCCAATGTTGTGCTGTCCACATGTTGATGGACTATGACTCCCATCAGCCCAAACCATTGGTTATACTGCCTGAGGCTGCTGAGAGGACACCATATTGCCTTATCCCTCCCCTCCACTGGAACAGGAATGCAGAAGCAAAGCATGGAAGGGGAGGGCAAATATCAACTGCGCATCACACCTGAAATAATAAACTGCCTAAGCTGAGAAGACCATAACTTTCAGGGGAGAATTAACTAGCTGCACCACAGTCTCCTGCCAGTGAGGCAGTGAGGGGGAGAAGCAAGTCTAATCCATGGCTGGACTGTCTGGGCAGACTTCTCCGGGCAGGTCTCACCTCCGTCATCTCCCTTTCCTTGCTCTGCTCCCTGGCCTGGATCTGGCCCACTCTGTCGATGGCGGCTTGCTTGCTCCCCAGCCGGCGCCCCACGGTGTACACGGCCACCTCCATCTTGAGCGCCTGGTGGGCCTTCCAGGCGCTCTCGACCTTGGCCAGCTTCTGGCTGCAGGAGAGGCGGGCGTCGTCGATCTGCTTCTGGAACCAGGCGGCCTCCTCGGCCTGCTGGGTGCGCAGCTCCTCCAGCATGGCCAGGTAGCGGCTGTAGCGCTGCTCCTTGTCGGAGATGTGCTGCTCCAGCTCCTGCCGGACGCGCTCCTTGCTCTTGGCCTTGTTCAGCAGCTCGCTCAGCTTGCTCTGGAGCTTGGCGTTGTAGTGCTGCAGCCGCGCCCGCTCCAGCAGCAGCTGCCGGTACTGCTCGGCCAGCTCCTGCCGCTGGAGCTGCTCCTCGGCCTGGCGCTTCTCGCGCTGCTCCTCCGTCTCCACGGCCGCCGCCGCCTCCTCGGCCTCCGAGCTGCCGGCGCTGCTGCCCACCTCCAGCGACAGCCCGCTGTGGCGCTGCAGCTCCAGGTCCCGCAGGCTCAGGCTGATGCGGCGCCCCAGATCCACGCCCGTCTGCAGCGGAGGCGGCTCCAGCAGCTCTCCCGCCGCGAAGGAGGCCTCGCTGGGCAGCGCCACCGACACGGAGGGCGCCTCGCGCGGCTCCACGGTCTCCTGGATCTCCGGGACGGGGGCGCCGTCAGGCGGGGCCCCTTCCTCCTCCGCCTCCTCCTCGCCGCCTCCGCCCTCCTTCCCCTCCTCCTCCGGCGCCCCTTCCACGGAGCTCTGCTGCTCCGGCCCCGCCGCCTCGCTCGCTTCCTCCGGGCCGGGCGCCTCTTCGGAGACCGGCTCCTGCGGCTCTCCTTCGCCCGCCGGCTCAGCCCCCGCCTCCTCCGCGCCCGGCTCCTCCGCCCCCGGCTCGGCCTCGGCCCCGTCCGCCGGCGGAGGCTCCTCGGGGCCCGAGGCGGGCGCTACCTCCGGGACCTCGGCCTCCTCCGGGGGCGCCTCCGCGGGTTCAGGGGGCGCCTCCGGGGGCTCCGGCGGGGGAAGCGGGGCTTCGGCAGCCGCGTCCCCGCCCGCCGCCTCCATGTTCTCCGGCTCCTCCATGGCTTCTCCGGCTCCGCGCAGCGAGCGGCGTCTCCGCGTCTCCACAGTAACCGCTCTGTGGGCGGGCACGGCGGTTGCTAGGGGAAACGCGGACCAGAGCTTGGAAACTCGATTGGCCACGCTAGCCTGGGCCACGCCCACGGGCCTCTCGGAGCTGCTGATAGGCGAAGGGGAGAGCCGCTCAACCGGCGGCGCGAGAGGAAGCGCGACGCCGAGCCTCGAAGCTCGATTGGCCGCGCTGGCCTCGGGCGCCGATAGGCGGAGGTGGCGAGGCGGGGGCGGGGCCTGCCCGGCCTCTTCCCCGGCGCAGTCTCTCTCACGTCAGCTGTGCGCCGGCCTCCCTCCCCCCTTTTTGTTTTCCTGAGGGCGGGGGGAACCAAGATGGCGGAGCTGGGCAAGAAGTACTGCGTGTATTGCCTGGCCGAAGTCAGCTCCCTGCGCTTCCGCTGCACCGAGTGCGCCGACATCGAGCTGTGCCCGGAGTGCTTCTCGGCGGGCGCGGAGATCGGGCCTCACCGGCGCTGGCACGGCTACCAGCTGGTGGACGGCGGGCGCTTCACGCTCTGGGGCGCCGAGGCCGAGGGCGGCTGGAGCAGCCGCGAAGAGCAGCTCCTGCTGGACGCCATCGAGCAGTTCGGCTTCGGCAACTGGGTGAGGGAGAGGGGCTCCCGCCTCGGCTCCGGCCCTCCCCGCGCGGCGCGGGAGGGGCTCTTCTCGCGGTCCCTGGGCGGCCCCCCCCCCCGGCCTCGTTCGCGTCCCTTTGCGGTGCTTTCTGGATGAACTGCGGCCAAGAGTTAAAAAAGAGGGGTTAAATATCATTAGGAAATGCCATTACTTATCAGCTGATTAGGACTTCATCTGTCACTCTGCTGTGACTGGTGGGCTGAGTAATTTTCAGACATCTCAAGAGGGTCCTAGCGGCAGTTTGAGAACCCAAGAAAAAAGCCACCATTGGATACATTTGATACTGTTCTTTTAGAGAGCTTCAGTTTAATGTGTATGTATCAAGATATGAATTTGTGGGAAAAGGCATGGATATAACAGCTCCAGTTAGGGACTACTTGATCTTGGTGTGTGCATATAACAAACTAGCATTGCTGTTTGGGGTAAATCCTTGGTATGAACAAGCCCTAGCATTCATTAACACTATTTAAAAGTATTATAATGTGAAATATTACTCTCTAGTTTTATGAAGGAATGCCACTGCTCTTATCTAGAAATTAACATTTAGTACATACAGTATAGGGATGTGGGTGGCGCTGTGGGTTAAACCACAGAGCCTAGGACCAGAAGGTCAGTGGTTCGAATCCCCATGACAGGGTGAGCTTCCATTGCTTGGTCCCAGTTCCTGCCCACCTAGTAGTTCGAAAGCACGTCAAAGTGCAAGTAGATAAATAGGTACCGCTCCAGCGGGAACGTAAACGGTGTTTCCGTGCGCTGCTCTGGTTCGCCAGAAGCGGCTTAGTCATGCTGGCCACATGACCCAGAAACTGTACGCCGGCTCCCTCGGCCAATAAAGCGAGATGAGCGCCGCAACCCCAGAGTTGGTCACGACTGAACCCAATGGTCAGGGGTCCCTTTACCTTTACCTTACATACTGTATATGGGATAATCTTATAATTTTAAAGGTCTTCATATATTTAATTTTAATTTTATTCTAGGAAGATATGGCTGCTCATGTTGGAGCATCACGAACGCCTCAGGAAGTGATGGAACACTATGTAAGCATGTATATACATGGTAACCTTGGGAAGGCCTGCATCCCTGATGTTATTCCCAACAGAGTGACTGATCACACCTGCCCAACTGGTGGCCCACTTTCACCTAGCCTGACCATGCCTCTGCCACCTCTAGATATATCAGTGGCTGAACAGCAGCAGCTGGGATATATGCCACTTCGAGATGATTATGAGATTGAATATGACCAAGATGCAGAGACTCTAATCAGTGGCCTTTCAGTAAACTATGATGATGATGATGTTGAAATAGAATTAAAAAGAGCTCATGTGGACATGTATGTAAGAAAACTGAAGGAGAGACAGAGACGAAAGAACATTGCCCGTGACTACAACTTGGTCCCTGCTTTCTTAGGCAAAGACAGAAGAGATAAAGAAAAACCTTCAAAACGCAAAATCACAAAAGAAGAAAAAGAGCTGCGGTTAAAATTAAGGTCTCTCTATCAGTTTATGTCTTGCAAGGAGTTTGATGATTTCTTTGAAAACTTGCACAAAGAGAAAGTACTTCGAACCAAGATTAGGGAACTACAACGATATCGGCGGAATGGTATAACAAAAATGGAAGAATCTGCAGAATATGAAGCAGCTAGACACAAACGAGAGAAAAGGAAGGAAAATAAAAATATTGGTACTTCAAAGAGGGGGAAAGAAGATGGGAAAGACGGGGAATTTGCAGCAATTGAAAACTTACCTGGCTTTGAACTGTTATCTGACCGAGAGAAAGTGCTTTGTAGCTCTATTAATCTGAGTCCAGCACGTTACGTGACTGTTAAAACTATTATCATTAAAGATCATCTCCAAAAAAGGCAGGGCATTCCATCAAAAAGTCGCCTTCCTAGTTACCTGGATAAGGTACTAAAGAAAAGGATTTTGAACTTCTTAACTGAAAGTGGTTGGATATCCAGGGATGCCTCTTGAATCTTGTTCTTTCTCCCTTGAAATAGTATGAACTAATAGTCACTTCACTTGCTTATCCTTTTCTTAAAACCTAGGATTTTCTTGTAAAAGCTTAAAATCCTAAACTGAACTGGATTCTTCTGTATTGAATCATGCAAATGCTAGATCCTACTTTGCGACCCAGACAGCTTCCTTGAGGGGAAGAAATTGCTTTTAAAATAATTGTGGGATATGTGACTCACTTATCTTTGGCTAGTATAGCAAATGTGGCAGTAGTTACTGAGATCCACCTCTACTGTAGAAGCTGTTTGTGTGGAGAGGGGGAGACCTTCAGCTTCTTACGGACATAGTGCAGAGTGAGGCTGCAGTCCTCTGTACACTTACTTGGGGAGTAAATCTGACTGAATTCAGAGGAACTTGCTGTTGAGTAAACTTGAATAGGATTAGGGTGCATGTGTCTTTTTACTAAATCCTGGGTACTAAACTTCAAAAGCACAGAGAAGATTTTTTGTGAAGATCCTTAGCTGTAAGCTATGGTTCATTGCCAAAACAATATATTTTGCTGCAACAGTAGAAGAGCATAATGAACGCAATTCAAGAGGGCATTAAAGGGTATCTGCTCACTTGCTTGAGTGTACACATGGCAATTTTAAGAGTAGACTGGCTCCATCAGCTAGCTGAATATAAACCCATGACTTGTCTTTGGCAAGTAACTGGCATTGTGGTTCTGAATGTAGTGGTCAGCAGCTCTGGCGTCTACATGACACTATTTCTGTGACTAAAGACACACTTTGCATGCACAAAGGTTTTCTCTGGATGCATGTAGAAATCTCATACACACACATCCGTTACATGGTGGTAGGCACTACCTGGCTCAGTAGAATCCACTCTCACAATATGTGCTTATGGGAAGTTTGCACCACTTGAAACTATGACAGGTGGGTTGGATCTTAACAGGTTCCTTGGTTTTTCAGTCTTGGGCAAGAAGCAAAAATATTGAGGCTTTCTAAGCTGCTGCCTGGATTACAAATTATGCAGGCAGGCCTGATTTAGGCCAGATTGCCTCTTAATGCAGCAGGTAGCATAGTTATCAAAAGAGTAAGCTTGAAAAGGGTCGTGTCAAATGCAAATGCTTATTTATCAGCTGTTGAGACAAAGTATAACTTTGCTGTTACCACAATCCAGTCTGGGATAGCTCAGTATGGAGAGCATGAAACTCTTCATTTGCCTCATGTTGGGCAAAAGATTTCCTGCACTGCAGGGGGTTCAACTAGATGACCTTCATGGTCTCTCTCAGTGCTCCAATTCTAGGGCAGTTGACTGTGTGCCCAGGGGCCTTGTCGTTTATACAAACTTATGAAGTGGGGCTGTGGCTAAAGAACAGCTTCCTGTATGGTGTAGATGGGGAAAGTTTTTTTTAAAAAGCACTTCTACAAGCTCTCCTGTCCACATCAAAGGCTTCATTGGCTTGTGGTGATAATGCCTAGGGCTAAAGGGATGCTTCTGGCCTGCTAAACCGTCTCTGGGCCTTGAAAACACTGATCTTCATGCGCAGCTCTACCATAAGTAGCTTTCACCACCAGCTTCCTTGATGACTGGGGTTTACTAACACAGTTACAGAATCTTAACTATTCAGGATTACAGATTATTCCTCAAACTCCTGTGAATTCAGTGTTGATATACACCTTACACAAAATTCTGAATTCTCCCACTTTATAAACCTTATAAACTTTATAAATGTGTCACCTCCCCCTAGTGCAATGAATAACACATCAGAGGGAGGCATAGCACAAACCTGTCGCTGATACGTGGCTCCTTACACATCCAGTGTTCAGAAAGGACATGCCACTTGCCATCTCATTCTACTGCACCTATAGATCCATTTATCTGCTGTTGCATGTGCCGGTGTTTAACCCCTACTCTTTTTCAGCTGTATACATGGGTAGCTTGGCAGCTCTTGCACATTCCACTTTCCGGCCACTAATGGACTAGAAATAGCACAAAGGTCCCTGAGGAAACAATAGGGTTCTTTTTCAGTTTGTGTTCTCTTCTGATTGACAAAGCAAAGGTTTTCTCTCATTTTATATGTGACTTTAATTATGATACTTTGTTTTTGACAATAAGTCTACTCTGGTCAGAAACTATGCAGTGTTTTATGGTCAATGCACTGTTCCATCCAGAGGTCAGTCCAATAGGACTGAAGCACAACTAACCCTAAGTAATGACAGACATGTTTTGTTATTCCTGCCCTTCAAAAAACTGGTAAACTTTGTTAACATGAGTGCCACTATCTAAATGTATTTATTTAGCTCTAGTGCCATAACTGTAGTTTCCTGAATGTTAATCAATACATCTGCTAGACAAGGTTGATGTAAGCCTTATATTTCATTGGCAGCCCTTTTAATGTTGCTTAAGAGGAGCAACTGGTGCTAAATATAACTTATTTGATAATCTGAACAATTTTTAAATGTGTTAATATTTATTACACTTCTGCAAAGGTCTTTACAGTGTGGCATTTTCACATTCATGCAAAGCCTCTTAGCAAAACTATAGTGAATAAATACTTTAATATAACTAATGTTTCATTAAAATTATTTAAGGGTGACTGACATCTAATAGAGAAATATGGGCATGTAAGGAACCACAGTGGTGCTGTGGTCTAAACCACAGAACCTAGGGCTTGCCGATCAGAAGGTCGGTGGTTCGATTCCCTGCGACAGGGTGAGCTCCTGTTGCTCGGTCCCTGCTCCTGCCCACCTAGCAGTTTGAAAGCACGTCAAAGTGCAAGTAGATAAATAGGTACCACCCTGGTGGGAAGGTAAACGGCGTTTCCGTGCGCTGCTCTAGTTTGCCATAAACGGCTTAGTCATGCTGGCCACATGTCTGCGAACAAACGCTGGCTCCCTTGGCCTATAGAACAAGATGAGCGCGCAACCCCAGTCAGGGGTACCTTTAAGGAACACATAATTATTTATTAGCTTTTAACAGTTAAAAGAAACATTAAATGCTTATTGTGGGTGGAAACCTCAGCTGCAGGGGCCAAATGCAACTCCAGGCCTTCACATTCAGGTCTCAAGACTGCCCAGGCTACACCTCACCAAAATTATACTATACACCCTTGTGCTTTTATCTAGGTGGAATGTGTTTTTGAACTTGGAGGATGCCTCTTGCAAGCCAGAAGAGGTGGATGCTATATCCAGCGAACGTATCCCATTAGCACAAGGACTTCCACCTATCCAATGAGATTTCCTTTCCCCGTGGGACTCCGAATCTGCAGAGAAGAGGAAGGAGTCCTATTGTGCAGACACAAGCCTTTAACTAATGGTACAACTTTGCAGGATAAAATCCCTGACCTTTTCATGGCTTAGAATGCAGCCTATAATACAAAGGCTGTTCTAACCATTTCTACCTCGGACTATACCTACATTTTGGCTCTGGATGTACCTACTATTAGCATGTGCTTCCCTGAATATCACCCACAAGGGAATGTAACCCATGGAAAAAGTGCTCTGACAGAAATAGTTCAGGGAAGACATCAGACATTCTTTTCACAGGCATGTGTCAAGTGAACACTCTTAGCCCAGTTCACAATTTGAAGGGGAAGGATGTTAAAATTATCAATTCATTTCTTGCCACTCTTTTCTAATCGGATGTGGCATAAAGTATCCGTGCACATGAGAGGCAAATCATTTTTAAGCAATATATACTACTACCCAGGTACTATTACTCTATACTATATGTTTCCTTTTCCATACATGATGTTAGCAGACTCCATAATTTCATTCACCATGGTAAGTACTGAGCCAGTTTCTAGAGAGCGCAATTCCCAGGCTTCTGACCAATGCAGGAGAATTGGTAATCTTCATGCTCCACATAGTTGAGAAGAAGCCTATATTCTGTCTGTGCAGTTGTGACTTGTGGGGAGGAGGGAGGTATGTCTACTTGTTTTTGCACTTGCTAGGAACTCCAAGCAGCCGGAAAAGCTAGAAGTCCATACACATCTCCCTTCCTGTATCATCATTTGGGGCTGTATGTTTTCATGTTTAAAAGTAGAGGCTATGCTCCATTATAGTTGCAGGTGATCTATCACATACTACAGCTAGCCCTAGATGGGCATTCCCATTCATATACAAAGACACATTCAGTCTTTGTGATCATCATAATGTGCAAAAGTTATTATAAAGAACAAGTAGCATATAACAATAGTGAGCAGCTTCAAGAGGGTTTCACAACAGTTTCAAGCATGCATTTGTATGTCTGGAGTTCAGCAGAACTTTGGAAACCACAGTTGGCTGCGAGGAGGAATTTTTGCAGGTGCATCTGGGAGTAGAGTACGACACGAGTGTCAACTAAAGGACAAATTAAAAGCATGGCAATATCTAATCTGACATTTAAAAGGCCAGTCAACGCACAAATCTGAGTTCTGTTTTTTTTAAAAAACAACAACAGCTAATTAAGACAAGAGCCCTGCTGAGTCAGACCAAAGGCCCATCTAGTTCAGCATGCTGTTTTCAGAGCGACCAGTCAGGTCATGCACTTTCCTGACTTTGGGGTTCCCAGCAACCGGTACAGAAGCATACCGCATCCAGCGATGATCATACATAGCCATCAAGACTAGTAGCAATTGATAGCTCCATCTTCCATGGATTTGTCTAGTCCTGTTTTAAAGCCATCCAAGTTGGTGACCATCACTATATCTTGTGGCAGCAAACTGCAAATAACTAAGCTGTTGTGAAGAAGTACTTTTGTCTGCCCTGAATCCCTGATGTGTATGTCAGGTAAGCTTGACTTGGCTTTTAGTTTTGGTTAACTGATTCAGCTTCATTAGATGACCCTGGATCTAGAAAGAGGAAGAAAATCCTCTCCTGATCCACTTTCTCTGGGTGATGCACAATTTCACACACCTCTGTCATCCCCTCACCCTTACTTGCCTTTTCTTAATAAAAAGCCCCAGATGTCATAACATTTCCTCAAAGGCTGGGCAGTTGATCATTTTGGTTGCCCTTTTCTAGCTCTGCACTGTCCTTTTTTAGGCGAGGCAGTAAGAATTGCACACAGTACTCTAAATGTGGTCACCTCATAAATTATTATATTGGCAGTCCCTTTCTTAAAGATGCCCAAGACTGAATTCATTTCACAGCCACCAAAAATTGAGTTCAATGAGCTATCTGTTGCAACCCCAAGATCTCTTTCCTAGTTAGTCGCTGCCAGTTCAGACCTCAACCTCATACATGCAAAATTAGGATTTTATTTTTGACCCATTGTGCATCACTTTAAACTTGCTTACATTTAACTGGATTTGCCATATACCGTAACTGTATTTCACCTGGTTTCAGAGCTCCTCACAATCTCTTTTTGTTTTAGCCCTCTTGAACAATTCAGTATCATTAGTAAATTTGACTCCCCCCACTGCTCATCCCAACCTCCAGATCACATATGAACAAGTTAAAAAGCAAATGTCTCAACACCGATCTTTGGGGGCGGGGAGATTCCACTTTCTACATTCCTCCACTGGAAGAACTACCCATTGATTCCTAGTGTGCTTCCTGTTTCTTAACTAGTTACTGATCCATAATATAACCTTTCCTATTCCATGACTGCTAAACTTACTCAAGGAATCCTTGGTGAGGAACTTTGGCAAAAGCTTTTAAAAGTCCGAAGTACACATTGTGAACTAGATCACCTGGTGATTTGTTTTTATTTTTCATTTGTTAATAAGGCTTAAAACGTAAGCATCTTGTAATCATTGTTTTCCTTGGTTTGTCTGCCCTACATCTCTCTGAAAACCGATGCAAATATTTCATTCAGCTTCTCTGTAGTCTCCTTTTTCTCCTTCAGCACTTACTCTCTTGTTATCCAAAGGTCTAAACACCTCCCTAGCTGGTTTCTTGCTTCTGATGCATTTTTTAAAAACTATGGTTAGTTTTGCAAGTTTTTAGCAATATGATTACAGTGGTACCTCGGGTTACATATGCTTCAGGTTACATACGCTTCAGGTTACAGACTCTTCTAAGCCAGAAATAGTACCTCGGGTTAAGAATTTAGCTTCAGGATGAGAACAGAAATCGTGCTCCGGCAGCAGAGCAGCAGCAGGAGGCCCCATTAGCTAAAGTGATGCTTCAAGTTAAGAACAGTTTCAGGTTAAGAACGGACCTCCAGAAGGAATTAAGTACTTAACCCGAGGTACCACTGTATTGAATTCTTTTTTGCATCCCTTATCTGCACGCATTTTTTGGCCAAAGTTTGTGTTCCCTCTTGTTCCTTTTTGGATTAGACTTCCACTTTCTGAAGGAAGCCGCCTTGCTTCTAACAGTTTCCTTGACATCATTAATTATACTACATTTCTCTTAGCCCTGATGGTACCTTTCCTGATAAGCAGTATGCATTGTCAACACTTGTGACACACTGGATATCCCCCACAACCCTGCTGGCTCTCCACCTGAATATCAGTTGCTGTTGTTTACTGAGGTAGTTTACTTGGGAGCTTGGGTTTTGTTAGGTCACTAAGGAGAGTGACAGAGCAATCTGCCACAACCTCTTCACTGTGTCAACCTCACCCTACCGCTTAACTTGCTTTGTTTCTCTAGCTTGTTTCATCACTAGAGCTCCCTCTCACTTTTGGAGCACACTCCCTCATTAGATTGTTCCAAATTTATTGCCCTGGCTAAGCTTCCCCAGCTGTTGATGCAGCCAATTAGGTAAAGTAGACCTTATTTGGAAAAAAGCACAACACAGAAAGAAATGTAGCTCAACTCGTGGGCTTAATCAATTCCAGTTAACAGGAAGAGATGAAACTAGATTATCTACAGACTTTCCATCCCTAGGATTTAGTTCCTATTAGTTTAAGGTACATGAATTAAACAAGTATGTGGTGGTACTTACCCCCTAGTTGCTTCATTGCTTAACTCACTTGTTTCCTTGGTTTGATACTTCAGCACTGGGGGCCTGTCACCGTAAATCACCATCCAGTACTTACTAGTGACATTTTTCCTTTGCAAGTTTATCCACTATCCAAATCAAACTCATTAACTGGAAAACTACTCCCCTCCCCCTTAACAAAACAACTTTAACTTTATGCTGTATAGTTCAGGAGACTGGTACAAGTCATCAACCTAAGTTAATAAAAAAGTTTTGTCTCTAAAAATAGATAATGGGTTTTACCCATTTACCAAATCTGCAGCTTAAAAAAGCAAAACCAAAACAGGAATAAAAAATTGAGCGTGTTCTTCTCAGTGCTTTTTTTAAAGGGGAGGAGGTGCCAGTGCTGCATACACTTGAGTACCGCCAGAAAAAAAGCAATGGTTGTTCTGGACAGTTTGTTTATAGGCAAGACCCCAAAAATGCAGGAGTAAAACTTTTAGGAAGCTTCTTTTCATTTGCTTGTTGAACTTGGCCTGCAGGGATGGGGAGTGAAAGCCTGCTGGGGCAAAGTGTTTCCTAGCCCTAGTCTAGGAGCAGGTGGTGCTACAAGGCTCAGGCCTGAAGACAAGTAAGCCTGGATGTAACCTGCCTACGTCAGATTATTTAAACATTTTTTAAAATAAGTTTGCCATTTTGTTTGCAAAGCGACAAAGCATGCACCTTCCTAATTATCTGTTGATCAATGTAAAAATAATTGTATATTAATCCTTGTTGGGATCAATCATCATCCCAAATATTGCAAAACTGATGATTTTGCATCTGGTGGAAATCAATGCAAATACAGAAAAGAAAACATTGTAAGAAATTAAGCATGAAGAAAGTGGAAATGTTATCATTGTATCATTTGCAGTATCTGTAATACTGGCACCAACTTTGATGGATTTAAAAGGATGGTTAGACCAATTCATGCAGAATAAGTACCAGTCACAACAGCTGTATGCAGGGGTAGGGAAGCCACAGACCACAGGCCTAATTAAGGCCACCAGTTTTCCTCATTTTGCCCATGAGGTCACTTTGGCCACAATATGCCCACCTGCTCTACACCAGACACGCCTGATGTCAGGTACAGAACAAGTGCTGATGATCAGCTGGTCAGAAGCACTTTGCAGACTGTTTTGTCTGCAGTATCATTTAAAATCATGTGGGCAGAAACCGGACATTTGATGTCAGGTAACTGACAAGTGGGCAGCCCCACCTGTCAAACTTGGCCCACCAGCTGGATCCAGTTCTCCACCTGTGGGTATATGCTACTTCAAGGCTCAGAAGCACCACGTCTCCAAATACTAGCCATTGGGGAACAACTGGAGTAGGAGACTGTCCTCACATCCCACTTGTAAACTTCCTATAAGCATCTGGTATGCAACTTTGGGAAACAGGATGCTGAACTACATAGGCCTTGGGTTCGATCCAGTAGGGATCATTTGGCATTCTTAAGGTTAACTGGCAGGATTCAGAAAACAAAATCCCTAACAAGCTGTTCCCAATGTATCATAGAGAATTCAGAAGATGAAGTGCTCATATTTTACGTTGGTCAACTGCCTCAGGCCTCCCATGCACTCTTCTATGTGCCGGAGGACTTCGATGAAGCAGGCAGGGAATGGCAGGTATTAAAAAATTCTGGTTTCAATGAAAACTAGCTGATGTCTGTGAACTCTTAAAACACTTAATTTGGTTGTGTGTCTGCAAGCAGTTACTAAATGAACTTGCTATTCTTTTCTTTGTAATAGTCTCAATACATCTCTAGATCAATTGTCATTTCAAGGTCGTGCAATGTGATTCAATACTAAACTAAGTCTAGAAAAGGCTAACAGCACTTATACCAAATACTTGTGTTATGTGATATACAATTTGATGCTTTCCATGGGAACAGAAGATGTTTAAGTTAGTACTAGGCTGGTGTCATAAAAGAATAAGCAAAAATGCTAATTTGTACACAGAACACGACACTGAAAAGATCAGATTTTCATTCTGAACAATCTACATTGCATTATTGTTACTAAATTGCCTAATTACAATGCAGAATACCTTTCATTAATCACCATAATATTATTCACGGGACACAGATGACTCATGCTTGCAATTCATACCACTCACTTTGCATTCCCCACCACATTATTGGTATTCATTTTAAAAACACATTTCAACATTGCTTCATTGGTATTAAAGCTTCTTCCACCATTTAGTTTAGCCTCCCACACTGTTTAGTGAGTCTTTATCTGGGCATCTATTGGTTCTGTGGCACTCTAAGATTAGACTGCTAAGGTTCCTTTACAACACCTACTAAAGCAGGCCTCAAAGTACGGCCATGCAACTTATAGCCCACCTTGGATACTAAAGCCACAGTGCCAGGCTCTTTCCCTTCCATGGGAATGTGGAATAAGGCTTCGTGCTCATAGGGATCAAACTTGGCTCCAAGAGGATTCAGTTTCATCAAGCCATGTTTGGTGAACACTTTCTGTATTTGAACCTCAGTCATGACAAGACCTTCGTAAAGGTTTTTGAGATGTGGATTTTCATCCTTGAGTTCTTCTCTGGGAACACTCTCAGTTGCTTTTTCCAGAACATCAGCAACTTCCAGCAAATCTTTGCAGAAACTCTGAATTCCTAAAACAGGAAAAGCAAATAAAATTTCAGATAACCCTTAAAGATGCATCAACATTTCATCAGACAATGAAAGGAACCATTAATTCTATATTTTTTCCAGGATTCAAAGCTTAGGCATGTATATGGTTAAAGATACATTATCAAGTATTACCAATACCAAAAATGACGTGCGACTGAATCTCCATTAAATTCAGATTTACCCTTATGTTAATGAAAATATATTTGGATACATTTGTAGAATTGGGGCATAAAACTTATAGCTAGAAAATTATAAGTAACTTAACTCTTTTCACAACCACCCTCAAGCCTAAGTTTTAATAAGGTACCAGTGTATATGATAAACGTGCATTTTTTCTGTTCTGTATAATGACCCAATGTCATCTCTTGAAAATTTAACTGAAAGGGGTATTTGGCAAAGCAGTAAGCAATTCAAGCTGCAAAAATCTCCACCTTGTGGGATTCTTTTTCCTATAGTCAAGATCAGTGGTGAATTTCCAGCCTGGCATCCCTATTATGGCTCAGCGGAGGTCCTAATTTTGCATCTAAGGCCAGCTTCCCAAGTCACACACACCTGACATATATGACTCTGGAGTAGTGTGGGAGAAGTGAAACTGCAGTTTACCTGTGTGCTGTGAAGTATGACTTCAAATCACCCGGGCAATGGAAGCAGGGTTTCCAGGTGCCACCAATCAACTGATCATCAGCACCTGCAAACCCAAGCCTTTGCCTGCACTGTTTTTGACTTCAGACCACATGTGCAAAGGGAAATGCTTTACCTGGTGTCATGATGATGTCACATTGATCACAAAAACGGCCCACAGGGGTTCTTGCTCTCACTTGTATATTTTCTCTCATGCTTACTAACCAAACAAGAATCATGTTCACGGATTCAAAGTACCAGCTGAAAAAGTATGTATCTAGATCTCTTGAAGCAGCACAGCATATGAGCTGAGTGGAAGTTCCATTTTGGAATTTCCAAGCTTAAGTTTTTATTTATGTTTAATGTGGTGTTCTAGTGCTAGTAACAACAAATATAGCCTATACCTACCATATAACTTTGCTTCTTCTACCAATTTCTGAGTTCTTTGTCGTAGATTTTCTGCATCTGCCAGGGCACGTTTATACTTGTCCTGGACAAGGGGGAAAATAAACAGTGGAAATGTAAAACCAACTGCCTATGTAAAAAACTCCCAGGATATGGAGACACAGAATGAATGAGTCCACCAAACACACCATCCTAACTGTGCTCCTGGATCAAAAGAGCTGTCTTTTTAATAGAACTTTATAAATGTTGTGACCCACAAGTGAGGGGATAATGGTTAAATGCAAGACAGAAATATAAAGGGAGAGATATTACAGTGGTGCCCCGCAAGACGAAAAACTCGCTAGACAAAAGGGTTTTTCGGTTTTGCGTTGCTTCGCTAGATGAATTTCCCTATGGGCTTGCTTCGCAAGACGAAAACGTCTTGCGCTTTTTTTTTAAAGCCGCTTGAAGAGGCGCAGTTGCGACGGACCGTGCTTCGCAAGACGAAAAACATCGCAAGACGAAAAGACTCGCGGAAGAAGAAGAAGAAGAGTTTGGATTTGATATCCCGCCTTTCACTCCCTTTTAAGGAGTCTCAAAGCGGCTAACATTCTCCTTTCCCTTCCTCCCCCACAACAAACACTCTGTGAGGTGAGTGGGGCTGAGAGACTTCAGAGAAGTGTGACTGGCCCAAGGTCACCCAGCAGCTGCATGTGGAGGAGCGGAGGCGCGAACCCGGTTCCCCAGATTACGAGACTACTGCTCTTAACCACTACACCACACTGGCTCTCTCTTCTTTTCGTCTTGCGAGGCACCACTGTACTTCAGCCATTTGCTATGCTGTTAAATCCTACAATTATCTGGCAATATTAAGAGCAACATCAGCAAACCATGAGACACTCCTATTTTTGTGGCACCAGGGCCCATTTAAGTAAACAAGATAAAAGTCCTATTCCTCTTTTTTATTAACTAGATATATGGCAAAAACCTAACCATTCCCTTTTTAGACAAAGATGAAATCCAACTTTAGTTCACCAGTGGGGGGAAATTAATGACATGTACAGAGCTCAGGTAGTCTCAAGACATTTCAGTTATATATACATTCTCACTTTTCTGACACTAGCACTTTCAAGACCCAATTGCTAAAGGAAACTACTGAAAAGTAATATGCATATCCTATCTGCTGTTTGAGGGCTGTACAAATATATAAACCAAAAGGAGTCTTACAGTGATTTCTTTTAATTGGTCTTCTAGTTTGGCCTTTTCCTCTATTAACATCTTTTCAGCAGAGCCAGTAACAGATTTTTGTTCATGTTGAGTTTGGTTTGGCTCTTCTTCCAAGTTTGGTCCAGTGCCTTTCTCCTGTGTCGCTATGCAAAGCAGCTGAGAAGTCCTGAAACAATATCAGGTTCAGTAAAACTCAAAGCAACTTTTTAAGACTGAGTACAAGAGGCCACCAGCACATTGCCACCTCTTATCCCCAAATCTTCTCTGAAAATTTATTATATTTATATACAACCCTTCATCCAAAGATCTCAGGGCAGTTCACAAGATAAAAATAGAAGATAAAATACAGGATGAGAGACTTATACTGTCCCTCCTTTATGTTTCACCTGGGGTTGGTGAGCTCTGCTCTAAAGTATCAGCATATTTAAGTGAACCAATACCCTCTAACACCCCAGAGGACAGGATCACACTTCAAAACGACCTTGACAGATTAGAGAACTGGGCAAAAACAAACAAGATGAATTTTAAGAGGGAGAAATGTAAAGTATTGCACTTGGGCAAAAAAAATGAGAGGCACAAATACAAGATGGGTGACACCTGGCTTGAGAGCAGTACATGTGAAAAGGATCTAGGAGTCTTGGTTGACCACAAACTTGACATGAGCCAACAGTGTGACGCGGCAGCTAAAAAAGCCAATGCAATTCTGGGCTGCATCAATAGGAGTATAGCATCTAGATCAAGGGAAGTAATAGTGCCACTGTATTCTGCTCTGGTCAGACCTCACCTGGAGTACTGTGTCCAGTTCTGGGCACCACAATTCAAGAAGGACACTGACAAACTGGAACGTGTCCAGAGGAGGGCAACCAAAATGGTCAAAGGCCTGGAAACGATGCCTTATGAGGAACGGCTAAGGGAGCTGGGCATGTTTAGCCTGGAGAAGAGGAGGTTAAGGGGTGATATGATAGCCATGTTCAAATATATAAAAGGATGTCACATAGAGGAGGGAGAAAGGTTGTTTTCTGCTGCTCCAGAGAAGCGGACACGGAGCAATGGATCCAAACTACAAGAAAGAAGATTCCACCTAAACATTAGGAAGAACTTCCTGACAGTAAGAGCTGTTTGACAGTGGAATTTGCTGCCAAGGAGTGTGGAGTCTCCTACTTTGGAGGTCTTTAAGCAGAGGCTTGACAACCATATGTCAGGAGTGCTCTGATGGTGTTTCCTGCTTGGCAGGGGGTTGGACTCGATGGCCCTTGTGGTCTCTTCCAACTCTATGATTCTATTGCCCACGTTGGTTTCAAAAACGTCCCGTTGGCACGTGCAAGGCAGACAATTCCTGCTCAAAAGGAATCAAGTCATTTGCTATTAAGATGGATCGGGTATTGAAAAGCTTTTTTAATACTGCCCCAAGCACCGGCCAAAGGTGAATCTGAAAGGATTCAACTGTCTAAAGAAAAAAAGAGAGAAAAGGTGGGGGGGGGCGGTAAATAGCAGACATTCGCCCCGTCCACGCAGAGAAACTAAACCGGGAAAGCTACCTCCTCCCGGAGTAATACAGGCTGCATCTGAGCGAGACCACGGTTCAAATTCCGCCCCTGGGCTGGTGAAGCCCCCTGGGGGTGACCTTGGGGGCCGGGAGCTGCCTCCTCCCTGCCCAGCCCGCCTCACAGGGCGGTTGTGGAGCGGGGGGGGCGGCGGGGAGAGAACTACCTTAAGTCGCTTGGAGGGAAGCGAGGGATTCAATGCGACCAACGGAAAATATGTAAAATAAATAAAAGCAGATTCCGGGACGGGGGGGGGATGCGGGGGGACCGTCGGGCTGTGGGCCTCCCGGCTTCCCGCCTCCTGCCTCGTCGCCTCAGGCACGCGGAGCCCCCCGGCCCTTCCCCCAGGGCGAAGTCCCGCCGCCTTTGCCGGCTTACCGCTGCGGGTGCTGTGGGACGAGAAAGGCGCCTCGGCCCGGCAACGCCGACAGCCCCGCCAGCCGCCACACGGACCGCACGGCTCTCGCCGCCGCCGCCGCCGCCGCCATGTTGCCGCTCGGCCTCCTCCCCTCCCCCACCCCAAACGCACCAACGGAAATCGCCTCCGCCCAATCAGCAGGCAGGTCGAGCGGGCAGGTTGGGCCATGTAACCAATCAGCGACGACCTCAGCAACAGCCTCTGCCCAATCATCAGGCAGGTCGAGCGGAGTTCCCCTCTTCCCGGACCATGCAGCCAATCAGCCACGCCCTCGGAAGCACGTGCGTGAGAGGGAGGGAATAAAAAGGTATGTCGACATCCGGGGCCTGCAGTTCGCCTTTGGAAAGCGAGCTACAGTCATTGCGAGTCAAACGAGAGCCGAGGAAAAGGCAGCTATAGATCTAATAATTAGACTCACACTGGCATTTAACTTCTGGGTTCAGTCAGACCCGTGCTTGCTCTCCCAACGCAGAAGGGTTAGGCAACAACTGAGAAATCTACGAATTTATTGTTAATATTTTTTATTTTATTTTATTATTATTATTTTTTTATTCAAAGTTATAACAAGACATATTATCCAAAAACATATCCTTAAAAATAAGGATATTGTTAATATTTTTTAGCGCACTGGCGCTTAGACGCCTCCAGATGCCTGCATGCCAAAATAAAGTGAAGTCGTAGAAAGAGTTCCTGGTCTTTCCCACTCAAGTCTTAATCGGGTTTTAATTTTTTCAAGCATTTTAAAAGAGTGCCAGTGCAGTCCATTATCCCCAGATGTGGGGCGTTATCGCTCTCACAATGTTAAAGGGAGACGTCAAATTAAACCGAAGACTAGACGGGCGTGCTTCCGTGCGGCAGTTTCCTAGAATCATCGAATTGTAAAGGATTCCCGAGGGTCGTCTAGTCTAACCCCCTCAATGCAGGAATCTCAACATGCAGTCCCCCTTACAATGGGAAACCATACTGGAAACCATACTAGGTTTGCAAATCTGCTAGCAGTTTTATTGCTGCACCTGTGAACTCCATGTGGCTGACACACGCAACTGTTTTTGCAGCGTTCACAGAATGACCACGGTCGCATCATAACACCATCTCATCTCACCCCCTGCTTTTAAAACCGATTTACCGTTTTCAGCAAGCTCTCTCTCTCTCTCTCTCTCTCTGTGTGTGTGTGTGTGTGTGTGTGTGTGTTACTGGATTGTCTGTGGTAAATCCAGATTAAATTGTAAATAATATGTGATGGCATTCTGATTAAGACAATGTCATATGTGGGCACTGAACAAAATTTAGAATGGTAAAGTTGCAGGGGGTCCTAAGGGTCATCTGGTCCAATTCCAATGCAGGAATCACAACCAAATCATGCCTGCCAGATGGCCACCTAACCTCTGCTTAAAAACCTCAAAGGAAGGAGAGTCCACCACCTTTCAAGGGATTCCAACAGGTCTTACTGTCAGAAAGTTCTTACGGATGTTTAGTTGGAATCCATTGGTTTGGGTCCTACCCTCCAGAGCAGGAGAAAACAAGTTTGCTCCATCTTCAGTATCTCCTCTCAGTCTCCTCTTTACCAGGTGAAACACACCCAACTCCCTCGACCATTCCTCATAAGGCTTGTATGTATGAACAGCACAGAGTCCAGAAGAAACTGCTGCCTAGAAGCACCATGTGCCATCATGGCTTGAAAGCTGAGTTTTCTCTGCACAAAGAAACACACTCATAGGCGCCGACTCCATGGGGCCTGAGGGGGCCCGAGCCCCCTCAAAAATTCGTTTGGGGGGGCTCCGCCCCCCAATAATCTCGGGCACCCCTCCAGCAGAGCGCCACCGCCGCCCCTCCCCCAGCCCAAAATGCACAGGGTCGGGCTGCATGCCTCCTGCCCTCCCTCCCGAGCAAAAGCTCCACCCAATTTCCTTCGGAGCTGATTAATAGGCGCAGCACGCTCTCCCCTATTCACTCACGAGGAGGAGGCGCCACTCTAAATGAGGATTAGTGGCAGTGATGTGCAAAAACCCAATCTGTCATGTGGCAGCAGGATTCAGCAGTGTGTTCAACAAGTGATTGGTAGAAATGGGTGGAAATCAGCTTGAGCTGCTGTTTTCTCATGGCCACCACACACAGACATTGTTGTGAGAAATGGCCCTAAGAGGATCAGATATAATATGTGCCAACAAATATGGGGGTTGGGGTGGAGAATGCACATAGCAGACATGTGGAAATAGTCTATTGTGTGGGATCCTCCCTCCCTCCTTCCTTCCTTCCTTCCTTTCTTCCCATGTAAAAAGTAAGATCCATCTAAATGACCAGAGGAATCAACTGAAAGATACTGAAACCCTACTAATTTAAAAATAAACATACACACTAATCCTCAATAGACATGAAGTTACTCCTGAAAAGAACATAGTGTATCTTGGAGCTTATTTGTGGCAGTTCTTCCAGAATTCATTGTCAATAAGGATAATTTTTCACATAAGCCTTCTCATTGATTTCTCACACATGGCATTTTACTCAGCGCCTGCCATTGATTTTCTTCTCAGAACCCATCATTCTCCTCTCTGACTCTTTTGACAGCCTGCAACCCCACGGGAACTTCACTCATGAGCCCTGTGGGCATCATTATCACCTTGTGTTCTTCTTCTGATCAGCCTAGAGGCCCTTGCTTATGAAGCAAAAAGGGTGTCCTGGCTCCCGTCCTAAAACACAACAGCAGATGGTCTTACTTGTAAGCAGGGATAGGATCTTTATTAAGACAGAGCAGCAGTACATTGTTGTGAGGTGGAAAGGTATGTCATGGGTATGTGAGCAAAATAGGTTCTCACCCTCATATTCCCATGGACTTGAGGGAGGGATGAAAAAAGCTAACCATGCTGGGGCATTTTAAACATTAGCCTATACAACATGGGGACTACATCCACAGAGGGGCTCTCCATACATCCAAGGGGTGAACATGTACAGGCATGTACAGTGGTACCTTGCTTTAAGAACAGCTTAGTTTATGAACAACTTGCATTAAGAACGCTGCCAATGCGGAAGTAGGTGTTTTGGTTTGTGAACTTTGCCTTGGAAGCAGAACATGTTCTGCTTCCTGTTGAGTGTGTTCCATTTGTAAATTGAGTCCCCTGCTGCTATGGGAAAGCACGCCTTGGTTTAAGAACGCTTTGGTTTAAGAATGGACTTCCGGAACGGATTAAGTTTGTAAACCAATTATTTGACTGGTGGCAAAGGCACTGGTTGTGTGGGTCTTCTATGGGTTCTTCTGTTGGCACTCTGGCATCCTGAAGAAGGGGGTTCTGCCAAATATCTGCCACAGCATCCAGCAAGGCAGCTGATAGACTGGTTCTTGGCATCCTTGTGTGCAAAAGAGGGGGGAATTATAATAAGCACCATGGTTGCTCACACAATCACAGCAGGGGGGGCAGTCCTAATCCCCTTCAGGGAGCCCCAAGAGTGCTAGTTGGGGCCACCACAGTCATAAGGAGCAGATATAGCTGCCTCCAAGACACAAGGTGAGCAAGTGATCCCCTCAAGCTGGTCAGGCAGCTTCCACAGATGCTCCAGTGGCACAGAACCACCACCTTCATTCTCCGTGCAAACCTCTGCTACCTCAGCCACAGGTAGGTCCCTGGCTCTGTTTTGGCTACTGCACACATCCTCCACAGGAGCTGAGAGTTCTGGCCTTGGGGAGAGAGGGGGGAAAGGGTGTTGAATGGTTCAGGCCACTTGCTTCAGCATCCACACCCACAGACCTATCACAACTGTAAAGTTATGTCCCACTGTGCATAACAAACTGTTTCACAGGGCACAATCGCTGCAAAGATCTTCTCTAAGGTTCTGTCTGGAGTTTCCTTGAAGCCCATGCTTGAATGGACAAGCTCCCAGCCTCACTTTCTGATGGTGGAGCCCCCTCGCTTTCCATGGTGAACATGCACCATACGTTCCAACATTTCTCTGATGAAAATAGACATCCTATTCAATAATTAATATTTATACCCCACCCATGTGACTGGCTTGCCCCAGCCATTCTGGGTGGCTTCCAACATATATAAAAACATAATAAAACATTAGTCTTCTAAAAGTTGTATCCTTACTTATCTCCTTGGTTTGGGGGTTTGTATAATGGCAAAAAGAAATACAATATGAAGATCCAAGCAGTACAGTGATCAAAGGAAAGGAACAAAGGTTTTGGGGGGAAATGGGGTGCTTCAGCCATTTCCTCCACTCTTTTCCACCACTCCAACTCCCAGCACTTTCTTTGCTAGGTTCTTCTGTCTGCTAACACATAAAAATGGGGGGGGGGGCTTTCCCTGACATTACATGAGATGTGTATTTAACTTACATTCAAGAATTGTGTTTAGAGGTCCCCCAGGTGATTTGGATCATCTCCACACCAGCTCTCCAAATGCCCATTGGCCTTAGACAAAGAACTGAGAGAGCTCTCTCTTTCTTATCCTAGTTCGTTCTAATATTGCAAAATGGAGTCCACTTAATTGCAATCAATGGATAATGCACGAGGGTGGGCTGGGGATCCTGGCATTGAGCCACGCAGAGTATATGAGAGACCCGGACAGCGGGGGGAGGAGGAGAAGGGGAGACAGAGAGAGAGAGACCTCCTCACAGTCTTTCCTCTAGGTAGCAGCTTTGGATTTGCCGGTGGATGAGCCCAATCCCAATATTCACCTTGCAGGTGCACCACAGTGATAGGAAAAGATTGAGAGTGGTCCTTGCATGCATATATCCTGGCTCAGCTTGCAAAGCAAGTCTTTGTACAGAGAGCTGGGCACATCCATAGAGAAAGGAAAAAGTGCGGAGTGATACTCTCATGCACACTTTCTGGCTCCGTTTCCAAAAACTCGGGCATTTTGGCAAATTCAAAAAATCCACCCGGACTAAAATCCCCTGAAGAAGAGGACCTGTACGGGAGATACCACGTATGGCAACTTCCAGTGTGGAAGCCCAGTGCATTGTTACTCTCAGTTGCATTCACATACCACTTTATTCTGTGCTCCTTGACCAGGCTCCAGCCACAACCACAAAGCATCATCTCATGACCATCCATAACTGGCTGATATACAAAGGCCTTCTCAGCATGCCAGATCAACTCACGCTTGCGTTTGTCTGGAAGGGCCCTTTTCACCTGCCACCAACCATTCCACCAGTGGGAGAGATGGGAAGCAGGGCTCCTTCCACCAGCTCTGCTGAAAGGCCAGCTGCACCAGGCACCTTCTGCCCCTGAGCTGGTTATGGTCCAGGTGCTCATTATCAGAACCATTGTGCTTGCGTTTTCCTTTTCCCTCCTTGCCCCTTTTCCCTTGCGTGTTGTTTTTGTAAGATGGTAAGCCTGAGGGCAGAGACTGCCTTGTTTTAATTGTATGTAAGTCACTCTGGAAGTCTTTTTGGAAGAAGATTAGGGTATAAATGCTCAAAATAAATTTTAAAGATGCAGTGTGTGGACATATTATTTTATTCCGAAATGCAAGATGCACTCGGCTGAAACCTATTTTTCAAGTTTGTTAGTATAGCAGTCTGGTAGTATTTAAAAATAAAAATACAAGAGACAGCTATCCCTCCTTTTACAACTTTCTCCAGGTGACTTTGTACAATGAAATATGCTAATCTCTCTGCCAATCTCTCATACAAGGTATGGGGAACCCTGGGCTCTGCAGATGTCAATCTACAACTCTGTGAACTGCCCCGAGACCTGTGGTTATAGGGCGGTATACAAATATAATAAATAATAAATATAATAGCAAAATAACTCCCATCAACCCCAGTAAGCATGGCCAGGGATTATGAGAGTTGTCGTTCAGCAACCTAGAGAGAGCAAGAGAGCCAACTGTTTCCCACACCTGAATTGTACCAATGATCTCTCCATTTTGCCATATAAGGTGTATATAAATTAATAAAGATTCATGTGCCTGGCCTTTTCAATATGTCCTACTGGTGAGCAGGTCACCCATGGTCCACAGCTAAAGTACCTTCAGTTTTGGGACAAAGGAGTTACCAATAAGCATATGGTCATTATTCTGCTAGATGATGACAATGGGGGGGGGGGGCTTCTGGATGAGGGCAGCATAACTGAAAAATGAGACACCTTGATCAAGTGGAGCTATTTATTTCACTATTTCTTCACAAACATTTTCTAGTACTTTAACTGAATTTTACATTATCATCACTATGCTACAAATGGGGACATGAGGCTCTATTAAAACAATTTTTTTTAAAATGTAACTGCACACCTGAAGATATAAGATTCAAAGCAACTGAACAAGTTCATGCATCTATTCATAAAGGAAAAAGTATCTAGGCTCCATTTTCCCAAAGAGAAGAATTTTGGATTTTTTAAACTTTGTAGACAATTATTCCTAATGGGATGAATGGAAAATGTGATTTATTTGCCTATTTGTAATGAGGTTTATCTGATGTAACATCTACTTTCACATACTTAATTACAAACACATGTAGAAAAGTGGTTGGTTCTTTAAAATGCTTTATTGATTGTCTTATTCATGGAGCAGCTGTTAAGGCTGGCATAAATTCATTTAGTCTGAAGTTGCAATCATTCTTTCCTCCAGTTAATATTGTGAAAAGCAGGTGATATAAAGGAAAAATATTGAGTTGGGTTGGTCATTGCTGAAATCTGTTTAGCACTCAGATGGTAAGTGCTAATGGATTATAGTTACGTTGTAGCTTGATATTAAATGGAAATAATGCATTATAGGAATTATTTTTTGGAGATGGAAGTTGTAGCAGGAGGAATTACATTAGTTAAATGCACCGTGAAAAATATATTGTACTGAACTGGAACTCTGTTGTTCAGGACTATTTCACACTTCTTTGCAATATCTATGAAGCGAGTTGTATATTTTATACGACATTAGTCCACTATCTTACTGTAACACCTGTACCACATATGCTTATCACGTTTGAGAGTGACAGCACCACAGAATATGTATTAGAGTCCTGTTTGCGTTGGGTTTGTTTGATCATAGATCTGACCTTGTTGTGGGCATCACACATACCAACCCTTGCTGCTTTTGGTATAGCCTACCTGGGAGGGCTGTTATGGTTAAAAACAGGTGAGACACGTATGCCGCTTTGAGCCCAGTGATGGAAGGGTGGACAACAAATGAGATGTCTTCAGGCCCCGAATCTTTTAAAGAGCTAGCAACACTCTTGTACTGTCTCTCAATGACAGAATAAGAAGTGCCTGGCTGCCAGATCAGTCCCAACTAGTACAGCACTGCATACAAACCAGATGCCTGTGGCGACTTTGCAGTGGATTAGAAGAACTAGCTGCATTCTGAACCAAGCAGGCAGTAACTAGTTTTAGAATCAGTCCGTCTGCTGACAGCCACTTCAGTGGGGACCAACGCTGAATTTAGCGTGGTGCAGGTGGTTCCTTGGCACAGGGTGCCAAGCCAAGGGGTCACAAAATTAAGAAAATCCATAATTGAGAAGATTCATTTGAAGAAACCAAATTTTGGCCTCACACAGAGTGCCATATTATGACACATAGGAGATAACTCCTAGGGGCCAAGGTCCCTTTGCTCCCCCTAAAATATTTGAGCAGGCTGAGCCCCCCGAAGTTGATGGGCTTTGACATTTAAATGGGGTGTGGCGTGTGATAAATTATGTGAGGTTCAAGCTGGTCTTTGACCGTAATTATGATGATGATGATGATGATGTGAGGTGGGGCCTACCTGCCCCCCCTCAATATTTTATTCAGGCTGCCACCCGTTATGAAAGATTACTAAAGTCTGCCCCTGTGGTGATTGTCCAGGCCCAGTCTGAGGGCCAGAGCGCGATGGCACCGTCACCCGACTGTGTCTTGTGGCTGGGGCTTGCCTGTGCCTTATTTTCCTTCTCTGCCTGTTGCTGCCTCCTCCCTGTGCCAGGCGCTGGCGGTGGGCATAGCTGTCAACTTTTCCCTTTTCTTGCAAGGAATCCTATTCGGAATAACGGAATTTCCCTTTAAAAAAGGGAAACGTTGACAGCTATGGCAGTGGGGGGAGATGTGCCGGTTGCACCCCAGTTTCTGACGGGGCCAATGCTGCTTGTTCCTCCCTCTGCTTTTCAACACTGCAATATATCACTACCGTATCACAACATCACCATCACGATGTTGAAAAGTTGGTATCTCCCAGCGCTATGGGACGTCTGCTTTGAGGGGCTGAGAGGGGCTTACTCAGTACGGACAGGGGCACTCCTAGGAATTTATTGGATTTCAAATCCCATTGAGGTGGGGCAGGGGCGGACTTTGGTAATACGGCCCCCACTCTGAGGGAGGACAAAATTTGGTGGCTCCCCCGATAGAATAAATAGGCATCGTTCTCATTATTTTGTGCTCCCTTGGCTCGGGGCGGGTGAGGCGCCCGCACGGCCCCAAATCGGGCGCTGGTGGAGGAAGCACCAGTGGCGTAGCGTGGGGGGTGCAGGGGGGCCGGCCCCACCGGGCGCAACATCTGGGGGTTAAGGGTTAGGGGGCGCAAATTACTTGCCTTGCCCCGCCCCGGGTGCTGACAACCCACGCTACGCCACTGGGAAGCACATTTCCCCGACGGGCCGAGCTGCCCCTGTCCTCCGTGGCAAGCAGAGGCCGAGGAGGCGCCGGGCGCGGGGCTGCCGTCCACTTGCCCGCAGCCGTCGGGGAAGGCGGGCGGGCGGGCGGGCGGGCTCCGGGGCTCGGCGGGTCCGGCCGGCAGAGGGCGGCGCTGCGCCTGGCCTGGGCGTGGAAGCCCTGCTGGCACGTTGTTTCCCACGCCGCGCGTCCGCCGCGCCGCGCTCCCGCCTCCCTCTCGGCTCGCTCCCTGCCGCCGTCCTCCGCCTCCGCGCCCGCCCGCCTCGCCTGCCAGACTCGCATCCCTGCCCGGCGGCCGAGCATGGCGCCAGCAGCGGCTGCCGGGGCGCGCGGAGGGGCGTCGGGCCGGGCGGCTCCGCTCCGCTTGCTGCTGCTGCTGGCGCTGGGCGCCTCCTGGGCGGCGCGCCCGCCGGACCGGAGCGGGCGCCCGAGACGCGGCAGCCCGCGGGACGAGGCGGGCGGCCTGCGGGGTCGCGCCGGCGGCGGGGGAGCTCCGGAGGCGGCCTCGCTGCTCACCACCTCCTTCGTGCTGAAAGGCGACGCGGCGCACAACCAGGCGATGGTGCACTGGACGGGCGAGAACAGCAGCGTAAGTGCGGCTCCCTCGCCCGGCCAAAGAAAAGAGGGTTTGGGGGGGGGGTTGGGGGGTGTAGTCACGTGTCAGGCTGGGGAGGCGGCAGGGGGGACCCGACCCCGGGGCACGTCCCGGGCATGTCTCGGGGCCCGGCTCCGGCAGCGGAAGAGTTAACCCGAGGGCGACGGGTTGCCGATTCCGACTTCTTCCGAGGCTCCCCGCCGCCGCCGCCGCCAGCTGAGCGAGTGGCTGCTGGGCGAGGAGCCCCCTTCATCCATCTGTCGGGCGGAAAGCGGGACGCGCCAGAAAGGGCTTCGCCTCCGAGGCTCCGCGCCGCCTCTCGCCTTCCGACGCCCGGTTCGCCAGGCGCGCGCGCCTCGGCTTCTGGATCGGACGGGGATTCCTCGGAATCCTGCGCGGTGCCGGCTGGAAACACCGGGAGACCCAGTCTAGGTTGCGGCGAAACAATGGGAGACGCCCCCGCTCTCTTCTCCCACTCAGTATTTTGGTGCTGTCAAATGTATTGTCTGTCTAAACGCCCCTGGCAATTCATCTAATCGCGATTTACCGTTTTTCAGATATATTTTTTTGTTAACTTTGCTGCATGCAATGCACATTCTGTGGCTGACCTCCTTTGCAATGTCTTATTTTGAAATGTATAATATTTTAGTTTCCTGTTAATCTTTATGTATACTTTATATCTGACTTTCTTTGGTATTGTTTTATTTTGGATTGTTTTATTTGGTGTCTTAATGTAGGCTGTAAACTACATTGAGGTTTTTTCCTTAACAATATAAAGCAGTATAGAAATTAGATTACTGGTGATTAGATTACTGGTGAACCTTCCACATGGTCATAGAAAAATGATGCATGATCTGCCAAAGAGCTTCATGCTTGCCACAGCACCTGTCCATCATTTTAGGAATGCCATTTCCTTCCCCCGGTGCCTTGGGAGTTGTTTCAGAGGCATAGGACCAGGTTGTCACACATATGGGGAAAGTGTCTTGCTGGTCACACACAGAGTTGCCCTGGGCAGGGCGGCCGCTGGTGTTTGAGGGAAGCTAGTGCTTTGCTGTGGTTATTGGGAGCGAGTGAAGTTGAGGTTGTGAGCACCAGTGTGGCTGCAAGATGCTTGAGTGGTAGATGTTCTTGGGTCCCTCTTGGGCCCAGTGAATGGTCTGGAGAACACATTGCTGGATCTCGACTGAATTACTTGGGCATGTAATCCCCATGTAAGATGGATGGTGGATATTTAAATTGAAACACCCCCCAGACAATTTGCTTCCTTTGGCAGAGCAGCAAATGGCTCCTTCTCCCAACCCAGACCAGCTGATTTGGGGTTTCATGAAAAGGCTGCAAATTGCCAGTTGTTTAATTCCTTATTGCATTTTTGTTGCCAGGGAGAAGCACCTCTATGGTTTTCTGCCTCATGTGCCAAAATAATTTGGGTTACCTTGACTTGGCTTCGTGGGGGGTGGGGCAAGGAGGGGTATCATTTTTTGTTCTGTATTAGCAGAAGTGAAGCTCTGCTTCCAGCCAAGAAAAGGTGCTTAGTCACAAAATTATGTTTGTACCTGAGTGGGAAATCCCATGAAAACCCTTGTCTTTTTCTTCCCTGGCTGTAAAAATGACAATGCTGTCTTTTTGTGACAGCCAACGCCGCCTGCCCAAGGTGGGTGCACCTCTCTACCTAATGCTTTGGCTAGCTCTGACACACATGTGCACTTACATGCATACTTAGAAATACAACATCCATTGCCTTGTTGAAAGCCATTTCTTACACTCTGAGGTAGCAAGAATACATAATGTACTACAAATCTAATACTTCGTGTATGCAAATGCTGTGGCCCCCTCACCACCTCCTGTGGTTCCCACTGAGTTCTGTGACTTCTCAAAGGGTTCTGGATGTTTCTTATGGTTGATTGGAGGACTGTGGTTAACACATCTCAGTGCATACAGAAGGAGAATGGTGAAGCAGAGCACTTGCAAGTTTCAAGGTTTTCCCAAGTTCTTGGTGGTGGGAGGAACGCATTGAGTTTCCCAGTGACTCTATGATAGTATTATTAGATAACCCACAACCTCTCTGGCTATTCTGGAGGACAGCTCATTTCTGTGGGGGTTGAGGATTTGATGATGGTAGAAAACTCACTTAAGATACTCCTTAAAACTGTATTTCCTCTCCCTTTCTACGTCCAACTGAGTGGCAACGTATTTCTAAAGGGATGGTCTAGTGGTGGGGCTCAAGGCAACATAGCAATCCCAAGTGCTTTGAGGTAGGTCAACTGCAATTCTATAACTATTGGAAAGAAGAACATTTGTAGATCTTGAAACCAAGGCCAACATTGTCCATTTGGATCTATTAAGTGTTTTCATTCACCTCCACATGGTTCCATCCTTATTTCAGACATCTTGATATATCAATATATCTCCCAGCCCTCTTCTGCTTGACTGTTTGGTGCCACCCTTTTTCATAATCTTCCACCATAGAAGATATAAGCATCAGATCTCCTTAACCAGTTTTCTGCTGGTGTGGGCAGAAAGCAGTGAAAGGGGGGAGTCATACACACACAATGCTCCTTTCTGAACAGCACTAGCATTGCATTTGGGGACTGTGCTCTCAGTGAGTGGATTCTTCAGGACTTACTTGAAGATTCCTCCTATGCCCACATGGGGGATTGGTGGTTCTTGGAGACTAAGAATATGTTTGAACCATTGCCTCATGCGTGCCTTTTGTTTGTTCCTCTTCGTTTCCATACTATTCAGGAGATACTGATTTTTAAATCACCAAGGAAATGATGATTTTTAACTAAATTAATTTTCCCGTTTTGTAAACCATGTATTTCCGTCGCAAATCTGCACACTGATAATCACACATCAATTAAAGCATAGTTGTTGCAAATAAATAAAGGCCTTCTACTACCTAGGTCATGCAGCCAACAAGCCATTTGCCCTCTCACAGAATGATGTCTGCTTACAGACAATAAGGACAAATCGTGGAATTGCTGGATTTTTCTTTGACATTATCTGAACATATGGGAGAACACTAAGGGCAAGCTAGTGTATTTAAATGCAGACTTAACCCAATCACATGGCTAGGGCTGTGTAGGTGAAGATGAAGAATCACCATTCCTACCACGCATGCCCCTGTTGTACTTCAAATTACACCCCCTCCTCCTGCTTTATTTGTGATTGGGGAAATTCAACATTTACTGTCACAAGTAGTTTGACCCTAAGCCGGATTATACCAGGTGTTTCTCATATATCCTTGGGCAGGGCCGGATTTAAGTTTGATGAGGCCCTAAGCTACTGAAGGTAATGGGGCCCTTTATATGTCCAGCTGTCCTTTGTCAACAACAAATTGTTGCTGTTTTTTGTGTTGAATATATGCTATATAGTAATTTATCGACCTAATAGGTATCTAAAGCCTGTTGCTTTAGATTTTAGATTTTAGGTTTTATTTTATTTGTTTTTTATGTTATATTTTGGAAATGTACATCCAGTTTTTCCCCTTTAATTTTTTTGGGGGACCCCCAAGAGAGTGGGGCCCTAAGCTACAGCTTGTTTAACTTATAGGTAAATTTGGCACTGTCCTAGGGCATTCCTTGGGAAAACAACAGATGCCTCCTCAAGGATTATCCTTGCCTCCCTTTCCTAAAATCCCAGGTTGTGTTTTTTCTTTTATTTTCAAAATTCAGACATTTTGTTGTGATCCACCCCCACCCCAATGTAGCCAGCTTACAAAAATGCTCTGGGAATATCCTTTGGTGGTATCCAGTCTTACAAGCAATTTAAGGAGCTGTCAGGGCTGCCACCCAGTCCCAGCTCACATAGGACCAAGTCCGCCAGCGTTCACTTTATAAGAGTCTTTATTAAGTTACAGGTTTCATTTCCGAACTGCAGCGTGCAGCTCTACACCTTCTGCCCTAGGTCGGCGAAGACCCGTCTGAGTCCCCGCCTCTTGCACACCAGCTTAATACCCTAGCCTTGCTCCACCTCCTTCGCCTCTCCCTACGTCTCTGGGTCCTTCTGCCCCCCTGGGCCTCCTCCCTTCTACTCTCCTCTGACGCTGACCCCCCTGATCCTTCTGCCTCCTTGCGGCGGGCTTTAGGACCTGGCTCACTCTCCGGGCTGCTTACTGCTCCAGCTTCCGCTGCATTTGAACTTGGCGCGCGCGCCCAACTCTCTACTTTCCTCTTAACCGTTGCCTCGCTCTCTGAGGAGGGCGTGACCACCCCTGACTCGTGCCCTCCCTCCTGCTGACAGCCTCCGGAACCCGATGCCTGGCTACCTTCCTCCCTGCTGCTCTCAGTCTTGAGCGTGGGTCCCGACTTCCAGCTGCTGCCGCCCTCAGTTATGAGCGTGGGTCCCGACTTCCAGCTGCTACTCTCTGAATCTCCTCTGTTCCCTTCCTCCTGGGGTGTCCCCCCGGATCCCCCCCCTTGCTCTGCTCACTGGGGCTCCCTTTTGGGAGTCCTCTGACTCACTGCTTAGGCTTGGAGATCTCGGGTCGTCATCATCACTCATTTTCCCTTCGGATTCCTCCCCCTCGCTCTCTGCTTCCTCCCTTCTCTGCGTCTCTGCTCCTGAACCCCTGACATCCATCCCCCCCTCGAAGCCCCCCCCTTCCCCCCTCCCCGCTTTCAGGTGTGGGTGCTGGGTGCTCCATCATCACGGGAGGGAATGCCGGATACAGTTCGCTCCCCGTGGTTGGCCGCCAACTGAAGACCTCCGAGTCTTCCTCCTCGCGGTCGCCGACGTTGACCTGTTCCGCTTCCATCTCTGTACCGCCGTGCTCGAACCCAAGGTCCTCCCCGAACACGTCCATGTCAGTCTCTGCGTCGGTCGCTCGACCTGGCATCTCCAGCCACTTCCGGCGCCATTGCTCCTCCGGTCGATCGTCCCACCAATACGAGGTGTCTGACGCCGAACCCGCCGGCGATCCTTCTGGGGAACGGGTGCTCAGTGCGGGTTCCCCGTCCGAGTCGAATCCATGGAACGTGCTGGAAGAAAGTGTGGGCGTGAACAGCCAGTCGTCGAAGAAGCTCGCTGGCATGGGTCTGTGTGGGAAAAGGGCATGAAACTCGTCCTTGAGCAGGGGTTCCTCCAAAGCGTAGTCTGGCACCCAGCTATTGGCGCTGGCCCGGGTGCCCTCTCTGGCTAGGAGGTATTCGACTCCCTCTTCCCCCCATCTGGAGTCCAAAATCTCCGTGACCCCGTTGATGGGGTCTTGCTGCGTCACCCCTCGCGTCTCCGTCCGCTCCCGGAATGGACTCGGTGCCGTCCCTGGCTCCTGGAATCTGTGAGGTGCCTTGTAGGGAGTGAGCACCGACCTGTGGAACACCGGATGCATTCTAGAACCCTCCGGCAGCGCCAGTCGGAAGGCTACCGGGTTGATCTGTGCTTCGACTTGGTACGGACCAATTTGCTTGTGCCCCAACTTCTTCTTGGCTAGTGACCTGGTCGGCACTGCGTGGGCTGCCAACCAGACCCAGTCTCCCACTTGGATCTCTTCGCCAACCCGCCTGTGCTTGTCAGCTTGCACCTTGTAGGCGTGCTTAGCTAGCTCCAGCTGCCGTCTGAGTTGATCGTGTACCGCCTGCAACTCTGACGCGAACGCGTCCGCCGTCTGTGGTTCTCCGTCCCCCACTCTCTCCCGTCCCGGGAAGGTTCTGGGATTCCTCCCATTGTTGGCGAAGAACGGCGTCACCCCTGTGGACACGTGCTTCGTGTTGTTGTAAGCGAACTCGGCGAGCGGCAGGTAATCCACCCAGGTCGCAGGTTGTTGATTGGCATAGCATCTCAGGTACTGCTGCATGATGGCATTGACCCTCTCTGCTTGCCCGTTGGTCTGCGGGTGTCTTGCTGATGCCAGATCGACCTTGACATTTAGAAAACTCATCAGCTTCTGCCAGAAATTCGAGACGAACTGGCGCCCGCGGTCGGACAGGATAGACCGCGGCAGACCATGCCCTTTGAACACGTGATCTATGAACAGTTTGGCGGTTTGTTCCGCCGTGGCCAACTTCGCACACGGAATGAAATGTGCCATCTTGGTGAACAAGTCCACCACCACTAGTACAGCTGTCTTGCCTCTCGAGCTGGGTAGATCCGTAACAAAGTCCAGGGCCACTCTCTCCCACGGTTCAAACGGCGTTTGCAGCGGTTCCAGCAGTCCCGCCGGTGGTTTGTGCACCGGTTTGGCCCTCTGGCAGGTGTCGCACCTCGCAACGTAGTCCGCGACTTCCCCTCTCAGTCTGGGCCACCAAAAGTCCCTTGCGACTAATTCCACCGTTTTTTCCGTGCCAAAGTGCCCGGCCGTGGGTGCGTCGTGCAGCTGCTGCAGTACCCTGGCGCGAAGTTCGTCTCCCGGCACGTAGATGGCCTCTTTACGTAAGAGCAAGCCGTCTCGTATCTGGAACTCGTCGCCCTTCGCCGTGCCCTTGTGCACCTCTGCCATCTTCGCCTGCGCGAAGGAGTCGTCCTGCAACGCCCGCCGCACCGCATCCAGGTCTACTGTGGCTGAAGCGCACGCCCACGCTGTTGGCGCGAAGATGTGCATGGCTGCCGCTGGCGTCGCCTCTTCGAGGTATTGCGGTTTGCGGGACAGTGCATCCGCCATGACGTTGGTGTCGCCTGGGACGTACTCTATTCGGAAATTGAAGTCAGCAAAGAACTCCGCCCAACGTATCTGCCTCTGGTTCAGGAACTGAGCCGTGCGCCAGTGCTCCAGATTCTTGTGATCCGTGCAGACCTGCACCGTGTGCTTGGCGCCGATCAGGAAGTGCCTCCACGCCTTGAAAGCTGCATGAATGGCCAGCAACTCCCTGTCCCAGATGGTGTAGTTCTGCTCCGACTTGCTGAGCTTTCTGGAGTAGAACGCTCCCGGCCTCCAGACCCCCTGTGGGTCCCTTTGCAGCAGGACAGCTCCCACTGCTCTATCGGACGCGTCTGTCTCTACCTGCATCGGTCTGCTGGGGTCGATATGCAGCAGTTGCTCTTCCGACGCGAAGAGACGCTTGAGTGCCTGAAAGGACTGCTCCGCCTGCTCCGTCCAGATGAATTTCTTTTTCTTGGAGCTTAGCGTGTCCGTAATGGCCGCCGTCTGCATCGCGAACCCCTTGATAAACTTGCGATAGAAGTTGGCGAAGCCGACAAACCGCTGGACCTCCTTCCGGTTGCGCGGGCTCTTCCAATCCAACACCGCACGAACCTTGGCGCTGTCCATGGCTAGCCCCTTGTCCGACAACTTGTAACCCAAGAAATCCACCTCCGTCGTGTCGAACTGGCACTTCTCCAGTTTGGCGTACAGTCTATGCTGCTGCAGCCTCTTCAGCACCTCCCGAACATCTTGGTCATGGGCTTGCTGCGATTCGGAGAATATCAGGATGTCATCCAGAAAGCAGACGCACTTCTTGTAAAGGAGTCCCGCCAACACATGATGCATGAAAGCTTGGAAACAGTGAGAACCGTTTTGCAATCCAAACGGCATCACTCTGTATTCGTAGGTGCCCAGAGGCGTGAACATGGCTGTCTTCCACTCATCGCCCTCCCTCATGCGGATGAGATTGTACGCACCTCGCAGGTCCAACTTGGTGAACACGCGTCCCTTGCGCACCGTCGCTAGTAGGTCGTCAATCCTGGGCATGGGGAAATCAGAAGGCTTGGTCATCTTGTTTAAGAGGCGAAAATCCACCACCAGTCTTTTTTGGGGCGTATCTTTCTTCTTCACGAAGAAAACAGGACTGCCCCCTACTGCCCTGGACTCCCGGATGAAACCGCGCTGCAAATTGTGATCTATGAACTGTTTGAGTTCCTGTAATTCGTCCTCAGACATGGAATACAGCTTCCCTTTCGGCAGCGTCGCCCCTGGTAGGAGGTCAATCTTGCAGTCATATTGCCTGTGCGGTGGTAGCTTGTCAGCCTCTTTCTCGCAGAAGACCTCCAGAAAGTCTGCGTATTTGTGGGGGACTGCTTGCAACGTTCCCAACTGCAGTTGTGATTCCTCCTCCTCTCCCTCCTGTCTGGGCAGGATGCAGTGTTCTGCGCAATAAGAGGAGCCGAAGATCAGCTGTCTCTGGTACCAAGCCAGTGTCGGACTGTGCCTGTCCAGCCAACTCATGCCCAACACAATGGGCGTGTCCGACAGTTGGGTGACATTAAAACTGATGACTTCCCTGTGGTTGCCAAGGCGCATCACCATCGGTGGCGTTTGCTTCACCACCTGCCCCCCTAGCAACTCTCTGCCATCCACTGTGACGACTTGCAGGGGCAGAGTGGCAGGCAGTAGCTGTATAGCGTGCTGCTCCACAAAATCCTGCGCTATAAAGTCTGCGTTGCTTCCAGAATCCACAGAAAGCGGCACTTCGATAGTGACGCCATCGGGTAGCTGGAGAGATGCTGTGAGCTGCACTACTGGTTTGGGTGGGAGGGGGTCCGTGGGTTGCAAGATCGCTGGGGACTGCTTCACTGATGCGTCTGGCTGGGCCCCAGTGCCTCTGTCTCCAGCCAGACATCGTCGTTTCCCTGCTGTGGTTCTCCTTGCTGCGTTGCTGCAGTCACCATTGCTGAGGCTGCAGTGTGCTTGTGGAGCCTCCGGGGACACTCTTTCGCCAAATGGCCTGGATCCTCGCAGATGTAACACTTCCTGTTCCCTCTAGGAGGCTTCGCTTTCACTGCTGTCGGTGCTTGGGCTCTGGCTGCTGACTGAGCCCTTGCACCTCCAACCTCCATCGGTTCCCCTCCCCCTCCAGGCGGAGGTGTGGATTGCGCACGCGCTGCTTCTCTTGGAACGAAAGAGAAACTTCTCGCTGCTTCGCGCCCTCCACGTCCTTCATCTCTGCACCATGGACGTTCTTCCAGCCTCACCCCCACAGTCAGCGCCCTTTGGACCACCTCCTGCGTGCTTCGGGGCCTCTCCCCCCTTGCAATTTCATCCTTGACCGCAGAGCTTAGACCCTCCCAGAACAGGTCTCTGACGGGGGGCGAATCCCGGTCCCACTCTAAGGCACTGACCAGCGCAAAAAAGCGGGCGTGGTACTGCCGGACGCTTGCCCTCCCTTGTTTTAGTCCATGAATCTCCCGTCGGGCAAGATCCACATCAATAGTAGACAAAAAACACGCATCCATCGCTTTGATAAAGGCATCTGCATTCTGAAGCGCCGGATCTTTATCCCTCCACAAATTGCGTAGCCACGCTTTAGCATCCCCATGCAAATGGGATAGTATGAACCCCACTTTCTCTTCCTCATCTCTAAAGTCTTTTGCCAGCAGTTGCAGTGCGCACATTACGTCTGCTCGAAAATTGGGGTACTGTTGTAAATTCCCATCGAAGTGAGCCACAAGCCCTCCTGCTCTCCGTGCCAACCCAACCCCCTCCGGTCTGGGTCCTGGCTGCCCGTGTTTAACCCATGCTTCAAACCTGGCGTGGAGATCTCTGTAGGCGGCTGCCGCATCCTCCTCCCTCTTCTTGGATGCCAGTACCTCCGCGTTCAATTGGGTAACTGCCTGTTGCAGCGCTGCAACTGTCTCTGCTTCCGTCATCTCTGCTAACCGTCGTGAGCTTGCTCCCAAACACCGATCCCCTCCTCCAGCTGCCTCTCTCTCCGCTGCGAGATATCAGGTGTCCGAAGCTTTTGTGTGACGGGTCTTACTGTCAGGGCTGCCACCCAGTCCCAGCTCACATAGGACCAAGTCCGCCAGCGTTCACTTTATAAGAGTCTTTATTAAGTTACAGGTTTCATTTCCGAACTGCAGCGTGCAGCTCTACACCTTCTGCCCTAGGTCGGCGAAGACCCGTCTGAGTCCCCGCCTCTTGCACACCAGCTTAATACCCTAGCCTTGCTCCACCTCCTTCGCCTCTCCCTACGTCTCTGGGTCCTTCTGCCCCCCTGGGCCTCCTCCCTTCTACTCTCCTCTGACGCTGACCCCCCTGATCCTTCTGCCTCCTTGCGGCGGGCTTTAGGACCTGGCTCACTCTCCGGGCTGCTTACTGCTCCAGCTTCCGCTGCATTTGAACTTGGCGCGCGCGCCCAACTCTCTACTTTCCTCTTAACCGTTGCCTCGCTCTCTGAGGAGGGCGTGACCACCCCTGACTCGTGCCCTCCCTCCTGCTGACAGCCTCCGGAACCCGATGCCTGGCTACCTTCCTCCCTGCTGCTCTCAGTCTTGAGCGTGGGTCCCGACTTCCAGCTGCTGCCGCCCTCAGTTATGAGCGTGGGTCCCGACTTCCAGCTGCTACTCTCTGAATCTCCTCTGTTCCCTTCCTCCTGGGGTGTCCCCCCGGATCCCCCCCTTGCTCTGCTCACTGGGGCTCCCTTTTGGGAGTCCTCTGACTCACTGCTTAGGCTTGGAGATCTCGGGTCGTCATCATCACTCATTTTCCCTTCGGATTCCTCCCCCTCGCTCTCTGCTTCCTCCCTTCTCTGCGTCTCTGCTCCTGAACCCCTGACAGGAGCTGAAATGATGTTATACATCTGTGCCAGCAGCTTGTTCATTACCTTCAGTTTCTGCTTCATCTTTGTGTGATGGAAGATTCAAAGGGATAGAAGAGGTGCTGCAATAAAATATTTATCTGACACATAGGCACATATGCATTAACCTTTCCACTCCTGTTAGTGCTTGCTGGCAATATGCTGTGAAACCGCAGAATTTGCTGATGGCAGAGAAGTGGCAGAACCACCAGCACCGATTTTGGGCAGGATCACACCAAAGTCAGCACCGATGGCAGACTGGGACATTGCCAAGCATGAACTCCAGGTGCTGCTTAGAATGACAGAATCATATAATTTAAAATACAAAATAGAAATCTAAAATGAAATGTTGTTGTTGTTTAGTCATTTAGTCATGTCCGACTCTTTGTGACCCCCTGGACTAGAGCACACCAGGCATTCTTGTCTTCCACTGCCTCCTGCAATTTGGTCAAACTCATGCTGCTAGCTTTGAGAACACTGTCCAACCATCTCGTTCTCTGTCGTCCCCTTCTCTTTGTGCCCTCCATCTTTCCCAACATCAGGGTCTTTTCCAGGGAGTCTTCTCTTCTCATGAGGTGGCCAAAGTATTGGAGCCTCAACTTCAGGATCTGTCCTTCCAGTGAGCACTCAAGGCTGATTTCCTTCAGAATGGATAGGTTTGATCTTCTTGCTGTCCATGGGACTCTCAAGAATCTCCTCCAGTACCATAATTCAAAAGCATCAATTCTTCGGCGATCAGCCTTCTTTATGGTCCAGCTCTCACTTCCATACATCACTACTGGGAAAACCATGGCTTTAACTATGCGGACCTTTGTTGGTAAGGTGATGTCTCTGCTTTTTAAGATGCTGTCTAGGTTTGCCATCGCCTTTCTCCCAAGGAGCAGGCGTCTTTTAATTTCGTGACTGCTGTCACCATCTGCAGTGATCATGGAGCCCAAGAAAGTAAAATCTCTCGCTGCCTCCATTTCTTCCCCTTCTATTTGCCAGGAGGTGATGGGCCCAGTGGACATGATCTTAGTCCTCCCCCCAAAAAAACTAAGATCAAAAAATGAAATGAAAGTAATATAAATAATAGAACCATAGAATCTTAGAGCTGGAAGGTGTCCAAGTGTCATCAAGTCCAATCCCCCACAATGCAAGCATCTAGGCTAAAGCTTCCATGAGAGTTGGCCATCCAACCTCTGCTTCAAAACAAAACTCCAAGGAAGGCGAGTCCACCTCCTCTTGTGGGAATCGTCACCTGCCAGACAAGGAAGGGGCCAGTCTGGCTTCTGCAGGGAGGGAGTTCCAAAATGAGGCACAGTAGAGACTATGGTGGTTTTTTAAATGATATTTGGTTTATATACAACCTGAACTTAGATGGAGGGATTGCAGATTATTCACATCCTATGGGGGTCTGGCTTCCCCATTCAGGGTAGCCTTGTATTCAAAGGGTGGCAAAAAGCCATCCTCTGTGTCTCTTGGTTCCAGCTAGTCCTGCCCAGCTCACTTGGACCTCTGCCCCATCTTCTCATTTTCTCTGCCAACCAACTCCAAGGACCTCCCCAAGCCTACGGCATTCAAAGCTGAAGCCCTAAACCTTGCATTTTCCTCTTTCCACTAGCACCCAGCCAAGAAGGGGACCACTCCCCTTTGTTTTCCAGTGGTTTCCTGGACGGCCACCCCTGGCTTTTGTCTCCTGCTAATGGCCCAGCCAGCCAGCTCTGCCTAGCCACCGTGACTCTTTAGCATAACTCAGGGGTCGGCAACGTGTGGCCCATGAGCCGGATGCAGCCCACGAAGATGGTTTTACTGGCCCACGAGCCGCCCGCGCAGATACCGGAAATCGCATCTGCACATGTCCAGACACTGAAAATCGCTTCTGCGGGAGCACGATTTTTGGCGTCTGGGTAGAAGAAGAAGAAGAAGAGTTTGGATTTGATATCCCGCCTTTCACTCCCCTTCAGGAGTCTCAAAGCGGCTAACATTCTCCTTTCCCTTCCTCCCCCACAACAAACACTCTGGGAGGTGAGTGGGGCTGAGAGACTTCAGAGAATTGTGACTGGCCCAAGGTCACCCAGCAGCTGCATGTGGAGGAGCGGAGACGCGAACCCGGTTTCCCAGATTACGTGACTACCGCTCTTAACCACTACACCACACTGGCTCTCTTGTGATTTCTGGTGCTGCGGACATGTGCAGACGCGATTTCTGACGTCATGCTGCACCAGTCCGGCCCACGGACGATCTCCAGGGGAGTGATCCGGCCCATGGCCAGTAAACCTTGCCGACCCCTGGCAAAACTAAATCCAGGGGGTTTCCCTGTCTGGCCAAGTTTAATCAAACCTTAATTAATTCTAACTTTTACTAAATCTAGGAGCTGTGGGGAGGAGCTGCCACCCAGGAACTTAGGGGAATGAGCCCCCCTCCAAAACTCGTAACAATATGTTAAGTAACTCTTAGGGGGATACCCCCCCCAATGCCCAGTCTAGTGAGCACTCTTTGTTGCCATGGAAGGAGGACTGACTGCTTGGGAAGGGGAAATGGAAGAGGAAATAGAATGAAGTGCCTGGAACCCTGAACAGAAGCACTTCGCACTGCAACATTTTGTTGCAGGTGACACATGCATTCTTTCATCCTGTGATCTGTTAAACTAGAGGCTGATACTGGGTGTGCCCCCCTTGCTTTCAGAGATCAGGAAGCAGTTTGCAACAGGGATTGCTGTTTATCAATCCCGTTGTTAGACTAAAAAGAGGTGTTAAGGTTTCTGAACGTTTTCTTCTTTTTCCAGAAAATGCCAATGGTAAAGAGAGGAGACCATTTTTAAATCCACATAATAGACATTTCCTTTTGTTTATTACATTGCTGATAGTTTCTGTTTTCAACTTTTATTCTGTACCGCCCCAGCCCATTTTCACAACTAAGATAGGAGCCTTTGGATGTAGCAGCTCCGCCTAGTATGTGCTGTTATTGTTTCAATAAAATGAAGACCATTTTACTCATTTAGTCTATCATATAGTATGCTTTTATGTGCAAAGTTATACACAATGTTGTTTATGTTCTTAATGTCGCAAAGTAAGTTTGCATCTCATTTGCAGTTATTTGTTTCTTATGTTTCAGTCTCTCCCAACATTTCCATTTTTTGTGCCTTCAACATTTCTGAAAATCTTACATCTGTAGCCAAGGAAGAGAAAGGATTTTCCTGTGCTGGAAATCCTTTTCCTTCCAACCTCTCTTCACCACCATTAACCTTTTTGCTCTCAGGTCCCCATCCTTTACCTGTGTTGACACTGGGAGGAGATCTAGACTGTGCCTTGAATCTTTAATATTTTAATAAAAATAAAAATAGTTCTATGTTACAGCTTCATAGTTTACGTTTGATTTGATGCTTATTTGAATTTCTCTTTCTATAATAAACATGTAATAAACATATTCCATATAGTCGTTGCTAATAAACACTGGGATTACCAGTGCTGTACTTTATGAACGTTGATACAGAGTGAGCTCCACTTTTAAAAACCAGTCCCTTCTTCCATCTGTCTTCACAATAATTATCAGTTGTGAGTATTTTGGACATTATTTCCATTTTTACAGAAGCAAATTCTGAGTACAGCCGTCTCTGAAGACGGTTGTCCCACTTTTCATTGCTGCCAAGGGATGACGGAGGCTTTGAGAGAAAGGTTTCAGACTTAAAATCCTAAAGTGGTGGCTTTGTTATAGTGCCGTGCGAAGGAGGGGTTTTGGTGCTCTTCCTTTGGGGCGAGTGCAGGGTTGGGGAGGAAGCAATTATTGTCTCTTGCCCATGGGCCCATTGAAAAACCAACCTAGATTAGGTGACTTTAAAAGAGATTCAACACCATCCCCTGTGGATTAGACTATGTCTATCACTGTACCAGATTCCAAATGGAAAATTAATAGACCTGGCCCTGCCTGCAGGCTTGCAATTGAGAAAACTCAACACATGAGGGAGAAGGAAATGGGATAATGTGTCAAAAGTTAATTAGGAAAAACAGAGACTGCTGGCAGTGAAGGGGAGACTGATTCTTTACACCAGAGCTTTCCAAACTGTGTGACACGTTAGTGTGTTGGCGTGTCACACGAATGCTTCCCCGCTCTCTTCCCAGGGCTGGAAAGGGGTACGTTTACCTCTGGTTTGCTAGTAAAACTGAATTACTGTGTCACGAAATGATGCACGTCTAAAAAGTTTGTCAACAACATGAAAAGTTTGGAAAGCTCTGGTCTAGACGGACCAAAGGTCTGACTTGATGTGGGGAAGCTTCTTATGTTCTCAGCTGGATATTCACAGTTTGAATTCTACACAGGAAAGGACAAAGGGACAATGAAGCTTATTTTGATGCTGGGGAATTGTTCTTATTTTTGTTCCTATATATTTATTAAATTTGCTAGTCACCTTATCCTGCCCAGGGCAACCCAAAGCAACTTACAACCAACCGACCAATGAAACCAACAGTAAATCCCACATAAATACATTAAACTAAGAGGACAGAGAAATACATTAGAAACACCCCACCCTCTTCAAAAAGGCCACATATAGTTAAAGGCCAAATGCCTGATTATAGGGGAAAGTTTTTGTAACGAAGGTGCCAGGAAAGCCTCCCTAGGGAGAGTATCCTACGAGCAAGGATCCACGCCAGAAAAGGCCTGGTCTCGTGTTGTCAACCTCTGAAACTCTCATGGAGGGGGCACATGAAGAAGGACCTCAGAAGATGATCACAGGACTCGGGTTCATATGGGGAGAGATGGTCCTTGAGGTATTTTGGTTCTGAGCCATTTAAGGCTTTATAGGTCAAAACCAGCATTTGAATTGGGCCCAAAAATTAATTGGCACCAGTGCATAGTTCAGTTTAGGAAGCTCTAATGTAGTATTTCAGCACATAAAGAAAAAATGTGTGATAAAAATAGTATAAAATACTAAATATTAATGCAGCTCATTGAATAACCACTGCTATAGAGAAAGAACTTAGACTAAAGGTTATTGGTGACAGTGAATACAAAAAAATGTACATTATCAGTATTTAGGATGTTTGATGTAGGGAAGATTTAGGAAACTGAAACAAATAAATTGTATGTTCCCTCTTTAAATTGAGCTCCATGCCAAGTGTCAAGGAAAATTTAAATTGATTACTGGTATGGTTGCAGAAGGAAACTGTATCTATTGTATTTTATGCTTATAAATTGATAAGCTGGTAGACTGTGGCTTTTTCAATGCCTCTTGCCAAAACACAGCCATGAATGCAGGTGGTCTGCTACATGGATACCTGAGGTTTACAAAGGACTGTATATCTGTGTACTCTGTATCGGCAGTTTTTCAGGTTTTACCACTCTTCTTGGTCGCAGGATTTCTACCTTCATGTCATGGAGTCATTCCTTTGAGCACTAATATGATAGAAGCATTGTGAACTTAATTTTGGGGCATTTTGTTACCATTAGCATTTACTTTCATAATAATTTACCAAACATGGCATATGACAGATATTTTTAAAAATTCTGGTGGGTGGGAGGTATTGGGGCAGAGGGCAAGAGCACAGGGTGTATTCAGAGGTGGAGAATATTGCATTAGTTTTCTTGATTATAATGCTAACACTTCTCTCCTGTTTTCTAATGATTCTTTCACGCTGCAGTACCTGTTGTATTATGAATTTGTGGATTTTTAACCAATATACCAGCATGACATGCTGAATTTCATTCACACCCATGGCCATGGAGTGACACAACAATGAACAACCTTGGACAGTTTTCTATTCCCCCAGCCTTCTTCACACACATGCTTCTGTTGCCCCCATGCCCCCCCCTTGAAAACAGCAGGAAAGAACACTACGCTGACATACTGCCCAAAATTTCGTAACTTTGCCCCCCTTTATTTTTTGGGTTAAGGGGGATCAAATAACACAGAAATAAGTGCTAAACATGCACTATATCCCATTAGTTTTACAGAAGTGGCTTTTATGTCATATGAAAGCTATAATATGATGCAGCAATTAAGGAATGCTCAGGGTAATTGAATAAACTGCAGTGTGAATGCAGCCTAGGTTGGGTTTCAGAGCACATGTGTTAAAACTAATTTCTCCTGTTTCTGTCTCTCACGTGAGATGTGACCATTCACAGGTCTAGTGAGGGGCTATCTGTTCACAGAGCACTCCTTCCAGAAGTTAAAGAAGCTCTTACATTAGAGGGAAATCTCCTGACACCAACTACTGGTCTTGTCCAGGGCCTGTCATATATGGACTCTGTTGTACCTTCCTCTAAATTCTGGAGAGGAAGGGAATCCAGCTATCCCTGTTGTCCCTCCTGGTGATTACTTTTGTGGGGAAACACAGATAGATCCACAGGAGGCAGCGTGTTTGTGGGTCCCTGGATTGAACGGTGATCGCTTTTATTTTGACTGTTTGAAGCTGATGGCCGTCTTAACAAGAATTATTTAAAAGCAGCTTGCATTCCCAGTGGAATGCATGTAGCCAGACAACTGATCACCCAGTTGCCAGCAGTCTGAGGAATAAGGTAGGATGAAAGCGGACGCGGCACAGCTGCAGCGGCCTAATGAGGATTGGTGGCGGCAGCGAGTGTTGAGGCATGAGTATGAGACCCAGAGCTGTGCTACGTGTCAGAGGAGATGGAAGCAGCTCCAGTTGGATTTTATTATTCTATGTAAGTTACCTTGAAGCAGAGCAATCCCAAGACAGTTTGGCACCTGAGGCTATCCACAAGATGCGCACATACACACTGCCAGGGAAGAAGGGATGAGTGAAGATGTACATCAGAAACAAGGGTGGGAGGAGACCGGAAGCACCTTCTGTTCACCATGAGGCTGCTGTAGAGGTGGCATTGTGGAGACTGCCAGGAGGCAGCAGATCTGGCCTCCAAGGACTGTGTGGCAACTGTTGCTGCCACAGTGACAGCAGTAGGTGATGCGTTTGGCGGGGGCTGAATCTGCTGTCCCTGCCCATCCTGTCACCTGAGGTGGTTGTCTCACCCTGTCCTGCCTTGAAGGTCCTTCTGGATTGAAAGGTGAAGAGAAACAACTAACAAAAAAAAAGGCAGATGATGGTGGCTGCTCTAATGGAGAGCTTCTGTGGTGTAGTGCGATGAAAGTGCCAGACTAGGACTGGAGAGACCTGAGTTCAAATCTTCAGTCAGCCATTAGCTCACTGAGTTACCTAGGGCCAGTCAGCCCTAAGCTCATGGAAAACATTGCGTTACACAGTTCCCTTTACTTTCTTTAATCTAGATATCCACTAGACTGCAGCATTAAACCCCAATCTAACCATATTTGCTGCTGAAAACCTGTGTTTGTCAACTGTTTTTTTAAACTGCTCAAGCCTGTTATTCTCTGTGTCAAGCAAGAGTCACTTTTGCTTAATTTGTTAATCATTGTATTAAATCAGAAAATGATTTATCTAGATAGGGCATTTGAATATGTGCATGTTGTTCTAGTCCTACACAACTCCTCTACTCAGTTCATTGTTCTGGTGAGGTTTTAGGGTGGAGGTTTCTGGTTTCAGCTTCCAGGCATAAGGGCAGTTAAAGAATCCATTTAGCCAAACAGATTAGGCATATTTTCCATAGTTGCCACTGGTATCTAATTCAAAGCTTCAAACTGTAACTCTTTATTAAGTGATTCTTGAGTTTTCCAGATACAGTGGTCCCTCGGGTTACATATGCTTCAGGTTACAGACTCCGCTAACCCAGAAATAGTACCTCGGGTTAAGAACTTTGCTTCAGGATGAGAACAGAAATCGTTTTGTGGCAGCGCGGCAGCAGTGGGAGGCCCCATTATCTAAAGTGGTGCTTCAGGTTAAGAACAGTTTCAGGTTAAGAACGGACCTCCAGAACGAATTAAGTTCTTAACCAGCGGTATTGCTAATAATAATTAATAGTCTCTTGTGTTGACTAGTGCCTGGCTGGAATATTTTCTGGGACTCTTTTATAAGCCGCTCTGAGGTTCTCACACCATACATTTGCAGTGCTATCGTGTCACTTTAATAGTCACGGTTTCCTCCTAAGAATTCTGGGAAATGTAGTTTCTTATGGGCACTGAGAACTGTTAAGAGACTCCTATTCAGAGCTACAACTAATCCCTCTTCACAGGAAACTGGGGAAGTGTAGCGCTGTGAGGGGAATATGGGTCTCTCAATAGCTCTTGGCACCCTTAACAAACTACAGTTCCCAGGATTCTTTGGGGGAAGCCACTGTTAAAGTGATATAGTAATGCTTGGTGCAGATGTGGCCTTAATTGCTCCATAACTGCTTAAATGAAAAACCGTACACTCAAAAGCTTTCATTATCAGTAAATAATACAGCTACTTTAAAAACAATGGTTTCCCCCCCGTAATACTGATTATCCTGTGGATGTTAGTACCTAATATATGCACTGGCAGAGGAACAGGAGTGCGGAGGGCGCGGACTATTCCAGTAGGTTGCCATCGCGGTGGCTCCCCCAGACACATGTTGCCACCCACCTGCGCGCCGGGCGCCATGCCCCCACAGGCAGCGCATCATGCTCCCAGAACGTGTGCCACGCCCCTGGGATGCACGCCACGCCCCCGGGGGGCACCAGCCACACCCCGCCTGCTCTCCGTCCCTGGTAGCGTAGCATGCAGCTTCACCACTGAATATATGGCCCACATTTGATGGTGACAGTAAGTGGCAGCCCATTTGCCAAGATGGATTGTAAAGTTCAAAAAATAATAGTTTTGTAACATTATTGAATAGTATGAAGTAACCAATAAATTAATATTTTATTTCTTTGAGCATTATGCATTTCTGACCTTATTTCAATAATATAATTTATTTATTTATTGTAGACTCTCACAGAAGCTCAATTTAGCAAAGAAATAATTTATCATATTCAAAACAAAAAAAATTTGTGGGGTAGTGTGTTGCTTTTAGGCTGACACACACACACACATATACATATATATGTGTGTGTGTGTGTGTGTGTGTGTACACACACACACACATATATATATACACACACACACACACACAACACATACATACTGACATGGGAGTACCTTCCATTAATTCTTATATATGTTAGCTATGTAAATATAAGGGAATGCGGGTGGTGCTGTGGGTTAAACCACAGAGCCTAGGGCTTGCCAGTCAGAAGGTCATGCCAACCTAGCAGTTCGAAAGCACGTCAAAGTGCAAGTAGATAAATAGGTAACACTCTGGCGGGAAGGTAAACGGCGTTTCCTTGCGCTGCTCTGGTTTCACCAGAGGCAGCTTAGTCATGCTGGCCACATGAGCCGGAAAAACTGTCTGCGGACAAACGTCGGCTCCCTCGGCCAGTAAAGCGAGATGAGCATCGCAACCCCAGAGTTGTCTGCGACTGGACTGGTCAGGGGTCCCTTTACCTTTACCTTTTTATGTAAATATAAGCTCGGAAAATAGTTCAATTGTAGTATGTGCATAGTTCTTGTGTTTGCTTGTGGTTTTATTCATTATTATTAAAAAAACACTTTTACCACCCAATCCTGATTTCAGTGGGACAGTCTTAGATGAGGGTAAACATAAAATAACTCTTAAGAACTCAAAGTCTTGACATTTATTTATTTAATTGCATGCTGCTGTTTATTATTTTTGTTGTCTGACATAAATACCTTAGTTCTCTTATTCATTTGTTTTCCTTTAGGTGATTCTGATCCTTACCAAGTATTACCACAGTGATATGGGCAAAGTATTGGAGAGCTCTTTGTGGAGGTATGTTATTGTCTCATGCACTCAGTATGTGGTCAGATAGAGTCACATCCTGCTGTTTATTTCTTTTGTTCTCTTCAAAGAGCAGCTTGAAAAACTTGGAAAGACATTTAAAGGTTTGGAGCAATGGATACTCCTCTGATGTCACAATTTTAATAATAACTAGAGATTACAGGAGAGTATTTCTTTTTCAAGAGTGGAACCTATTTGTAAACTTCCAGAGCCTTAATTTTGTTCAGATCTCTTCTAGCCTTATTTTATCTTATTTATTTTAGTTGTGTAAATGGGCAAGTAAATTAGCTCAGGATGTGGTATGTGCAGTTTTGGGTGCGTTAGTTTGCTTTATAAGCATTTTTACAGCCTTTACATTTTGCATGTACCGTTCTGCACATGTTTACTCAAAAGTAAACCATACTGAACTCAATACTTTTTAACAGTGTTAAACACTGCAACCTTAATGATGATTAACCTTTAAAACCTTGATCAAATACATATATGCACACGCACACCCCACCTAATGCTTCTTAATGGATGTGATGAATTTCTTACTATATTCATGCCCTTTTGTTAGTCTATATTTAAATCATCCACTGATTTTAATGGGGGGAAATCTGCAAGAGATGACTGCAAGTTACTTAAGATTCCATTTACTTCAGTGTGATTCATACTCAGCAGCAGAGCATCCCTTCATGGCGCCCGGAGGGGGGGGGGCATGTGTTTGTGCACTGGGGGAAGTACACCATCTCAGTGCCCATTTATTTTATTTTGTTTTTTCTAACTCTTATTTATTGGTTTTTCACACAGAAAGAAAAAACTTTACAAATTTTAAGATGTACTGTAAATTACTTTATCCTTTGACTTCCCATTCTCCCCTTCCATGGTTTCCGTATTTACTCTTGAATGCTGCATATTTCGCATATACTATTCAATACATCAATTTTAACCTATTTATCTTAGTAATTAATGCTGTTGCTTGCATGCGATTTCATCTTGCTATAGTTAGTTCTTTAAATACTCAATAAAAGGTTTCTAGACCTCAAAGGATTTTTTCGTCATTTTGATCTCTAATATTTGCTGTTAATCTTGCCTGTTCCACATATTCTTCCTTTGTTGGAACTTCTTCTTTCCATCCCTGGGCATACAGTATTCGTGCTGCTGCTATGATATACATAAATGAGTTAACCAACTCTTTTGGTACATCATTATCTATAATTCCTATAAGAAAAGCTTCGGGTGTCTTGGGAATCATCAACCTGATCATCTTTTTAATTTCATTCTATATAATTTCCCAATAGCCTTTAACTATTTTTACAAGTCTACCACATTTAAGTGGCCATTTACATTTATTTGTTTACTACTGCCTTTTTGTAATTTTATACACCAGTCTGATGAGGGGGTGTGTGTAGAAGTAGAACTGACCGATCCCAACCCTTGCTGTGCTCAATCTACCCAGGCTGGAAGGCTGGAGAAAAAAAGAGCGGCTTAGATGTGTCATGTGGGCACATCTAACCCCCACCCCCAAAACATGGCTCTGTATGCCCTTTGTCCCCTCCTATCCCAGTTGGAGTACTTATGGCTCCGCTGGGCACTGGTGGCTTCCACAGTGGCAACAGATCTCTGCTCTGTCTGCAGATCTCCCTTTCCTCTCCGTCCCTCACCTGTGAGAGGGACAGCAGCAAACTCCTGTGGCTCTCTTCCAAGGCCCTAGGTGTACACCCTTAAGGATTTTGATGGGATTGCTGTTACTGTGGTGCAGATTTATTTTGTGATCTCATGTCTTTGTGCGTGCTGTTAGCATGCTATCAGAGCATTCTGCTACTGTTATTGGGGAGTGTTGTTTTGTGTGCAAGAGTGCCAACTTGAATAAAATATTGTGGGGGCCCAGATAAATGCTGCCCTGCATAATCACATAACACAGTGCGCACACACCATTTGTGTGGGAATGCCCATCAACTTTGTGGGGGCCCGGCCCCCTCAAATATTTTATTGTGGTGGCCGAAGCCCCCATCGTCCCTAGGAGTTGGGTCCTATGTTTGTGTATATGTCTCCGTGTATTTTAAAAAAATAATGTATGTGGTTTTTATGTAGTAATACTGTGCATTTTTTCCTTGGGCTTAGGTTTTAAAATATGCTGTAAGTCGGTCAGAGACATTTGTGCAATAAGCAACTAATAAATAATAACAATAATCTTAATGTTTCAATATCCTGTCTGGCTGCTGCAGTTTAATTGTTTTGTGACCGTGTGTTATTGGTTATAATTATGATGTTTCTATGTTGCTGCACATTTGTTTTGTGTATATGTTGCTGCGTAATTTAGAATATGATTTGTAAGCTGATTTTATTGTAAGAAAGTTTTCCTAAAAGGCAAGATACAAATTCATGAAGGAGATCAAATAATGGGCTTGGTCCAGAAACACTGGAGAAAATAAAAACATACTGTACTTCTTTTGGAACATGTGCTAAATGCTTATGCATCACTCACTGTCTCTGCTTTAGGCTTAACCCAGAAGAGGTTAAATCAAACCTCCTAGTGCAGGTGAGCCGCCTCTGATTTCCTGGGCTGAGCATCAGTTGGTTGGCTCCCATCCAGTCTATTATGGATTACTGATTATCATGCATGAGCAACACAGAAGTAACAAGATTTGTGGCAAAATACAACCTATGCTTCTGAAGGCATTTGCAGCATTTCTCTTAATTCTGTAATTTTATCAACATGGAAACACTGAGATTATGGTTGCTTGTTTTTAAAACCCCTGTGATTAAATTTTATAGGTACTATCAAAATGCCAGGCATGCTGAGAGGTTGTGGTAGAGGTTGGTGGAGTGTGTGGTGGGAGCCCATGAAGGGGTGCAAAGAGTCTTTCTGTGCGCTGTGGACAGAGACCCAGTTCTACCACTGCAGGGTCCTTCTCCACAGAGGCCATGCCCAGTGTCAAGGGCATTTTGTACAAGCACTGCCACATGTGCCACACACTTTTTTTTGGACATACAAGTAAATGAACGCCATCCACCTACATGGTAGAAAGTAAATGAATTGTTGGTGGGGGGACTTAATCACTGAACTGTGCTTCTTCTAACAGCTAGTCTACTTGCCCTTAGAATTCAGTGGGAACCATAAACATATTAAGAAAATAATGCACTTAGGACACAGTTGGAGTGGAGTCCCTGGGACCCAGTGAATTTGGCTGGAATTTAGCCTCATGCTAAGGAGCTAATTCTGTAATTTCTTCCAATGGGATGATCTCCCCTTCCCCATGTGTGCTGTTCTGGGGGTTCTCATTGCTGTGGAAGGTGGGATGATTAAAATATCCCCTCACACCCAGTTTAATATTCCACCATTCTTCAGCAGAGTTTCTTTCTTTCAGCAAAGTAAGCGGCTCACGTTTATGTCAAGCAAAGCTTTAATAATAAAGAAAATTGTAACACAATAACATACTATCTGAGGGAAACTAAAACAGCATCATAAGGCAGGAATGAGACAAGAATGAAGAATGACAGTTTGTCTCTCTAACTGAACTTAACTGAGCACACAAAGGGAGGGGCCAATTCCGGAGCAGAACACCAAAGCCACACCCACCAGATGCCAGACATTCTACTATTCGAATTAGGCCCCAGTGTTTTTCTAACACTCATGACCTTCTAGAGCAGATTTGGGGAGGCCTGGGGGTGGCACGAGGCAAGGAGAGAGAAAAGCCCCATTATGGGAGTCCTTGTGCTGGCTTTCACTAAAGGTACAAGGTAGTTGAATCCAGACCTTAATGTCGGAAAAGGGAGGCTGATTTGCTATTGCTTCAGGGTGTCTGTTATTAGGGCCCCAAGGGTCACATTACAGGGAGTTGTACAGGCATAAGACAACTGAATCCTTTTGTCTTTGTGTAGATGGCAATGACCTTTTCTGTGGCACTCCAGAGTTGTGCCTTAGCAGGGGCTTACACAAGAAAAAGATGGGGCGCGGGGACTGGGACAGGAAAAATATTACAGGGGAGGATGTGGTTTTGCCACTCCAGCCCCAAGGAAAGTCTGCTGGAAGGTAAGGTACAGAGTTGCCCTAGTTACTTCCACCATGGCTGGTGAGGGCTGGCAGACCTGGCTTCTCTAGTGGTGCCTCCTGTCTCTTTCCCTTCTTTATTTTTCCTCCTTCCAGCTGCTCCCCTCTGCTCCCCCCCCCATCCTGCCTGCAAGAGGGTTTTGTTCTTGAAGCTGCAGACTGGCTCTCCTTCTTTGATGAGTCGTCCTCCCAGCTGCCATCAGCTGCTCCTTGCCGCTTCATAATTGCAGTGCTGTGCAGCCGCCATGGGAGAAGCTCATTTTGTTTGCCAGCAAGGGTGCTGGCTTAAATACAACTTCCACCCTGTGTTCCTTGTTGCTGGGATGGAGCAGGCAGTGATATGTGACTGGAGCTGGCTGCGGTGTCCCTGAGATCAGGGCTCTCATTCTCCCCACCATCTTAAGTGAATGGATGCCATTCACCTTATTGGAGGGCAGGGGAATGAATGGCCACTGCCAGTGCTTTTTTCCTAAAAAAATGTTTAGGGGTACTCTCATTTTGGCTGCTCCCCCTCCCTCCCCCCAACCCCTGGACGAGGGTGGTGCTGAGAGGACAGGAAGGCCCCTGGTGGCGGTGGCTTTGGCGAGGAGGGGCCAGTGCTCGCTGGCTTACTCTAGCCCGGCAAGAGGAGGAGCAGCAGTGGTGGTGCCATCATCTTCACCACGGCTGCCCCAGACTCCCCTCTCCGGACACTGGTGGGGAGAATGATGGAGCTCCAGTCTGCGCTGCTACTGTGGAGACAGCTGGCATGTCAATCCGTCCATTGGTCGGTCGGTTGGGGCAACACAAAATGTTTAGGGGTATGCATACCCCTGCGCCCTCCAGAAAAAAAGCACTGGTCACTGCCAAACATATCTTTTGGGGACTTAGTTATACAGTGGTGCCTCGCAAGACGAAATTAATTCGTTCTGCGAGTTTTTTCGTCTTGCAAATTTTTCGTCTTGCGAAGCACGGTTTCCCAAAGTCTTCAAAATCACCAAAGTCTTCAAAAACCTCAAAAAAGGCTACCACACCGCATGCTATGAGTTGCTCCTCGAAGTCACCCTGGGTATTAACGGTTTTAAGAAAAAGGAAACAAACTTGCAAGACGTTTTCGGTTTTTCGTCTTGCGAAGCAAGCCCATAGGGAAATTTGTCTTGTGAAGCAACTCAAAAAACGAAAAACTCTTTTGTCTTGCGAGTTTTTCGTCTTGCGAGGTACCACTGTACAGCTGAAAGATAACATTTTAAGTGCACTTTAAGTGCATTATACAAATGTGACACTAGGTGGTGCAGGTGAGCTTATGGGGAATTCCATATATATTTTAAAATGTTTTTTTTAAAAAAAGCATTTTCACAGCTTTTTTATTTATGTGTAGATTCAGCCTCTGTGTAAATTAAAACTGACCATGAAGGTGGCAGCTTCAGGGGCTGTGGGCAGGCTCTGCTCCCACCCTTGTGGCACTCCTGTGGTTTCACTTTCTCTCTATGGCAGGAAGTTGCAGGCTGCGTGAGGCAGCAGCCTTGCCCTCTAGCTGTCCTGTGTGTGGGGGGGGGGGAGATATCTCTGCCTTCCTTGCTCCTTTCCACACCTCATCCACAAGAGCAATTCTCAGGCAGTGGATGCTGCTGGCGCTGCTGGAGAGAGAGGCCAGGGAGGAAGACTTGGACTCACCAGGGAGAGTCTCTTCTTGCTTCCTCACCTCAGCCATGGCAACAGCCCTCCGACTGGGCTGCCCTCACTCCGTATTGTGGAGGGAGGCTGGTTGTGGGCAGCTTTGAGAAAGCAGCAGCGCATCTGGAAAACCTGCTTCCCTCCCTTGCCTGTCTACACATTGTTCTGCTCTCAGTGGTTGATTTGCCTAAGGAAGAAGAAAAGAAGCAACGTTTAACACATAATGCCTTCTGCTGACCTGCAAGGGCATATAACAGGGCCCCGTAAGCAGGTAGACTTTGTATTTGTGGCAACCACAGGTGGAGAGTGTCCAAAATTATTTATTACATTGCCCGCTATACACAGAACCTAGGAGGCACTTTTCAAATCCCTTGTTTGTCCAGGAAAGCTGCCTCTCCCTGGTGGAGAGGGTTCCCTGGCTGCTCAGTGATGCTAATGCTCCAGTAACTTATAATGTGGCCCTCTTTGCACTGGCGGCAAGTAAGATCAGGAAGAAGAACCTGGACAAAATTGCAGTAAGGGAGATTCAGAGCTCTAAATAGGAAAATACTGTATGCTGTGTGGAGTCCCCATTCTATGTGTGAATCTTCATTTTATGATATTGATTATTCAGGCAGTGGCTCTGCTTTTTATATACAGTTATATAGATATTTCTTTTCCTGAAAGTGTTTGTATGGTTTTGTCATGACCTTTGGCTAGTGCAATAAAGCTTATTTACCCTAACTAGAAAAAATTAAACAAGAAAACTTTTAACACACAAAGTTTTCTTTTTAATATATTTGGTGGTTGGGAGACTCTCCTGGCCCTAATTATTGCTTTTTATTTTAGAAAAGTAGGGAGGACTTTAAAGGTTTGGGTTTCATTGCATCCTCCAAAATTCAAGGGTTCTTGGTTTATACAAGAATTTCCATGGTAGTTTCTAAACTGCCAACAGATTTAAAAAGAAAGTGTTCTCAGGCTCTCAGTAGATGGCAGAATTGATATCAGGCCTATTCAGGGAGGTGCCATGGTGATAAACTGGTGTTGGAAGCTGAGAGGAAACAAAATGCCAGTGTTCTGTTAAGCTTCTGCAGATTTAGCCAGCTGCCACTAAGTGCTGTGGGGACAAACAAATTAAGAATGCCACAGATTAAAAACAAAGCATTGTCTATGTACGGACCTGGTTAAATTGCTAAGGATGGTGCTCCCTCCATGCATGTGTTTGTGGTTTTTGAAAGCAACAGCAACCTAAAATGATGTTCTCCTAGCAAGGTGCCCACCAATGTGCATCAAAATATGGCCACAATGATAAATTATAGCTGAATGGGTAAACGAGTGGTCACCTCAGCGGCCATTCCCTGTTGTTTTAACCGCCTCCTGCCTTGGCCTTGTTTATTGGAAGGGACAAGGTTCTACTCCTCTGACCTAAAGGATCATGTTTGCTGTCTGGGGACCCAGATAAATGTCACTGAAGGCCCAGAGACGGTTGTGACGCAATGTGCCTTCCACCAACGGAGGCTGATGTGACAGCTGCTCCTCCTCCCAAGTAGAGGTAGCTCAGCCACAGTGATCCACACTTGGGTATCTTCAGATTAATGACCACCAATGCTAGTGGCCAAAGAGCACCTTAAACCTAGGTTACGGTCGCCTCAAAGGAATGTCTGTTTTCAGGGGGTCGGACTGGATGACCCTTGGTACCGCCCAGCACTACAATTCTATCATTCTATGATCTCAACTACATTGCTTGACTGGAGCTTACACTTACAACAATTCACTTGTCCCGGTATGCAAGAATGAGAAACACACACAGTAGAAATGGACATGGTATTACGATTCACAGAGAGACTATGCTGCTGTGGACAGAGTCATAGAATCATAGAATTGTAAAGTCCGAAGGGACCCCAAGTCATCTAGTCCAACCCTCTGCAGTGCAGGAATCTCAGCTAAAGCATCCCTGACCGATGGCCATCCAAAATTTGCTTAAAAACCTCCAATGGAGAGTCCACCACCTCCTGAAGGAGACCATTCCACAGTCAAACAGCTCTTACTGTACTGTCAGAAAGTTTTTTCTGATGTTTAGTTGGAATCTCCTGTCTTGTAACTTGAAGCCATTTGTTCAAGTCCCAGGAGCAGGAGAAAACAAGCTTGTTCCCTCTTCCATGTGGCAGCCTTGAGACATTTGAAGATTCATATAGAACCAGTTGTGCATGTTCTTTTGCACTGCCGCTTGCATCAGACGATTCAGTCTAGTTCATTAATCATTTGGTTGTTAGCAGGGAATGGCAGTCAGATGTATGCAAGGTGACCTTCCTAATGTTTACTTGGGATGGGGATAAGATGGAGATAGTAGCCAGGTTGCTGCAAAACACAACAGTATTTTAATTGTTAGATGCAGATTCTGCTAATTGGTTTTATTGTACTGAACCTTTCAGAATCTTGTCCATATGCCAAAAAAGGTTTGAGATTGACTAAGATTGATTGATCGAAATGGTATTAACTATGGGCTAAGGCAGAAGTTTTTAAACTATGGTCTGTGAGTTCCATTTGGGAGGCCGGTGGAAAGGCTGCAACAGAGTGAAATTTATCTGTACTCAGCTCCGCACTTACGTTCCTTGATATGATGATGGAGGACAGAATTATTAAAAGGTTAGCAAGGCCCTAGACCAGGCCTCATGTTTCTCATAATGCATTGGATGATGATGGGGAAAGTGTCTTATTTTTCACATCCCTGTACAAGATAGGATTTTCATCACTTGTCACCCTCAAATCCGAATACAGAAATGGGAGGACTGCTGAGCCCAACCCAAGGCTAAAGCTGACAAAGATTACACCTGACGTTTGCTCACAAAAACCTCTGAGCTGCGTCACCAAGGAAGTGCCACCACACTTGACGAAATGCTTCCCACCGGTGCCATCTGGTGCCAGGTGTGGATTGGGGCACAGGGCCACATGTGCCAAGTTGGAAGGAGGGGCGCTGTTGGCAGGCCGTCCTGCACGCACTTAGCCAACCTGCCTGAATCTCGGCAGTGTTTCCTTCCAAGTCAGGGTGTCCAGAGTGGGCTGCCTGGACTTCTCTGCTCCTGGGACGGGGAGGGAGAGCAGCATTTGCGAGAAGCTTCCTCGCCTTTCATTCTCTGAGGGGAGAGGCGCCACCACTGTGCGCCCACCTCTCTGCCGCCACCACCACCATGCAGCTTCTTCCCTGGCCCTGCCCACCCCCCCACCCCCCACTGATGAGGTCCTGGGTTCAGGCTCCGTCCTCCTGACAGTGCCTCTGCGTGCCCGCGTGGCTCCTGTCTGCCTCTTCACCTAGTTTTGGGGAGCTCTTTGTTTTTCACTGCCTTAGAAAATTGGGGCCACCTCACTTTTCACCCTAAAAGCCAGTTCACTTCTGAACCACTTTAAAAGCACCTGTAGAAACCTGGGGAGATTTTACTTCTTTATTCCATTGTGAGAACCATCCATTTATTTCTACTCTTTGCATCCAGTTCTAATTAAACCAGCTACTAATCCATAAGTGGACCTTCCCTTTTATCGTGTGATAAAGTGCAGTTTAGGAGCCTTCAATGAGGATTTTATCAAAAGCTTTTTAAAGGTCCAAGTACTCTGCCTGCTGAATCACCCCTATCCACATTCTGTTTGATATTTTCAAAGAGCTCTGAAAGGTTAGTCAGAAGCCACACTGAGTCTTCTTTAGCAAGGCTTGTTCTTTTATGTCTGCCGTTCTCCAAGCTGGGGACCTCCAGATATTTCTAGACTACCACTACCCTGACCATTAGTTGGTTCAGGAGAAAAATATATAGAAAGGAGAATCCCTAAAGGCCAAGGTCCAAGTTTGGGGCAAGTGCCCTTTGGTGTGAGAGCCCTAGCAGAGATTTAAAATCACAAAATATGCAGCAAAGTGAAGCATAGAAACATAGGTGTTTAGACCTTTAAAATATGTGCCCTTTAAAGTGAGTTCCAAAATGTCCTCTTAAAAAGCCCCCCCCCCAAGTTTCCCTCTTCCCTCTTCCCCCAGCATAGGAAAAGACATTTGGTAATTTTAAAAATATGTTACTTACAATCTTTCCAAAGTTCAGATTCATGTGCTTCAGAAAAGAGGTTGCACAGGCAATAAAACTTCACTTAGTTACAAAGTGGTGAAAGTTCCTAAATTATTGATATAGGAACTCAAGAATGGCTGGTGAGAGCCATATAGCTGAGCTGGAACAACCAGCTCTAACATCTTCAAACTTTGAGTTTCTCAGGTAGACTGGAGGTGAACAATAGGCTTGATTACCTATTTCCTCCCAAGGTGAGAGGAAGTGACCTAGACTAAGCCCGGCAAGGCAGCTTACTCTATGGCAGTGTTTCCCAAACGTTTTTGGGCAACGGCACACCTGTTTACTGAAAAAAAATCTCGCGGCACACCACCATTAAAGCCCCGCCCCGTGACGTCAGCGCGCAGCGTCACGCCGGGAGGGACGCACAAAAGTGAAAGTTTTTTCCCTCCCCCTTGCTGGGGAACCTCCAAGCTTTGGGCAGGCAGGCAGGCAGAGCTGGGAAGGGGGTTTCCAGGGGACACGGCAGCTCCTCGAAAGGCTTCTCTCAGCTGCGCTCAATCCTCCTCGGAGAGGATTTCCCCTCCGGTCCCATGCCTTCGTTTGGGGCATCGCTCCGGCTGCTCACTCTCCCGCCGCGCAGGAGCGATGCCTCTCTCTGGCTCTCCCTCCGCGCAGGCTGAGGGAGGGAGGGAGGTGCGCGTGTGACCCGTCTCTGCTGGGAGACCAAACCCAGTGAGGCAGAGTCGCGCGGAGGCGCCCAGGCAGCGCTGCCGGCTGCGAGGAGGAGCGCCAGGCAGCAGCAGGAGGCGCGGCCTCTCCTCGCCGCCGCCGCCCCGCCTCTCGCCGCCCGACTCGCCCGCCTCCCTCCAGGCATCTCGCGGCACACGAGGCAACGTCTCACGGCACACTCGTGTGCCGCGGAACACCGGTTGGGAAACACTGCTCTATGGCAAGGGTGGCCAACTCGCAAGAGACTGCATTCTACACACAGATTCAGGTCAAAGTTGTTGAGCTTTTTTAATAGGGAGGTGAAAAGCCTCCAATTTTTGAGAATTTGAGCCTAAGATCAAGGGAGAAAGGGGAACAGCCACTCATCAAAAGATCACTGCGGAAACAAACAGCCTCACTGAGTAAACTCCGTCTTCCGTTCTGCAGATTGTGCAACAATGGAGGGCAGGAGGAGGGGGCGGGTTCTGTTTTACCAGTGCTAAGGAAAGGGACCCAGCAATCGACCGCGATCTACCAAAACCTCACTGGGTCTACCAGTGATCCCTCGTGATCAACCTGTTGGACATCCCTGCTCTATGGTATTAACCACATCATGCACTAATTAGACTTAAGCATGTTGGGACGCGGGTGGCACTGTGGGTTAAACCACAGAGCCTAGGGCTTGCCGATCAGAAGGTCGGCGGTTCGAATCCCTGAGACAGGGTGAGCTCCCGTAACTCGGTCCCTGCTCCTGCCAACCTAGCAGTTCAAAAGCACGTCAAAAGTGCAAGTAGATAAATAGGTACCGCTCCGGCGGGAAGGTAAACGGCATTTCCGTGCACTGCTCTGGTTTCATCAGAAGTGGCTTAGTAGTCATGCTGGCCACATGACCCAAAAAAACTGTCTGCGGACAAATATCTGCTCCTTCAGCCAGTAAAGCAAGATGAGCGCTGCAACCCCAGAGTCGTTCGCGACTGGACTTCACTGTCAGGGGTCCTTTACCTTTACCTTTTTTTGTTGGTTTTATGAGACTGGTTATCCAACACCATGTGGGCTGAACTAGGGCTGATAGGCATTGTAGTCCAAGCATCTAGAAAGGCTGGAAAAGGCTGTTCTGTATGATTGATAACTTTATATTTAACCATGCTTTCCTCCAATTTACAAGGATCAGAAGTTATGCTCATGGTCCTAGATCTTTCTTTTAAAATTGGTGGTATATGCACTACTTTGCAATCGTCCGGTATGGACAATTTAGGGACAGCTTACATATTTTTGTTACAAGATCAGCAATTTCACAGCTTACCCAGGGAGTTTCACTTGGCATCTATCATTACGTCTTTTTAGCACCATGCAACGAGAACTCTTAAAAGCCCAAGTGAATTGGATTTATTCTTCCGCTACAATTTTATTTTTGCTTTTTCTAGTCTGCTGTTTTTACTGTTCGTATGTGTTTTTATCAGTTTTATCTGATTCGTTAGTTGTCTTGGGAGTGATAATACTGAAAGGCAGTTTTCAAAACACCTGATAAATAATAAATAGCATTGACACGATTACCTCACAGGCTTTGATTTCCTGCAAGGAACTGTAAAGTGTGAGTTCAAGGGCGTGGGGGGCATAAGTGCTGGGGAAGACCACTATCAGCTGCAGTACCAATTGGGACAGAATTAGTAACCTTTCCCGCCACAGCTCTATGTATCAGCATTGTGGAGTGTAGTTGTTGGGGCATTTTGCCAGCCATCTATATATGAGAATATCTGTGAGTACATTAGAGCAAGGCTTTCATGCACATTTCTTTGGCACAAATGTGGTTTGTTTTTGTTTGTTTTAAATACATTATGATATACAAAAAAGGGTGTACAATGGAAGGAAACTTTATTTAAGATGTGCAGTATAGATCCTTTAATAGCTGTATACATGAGATAAGGGCTGGGGTCCAGAGTTCCTGTGCTCATGTTCTGCTTGACCCCATTTATAGTAAATGCCCCCCCCCGCATGTCCAAATGGTATTTGTGGAATGCGTACCCCTTTCTCTCTTGCCTCATTCCCATAGAAATACCACATTTCCTGTTTTTTGGAACAGACAGATAAACACAGAGAATAAAGTGGTATTAATTGTGTGGGAAAGGATTGTGATATTTTTGATAGGATTATTTTTCATGAAGATTTTAGTATATTGGAAGTGCCAAAGGAAATACGATACATGCTGGCTGGTTGTTTGCCTTTCCTATTCCTCTGCTTCAAGCTGGTAACTTGAAGCTTCTACAAATCAATTTTCATACTTGTGGAACGGCTTCCTGGTTGCCAGTTTCTCATCAAACATTTCTGTTGTTGGATGCTGACATATGTGGCCTGACCGTCCTATGAACTTTGTAAGAATTCAGTCATAATTATTCTGCTTCATTCAATGTCTACAGCAACAATTTGCCACAGTATAGTATGCTTGATGTCAGAACTGCTCACAGATTTTCATTTTCTATTCACCTTTTTATTATATTTTTTTTACAAAGCAAGTGCCATAAAGCAAGCACTGTCTCCTCAGTATTAGACATTTGAAATAGGGTTCTTGTTTAATAGCCAAGTGGGTAGCTTGCTCATTTGTGGCACCCCTGCTGTGGGACTCCCACCCAAGGAGGCTTTTGTTTTATTGTCTTTTAGGTGTCAGATGAAGAAGACATCTCATTCTCTTAGGCATTTTAATTGCTTTGATGTTGGATAGTATGGGGGAGCTGCTATATTTTAAAACACAAATTCTTTGCTTTTAAAATAGGTATTTTAAATGTATATCATGCTAATTCTGTTGTTTGTTTATTGCCTCTAAATAATTTACTGTATTTTATTATTGTCCTACTGTAGATTACACTGTAAAGCAATTTTGTACCATGGCATAGAAATGCTCTTAAATAAACAAACAAGGAAGCAAATGTGAACTCCCAGAAGGGAGGTTTGTGCTCAGAGGCCATCACCATGTGGGGCATTCCAGGGGCACGTTGGGGGAGCACTTTGGACCCTCCAGAACTGGAACCCCCTCTTCCCCTGACACTCGCGGGCTGAAAAATGTATGCTTGCCTTGGAGCTGGTGCAGTTGTTTTCTCTCCCATTAGAGTCTATAAGGGGAGAATTTTCTGAGAGGGCTAACTGGTGGAGGGGGACACCTGGAAAATCCGCCCCTGCCCCTCCCTTCCTAGCTGGTGTGAGTTGGCAGGGCCTAGGGAGTGACAGTTTATCTTCCACATAATTCCAGCACCACCACCACGGCCGTAGGATTCCTCTGTCCATAAATAATTGTGAAGGTAAAATATGTATCTGAGTGAAGAAAGGAGGCAGTTAAGGCACCATAGGTGAAGAATTAAGACCTCAGCAATAACTTTCCACTCATTTCTGGCTTATCATAAATATAAAACCCAGTTTCATTTCTTGGCAACTTTGGACTTTCAGGGTGGCTAATGGAGCAAAGTTGTAACACCTCCTTTTGTGGCATCTTTGAGTAGCTTCTCCAAGAGAAATTATACAGGACCATTCTCTACATGTTCTCTATTAGTGATCTCATCAAAACTTGCAGCTTTCAATATTGGACATACACTGTTGATATCTAGCTCTTAAGCCCTGCCTCATAACTTTCTCCCTCTTTCCAGTTGTGTAACTTCACCTGCCTGCTTGCTATTTCTTACAGGATCTAAAGGTGTGGACACATCCAGAGATTACATTTGCTCTGCTTGTTGCTCTATGGCATTGCTGAGCCAGAGTTAAGTGATCAGCCAATATGCCTATAATTCTTTTCTCTGTTGAGCCCTTAGCCAGCAACAAAAAATGTGCTATTTTCTCTGCGTACATCTTATATTACTGAATTTAATTAGTATTATTCCACAAATTTGAGATCAACCAATTCATCCTGTGCAATTTCCTAATAATCTGTATTAACAATGGCTTGGGATTGCTGTCATCTAATGGTTAGATTCTAACCAAAACATTTCTCCTCAGCCCCCAGGCTTCTGTAAAATATGCAAATATTTAATAAAGTGGGCCCCATCACTGATTACATCCACTGCTTTCTTTTCTTCAACTGTACTGTTTGCTTTTAAGCAAAACCCTAAAAAGTCCCTTTAATACATATTTGACATGCCTCTTTTAAAGCAGAAATAATAGTTTCTTACATCATATGTAACCAAATGTTCTGTGAAATTTTAAACTGGTTCAATCTGCTGAATTTAATTTTATCTGGAAAACCATCTACCTTCTAAAAAAAGGATATCAGATTAGCTTTAGTAGCCCCTGTAATGCCTTGCAGCTGTTTTCCTTATCTGTCTCTGGCTCTGATTCAGAATTGCTAACAAGTAAAAAGGCAGAATGAAACCCAGCCTCAGCAACATAGAGGGTAGGATCCAATGTACTGTAAGCAGGGATCCCCTCCTGCAACAGGACTCTCCCCCCCCACAGCAGATCCCATGTGCCCCCCCCCATCTGGATGGGGACCCTATGGATCAGATTTTGGGGTTGCATGAAAGGGTGGGGAAATGCAACCAGACTCACGATTTCACCAGTGTCTACTGGTGGTTCCAGTAATTCCTGCCTTGATGGATGGAGGGAACGTCTCTCCTTTGTCTGAGTGGCAGCAGGGGAGTTGGGCATCACAATCTCCTGGATCTGACTTTCATTCTGCAGTACCAGCAAACTTTATGGGAAGAGGAAATGCTTTGTTTTTGGCCTATCTCCCTTCTCAGTCAAACCTAACATGGGTTGGCATAGTGCAGATGCATACATCTTAAGTATTAAAATGATTAAAACTGTTGAGCATTTAAAGTACATCCACAGGTTCTTTCATCTTCACCGGGCCTTTTGAACGCATTCACCCCATTTGATCTCTTTCTTTCTGTTTCTCCTACATGACCCTTAAGTGGCTTTTTACTCAGTCAGGGTGTTATGCTAATGCAACCACTACATTGGCCAGGATAGTAATTTTGTATCACAAATATTTCTCTCCTGATTTTTCTTTGATATTAAGCAGCAAAGATAAACCCTGTGGATAAATACACTTAAAGATTATTACTTATCCAATTTGGTATGGGACCTGTGCTTCCTATGCAAATTGCTTATAATCATTGCACAGTTGATTGAAAGAAGTTCCACATGCTTTTCTGTATATACAGTATCACCTACCTCTCTAGTTGTTTTAGCTTCTCAACATTGGTCCTGTTGAAATTAAATACTTCAGTTACTCTTCTAATTCCAGCTACCTACCCACCTAAATTTTGCTAGAAAATAGTGATGTCCCTCCCTTTCATTTTTAGAATAGAATTGAGACTGTGTTGTTAAGAACAATTTGATTCCTCACTAGTCTTCCAATCTGGGTTGGGAGAGGAGCAAAGTTGCTCCGTTAACTCTCCCTCCTGATCACCCTTTTTACTACTACTACTACTACTACTACTAATGTATTATTTATTATTTATACTTCACCTATCTGGCTGATATATTGGTAGCAACATGTATACAGAACCAAACACCATCCATGGCATTCAGTTATATACATTTGAACATATATATGCGAATCTGAATTGAGTAAAACAGGGCTAGGAACAGCCTGCAGTTACTTGGATTATTAATATCAATCCAAGGCACTGCTACATCTTTTCAGACACAGGAATAACCTGTGGGAGTCATCCAGTAGCTCTGCAATTTAATAAGAGAAGCAGCCCTTAGATTATCACTATTTTGGGTCCTGTCAAAAGACGACATTGTCTTATCCCCCCTCCCACTCTCTCTAGCTGTGGAAAGCTGAGGGCAGCATTCTTGCATTTATTTTATTACCTAATAGAGGATGTAGATCTTCAGACACAAGACAGCTGTGGTATTGTGCTTAATTTGTCTGGGAAAAAATTATGTTGAAGCTGAGGAGCTGAGAGTTAACCACGCTGTTTCCCGCCACACCCCCCTAGGCCTGACCTGGTGGTGGAGTTGCTGCAGCCAGGCGCAAACCCCACAGCCAAAGCACAGCTCCTTCTTGTGTGGAGCCAGGCTCCAGTGAAGGTCCCTGCCGTGGAGGTGCCTGTTTGTGCCCCCTCACAAAATTGCGCCCTGGGACATGGCCCCCATGTGCCCCCCCCCACTAAGCCTCTGATGACTTGCCCATCGGATCATGTTTTTATTAAAGGGCAGGTGAATGTTGAACAATGTTGCTCTCAGGGAACACTCAACAGTTTTTCAATCAGTGGGGATGTCTTTTGAAGATTGTTCAGAAACAGCACTGGATTCAGAATATAACAATTGTTAACTGGAACTGACCTTTGAAGGCACATAATGGCAGTTTTCAAAGAACGCTGACTGTTAGTTTTCTGGGCCAAGTTCAAAGTTTTTGAGTTTGAACATCCACAGTGAGTTGGATCAGGGCGTCTTACAGATCTGCTCTTGAATATACGGCCATGTGTATTACGATGGTCCCATGTGCAGGAGGCAGTCTTCCTGCTGCCTTCTGAAAGTGAGCTGAGAACCCGCCTCTTGGCGCTTGCCCCCTTATTGTGGAATTCATGCCTTAAAGAGCTGCTCTCAGTATGTGGCTGCTTAGGTAGACATTTGCATCTGGATATGCTTCTAGATGTTGACTTTGATTTCTAAGAATTTTAACTGGCTCCGAGTTTTGTTTTTATTTCAGTGTTCCTTTTAAAATTGTTTTAAGACCACCTTGAGCATTTCTAGTTACTAAGTGAGATAAAAGTATTCAAATAAATACAAAAATAAATTCAGAAATGTTCCAGATTTTACTTTTTCTATGCCTGTAGCTTCAGGTGCACCACAATTTTGCTTTCAAATCATTCAGCTATTCATTAGTTGCTTGTCCGCTCCCCCTGCCCCCACCCCAAAAAGTGGCCTGTTGTTTTGCAGGCAGGCTTTTCAAATGCCTTCACTGTTTTCAGTATCCAAGAATAAAGCTCAAGGTTGCACAACAGGAAGGGCAAAGGAGGAAGACTTGATGTGATTCAAACTGTGCGGGAAGAAATTAAAGCTCAACTGCTTTGAAAGATGGATGCCTCTCAGTAGGAACTGAAAGAGGAATTACATGTAAGAACAGAAAATTGAGATGGGTTGCTAGGAAACTGATAAATGAACTGGAAGATAGGTTGAGAGGAAAAATAGAACAACAGATGGAACCTGTCTTTAGTGTCACATAGACTGACAGTCATTCCCATGTAGCTGAAGGAGTATGAAATGTCGCAACTAAGCAATGTGATGGTGAATTACCTCCTTCCCTACTGCTCTACATGCTGTCTAATTATATAATACATTGTCATTATTGCTGTTTATAAATAAACAAAAATAGAAAATGAAGCTATTGCCATTTCCGACTGAATTAGGGTAGCAAGACATAATTAGATCCCTTAATCTAGAATCCAAAGTCTCCAAGTTTAGAGCAGTCAGCAAGACTGCTTTGATGACAGATGACACTCTTCTACTCTCACTCTGCAATCCTGGAGAGGGTGCTTGGGGTGACTGTGTCAAAAGCCCAATGATCTCCACTGTTACAAAATGGAAAGGGCTTCAACAGGGTCCTCTGCCCTATGTGCTGGAAAGCCCCCAAGAGCATTCAGGAATCCATTGGATTCCATTAGTCTCTGAAACTGAACCATCTGGATTGATGGTGGTGCTTGGCCACTTAGATTTTTCTTACAGCTTTGACATTTTTTTTTAATATTAAGTGGTTTATAAATGCTTTTATGAAGAAATAAGGAACCAGGAGAAACCAGAAAGTTCACATGTGCTTTAAATGTATGTCTGTGCAGCTTATATTAAAGGACTCAGATGGGAGCAAATTTTCTGTTGGAACAGGGACTTGTGCCTCCACTGGAATCCGAGTTGTAACTGTGTGTCCTGTATCCTCTATTAGGCTCAGGGTGCCAATGGGTATGACTGATTTCTTTGGTTCACCCTCCTTATGTGGTTTTATGACACTTGCTAGTATCTCTCAGGTTGCTGGAAAAGCCTGCTGTCTCTTATCCAACACTGTAATCAGAAGCTGGCAAACTTACTTGTCAGTAATTAATTTTATTGCCCAGCAACCAGGGAGTCAGCATCCATCACATCCATCAGATAAGCAGGTCAGTTGCAGAAGCTAAAGTTCTGTGCTCTCTCCCCCTTATTTATACCTCCCTCCTTGCATTTTTTTGCTGTGACTCAGCTTTTCTTAATTGTCCTCACCTTTTCACGACACTTCATTCCTTCGCTGAAAGAGGGAGGAGAAGAAGCTGAATCAGGACTGTATTGCGAAGCAGGAGACCCAGCTCCTTCTCCATCTCTCTCAGCGTCTGTGGCCACCTGAAGCCTCTCCCTTCCCCCTCACTCTCTGATGATGAGTCCTCCCTGTCCCACCACACTGAACCTGGTTCAAAGTCCCCTTCCCCCTCAGGTGCCTCCTGAACCACTGGCTGCCACCACTCTCCCTCATCTACCCAGTCCCTGACAGTGTGTCTCTCCAATCATAAAAAAATCTGGAAAAAGAAACCATAGTTAAAGGGCTAAAGTAGTAATAGTTACACAGAGGAGGAATCTTGTTAATGCCTTCATGGGGAGGGGGGGAGAGATTATGCTCTTATTGATACAAACGTATCTAGAGGTCAGTCTCCTAAAAAATCAGAGGCAGAGAGCAATTTTGATGTTCTCAAACATCATCTCTTATACAGTGGTACCTTGGGTTACAACCACCTTGGGTTACAAACACTTCAGGTTATAGACTCTGCTAACCCAGAAGTAGTACCTCGGGTTGAGAACTTTGCCCCAGAAATCGCGCCGCAGCGGGAGGCCCCATTAGCAAAAGCGCGCCTCAGGTTAAGAACGGTTTCGGATTAAGAACGGATCTCCGGAACGAATTCAGTTCGTAATCAGAGGTACCACTGTACAGTACACTACTAATCTATTCATGTGAGTACAAAATAACCAGTCAGTTACCACAATTGCAGCAATCTTCCCTATGACAGTTACACAATTGCAACACACTATCATCATTCTTAAGTCACTTGGAGATACTTGGATTCTTCTGACTAGCCAACCCTAACCATCTCATAATGTGTGGATACATGTAACCATCTTTCAGTGTCTCCTTTGATTGTCTTCTATTAGTGGTCTGCCAGCATCTGCTTTCAGTTACCTATGTTAATATTTTTGTTCTCATCTTGACCTAGGACTTAGTGTAACTTCTATGCTTGATTGATCTTCTAGCGTTTAGTACACCACCGTCATAGCGTAGCTGTTTACATTCCATTCCTTCAGTATTCTTTCACTGTTATCAGTAGACAAGCTATGCACAGCTTCTACCTTTTCTGTTAGGCCAGGGGGTTTCAACTTGGTCCCTAACACCCACTAGTGGGTGTTTCAGGATTCTAGGTGGGTGGTAGGAGTTGTACGGCAGCCTCCAAGGATTATGAAACACGTGTTTGTTGAGGAGCATGTGCCACTATATCAAGATTCAGAGGCATCCTTGATGTAGCTTCATTGTAATACTGTACACATTCACATCCCGATAGAGACAATACGGAGGCACTTACTCAGCTACCTGTGTTGCCATTATGATATGGTGTGGCATGTGTGCTTGAATTAGCAGAGCTACTCAGTGTGCTAAAGTGTCTGGATGCCGTGCACACAAAAAATCAATTCCAAAAAAAAATCTACAAAAGCCGCCTTGCAACAAAGTAGGAATATGAGCACTTGGAAACTTCTAGGATGTAAGGGGTATGAAGGTTGCCTTAAGCATCCACTTCTATTAAAAAGGCAACACGAACATATAGTATGCTGGTGTGCAACCTAAATAAAAAGCAACTGAAGATGATTTGCAATAAATGATTTCCACAAGAAGACATGCTTCGATATTCTGAGCAAATGAAATGGAAATGGCAAGAATCATTTTGGCTCAGTCCTATTGCCCATCAGCACTGGACTGACTTTCTCTCTGTGCTGGCAGATCTGAGCCTCTCCACTGAGCACAGAGCCACCTCCTAGGGGCTGTGGGGGCTTTGCCCCCCACAACAAAATATTTTAGGCGGCTGGAACCCCACAAAGTTGATGGGCATTCCCATTCAAATTGTGTGTGTGCACTGCATCGTGTAATTGATTATGCAGGGCGGGGCTTACCTGGGCCCCCACAATATTTTATTCAAGTTTGCACCCCTGCCACTAAACAGTATTTTATGGGCATTGTACCATTAACGGTCTGATACTTTTCCTCTTCCATGCTCTGAGGCCTAAAAAAACCCCAACAAGTGTGCAGGCGGACAAGTGAACTGACTAATTATACCAATTAGGATGCCCCTTGGTTTCTTTTGGTTACATGTGACTGAGGAGAACAGCAATCAATGTCATTTTGACTTAGTGTTTGGGAATATATAAGGAATCTGAAGGTGTTTTGAGAAGCTGTTGTAAAATGTACGTTAGGCATGCTGTCATGTCCAATTTTCCTTCACAAGTTCTAGTTTCTGTGCTGCTGAAAAAATGCTTAAAATTCTGTTATTGAATTCATTTATTTTTCAAACCCTTTAACCGCTAAGGAGAGCCAAGTGAGAAACAACTGAATGGTTAAAAAAACAAAACAATCTAGGTTTCTCTTGCATGTCAAGGGCTGTGAAATGAATCTTCACAATCATAGCTATCTTTCAGATGTTGACGTTAATGCATAATTATTTTTACAAGATTATTATTTCCATGGTGACTTTACCATCTTCCCCTGTGATCCTATTTATGAGATTTCTTACCTGCCCTTAACTGCAAGGTCCCAGGATGGGTTCCACAAATGTAATATACAATCATAAAACCAGATAAACCAGCTATAATTATAAAAAAGTAAAACTTTTACAGTCAGAACAGAACAGTATAAATTCAACAAAATTGGTATGTCCCACAAAATAAAATATTTTAACTGACAGAAACCAAGGTAAAGAGAGATGTTTTGACATTTGGTGAAAGCTCAATGTACCACTGTGGGGAGTGGGTTTGCCACAGAGAAAGCTTACAATACTGAGGGTGGCAGAACTAGCATGAGACCCCCCTCAGTTTTAGCACCCAAGAAGGTCAGTAAGAGTGGATCTTTATTTCAGATATTAAAATGCATTGAAACTTAGCATGGTTTGTGCATGTTTTGGTGCGCCTCACCTGGTGTCTTGTTCTTTGATCATGTACCGTATTTTTCGCTCTATAACACGCACCTGACCATAACACGCACATCGTTTTTAGAGGAGGAAAACAAGGGAAAAAATATTCTGAATGAAACAGTGGACGTATCATTTTTGTGCTTCATGCTGTGGCCACAGACATGTGATCTGATGGTGAATTTGGGGTGACCCAATGCAAAAATCCTGAGAATCCCTGTGGATCCATGCTTTGTAACCACGTTTTTGCACCATTGCAGCCCCAGGCAACAGTGGGTGCGTGATTTTTTTTGGGGGGGGCAGGCTGTAGCCATGGACATGCTATGTGCTCTGATGGTGAATTTTGGCTGACCCAATGCAAAGATCCTGAGGATCCATGTGGACCCATACTTTTTAACCACGTTTTTGCACCATTGCAGCCCCAGGCAACAGTGGGTGCGTGATTTTTTTTTTGGGGGGGGGGACAGGCTGTAGCCATGGACGTGCTTTGTGCTCTGATGGTGAATTTTGGCTGACCCAATGCAAAGATCCTGAGGATCCATGTGGATCCATGCTTTGTAACCACGTTTTTGCACCATTGCAGCCCCAGGCAACAGTGGGTGCGTGATTTTTTTTTGGGGGGGGGACAGGCTGTAGCCATGGACATGCTGTGTGCTCTGATGGTGAATTTGGGGTGACCCAATGCAAAGATCCTGAGGATCCATGTGGATCCATGCTTTGTAACCACATTTTAAGTGGGGAGGGAAGGAAAAACACAGAAGGCTAAGAATGCAGGAGAGGGCTATAACGTGAGGAAAGGAAGGCAAAAGTTTCCCCCCACCCACCCACACAAGCCAGCCAGCATGTGCTCTCTCTCTCTCTCTCTCCCTCTTTAAATGGAAGAAAGCATATTTGAATGCTGTGTGTCTCCAAAAACAAAAAGCAGGAAGTCAAATCAGAATTTTAAGCCGAACCTGTAATCTCTCTTCCCTTCACAAACATTGTTCCCTCCGGAGCAGGGAGAGGATAGAAGGACGGACGCTCTGCTTTCCCCTCTGCTTGCCTGGAGGGGAGGGGCTTCCCCTGCTCTTTGTTCCGTTTGAGCAAACACAGCAAGGAAACAGAAGTGGGTGGGCGGTAAGACCCTGAGGCAGAATGCAGGAAAGCAACAGCTTTCTCTCTCACGGAGCTCCCTTCTCCCTGAAGCGCGGTTTGATTTTTGCCTCATTTTTCGGCTCCAGGGACCACACATTCGCTCCATAACACGCACAGACATTTCCCCTTCCTTTTTAGGAGAAAAAAATCTGCGTGTTATAGAGCGAAAAATACGGTAGATCATGTTCTCTCTTGTCCTTCCCCTTGAAGGGCCCCATTGAGGGCAGAACTCACCATTATTTGTACATCCACTATTGTTTCTATAGGCTGTTGTAGTTTGAAAATGTCAAGGCTAAGGCTAAAACTGGAAGGATACCTGTGTATTTTTTATTCTTGGAGGCAAAAGCAAGTGTTCATTTTCTGATGGGTTCTTCCTACAATATAAGGTCAATGTCTTCTGTTTCATAAATCTGGATGATGCAAAATGGCGTGAATTTATGTAAAGCTTATTTCATTCATATTGTTACAAAGGTTGGGTAGCACCAAGTGGTAGCAAGATTTCAGGGGGCTCCAGGCCCTTGCCCAGGGGTTGTGCTCCTTTGGGGAATTGAAGATGCTGCTGGGACTTTGAAGAAACATGATTCAGCCACACATTTACAGCTTCAGTCTGCATGCAGGGAGTCCAGATCTTACAGCACGGTCCTTTTGAGAGGGGCTTGTTTCCCCACAGCAGTGCAACCATGGAGTCCAAGGCATTTTCCCCAGCCAGCCTGCTCAGCATAGGCACTGAGTTGCACCCAACATGTGAGCAGGGGCAGTGCATGATGTCACATGTGTGACACCCCCCCCCCACACACACCTAGCTGGGCTGACTCAGCCTGCCATCCCCCACCCACCACCAGCCACCTTTTCTTCCTGCCCCATCCCTGGTGATCCTCAAAAGGAGGCAGCAGGGCCAAGCATCTTCATCCCGGTGCATCCTTTTGAGGATCGTCATGGAATTTTGGTGAGCCCAGGCCCCCTTATTTAAAATATGGGGGGCCTGGCTCCCATGCCCCCCATAGATGGCACCCCTAGCTCTGTCTTTGTTCTCTCCTCCTTCCCAGCACACCTTGCTAAAGACACCCTTTTCCTGTCATCTCTCACATACCCCCACCACCTCAGCAACTTCTGCCTGCCCAGGCAAAAATTCCCCTTAGATGGACCATCAACACATTTTGTCATGTTAATGCCTCTATCCCAGATGAGGCCCTGGCTTGGGAAGGAAGCTTAGCCTGCATTTTTTCACTGGCCTGCAGTCTTCCCTTCCCTACAGGTACGCGGGTGGCTCTGTGGTGTAAACCACTGAGCCACCGATCGGAAGGTTGGCAGTTCAAATCCCTGTGACGGGGTGAGCTCCCGTTGCTGGGTCCCAGCTCCTGCCAACCTAGCAATTCAAAAGCATGTCAGAGTGCAAGTAGATAAATAGGTACCACTCCAGTGGGAAGGTAAACGGCGTTTCCGTACGCTGCTCTGGTTCGCCAGAAGCGGCTTAGTCCTGCTGGCCACATGACCCAGAAAAACTGTCTGCGGACGTTTCCGCAACCCCAGAGTTGTTCATGACTGGACTTAACTGTCAGGGGTCCTTTACCATTTATTAATTTCTAGGGTTTAGCCCCCCATCTATAACAATATGTTGTATTTGAGCAGGGCCTTCATAATTGGGCAGTTACTTTACTTAAAATCTTTGTTTATAACAGTTTTCAGATGTATAATATGTGAGCTGTATATCAGCTCTATTTTGAAATGTAAAAATACTGGTTAATTACCACCATGCAGTTAAAGTTCTGTTTTCCACCATACCAGGTCCTCAGATTTTGGAACATTATATACCAAGTTGAATCTACAGCCTGGAATTGCTACAGTCATTGAAAATTTCTACATCTGCCCCACTAACAAAAAAAAGGTAAGGGAGTACTCTTTACTATACAACTCAATAGGTCAGCTCAGGAAATGACTGTCTTTACCTTCTACTGCTGGATTATGCCATCCATGTTTAGCTCATAAACGAGCCGCTGTAAAATAGGGATTAATGGAATGCTGTAGAACTCTGTATCAATACCTAAATATCATGTTTGAAAGATGCTAGCAATAAATAGTTTTAGTATTAATCATAGTTTGGTTTATTTAACCTTACTCTTTGAGATATTCATGTATCTAGCAAGTGACATAAAGGGTGGGAAGAAAGAGCAATAACATGCATGAAAAGGTAAAAATAGATAACCTTGCCTGCAGGATCATATGGAAAGCTGGAAATGTGTGCTGACATGAGCTGGAAGTAACTATAATTTATCTGAAAACATTGTATGGAACAATTGAAGAAATCTCATCTTTGTTGTCTGAAATGTTGTGATCTTTTGTGGATGCACACGCAAACTTCCCATCTTTGCTCTTGGTACTCTGGAACAGGAGGCAATGCTAAATGTGAGTTTTAAATAACATAGCTGTGACTTCAAATGAACGTTATGAGAAGGTAACAGTTTTAAGAGCACTCAGGGTGCATTCAGACGTGGAGATAATTGCATTAGAGTTCCTGGTCACTTCTGTTCTGGTGTCTGATGTTCTTTTTACATTGCACTCCCAGTTGCATTATGCATGGAATTGTGGCTTTTTGAGTGAGACATTCATGCTACATTTAATTCACACCTGTGGATCAGTTGGGACACAACAGCAGGCCTCATTAAACATGTTGCCTCCACTCCCCACCCTTTATGTAAATGTGTGCTTCTGTTCCCCCATGATTCACCCATGAAAGCAGTGGGAAAGAACTGTATGCTGGGCATAGGAGCAAACTCCTAGGGGCTGAGGGGTTTTCAGGCCCCCACTAAAATATTTGAGAGGCCTGCCCCCCAAAAGTTGATGGGCAGTGCCATTCAAATGGTTTCTGTGCACCATGTCATGTGATCAGTTATGCAGGGCAGGGCTTACTCCCCCCCCAATATTTTATTCCATTTGGCACCCCAGATGTTGGGATTCCGCTCCCAATTTTTTCATCCCACAAATTTTCAGGTCAACAGAAATGAGTGCTAACCTTCTACTAGATTCCACTATTACTTCCAGAAGTAGCTTTTACATTGTGTGGAAGATCACACAAAATGTGAAAATGATCAAGTAAGGAAATTTTGGGGAAATGAAATAAAACACTGTATGAATGCAGCTTCAGAACTGAATAATTCTAAGGAGTGTGGCATGTACAAGAGAAGGGGCTTTAAAAAAGAGGAACAATTGTATTGTCATCCAGACTAAGCTGTTCTCCAGTTGTTGCTTTTAATATCCCAGGATTTGATGGATGCTCTGTAGGAAAGATCTTCAAGTGGGAGAGGTTGTGGCCATCAGAATTAAAGGGTTGTGAAACAGTATTTTAATTGCTTTGGTTAAGATGACTGATTTATGGTCTCTAAATCATATACAAAGCTGTTTTTTCAGTGTCCTGGATGTGGTGTTCATGGTGTCTGTGTTCAGTAATGTATGTAACATTAGATTTTCAGGTGATGTTCTGCTTTATGAAATGGGCTTTATCAGTTGTCCTGCTTTAAAGGTAACCATTTTCCTATGGGAGGTCCAAGTGATACAACAACTCAGTTTATCATGATGTGACCCAGAATTGTTGATTGGTGGTTTTATTTCAGCACTCAGCTGTAAATTTAATAGATTTTGAGGTTGGCAGAAAGCAATTATGGAGGCTTGCTGATTGCTTTTGTTGTGAATTGGCTGCCAATCGGGTTGGAGGAATATAGTAAATAGATAGATAGATAGATTCTTTATTGTCATTACACAAGTGCAACATTGCACAAAGTGCAACGAAATTGGATGCCATCCCTTAAAACAACAAAAGCAAGACAACAACAACAACCAAACAAACCACATTCCAGCCACACCCACACCACACCCATCAAACTCCCAGGTCACACTAACGAGTTACAGCATTCAAAAGGGCCACAGCCCAGTATATGTTGATGTTCAGGGTAGATCCGCAGTGTACAAGGTGGGCATCTGTGGTCTATATTTTCCAGTGCACGTGGAATGGAGTGGACCTCAGTTTTCTGGTTCACACATTGAATTCCCCTAGGAAGACCCCTGGATTTATTCCAGCCTGTGACATTTTGTATTTCCATTCTTTTGATACTAATGAGCTGTAAAAACACCAAGTTCTCTCAGTTTAGTTAGCTTTGAAGCTGACAAAACCTCTGAAATCTTCACTTCTTGCTCTGAGCTTTTTAAAAAGTCTAGTTCCCATTTCCTCTTTTTAGCACACTGGTTGCTTTGTTAGGAGTGGAGTTGGGCATTTGTAAGATTGGAGGACTTCCTGGCTTTCTGTGTATCACCCTTGTTTTAGTGCCCAAGACAGACAAGAATTGGTCTTGTTAGGATGGGGCCATCAGGCATGCTTGAAGGACTGGGATAAATTACAGGCTGCTGTTAAATGAGGTGACCCGAGCTGGAAGCATATTGATAATGCCTGGTAATTTGGCTTATTTGTCAATCAGTTGCTTCAAAATGATGTTTGAAGGCCTGATCTCTGTTTTTCTGGAGCCAAAGATGTATAAAGCTGGAGTCTGGAATGTAATGAATACTGCTTAGTTCACATGACAGATGTCATTAATTATGGGTTGCCTTGGGACTAAAGAATTGTGTGTGCCTTTGTGGTTTGTTCATTGGTTGTAATGCTGTGTTACAGAAATATAATGAAAGCAATTATCATAGTAGTCAAGACATGAGATGATAAGGATTTGATTATTCAAAGACTTGTCCAATCATCAGTTGACATATTCGAGGGACATCACTGCAATTGTTGTGGGTCCCAATGGTGTCCCATGGGTGTTTTCTGTCACAAGTGTGGAAGCAAAATATGTGCTTATATGCATCTTTTTTTAAAAAAAACCCATGTCTGATAAAAATGGGACAATTGAGCTTTCCCGGAGAGTGTAAAGACACATGGTTTTACACAAGTTGCACACCCATTGGGTACTGCTGCCCTTTGACAAATTACAATGATACAGGTCTTGTTGACTGACTGAGCTGGTTTGAAGATAAAAGAAAGGCAGGGATAAGACATGACTTAGAGCAGGAGAAGGATGGGCCACCAAATCAATACTAGTAAGAGGGGGGATGGGAATCAAAGAGGGTCTGGGAGAAACAGCCAGTGAATTCTATTGATCTTGAAGGGGGCATATCCAGAAAGAAATGGCAGAGAAAGACAGAGATACAAGGAAGACAGAGCTATTGATCAGTGCAGAGTCAGTCCAGATTAAATGAAGCTATAGGATCACACACAGAGAGAAATGTACTCAAAAGATGCCTTAATGAAAGAACCTTGAGGAGATAAAGTGGGGAATATTCTTATGGGGAATCTTGAAACAATGCACAAAAAGTATGATATCTAAGCACCAAGGACCAAGCCACATATGATGTGGGAGCTCTGTCACTGAGACTGTAATGCTCTGTATGTTTACCTGGGAGTAAGTCCTGTTGAAATCATTGGGATTTATTTATAAACATGATATGATTGATACTTGAATCTCCCAGGTACAATACGAAGAAGTCATGGGGTTTGGGGCAGCAGTGCTGGAGAAAGGAGTGTTCAACTCTTCCTCTGTGTCCTTTTCCTGATCAGTAATTCTTCCCACCTGCACAAACTGCTAATAGCCTAGCTAGAAAAAGACAGACACCAAACATGCCCCCCCAACCCAGCCATTTTGGAGAGTGATTTCGAGTTGAGGAAATTGCACAGGGGCAAATTCTTCTAGGTGCCCCTTCACCCAGCACTGCTGCCCAAGTCCACTCAGTATCCCCACACCCATAAATGCTTTAAAGCTCTCACATCATCTGTATAGTTTAGCCCTGCAAAAATGAAAAGCAAGAGAAATACAAAGACCAGGCAAGAATTCCAGAAGATTAGCGTGAGCAACTGTGTGAAATGCAGAGAAGAAATAAAGGAACATAAGAAGAAAGATGACACCTTGACCTTTAACTACCAACAGACCATTTGACACGTTTTGCAAGGGAGGCCTTAGCAGAATAGTTTGAAAAGAAACCAGATTGCAGGGATTCAATAAGAGAAACAGGGAGTGGAGGGAGATTGAGACTGTAGGAATAGACTATAAGTAATAATAATTTATATGGAAAATATAGCAAAGCAATAGCTTGGGGAAAAGTATAAAGATAAAAGGTATTTGCCAAGAGGAAGGATGTAGCTGGCTTGAAAGGTACTCATCATGAGTATCATAGTGGGGAGCGTGGGAAAATGACAAAGAGCCAGAGTTTCGGGCAACATGAGCACCAGAATCAGCTTGGGAGAGCCAAGTTTGACCATGAGCCAATATGTGGAGATGTTCCAACAAGAAGAGTTGCCGACAATTACAAATTTGTTAAACACTGAGCAGCAATTAAGAAGGCCACAGAAAAAGAGAAGCAAAGAAATAGGAACTTGTCAGTTTAAGACCGATCAGATATGAAGAAAGGAAACAGTGACTGCCAAGGGATAAAGAATGAGAGAAGAGAAAATCAGGACAGTGCATGCAGCAAGGTAGGAAGGCGAAAACAAATGCACAGAGGCATACAAAGCTAAGCTAGTTCAAGGGCTGGTGAAGGCCAAAGGCATCTGCAGGGTGGGAGTGGCCTTGTGTGGTCTGGTCCCATGCTGCTCTTGTAAGAACATGTGGGCAGGTGGATGGTGAGCTTACTTCCTATACCATTGTTGCTTATCAGGGCCAGTAGTACTAATGTAGAAGGTAGCCACGCCATCCTGCCCACAAAGATGGTAGCATGTTACTGGAGCTGCATAGATTGGAAGGTGCAGCAACCACGCTCACACTGCCAATGTATCTTTTGAATTAGCCTTAGAAACAGCAGTTGACTGAATATATGGGTTGCACAAACAAGACTGGAGAGTGCAGATAAATTGTGTGTCATATTGTAATGTCCAGATATCCACAAGACCTCACACTTTTAATTTTTTAGGAAACTGACAAACATTTCCTTAAATGGACCCACAAGAAGGACCCGTGCTAAGCATGCTGCAAAATCAGTGCCATCTTTTTATGCATTTAACCAGTAGTGGCCAGTGGGGGGGGGCAGCTCCAGAGTTGGCCCCCTGATACTGGCATCGCTGCAGCTCCCATGGCAGAGCCAGTCTGGTGCTCCTGACCTCAACACCACTCTGTGATGCCAACCTGCAGCAGCAACAAGTGTTGGGAAGGAGATCTCGCAGCTCAGCCGTGCCACACTGGCTGCTACCACATTTCAATAAAAAAGTTTGGTGGCCATTTCCCGGCGTGTGGCTGCTGTCACATGCTGACAGCTTCTAGAAGCCACAGGTGAGAGCTGAGTGCAGGAGCGGGGGAGCAAAGGTGGACAAACTACCCCAGAAGGAGCATGACGTGTCCCCCACCAGAGGTACTGCCCCTCCTCTAAGACCCCAGACACCCCAAAAGATTGCAAAGATTGTTGCTTCTGGTGACTCATGTGACGGAAACCAAGCCCCTCCCCCATGGTGATACATGAGTGCCATCATATGTGCCACCTCCCCTCACACAGTCGCCGGTGCATAGGCATGATATGTCTCCTCAATGCACTACATCACATTCACACCCCCAAAACCCAAACAGAATCCCAAAAACCTAAGCAGATTTCTCTAATAAAGGCTCACACCTGTGAGGTCTTAAAAATTTTAACTTGTGCTGTCAAAGTTGTTGCACCACAGCGCCCCTAGTGGCCACTCTGTGGTAGTAGCAGGCAATGCCACAGGTTTCAATGAATGAAACACCCCACTGTGCAATTGTAGCAAGCAGCACCACGGGATAGGGGCCACTCTATCTATTTAAACTGAAGCAATTAATCAAGCTTGTTTTGCTAGGGAAAGTTTGTATATATGAATGTTTCGTAAATGATTTATTCTATACAGTGGTGCCTCGCAAGACGAAAAGAATTCGTTCCGCAAGTCTTTTCGTCTTGCGATGTTTTTCGTCTTGCGAAGCACGGTCCGTCGCAACTGCGCCTCTTCAAGCGGCTTTTTAAAAAAAGCGCAAGACGTTTTCATCTTGCGAAGCAAGCCCATAGGGAAATTCGTCTAGCGAAGCAACGCAAAAACGGAAAACCCTTTTGTCTAGCGAGTTTTTCGTCTTGCGAGGCATTCGTCTTGCGGGGCACCACTGTAACATAAACCTCCAAAATTACCCCCCCCCCCACTTGTATTCTGGGAAACCTCTGCTGCCATAATCCCCTAAGTGTAAGATTCCCAGTACATTTCCAAGCACAATTCAAAGTGTTGGCCTTTAAAGCCCTAAACAGCCTCGGTCCAGTAAACCTGAAGGACCATCTCCACCCCATCTTTAAGCCCAGACACTGAGTTCCACCTCCGAGGGTTTTCTGGCAGTTCCCTCACTGCAAGAAGGGAACCAGGCAGAGGGCCTTCTTGGCAGTGTCACCCTCCCTGTGGAAGACCCTCCCATCAGATGTCAAGGAGATAAAGAGCTACACAACTTTTAGAAGACCTTTGAAGACAGCCCTATATAGAGAAATTTTTAACATTTGATGTTTTATTATGTTTTCATATGTACTGAAAGCTGCCCAGAGTGGCTGAGGAAACCCAGCCAGATGGGCGGGTATCAATTGTTGTTGTTTGTTGTTGTTATGCAGGCTGCAGCTTCTCAGGGGAAGGATCTGGGCAGGGTTTCTCCAGCACAAGGTTCCTGATGGAGATGATTGAGGAGGTGTATGGCAATGATTGCCCAGACTTTCCAATGAATAGGATGTACCAATCCTGTTGATTGCTCATGTTGTTATTTGAATGTAACTGTTTAGAATGTTTCATGCAAATTCTGTCTGGAAAGGTGTAAGACTTATACTGTAATTCACAAAATGTTTGGTTTGACACATTGTGATATTGACCTATCTGACCTGCTGTAATCCCTTCTAATTTTGTGATGCACCTTTGACGTTTTCTGTGCCACAGATGCTTTGCTTATTGTTTTGTGGGAAACGTAAACCTTCAGAAGGCAGAACGTCCTTTAGGTTCTCATTTCTTTGCTTTTAGAGAGGTTGAATCTTTGTCACGACTAATAAACGATCAAAGGCTTAACAGCCCACTTTGCTTATGGATTTTTGCCTGGTTGTCTTTTCTGTTAGTCTTCTACTCTGACCAGGGAGCCTAGCTTCTAGCAAAAACCTCAGGACAGCGAGCCCCAATTTCGTGTTGCAACGGAAAGCAAATTGATAACACTCACAATGGCAATGCTAACTTCCATCATTATTTCTGACTGAGTTTACAGTAGATTGCTAAGAGCCAGGGACTCACTCGTTCCTAAGATCCAGCCTGGCTCCACATGAAGCATTTCAGTTGTCCCCAGGGATGTCAGTTGAATTTGTAATATAATGTGCAACGTGGCTCTTCCATGACTGTAGCTCATGCAGCCTGACGTGAATATATACAGATTGGGGGGTGGGGGTGGGAGAGAGCCCAGCAGTCTTAGCTGTTACTCAAGGGGACCAACTGAAATGAATGAACCTGACTAAGTTATGTCCATCAATTTCAATGGGTCTACTCTGAGTACAACTTAGCTGACTGCCATCCATTTCTAGCTGACTAGAAGTCACAGGTTTGGAGAAAGGCTGATCCACACATTGCATTCTCCATGTGTGACCACAGATAGCTTTGGACAGGTTGCATGGAGCAAATTTTGAATGTCTGAATAAGCACTTAGACGTTTTCTGATCTCAGCAAGGTAAGAAAACATTGCAAAAAGCATGTCTTACATATTTGAAGACCTAATAGGTTTCAGTTCTCTTTGTGCATTGCTGCTAGAGATGTGATCACTTTCTTTCAAGTTCTTTCTCCATATAGCTCTGGTACCAAAGGGGGAGAAATTGGGTTCCATTTGCTTTTTAATGTAAACTGTCTTATTTTCATTTTTCAAACCAATATATGAATATGAAATGCAACCACCTTTCAAAATCTAATTTCCTAGGTTTCATTAATTTTAAAATTTGGTAAAATTGAACACTGCCATGATGTCAGACATGCCTGTGATTTTAGCCACATCTTGCCAAGCATGTGTGACACCATGAGAGTTTTCATTTTTACAAAATTTTCCAAACTAGTGAAAAATTGGATATGAACTTGCTTCCAACTAAAATGTTGGAAAGTCAGTGTTGTTGAAAGGTCACTAGGCAGCACTGAAATCGGTAGCTAGACGTGCTCCTTTTCTGTTACCAGTGGTTTGCCCATCTATTGTATTTTTTATAGAAGTGAGACACTGTTCTTTTCCAGGGGGATTGTGAGAAATGTGCTACTCCTGTGGGTTCAGCCTGTCAGCTGTGGTCATTCTCCCCCAAGCACATTTTCTGATTATTAAAAATGCATGATGTGCTAAGGCCCGCAGTTCCTTTTTTCTGCACCTAAAAGATCTGCTCCCCCAAAGTATTGAAAAATTTAACACCTTACTGGCAGAATATGTTCAGAAGATCAGTTGGTGAGTCTGTGTTAGCATTTTCAGAGGTTTTGTGCTGTGAATATACTTAGTACAAAAGTCTTGTAGAGAAAGTTTCTGATCCTGATTCTTGTTATGCACTGTCCTTCTCAAAGCTGCACACCTGCAGTGCTGTGACTAGTAGGTTTCCTGGCCAGAAGTTGTTGGCTATACAACAGGTCATCTCTTGCTGTAAAAAGAAATATAAGCCCCCAAATGTATCTTGTGCATTGCACTCTCTCATCTTGACCACAGTGCCCTCTTCTCTGTTCATCTTTTTGTGTGTTGCCCTACGTTTTCTTCCATGCCAAATTCACAGCATATTCTCATTTTTGTGTGAAGGAGAAAAGACTATGATTTCTCAAAAGGCAAATAATTATAGCAAATTGGACTCTGCTGCCTGTCAAACCTATAATAGCTGGAGAGATGTAAGACTCTGCCAAGCAAAGGTGATGATCTGATTTACATTCCCAAATTCAATTCAGATCAATCCCCAAAGGCAAATTTGACTTAAGCAATGCTTTAGAGGGATAAAGGGGGAGTTCCAATCCTACAACAAAGAGTATTGAGAGCTATGATATGCCACTTAGGATTTCAAAATGCTTATAATCCAGGGGAAGGAAACCTTAACATTTCCAAAATAGTATCATGGAACATGATATGGGTGACTTAATACAATTGTAGATGGAAAGCAAGTAGAACATTTAACTGAATTCCATATTATACTCCTCTGGAAGACAAGGATTTTATTGTCAAATTGGATTTCTCCTCAGGGGTATGTAACTTTTAAAACCTGAGCTCTTGCATCAGTCAGGAAATTAATATGAACATAAAGCAATCCTGCCAGCTCCCATAGTTTTGTCACTATAAGCACACAAAGTTGGTATAAAGAACCACATTTTGGGAGGGTGTGTGTGGAATCTATAAGCTCTCTCTCTCTCTCTCTCTCTCTCTCTCTTCCTCTTCCAAAATTCTCAAAGTAATCATCTGCCAAAGATTTATTACTTTGGTAATATTTACTATATGCCGTATGCTGCTGGGGAACCAGTTGTCTCCAGCAAGGAAAGGGTTTAGATGGGGAGAAAACTAGCTGAGGAATCCATTATTCAGAATGCTTGTTACTTCCAGCCATGGCCCTGTGTTTAAGAATGAGCTGGCTGAACAGGAAATTGGTGGGTGGTGGTGGTTAAGTAGGTCATACGGTTCAAAATGGTTCAATGGATCAATTTGAAACTTGGCAGTATAGAAGAGGTAAGTTTGAGGATGCCAGATTTCAAGCAGAAAGGATGACAAAATTGGTTATTTTAAGAGATTAAGTTATTTACATGGTTTACACTGAGGGAAAGTAATTTCTGTCTGCCCAAGAGCCCCACTCTCCCCCAGTGCCAATTCTAAGTCATGTAAAGAACTCAAGTTGGAGTAAAACCAAGAAAACATTTGGGCAACTTGAAGATATGTTTTAAAATATATTAAAAACAAAAACCTGTAACAGGGCAAACATTTTCTGGTCTGGAAATACTATCGTGGGGAAAGCATCACGTTGATATTCTGTTTGTCAGACCTCTTATGTCTTGTGTGTGGTCTTTGATTTATTTTTGCATCCTTCACCTCCATCGCAAAAGGGCACAAATATCCACATAACAACGTATATGCAAGTTTCATGCAAATTTGTGTGTTTTGTGAATGCAGAAGAAATCCCAATTCACATAGGCACACCAAATCCTGATGGCACTCCTCTTCAAAAGTGTATTGTAAAGTTGTTGCAAGGGCTTCATTTCATATGGAAGGAAACCACCTGTTTCTTGTAAAACTAAACCGGTGGTGCAACTGCAGTGGAGTTAAAGGGCAAAGACATTGAATATGTGCATTTGCCAAAGTGATTTTGGAAGCTGGTTATGTTTCGCCTGGAAAAGACAAGATTGAAAGAGATACAATAGCCATATTGAAATATCTCAAGGGGCATCACATGGAAGAGGGAACAAGCTTGTTTTCTCCTGCTCTGGAGGGTAGGACTCAAACCAATGGCTTCAAATTACAAGAAAGGAGATTCCAACTAAATACGAGGGAAAACTTTCTGACAGTCAGAGCTGCTTGACAGTGTAACAGTCTCCCTCAGGAAGTTGTGGACTCTCCTTCCTTGGAGGTTTGTTTTGAAGCAGAGGTTGGATGGCCAACTCTCATGGATGCTTTAGCTGAGATTCCTGCATTGTGTGGGGTTGGACTAGATGACCCTTGGGTACCTTCCAGCTCTAAGATTCTATGATTCTCTTAGGGTCCCTTTTATAAAATACAGAATTTTAATGGCACTTGTGGGTGTTCCCAGGCATGTGAGAACAGAATCCCTGTGCTAGGAAACTGAACCCTGCAACATTCCTCAGCTTTCCTGAGTGAGGGACTTTCCTCACTCAGCCCAACTCATCCAATTGATAAACGTCGGCTCATCCTCAGCTTGGCAGCAGCAGCAGCACTAACAGGGGAAATAGGGACATTCTGGGATCAATTCAGAGGCCATGATGGCTTTCGTAATTCCAGGACTGGCCCTGGAAAATCAGGAAAGAAGATTCCAGACTTTTGGGTAACATAGGTCCAGTGTGGAGTGGATCTTCAGTACATGATCTGTTCAGGCATTATGCCTTTACAGTATATGAGCCACACCACTAAAAATGGTGAATTGGTACCAATTGGTGCTGGATAAAGTTGAATGTGTGTGGTTTTTTGTTTTGGTTTTTTTGCAAGATTTATACCCCAGTAGTTGGAAGATAGGTGGTAATCTTGCAGTTTTCGCTGTCTTACATATTTTCAGTGATGCTAAAGTTGGTGCCCATTTCCTTATGCGACAAAGAGCCAAACTAATAGCCTCGATAGTTTATTTGATCCTACACCAGAAAATATGAATTATAATACCCCATATCGTACATTGCAATCACTTCTCCCCTTCAAGATACATTATTGTTTGCTGGGATAAAGATTGTTGTCGGTCTTGAGCACTTCAATGCTTGATGACCTCAGCCTGCTGCTATGAATTAGAGAACTGTAGCTTTGCACCCCAAAAGAAGCGCCAGGCCACCCCCAAACGATACTTCCACAGCACCAGGGGATTGTCTCCTAGGACATTCCATAGAGTTTTATCTCACCCACTGCTTCCTTTTTCTGCAAGGCATAGTCATTGCCCAAGTCAGCCCAAGACATTTTGGCACCTAGGGTGAACCGCAAAATGGTGGTGCCACACTCACAAACACCCAGGTGGCGTTGGAGGGTGCTGCTGAGGAGGAGACAGATCTGGCCTCCAAGGAGTGCGCCACAGCCATCAGTGCTACTGCAGCAGCGGCAGCAGGCAATGGATTCCTTGGAGGCCAGATCTGCTGCCCCTGTGATCCTGCTGCCTGAGGCAGTTGCCTCACTTTGCCTCATGGGTGGGCCGACCCTGGTCACTGCCCTCCATGATAGTAATGGCCACAGCTGCCACAAATGTTCAAGGGAACTGTAGATTTGCTCCTCCAAATAAGCATTGGGTCACTTCCCAAAGACAGCCCTACATAGTGTGCATGTTTGCAAGGGAGCCCTGCAAGAGGAGAAACATCTGGCATGGGGGATTTGAAGCTGAGGAGCAGTGCAGTTCCCTGCAGTTCCCTGTTCAAAATCACATTCTCCAGTAGCCAGTTTTCTTAGCCAATGCATCTTGTCACAGTATTGTTGCACACTTGAGTGCTCCTGGGCCACCGAAAGGTCAGTTCCCCTTACTCTCAGTTGCCACAAAGTACAGCTCATAACATGCCCCTCATTCATTTCCACTGTGTAAATGCAAATAGGACCAAGAATGTTTATTGTACTACTGCATTATAGGACTCAGAAAGTTGATTGCATTCTACCTAATATGGAAATTGTCATTTACTTCTAATCGGGCTCCCTCATTAACTATTCTTCTAAAATGTCAACCTGGCAGCCTTTCAAGTGGGAAATTGATTTCTTTTGTTTTCTGTTTTTTAAAATAGCAAAAGGCTGATCTTCAGGTTGGGCTGTTTATCTGGAAGATGCTCCAGAGGTGAAAACTAGACTGTCACATTTATCTCACAGTTTCAGCAATACTCAGTTATTGCTACAGTCAGTTATACGTCTGAGAGTTAAAAACAAAAACCCGGAAAAGAGAATGAGAATATACACATTCCCTTTAGCACAGCTTTTGAAGGGAATCTGCATAAAATGTTTCCTCTAATTTCCCTTTCCGTGCCTAAATAAAAAACACTATTTTTGTGTATAACACTCAGTCACTTGAAGTCACCCTAATATAGATAAGCACATTTATCCTTGCCCTTATAATAGAACCTGTTATCTGTTGTTGTTGTTTTTGATAATAGAACCTGTTATTAAATTGATGGCAGCAGATGGCCGTATTGTTGCAACGTGAAGATGTTCCCATATGCTGTTATGATAAAATGGTGGTTTGTTGTTGTATCTTCACAAGCCGTAATTCTTGCAGGGCTTATGGAAGAGTAGCAGTACTGTATTTCTCAAGCCTAGTGAAACACAGGAACCTTTTTTGTACCAAGACAGACTATTCCAGCTGGGTTTTGTCTGCAGTGATGGGCAGCTGTCAGACTTGTAGGATCTACTTTGTTTTCTTCCCTAGAACCTTGAGATCTATTAGCCCAACGCATTTAATAGACCCCTAGATCCAGAACTCCATAGTAAGAGGTGCTTCCATCGCCCCATTTATTTAGAGGCCTAGGAGGGGGTGGGGTTGAGGAGGCAAGCCATTCACGTTTTTCTCTTTTCACCAGATGACACAGTTGTGTAGAGGACTGGAAAAGATTAGCCTGATGCAAGGTGTATTGACATAAGCAGTGATAAAGAGAATATTGTTTAGCTCTTGGAGATAGTTGTACAACCTTTAAGCCAAATATTCAAAACAACCAGTAGGGGTTGAAAGGTGGTATGGAACAATTTGCCTTAGGTACAAATTGACTTTATTCGTCTTGAGCAATTTTAGCCTTCAATGTGATGCCACCTTTGCCCTGTCAAAGCCTTTGGATGAATGCCAAGTTAAAATAGAAACTGAGATTAGTCTATTCAGCTACAAATATTTGATTGTCAATCACCATCACTATTTTGAATGACAATGTGTGTGTAACTGAATGTTGTATTAACACAATAATTAACACAAAAATACAGTTTTTCATTTACCTGGGTAATAATTATTTGTTAATTGGAATACTTAAAATTCCAGTTTTTTCTGCCCTTATTGAGACTTTCAAAGTGGCCGACAATCACCATAAAAAAATCTACCAATAAAACAAAAACAGCGACCGCAGTCTTTAAGCAAAAGCAATCTGCAAAAAAAAAAGGAGAAAACTTCAGTAATTTACTGAGTAAATAGCTGTCTAAACAACAGTGTCTTAACAGCAGAAAGGGCTGGGGAGGTTAGAGCCTGGGCTTTCTCTCTGCCTCGGAGGGCCGTGGGGCGTGGAGCAGACCTCCCCGATGATCCAAGCATGTGGGTGGACTCATGTGGAGAAGGTGGGCCTGTATATATCCTGCTCTGGAATGCTTTAAGCCAGGGGCAGCAACCTTCTTCAGCCGTGGGCTGGTCCCACGTGGTGGGACGGACTATATTTTGAAAAAAATAATGAACAAATTCCTATGCCCCACAAATAACCCAGAGATGCATTTTAAATAAAAGTGCACATTCTCCTCATGTAAAAACACACTGAATTCCGGACCACCGGCGGGCCGGATTGAGAAGGCGATTGGGCCACATCTGGGTCCCCAGGCCTTAGGTGGCCGACCCCTGGTTTAAGCCTTTAAAGGTTGAAAGCAGCACTTTGCATTGGGCCCAGAAACAACTGAATTGAAACTGGTTTTGTTTTCTCTGGTAGTTTGAATCTTGCCAGCATTCTTACTGTGGCATTTGGCATTCAACTGAAGTTTGCATTCTTCAAAGGCAGCCCCACATACAGTTAGAAGTTATGTATAGCTAGATCTTGCTAGGATGCTACTAAGGCAGGCAGTAAAATATATAAGAAATCAACCTTTTCATTATAAATACTTTCGGGGGGGGGGAGGAAATTGATCCATTGCTTGCACATTTTGAAATGTAAGCATGGTTTCAGCATAATTTTTGAAGATGCTCTTTTATTAAGCTTATTTGTGATACTTCTTCTTTTCCCCGATATAAATAAGCTTGCTTCTTACTCTTCTATTAGCTACAGTGGTACCTCTGGTTACGAACTTAATTCGTTCCAGAGGTCCGTTCTTAACCTGAAACCGTTCTTAACCTGAGCTACCACTTTAGCTAATGGGGCCTCCCCCTGCCACCGCACAATTTCTGTTCTCATCCTGAGGTAAAGTTCTTAACCTGAGGTACTACTTCTGGGTTAGCGGAGTCTGTAACCCGAAGTGTCTGTAACCCAAGGTGTTTGTAAGCCAAGGTACCACTGCATAAAGATTTTTCTAGCATCCATCTCTTTTTTTTTTTTTTTTTATAAAATTTTTATTAAGTTTTCGGATTTTATATAGACAAAAACAAAAACACAAGAAACAAATAAACACATAAACAAAGAAAGAGAGAAAAAAAAAAGAAAACAACAACAAACATATATACTTTCCCGAAAATATTATTTCCTAACCCTGGTCATAGACTTCCCCCTACCCCCTCCCTTGCATCCCCATTTCCAAATTTATGTCAGCAAATTGGCATTTCCCTGTCCTAATATTAGTCCTTTTATAAAAACAAACAAAAATTAATTTTTTCTAAGTTGGACCTCAATTCCCTTCCAACGATTTCCCATTTTGTCTTGAATAATGATCTTTTTAACCAAATCCCATAATCATGAGTGTTGTTAGATCTTAATTTTTTTCCCTCCCTCCCATCCCCGGTTTGCGTCCCTTCCCAAAGCATGTCCAAAATAACAGTTCTTAGCCCGGGTTCCTCACGTCCGAGGCCCTCCAGTCTCTTTCAGTCCCTCTCCGCCGGTCTTGTTGGTAACCTTTTATGCCAGTCGTCACATCTCGAAAGAGTTCTTTCACCATCAGTCCAAAGTCTCTTCCCATATTTGCAAACAGCTGCTGAAGAGTTTCCACAAGGCATGAATCTTGAAGGTAATCAAAGTCAGAGTCTATGTGGAGGCCCCAATTATATTTCTTTATTTTAAGTTCCTTAATTTCATAAACTCCCAGGGCCTCCACTTTCATCTTCTGCATCTTTCGTGGATTTATAGTAGATTTACTCCAATAGTCTCCTTGTTTGTATTCCACAGGCGTCAGCTTCTGCTCAGTATTTTCCCACATCATTTCTTCTCTTTCTTGTTTTGTCTTCTCCTCTGCTTCTATTATCATTTCTGGTTCAGCTGTGGATTCTTTCTCATTGAGGTCCTCTTTACATTCAGCAGGACTACTTGTTTCAGAAGTCAAGGTCATCAATTGTTCACTCATAGCCGTAGTCTGCTCTTGTAAGATTCCAACCAAGTAAAACATCCTTTCGATTTCTCCCAGTATCTTTCCATCCACAGCCATTGTAATTCCACAGAATTCCCTCTAGAGGGAATCTGGTTACTTAGTATTCTTTTCCCCAACAGTCCTCTGTCTTGTTATTGTTTCTTTATTTCCAACAATTTTAGATCAATTGTAACTCTTTTTAGTCCAGAGGTAACTTAGGTAGCAATTTTCCACTATTAACAGTCCGTTTGACAGCTTTGACAGCTGTCAAACTCTGCGCTTCTTAAACCAGCTCCAAAGCAGGACGCTCCCGGGCCCGGGAGGGGGGTTATTTACAGCAGAACATAAAACATCCAACACTCCTCTCTCCTGCTCAAAATTTCCAAATCTTGGAAGTTACTGTCTTTTTTAAAACTCACCCTTTACAGGGTAGGCACTCCAGCTTAGTTCTTTTTTCGTTGCTCTAAATCGTCTGCAAGGTAGGGGGTGCGGACTTCCTTTTAGCACATCCCCCGATCGTCTCAAATTCAGTGGATAAATTTCTTAAAAGCCAAGTCCAAATTACTCACGGGTTGTTTTTTCAGCCGAATTTCAAGGAAGGAAGTCAGCGCTCTCCGGTCATGGCTCGCGGCTTCGCTCAGCAGAGGTAGCGATGGACTCTCAGTGCCGCGCCACCCCCCGTATCCCCTCCGCAGCCTTTAAAAAGGCTCTTCGCGAATCAGGGGGGGCACTTAAGGCACCCGCCGAGTCTTCAGTCCGCAGGCATTCCGCGCCTGCGGTTTTAAGGGTCCCCGTGTCGCCGGCACGGCAAAGACCCGTCCCCTGCTGAGCCGATTCCCTCCGGAGCTCGGAGGGAATCCGCCATTCCCAGATCGCGTCAACCCCGGAAGTCTCAAGATTTTTCTAGCATCCATCTCCATGTATTTTGTATGAAAAGGAAGCTACCAAATGTGACAATGTAACCTACATTCTTTTTCTTACCTTCTGAATTTTTGCATTATTGTTTTCAGTGACTGCTTTCTATGAACAAATGAACGAACAATTGATGTGAGTTGTCATGACATGATGTGCCTGGGGCACTTTGATTAGTCGTAATTTTGTAGACCAGCCATGACCTTCCTACCCTGTTGTCATCTTCTTCTCTTTACAGAAATAATGTTCGATGCCACAGTGGCACATGCACCTGGGGCTATTACTTAGAGGCTGCCATAAGCCTTGCTAATTACAGTAATTGCTTTGGCCACAATCCAGCCAAAGTTAAGCACTTTTAAGTCCCATTGATTTCAAATCAAAACTAAGTGCCAGCATTTAGATCAATGAGTTTGAATGTGATGTTTTCACACACAATGTAACACCCGGAAGTGTCTAATCGAATCTGTCTGAGGTTACATGAAGGCAAGCAAATTACTCTATAAATGTTAGATTTACCCAGTCTGTATGGAAATAACTTATGCCATGTTACTTTTTTAAAAAAATCATTTTGGGTGTATTCTGGAAGCACCCATTGCCTCATTCAGTTCTGACATCTCTATGTACAAAAGTACATTACATCCACCGCGTTACCCTGCTTGTTCCACCAAGCTTGCAACTCTTATCAAAAAGAGACATGAGATTCATCTGGCATGACTTGTTTGGGGAACTATAAAATAAGTAATTGCTTCCTCCTAACATTTTCTTGTCCCTGTTGCTTGCATTCTTCTAAAATGCAGACCTCACAATGGATTCTTTGTTCTGGTTCCACTCAGCTCCCCCTCCCCATAAGGCACGCCTGGTCCTTGAATTGTGCATTGTGCAAGGGAGGGGGCCCTTGATTTGCCATGGCCATGGTGAGGGGATGCGGAGTCCCATTTGGTGGAGCAGGTGGGGATGGCAACTCTTTGCCTTGCTCTCTTCTGCCCCCTGCCTTCTCACAGCTGGCTTTCCTACCCCCACACCCACTAATGGTATGAGGGAAACAGACAAAACTTTTAGGCATTTTGGTATAGATCAGGCATGTCCAACAGGTAGATCGTGATCTACTGGTACATTGCGTGGTAGATCCTGGTTGACCGCTAGCTCCTCAGCGATCTCCTTACAAAAAAGCAAAAAAGGAAAAGAAAAAAAACCAAAAAACCCCCACCAAATTTGGCTTCCTAAAAAAAGCTCAAGCTCCACAACTTTGGCTTCCTAAAAAAAGCTCCACAACTTGGGGTGGATCACTGCCAGTCTTTTTACGACAATGGGTAGATCACTGCCAGTTTTTTTATACTGTGAGTAGATCACAGTCTATCGGGAGTTGGACGTCCCTGGTATAGATGAATACTGTTCACATGGAATCATACCTGCAGCGTCTTATCCAAGGAGGCACACAAAATTAATATGCACGCAATGTGAATTTTCCAGTGGCCAAAAACTAGAAGGTGTAAATTCTGTTGCATTACGTTTTATGGTTTTTTATATTATAAGACATTTCTACATACCACCTGCTACATAGAACATATGCTGACAGTGTACAAAAATAAGCCCATAATTTGGTAACACTCCCAAATTAACAGCAGTTGCACGATATTTCTTTCACATAGTAATTAAAAACCACAGCAGAGTACTTCTGGAATGTGAAATTGCATAATAGTATGGGATAGAGGTTAGAACAATACAGAGGGAAATTTAATGCTGCCATCTCCAGGTAGCACATAGAATAGCATATGTCAACTGAGATCAATTTACCTAAATTCATGTTTTTAATGAGTAATGGAGTGAACAGACTCCTCCATATGGTTATATACACGGGTGCACTGCCATGTAGAGAGACTAGTGTACACTGGATGTGTATACAGGAAGTCAATAGCCATTTCCGTGATCACAATGGCTGAGGTGAGTGTGGCAGGGATGAGGGCTGCATGTACAGACTCATCCCACCTCCATTTTGCCTGCTTCTTTCCCCTGGGGAAACCCATGGTTTAGTGCTGAATCAGAACAAATGGCAACCAGGTTTGTCTCAGATTGCTGTTTGTTCCGATTTAGCACTAAAGAGCAGGTTTTCCAGGGGAAAGCGATAGGGCAAAGACAAAATCATTTGGCACAAGACAAGCGGAAGTGCGAATGAGCCCTGACTCACCCTAGACCTTCTCCATGTACCTGTTACCCACTTACACAATCACACGGAGAAATCTGAAAGAAAAAACTGGCTACTAATATATGAAGAGCAGAATGCCACTGTATATTGGTACATTTCTTATCACAGAAACCTGGTTAGCAGGAGGAGAATTTTATATTATTACAAATCTGACAAGTTACTCCTCTTTCTGTTGTATTACAAATGTCCTTGGCAGTTTGTTGTATAGGTGCAAGCAAGGTTGGTATGTTTTTGGTGTGTCAAAAGGATGTGGACAGGGATCTCTAAACATTATGGATTTCCTTCTTCATGTTTTGATATGCTGCGTTTTCATTTCATGCACATTTCTTTTGGTGGTACATGGACATTTCATTGGAAAGAGATGTAAAGCATCAAAGAACTTCTCTGGCTTTGCTGCCAGACTACAGACTGTCAGTGAGCTCTGGAAATTTATCTGTGATTGGTTTTTCCAGGCGCAGTGGCCCTCATGTCAGAATAGTTAGGAGTTGCTTGGTTGCAGGGGTGCCAACTTGAATAATAGGCCCAGGTAAGCCCCGCCCTGCATAATCAATCACATGATGTGGCACACACAGACACTATTTGAATGGCAATGCCCATCAACTTTTTTTGGGGGGGTGGCCCCCTCAAATATTTTTTTGGGGTGGCCAAATACTACTCAGCCCCTAGGAGTCAGCTCCTGTGCTTGGTTGCCAGTTCCTCTTTTGTATAGCTTCTAAATGTAAAAGGTGAGTCTTTTAAAAGAGGCCCCGTGGAAAATGTATACTCTATATCCACAGAGCCTCTTTTAAAGGACTCACCCTGTGGCATAGCTTCTTCTTTATGGGGCTCAGTCCACTTCCACATGGAGTAGAGCACTGGAATGCATGTAGTCTGAATACCACCAGGCAGTGCTTATAGTCTTTCTATTTAAGCCTGTGTTGAGCAGACATGGGGTATAATTTAATTTCTGCATGATTTGCTTGTTAATTGAGCATTCTGCTTTCATTATATTTCCCTCCTAAACTGTTGTTACTAGGCTGCAACTCTTGGGAATTGGTGGGATAGAAAATGAACTCAATGAATAGCTACAGTGGAACCTTGGTTCTTGAATGGCCTAGTTGACGAACAAATTGGCTCCCAAACGTGAAAACCCGGAAGTAAGAGTTCTGGTTTTCGAATGTTTTTTGGAAGCTGAATGTCCGATGCGGCTTATGCTTGAGTGCAGGAAACTCCTGCAGCCAATTGGAAGCCGTGCCTTGGTTTTTGAACATTTTGGAATTCAAATGGACTTCCGGAGCAGATTACGATTGAGAACCAAGGTACCACTGTCAGCGGCGTAGCGTGAGTTGTCAGCACCTGGGGCAAGGCAAGTAATTTGCGCCCCCTAACCCGGGGCAAGGCAAGTAATTTGCGCCCCCCCCTACCCCCTAACCTGCGAGTTGCCGCTGGCGCTGCCGCCCAAACGACGCCGCTTGCCCGGAGGAGGAGGGGGGCAGAGAGGCGAGGAAAATGCAACGGCCCAGCAGCTGCAGCAGCACCGGCGGAGGCGGGGCTGTGAGGAGGGGCTGCCTGGCGCGTCCTCCACGGCGAGCGCTGAGAGCCGCTGCCTGCCGGGTGCCTTCAGCCCGGACGCACGCACAGCTCGGCGGTTCCGCGAGACATGCGGCTCCGCTACAGCCTGCGCCCGAGGCTCTTTGGCGACTCCGGAGGCAGCGAGCGCGCCCCCCCAGATGTTGCGCCCGGTGCGGCCGGCCCCCCTGGCACCCCCCACGCTACGCCACTGACCACTGTAATTCTCTTCTAGAGTGAGCCCAGTTTACTCTGTTCTTTGCTGCTACTGGAAATCTTTTCTCCCACTATCAGAGGCTGATGGAAGCACGCAACCCGAGGATCCCTCTGTGCAGCACATGAATTTGGAACAGAACAGCACAATTGTGTTGTTATGAATCATGTTGGATCATGTGTAATTTGCACAGTGTTTTACAATCTTCATCTTACTGATTACTGCAACATTAGAGATAATGCAATATTCTAATTTTACAAATAATGAAAGGAAATTGAGAAATGGCAAATTGCCAGATAGTTAGCTAGTTATGGTAATTCATATTAGGATTCCACCCCCTCCCAAGTTGATCTCCTATTTAATCCAAAATCAATTTTAGTCTTTTCCTCTTAATATTGTAGTTCAGGCTCAAGGTAAGCCCTGAAAATGAACACTAGGTATTTTCAGAGTATCCATTGCAGATATCCTGAAGTTGTAGCACTAGCCGACTCTGGCCTGATTTCATTGTTGCTCTTATTGCTGCAGCATGAACGGCAGCAAAACGCTTCTTTGATATGCTTTTGGCCCCTTGCCGTATGTAGCGCTTAACATTCATAACATCTGACTGAAAAGGCATGATGTTGAATGTGTGAACGCATTTAACATGCCTGATTTTTTCTTATAACAATAGCAGCTCTCTCTTCCTGCGGCCCCAAGAGGGATTGGAACCTCAGCTTTGTGATAATGGAGTTAACTCTTACCTCCCTCTGCAGTCCTGCCAAAAACCCTTCCTCCAGAAGCTTCTATTAGCTCAGGGGTCAGCAAGGTTTACCTCGCCTGGGCCGGTTCACTCCAGCAGAGATCCCTCCGTGGGCTGCATTGCGTGTGCACACACCTGCAATTTCCGGTGTCTGCGTCTGCGCAGATGCAATTTCTAGCGCCGCAGAAGCGAGTCCCCACGCCACACAGGTTTAGTGCAGCACGTGGGGACTCGCCAAGTGGGCGGCTCGGTTTGGGGGCGGCTCGTGGGCCGGTTAAACGACCCCCATGGGCTGCTTGTGGCCCTTGGGCCTTAGGTTGCCTACTCCTGTATTAGCTCCAGGAGACAAGCATGTTGGGACTGTTGCATGCGTGAAATGGTTAACCTGTCCCCCCTCTCTGTGTGCTGCAGTCCCGATCCTGGTTGAATGTCCCTGCAGCTTGCTATTGCTAAAATAAACAACAGCCGGTGTGGGCATTTGCATGCTTACACCACACCTGTTTGGACCCACAGTTCACATGCCAGAGCATCACTTGGGGCATCTCTACGCTAGTGCATTCAGCCACAGGGTCTGCAGCCATGGGCCCCTCCCCTCCCCTCCAACAAGTATGGATATTTTGCTACCTATGTTGCCTGCAGCTCCGCAACCCTGCAGGGATTTTGCAGCAGCAGCCATGCTGCACAATGATGTGATCATCTGACCTTTGGCTCTATGAGGAGGGGGAAGTCTTCAGTGGTTTTGCTTACACACAGAATGTATCTTGAACTAATTTGTTCACTTCACCGTGTTTCACCATGTTATTTCTTAATCCATGGTACAACAGCCTTTCAGTCTCCTCTGAAATGTCACTTGTGGACAGTGAGTGACACTGTTACTGACTCTTGAGTTGAAAACAGCTAATTCTGGATCTGCCGTTAGTGGATACAGTCTAGTTCCAAGCAAAATCTGGAGTGGATTGTCATCCGGGTTGTGTGCAAACTGGCAGGTGAGGGGGAGCAGGCTGGCTGAGCTGCCAAGCCCCAGCCCTGCTGGCAGGTCACCTTTTACAGCACTCAGTGGGTTTGAGGATGAAGGCTAGACATAGGGGGCCTCTCCTGCTTCAGGGCCCCCCAGGACATTGCTGCTTGGCTGTTAGCACATGAAAATTATAAATGCCTGAATAGGTCTGCCAGTGGGAACCGTGAAAGGTACTGCAGTGTGGCTCCAACAGGATGCCTGCATGAGACAATTCCTCTTGCAGAATTCAGTTAGTTTCTTTATGCAGTTTGCAGTGAATTGTGATCTAGACAAATAATTGACTGCTGACTCTCACCACCGCTAGAGATTTACCATGTACATGTTGGCATTTTTTAGATTATGAGCACATGGGCAAAGAATTGTCATTTTAAAATGTATTGTATTGCTCCGCAAGGAAAATGCTGTCTTAGGAAGCAGCTTTGCAGCATTAATGGTAGTATTAGGAAGATTAGTTCTTTCCAACATTTTATTATCCCCTCCTCCTTCCAACTGCAGTCCTTGTCCCCCGTATTTTGCTGCCTCCTTCCAAACATCTTGTGCCAGTTGTGATATGATCACTGATAAAGCATGAGCATAATTCTTGTTCTAGCCTGCAACCCCACTAGGGAATAAGCACCGTAGAACAAAATGGAACTTTCTTTTGAGTTAACATTTATACGATTGTGCTATAAAAGTCCCTTCTCGTCTTCAGGGGATCCTGGGAATTGTAGTTCTATGGAGAAGTAGCATAGGGGATCCTAAATACAGAATTCCTACACCATCGTCCTACAAATCCTAGGTTGGTTTTTTTAGGAAAAGCCATGGGAGTTGAAGTGGCATAAAACCAATGGTTATAATTGTAGCTTATATGACCTGTCCTAAAGGGATTATCATTAAATGGCTGATATAGTTCCTCTTTTGGTTTCTGGACCAGTTGGAAGGAAGATTGAGCTGAATCAGCTCAGTACATCTGTGCCTATTTTCTGCTCCTACATTTCTTTGCCTTTTAATAAGATGAAAAAGATTCCTGTAGGTAGAACAAGAGTCTGGCTAATCTGCTGTTCTTTTCTTTTGTAGATAATTCTTGTAAGTTCTTCCCATAATGACCTGGATCAGAGTCTTTTTATTAGCACAGATGAAGGAGCAACTTTTCAGAAGCAGCCTATTAATTTCTTTGTGGAAACCCTGATTTTTCATCCAAAGCAGGAGGATAAAGTGCTTGCCTACACCAAGGAGGGACAGGTAAGAAGGGTCAAGCGGTCATTTGACATTTCTGAAATGTTATACCAAAATAAGTTCTAACCACTTTAGAGGAATAGTATTCAGATAAGGGTGACATTATTTAGCAATGGGAAATTATTATTCAGGTCATTCAGTGTAGGCTGTACCCTACACACATCCATCTCATACTATTCTTCAACAGTTAGTGTTTCACAGCTGAATAACTGAGCAGAGTCCATCGAACAGCATTGGCTTTGAGTTGCACCAGCCAGTAAGGAAGTGATATTAGGTATATGAAAGTCATGACGATGATTGCACATGTGTGAGCCATTCTGTCATGATATGATTATTTACCGTATTTTTCGCCCTATAGGACGCACTTTTTCCCCTCCAAAAATGAAGGGGAAATGTGTGTGCATCCTATGGGGCGAATGCAGGCTTTCGCTGAAGCCTGGAGAGCGAGAGGGGTCGGTGCGCACCGACCCCTCTCGCTCTCCAGGCTTCAGGAAGCTCTCCGCAAGCCTTGGGAGCCCGCGGGAGTTCCCGTTGGGCTCCCTAGGCTTGCGGATAGCAGCCTGAATCTCAAAGCCTGGGGCGCACTGCACGGCATGCCCTGGGCTTCGGCTCCCCGACCTGGTTTGGAGGCTGGTTTGGAGGCAAGGAGGCAGAACGCCTCCACCCCACTGTCCCCCGACATGGTTTGGAGGCTGGCGGCGGGGAGAAGCGCGCTTCTCCCTGCTGCCAGCCCCACAAGCTCGGGGGACAGCGGGGAGGCGGAATGCCGCCATCCCGCTGTTCCCCGACCTGGTTTGGGCTTCAGGCAGATATCCGCAAGGCGTGGGAGCCCGGCGGGAAGTCACGCCGGTCTCCCAAGGCTTGCGGAGAGCTGCCTGTTCTGGGGGCTGGGGTCGGGGGAAGCTCGGGCTTCCCCCGCCCCAGCCCCGTGCCTGGGGGGGAAATAATTTTTTTTCTTTATTTCCCCCCCCCAAAAAAAACTAGGTGCGTCCGATGGGCCGGTGTGCCCTATGGGGCGAAAAATACAGTATATGAATCTGAATGTTGCTTCCTTTTTGGTCATGTTTTGTTGATATTTAAACAAATTGAAATGAACTAAGGGATGGCAGCCAGTAATTTGACCACCTGGACAGCTCACTCGCATATTACTTCCAGCCTTGAAAATTCATTTGCCTGTGCTTATTGTACTTTGTAAGAAGGATTAAATAAAAACTGTACTAAAATGTTCTGCTTTTATTATATTTTAAGCTTTATGCATCTCTTGACTTGGGGACAAGATGGACACTCCTGCAGGATCACGTGTCAAAAGACCATATATTTTGGTAAGAAACATAATGTTGGTCTCCATAAATTAGAGTTAAGGCAGATCTTTTGTTGGTTAGTGTGGTTTGATGGAAATTATCCTTGGATGAAGGAATACACTGCTCCAGGGCCGGGGAATCCTTGGCCCTCCATATATTATTGGACCCCCATCAGCCCCAGCCAGCATGTCCAGTGTTCAAGGATTCAGGGAACTGGCAGTCCAGCAACTTCTGGAAAGCTAATACAATTGCGTGACCTGTGGTTTCAGTAGACATGGTAGAACAAATAGGTACAACTAGTCCTGCTTCTTCAATGGCCCACTCTTCAATGGTGTCACCCTCATCCACTGGTTTGGTAGCAGCATGTGAGCTCTGATTTAGACAAAGAACTTGCATATTCCAAAGGCTTTCCAATTCATTGCAACAAAGCAGAAAATTTTGCGCCTGCAGATCTGAGCCCTGTGTCAAAGATAACTGAGAAACTTCCTCAGCTCCACTAAACACTAGATAATAGATAATATACTTATATTTTATATATTTGATTCCACAATCTGATCCAGTTATTTCAGTATAGTTCCTTGAATCACTACTTTTAAGTTTTATGTGACAAAACCCAATCAAACTACCATTCTTGTATGGAGGATTCATATAGCAAATTAACTGATGAAAAATGAATGTGAGAAGTATAAACACACAAAAAAACATATATCAGGGCACAGGTCACTTGGGGAAAATAATATTGTGTGCAAAGTTGGAGGTAACCACTGCTGACTTTGTAAAAAAAACAAAAAAAACAAGTGAGACTTCTATCACATGTGCCCTAAGGCAAAAAGCTTTTGGTATATGGCAGAAGTGGGGACGCCCAGGCCCAAGAACCCTCTTGACTTCTCTGTTTGGCCCTCTGTTTGGCCCATGCCCCATCACGGTCCCTTCTTTCCACCCTGAGTGGTTTTGCCTGGCTGGAATGAACTCCGATGATGCTTCTTGCTTGCCCGGATGTAGGATGGAGAGCAGCGTATTGGTGTGTGTAGAAACTAACTGGTTTCCACTTCTGCCTCAACTGATGACGACGGATCGTTCCAGTCCTCCAGGGCTGAAGAGAGGCTTGGACAAAAAGGAGGAGGGTGAGGAGGCCATAAAGCCCCCTGAACCTCCTCAGTAGGAATTGGGGAGACTAAGATACCTGCAGGTGCCTGTGGTGTCTGGGTTTGTGCCTGGGGGGCAGGCAGGGGGAAGTGCTGGGTGAGAGCTTCTCCATTGTCTGCCTCAGTGCGTGGTAGATCTCCTCTTCGAGTTTTGGCTAACTTGAATAAAAGTTTAAAAGGCGCTCTCTGGGCAACATGCTGAAGGGATGCCACAAGCAAATCAGCTGCCGGCTCAGAGGATTGGGACTATGAAGGTATTTATTCGAAATTTCAATGACTTGAAAGGACAACTCCTGCTGTTAACTGGAATTAGAGGCAGCGGGACAGATTTTTTGATGTTTTACTTGGAAATTGCCAAGGCTATATTTTACTGCCTGCCCCCAAATGAGGATTAAAAAGTGAGGAAAGTGTTTGGAATGTGAAAGCAAAGCAAATAACAATGGCATATAATTTCTCCATTAGAGAAATGGAGGAAAAGAGATCGCCTGAGTTGTGCTAGGTGACTTTGAGACTGGCTGAATTTGCAGTGGATCATCTTCACAAAAGACCGCAGAACAAAATTTGAACTTATGTTGGAAAGACTGGAACTGATCACTATGATCAAGGAATAGCCATGAGGGATTAAAGTAAATAGTAAGTCAGTCTGAAGAAGTGAATATATTGGTGTAGTGGTTCATCTGGAACTGTAAGGGGCAAAATACATTTGCCCTCAGACAAAAGGAGGTGGCCAAGTCTTTTATGGTTGGAATTCTCCAGGAAATATGGTAATATGGCACATCTCCTTCCTAACACAAAGGGTTGGTGGTAAAAGCTTTATCTCCAAAGGAATGTAACTAATGGCCTTGAAAGGTTGGAGCAAAGACTGAACATTAAAAGGAAAGAATATGGTTTAAGGATGAGTCTTCATTGGAAGGATCTGTGCAGAGATTGGAAGAAAATGAAACTACAAGCAAGTTGGAAAGATGAAAGATTTAAACTACTATAACCTCACTTGTTGTTATTTGATATAATTTTGTCTTATTTTTATGCAGGAGTTAGTAAAGGTGCACCCAACTGCCCCCTGTCCCCCCCAAACAGTATTTATGTCTTGTCAGGATTGAACCTCAGTCTGTTAGCCACCATCAATCCTTCAACCGCCTCCAGACACTCACACAGGACATTCACTGCCTTCTGATTTAAAAGAGAGGTCGAGCTGGGTGTCATCCAAGTACTGCTGAACACCCAGCCCAGACCCCCTGATTATCTCTCTCAGCAACTTCACATAGATGTTGAAGAGCATCAGGGAGAGGACAGAGCCCCGAGGCACCCCACAAGTGAGAGCCCAGGGGTCTGAACACTCATCCCCCATCACCGCTTTCTGAACACGGCCCAGGAGGAAGGAGCAGAAGCATCTTCCATAGATTGTCCGGAAGGATACCATGGTCAATGGTATCAAAAGCCACTAGGAGATTCAGCAGAACCATGAAACAGCTTTCCCCTCTGTCCCTAACCCACCAGAGATCATTGACCAGTGTGACCAAGGCAGTTTCAGTCCCTGAATCAGGTCTGAATCCTGATTGGAAGGGATCCAAATGGTCATCATCCTCCAGGCCTGCCTGGAGTTGTTCAACGATCACCTGCTCAATTACCTTGCTCAAGAATGGAACATTTGAGACTGGGCAATAGCTGGCCATATTGGCCGGGTCCAAAGGTGTTTTTTTAATAGCCGCCTCTTTCAGCGGGTCTGGGAAGGCTCCCTCACAGAGGGAAACATTCACCACCCCGCAGAGCCCATCACTCAGTCCTTCCTGGCTCGCTTTTATGAGCCAGGATGGGCAAGGATCAAGGAGACAGGTGGTTGGTTTCACTCGTCCAAGCAGCCTGTCCACATACTTGGAGGCAACAGATTGGAATTGAATTCTACATTTTTAAAGATATATTAAAATATTTGTTGTTGTAGTAAATTGTATTATTTTACCACTTTGGTGTTTGCTGCCCTGGAAGGGTAGGGGTAGCATTGTAATAATTAAATGATAAAACCAACCATGATAATCAAAATGTTGAAGTATCAGGAAGCGCTGATTGGTTGGAAGCCTGTGGCTACCTACATTTAGTGGCAATAAAGAATTATAGGAATAAAGTTTGATTTCATGATTCTATGAAAATATTAATGATATATATCTGAAAGAAAATTACGCTGGAAGTCTTCAAATGATTAACTTTTTTGAAATGTAGTCTTTTAAATTACTCCACCTTTGTATTGACTTTGTATGTTCTTTGATGTACAGCTTTCAGTCTTTAATACTATTCGAAACATTGTACATCTGTATAGCTTTCTATTCTGCTTATACCTCATTTGCCTTTGTTCTTCTGTGTTCTTTATAGAGATAAATAATTAAAATAAAAGTAAAGAAAATGCACAGTGTGGAATGCAGGACAGAAATGTCATAAGCAAGCCTATTTAGTAAAAAAAACCCAGAGCCCATAAATTAAACATACTCTGTTGTGAAGATCAAGTTATTTTCTTTTTCTCCAAGTAAGTGCCAGAAGACATTAGCCTTTCATGCTAATTAGAGCAGACTGCTTATTCAGTACACTTTTTTATATATATAAAAATAATCCCCAATAGAACAGTATGTAGCAGCAACAACAACATCTATTGAGCTGGTTGTTTTATTGTACTTATGAATAATGCTGTTTTGACTGGATGATCAAGCAGTGGTTTACTTGTCAATCAACACTGCGAATAATAAATCTTGACTCCATTTATGTGTTTGGGTAAGCTCAACGTTAGCTTGGTGCAGAAGGACAAATGGGAGAAAATTCTCTAGGGCCATCTGTGATGTTAGTGAGGGTTTTAGGTTGTTATTCAAAGGATGACATTTATGAAATCTCTTGGATCAGATACAAAAGAGTGAATGCCCTGTGGGAGGGGGGTAATTAGAAAATAATAATTACACAGATATGACAGATTCTGTCTGGTTAGAAAGCTTCATTTGTGCAGCATGAATTTAGAAGAGTTTACAAGAACTAAATCTGCACAAGAACTGAATTTGCTCACACTGCTAGGATTCAAGTGTTGACTAGAGGCAGGAAAAAGTTGGCCAGAGTCTCTTAAGGGTTGTTTTGGGTATAATACAGCCTTGGTGGCTAAATGTGGGTTTTGGAGGCAACCCAATTATCCAACAAAGCCTGCTGCATGAAATGGGGACAAATGGTCCCACCACAAAAATGGTATTTTAGATTTTTCTTTAACACCCTTAGTTTCCTCAAGACTTTAGGGAGGATTGTATGTACATCTATTAACTTGATATGCTATTGAATTTGTTTGTTTGTTTGTTTGTTTGTTTATTAAAATTAGTTAACTTCCCATTAGAAATACCCACAATGGTATGCAAGAGTGAAAAAATAGGTATACAAAGAAATAAGAAATGAGACAGCCTACGAACACCCAGACAGGAATAACAAAAGCAGAGCATCATAACTAAAAGCAGACTCCCCATGTTCAAATAAGAACTCAAAAAATTGTAGAATAGAAACAATTAGTTTGTTTCCAATGCTGCCATTCTGCTCATGCACCAGACTTCTGCTCACCCACCAGTGCTTCCCCCTACTCTTCTTTCCCCCATAACGCCCTCAGAATCTGCTCCAGATGTTTTGCAGGGGGGAGGGGGAGCAGAGGAGAGAAAGGGCAAGTCCTGTTGTAGAACTGAAATGCTTCTCATGAAGCACTGGATGCAACCTGCTGCCTGGCAGGCTTCTCTAGGAAAACTTCCTTGCTGCAGATCTACCCCGACAAAGAGAGCAGAAGCTTTCCAGACAATTCTCCATAAGGCGGACTGAGCCAAGGGCATTGAGAGCTTTAGACATCGTATTCAGCACATTGATTTGAATTTTGTAATGGTTACACTTTCTGAAAATAATCAGACATGACTATTAGAAATAATGGTGTGTTGCTTTCAAATTTATTTCCCGCTTTTGTTACTTTGAAAACAAATGCAATTACTTTTTAGAAAAGGAAGGATTATGTAGAAAGGAAAGAATAAGTGTCATGAAGAGAAGGCCACCAACAAGCTTTATTTCAGAGCCTATTTCTTTTCCGCTGAGGTTCAGCTTCCACTAACACCTGCGCTGTTTGTCTTGCTATCTGCTATGATTGACACCAGCAGTTAATTATGTCCTAGTGAAGGGATGGGGCTTGACAGCCCTGAACTGCCTGTGTATTATAGGGGAATGCATATTTTTGCTTGTGTGCACTATGGGAATGTATGTGTTGCTTGCATGTAACCTACAGTGGAGTTTTAGGGATACTCTGGACTCCTATTTTTGTGTTTTTGACCTTTTGCATTTTTTGAGATATTATACTTAAAAATCAGGAGGCAGAAAAAATGATGTCTTGCTTGATGTTGTGAGCAGTTGCATATAAATCCTTCTGTTTACCTGCTGCCCTGAGCTCCTTGGGGAGGAAGGGCAGGGCATAAATATAAGTAAGTAAGTAAGTAAGTAAGTAAGTAAGTAAGTACCCAAGGTCTATAGCTGTCCTGAGATAAGCTTTGGTTTCATTATGCTCCCAGGGCAGTTGATGGAGTTGATGAAGACCCTAATTTGGTTCACATGGAAGTCCAAGATCCCAGAGGAGGTAGGCATTGGGGAGGTGATCCCCATTTCCTGCTTTCTTTTATTTAGAAACACACTTTTCATATATCATAAATTTGTTTTACTTATATGTATTCAGCAGGACCATTTTATCTCTCTTGCCTTGCTACTGCAATGGCTGGATGACCTGTCATTGTCATTGTGAACCTGCATTGATGGTTGCGGCTTTTCAGATGAGATAAGTCAAATACTTGGCTGCAGACGTACTAGCTCACATGGCAAATATATATAGTGTGAGGCACAGAGTTTACAGTGCAGGCCTTCTTTGTACACAACTACAGGTGAGGATACGCAAATGAAAATTAGGCTGATGGAGGTTTCAACCAAGCAGTCCAGCCCAGCAAAGATGAGCTCCATTAAGTATACTAACGTTGCCAGCCACCCAAGAGGTGTGCAAGACCTCTTTGTTAGGAATGTTTCTACATTACTGTAATGTAGAACTATAGGATGAATTTTAAGTTCTTTTTGAGTTAAAGTCAAGCCACCATACCCTGCTTCATTGAAAAGGCTATAAAGATGGCGATCTGGTCTTGCTTTTAATAATGAACATGTAATCCTAATTTTGAGTGAATGCTGAGCTAAGGTCAAGTTCATGTGCTGAAATAATATGTGGGTAGTGTCCTTCTTGGGCTATTTGGAGACCTGAGAAAGAGTTGCTTCCTTCTACCAGTGCTTAGAACAATGAGTTCAAGCATAATATGCTTCAGGAGCTGACTGCCCCCTCACCCATTGCTCCAAGAAAGGAAGAGTGGCCTTCCACTGCTGCTACTCAGTACCAACCACCTCCAGAAGATGTAGGCCATACTACACATAATGCTAATCCAGGCTCAGTACTACAACTGGGGAGGTAATTTTAACCTTTCTGGAGCTTCTGTGATCAGCAAAAATCCCCTGGCCACCAGGCTACTATTTGCATTGTGAGGGAAGTCTTCATTGGTGGGAGATTCCCACCCTATGCAAATGGCAGCCATGAGTGTGTCTGGTTTCTCTAGTCTGTACAGCAGGGAAAGGGTTTGAGTCTACTGACCCTTTTAGTCCTGAGGACACACCACAGCTTCTACTTGCATTTGTAAAAAAGATCCACCCAGCTTAAAGTTATGCGATTCAGTGTCATGGGTAGTTTGCCTCACAACTGGCAAACTGCTTTAAAAGGAGAAAAGCAGCTGTCAAAGAAGTCAGGCAGCAAAGCAGCTCTAATGGGCTCCCATCCATCCCCCAGAATCCCTGACTTCTGAAGGAGGACCCCCACCCACAGTTATATATCACTAGCTTCTGGGGGATAGATTTGTTGGGCAAACCTTTTGTGGCATGTGCATTTTCACAATAGGTCAACTGCTTCAGGAAAAGAATGTTAGCAGTTTAAAATAGCGCATCTGTTATTTATTTGCATGGTGCCTAAATGTTTCCTGCCCTCTCTAGGCTTTCGCTACATGGCTTGTCAAATTCAGAACTGTTCAGATAAAACACCGAGAGCCCTCTTCATTGATAGCATTGACAAAAACTCATTGACAGTGCAGGATGACTACATATTCCTTCAGGTAATGCCACTCATGGAAGGTAAGTTACAAAAGTTTTAATGCAACCCTTAGCATATTTGCTCCCACAGCGTGGGGCTTACTGGCCAGAAATTTTTGGTTCGTAGCCTACGTGACATAAGGACCATCAGAACCAAAACGGAAATTTATTACAAGGAACATCTTTTAAATGGCCACATAACCCATTATGTTTCTTTGAAGATCTATGACAGGCAAAAGTGCTAATACGTCAACATGCAGCTTCTTTGGCCCCTTTTATAAGGTCTTCAGTCAAGGGGTCACTTGCAGTTGATGAGAGGTCCCTGCATTGCCTGTTGCACCAGCCTCCAAAATAAGGCTTTTCCAGGTTAGGGACAAGGTAACAAAGGGTGGAAGACATGGGGGGACGGGACACACACAAGAGTAGCAATTTGAGTCAGGCCAAGCTAGGATGGGGTTTGAACCAAGTTGACCTGGTGTCAGGGTTGGTTCAGATGCAGGTCAGCGCTCAAGATCCAGAGACAAGCAGAAGTGTTAGCTCTTTATTCAAGAAAACAGCATACCAGGCAGCAATGCCCACAAACAAGATTGGCCCCCATGAAACAGTTGCCAGGACTGAAGGTCTTTGCCTTCTACTTCTCACTACGTCTCCCCACCAGCTGATGTCTCCCAAGCAGCCTTAACCTATGTTGGGGAGGGGCCACCTGTGCTTGTTGTTATGCAAACGCTAAGCTCTCCTTGGCCTTGGAGATTGGGGGGGGGGGAGCTTACTATAGTAGGAAAGACAAGCTCTGTGGATGCGACTGCAGCCTCTGGCCCCTCCTCCTCTGCTCCGCATCCTGAGTCTGCATTGCTTTCTTTGCTCTCACTCAAGCCTGTTGCTTCTGCAGCCTCCAACCCTTCTGCTCCGCTTCATCCTCTGACTTGTCCACCCTCTGGGCTCTAAGCCTTCCTTCTCAGAGCCCTAGTGGGCCTCCCTAGTGGACTCCCCAGCTGGTGCCTCCCACCACGCCTCTTCATCCAGCTAGTCCCTGATATTTGAGGCCTCCTTCAAGTGGAGCAATTCACATTTCAAGTCCCCACTTTTGAAAAGTCACTGCCTCTCTACTCAGCAGGTCAAATTTCATATGGAAAGGAGAATTTGTCTTCAGAGAGTGAGAGTCTCTTTTGAGGCCACCAAGTGAATTCATGGTGGAAGCAAGATTTGAACTGAGAGCTTCTTGATTTGTACCTCTACACTATACCAGCATTATGTTGAGATGCTATATAGTGACACTGAAATTTCTAGTTTTAATCCTCAGTAATGAACTTTGTTTCTTTAATAGTTAGAAACTGATGATACCCACTATAAAACGGTACCAACCTTTTCTCTTTCACAGACATCATCAGTAAATCAAACAAACTATTATGTGTCTCACCTTCGGAATGAATTTGTACAGATGAAATTGCCAAAGTATGCATTACCTAAGGTAATTATCCACAAAATTCCTGTCCCTTTTCTTAGCCCAAAGTAGATTTTTTCTGTGCTTTGCTAGATTTTCCCACTAATTATTCTGTGCAAATGTTTAAATACAAGTAGCTAGCTCCCTGGTTGCATTCGTTAGGCACATGTGCAATCATTGACATGTGCTTTGTTTTCATCTCTGGAAGGGGGCAGAATGGGTCAGGGCGGGCTTGTACACACACCCTTCTAAAAATTGTCCATTTTAGAGCCAGTTACCTGTCAAATCTCTGGCCAGCCTCATTAAGATTATCTTTTACTGAGCTGCCTGGATGGATGATACAACAGAGTGAAGACACTTTGTATATGTGGACAACCACAGGTGGAGGACATCTCTCACTATTTACTGTACTGCCTACTATACACTGGACCCCAGAGGCAATTTCTCACCCTACCACCCGTACAGGAAAGATGTCTCTCCCCGGCAGAGAAGATCCTATGACTTCTTAGCAATGTACCGGTAAACGTTTCAATGACTCACAAAGTAGCCCTTTTTGCTCTGGCAGCCAAAAAGATCAGAAAGACGACCCTGGACAAAATTAGCATTGACTTGCAAGGGAAACACAGAGATCTAAATAGACACTATTATTTGTGGTGCAGCATCCCTTTACATATATTTATTTTTTATTCAGATTTGTCGTGGCCAATGGCTAGTACAAAAGTTATTTACTTATACACCCCATCGAAGCACTCAGTGTGTCATAACACAACCACCACGCAAACAGGGAGTTGCTTGTAGTTTACTTGCCCCAAACTGATAGTTGTTCCACTTCACCCACAGCCCAACACTGAAATACCCTTATATGAAATTGTGGGAAATGTATCCCCACATTCTCTCTGTGTGTAATAGTCCCCTCAGAGCTTGAGGTCTAGATATCTGGAGGATCACCTACTTCAGTATCAACATGTTGTCCATGCTTTGGGATCTTCTTTGGAAGCCCTTCTCCATGGGCCCCCACTTCCTGAGATGAAGTGGATATAATCTGCAAAGAGGGCCTCCTCAGGTTGTTGCCAGATAGCCTGTTTATCAAACATTAACCCTGCAGGGACATTTGACAACATAGACTATACGTTGAGCATCCATTATTATTTGTATGTGGATGTGTTAGACAATGTTGTGTCAAGCGAGAGTGAGTGATGTTGATACCTGATAGGTTCCAGAGAGGATGCACTGAACTCAGGAACCTATCATGATCAACAGTGACCACGGGCTTAGCTAAGTCTGCCTTTCTCAGTCCTCAGAATTAGATATCCTCAACCATGGCTACAAATTCCGTCTCAGTCCCATACACAAGTTTAGACCTCAGACGGGGCATCGGATGTGTGTGGCAACCATCTATTCTACCACTTCAACCCAAAAGAAGTAGATAGAGGACAGGCAGTTTTGTCCGGAGCATAATTTATTGGTGCTTGTTTCCTGATGAGAGGGGGTCACTACAGTTTAGGGAACCAGCCTTTCAGAGTATTCACTGCCTATGTTAACTGGTACAAGATCAAACTTCTCCTTCATCAACTTGGATTGCCAGGGGCCCAACCTACTTCTGATTCCCTGCAGCTTCACAAGCATTTCTGCATCATTGATTGATGCATATGATGTTTGTGACAAGTCATACCCCCATTCAGTATCCAACATGGGTAACTTGCTGTATAATCACACATGCAATCCCAGCTCCCCCTTTGCAGAGGCTATCATTTCCGTTCTCCTCAGTCCATGTATCTTCCTCAGAGATGTTGCATCTTGTAATCATATGGAAACAACAGAGTCTTATCTATTTTGTATAGCAGATAATGTGCTAGCAGATAAAGCTACATATTCTTTACCCCTCAGTTTTTCTGTTCCAAATAATACATGTGAGATTGGTCTGTGGGGTGAGAATTATAATAGTTTTTTTTCTGGCATCTGGCAAGCGTGAGTTGGTTGTAAATGCTGTCCTGTCTGGTATACATTTTATTTTATATTGATCTTTTCCCCTTCAGGATTTACAAATTATCAGCACTGACGAGAGCCACGTGTTTGTGGCTATCCAGGAATGGTATCAGACAGATACTTACAACCTTTACCAGTCTGACCCACAGGGCGTCTCCTATTCCATTGTGCTAGAGAATGTCAGGAGCACCAAGCAGCCTGAGGAGAATGTGCTAATAGATATTCTGGAGGTAAAAGGCTCTTCATTTACTAGGTCCTCGTTTTGCTGACTCTTCTTGTTCCTTGATCCTTGTTCCTTTGAGTACTTTTGAATCAGAACGGCCGTGTGTGTGAGAGGGGGGGCGGAGAGGAGGGCAGAGAGAGAGAGCGCCTTTGGGGGTTCATGGAGCTCCTCCAACCTGCAGAGGGAGGATTGTTCAGTGTGCAGCCTCTATTTGCACTGGCCTCACGCATGGAGTGCCAGACCTGTTTGTGTCTTTCCGCATGATCTTTTCTAGACATCTGAAATCCTATATGTCTGTAACCCAAAGAATCTTAATTACTAAAAAAAATGGGCATTTGTACTACCCCCCCCTTTCAAAATAAGGGACATGACAAATGCCCCCAAATAGATAAGAGGTCAGAATTTGGTATACAACTAGTCTACTTTTGATTACTAGAACTACATATTTCTGAGGTGCATATTTGACTCTCTCAGAATAAGAGGAAATAATTGCCTCCCAAAGTATTTAAGGTATTTGCACATTATTTAAACAGCTAAAATTTAGTGCCCAATATATCCTGAGCACAGTTTAGCCATAGACAGAAGGACAGATCTCTAGACCCATCCTTTGTCCCTATGCTTAGCGGAATACTCAGTCTTAGGCATGTGAAATACTTATTCTGCATCTGGTACAGTTATCACATGCCCAAATTGGCCCTTGGATTGGAGGGCATGACCATGGATTTCACATTATTTAATCTAAAGAACTTTCAGTGATATAAAAATAAATGGTTATGTAGATAAGCAACTGGCATACTCACTTTTTTGTTACTCAGTAGCAAAATACTGCCATTAAATATATGTTAGAGAAGGCTGTGAATACTGCTTATTAACCTTCCTACATTTTGTGTTTGCAATGTAGATTAGGGGAGTCAAAGGAGTGTTTTTGGCTAATCAAAAAATAGATGGAAAAGTTACCACTCTTATAACATTCAACAAAGGCCGTAACTGGGACTATCTTACACCGCCAGCTGTTGATATGAATGGTAAACCAGTTGACTGCAAACCGGTAAGCATCTCCACCCCTAATTTGTAATGGCAAAAATAGTTATAATATATTACAGGTGTTGGGTTTTTCCCCACCCTAAAATGTTTGTTCAGATTTTCAGGAATTAATCTAAACATTCAGCATAACAATCCAATTTTCCTAGTACCTTTTCAAGTTCCAGATGAAGAATTTCACAGTTTAATGTTCCTCCATGAGACAATTCCCTGCACATAAAATGCTAGAAGGCCAGCCTTGAACTCTTCTCCTGACGTGCAACTTTTCTAGGCACGGTTACATTCCTCAGCCCCCAGGGATGCCGTCTGAAAGGGACCCAGGACAGCAGGAGTTACACCTTGTGGTTCTTCTGCATGTTCAGATTGAGTCTCCAGCTCTGGAATTTACCTGGATTTGGAACAAGTTTTGATTGATCAAATATACAAATCTGAATTAGAATGAGTGAGAAAATAATTTTCAATATCTTTCAAGCAAAACAGTATTTGTTCTTGCATCATATGACCAGGAAATTTGAATATGAAATTTGGATGTGTCTTTCTTCTATAAGCTCAGCGTCCCTTGAGACTATGCAGTTTTTCTTCTTCTACTGCTGTTTCATAGAATTGATGTAAATAAAAAAAAATGAAAAACTGGATTCATGCTGTAACATAAAGCAGCAAAAGTTTAAACTCAACAACCCCATTAATTTTGTTTAAATGGCCAGTCACATACAAATTTTCAGGTCCATTGAGAGCTGTGTTAAAATATTATATTAACTTAGATTTCTGAAAGGTAGCAGTCTCAAATAAAAGAAATCAAGATTTATGTGTTCTGAATCAGTAATAAGAATAATAAAGAAGAAGTATCTGAAGAATTGTGCATGCACACGAAAGCTCATACCAAGAACTAACTTAGTTGGTCTTTAAGGTGCTACTGGAAGGAATTTTTTTATTAAGAATAATAATAATAATAACAACAATAAATTTATTATCTATACCCCTCCCATCTGGCTGGGTTTCCCAGCCACTCTGGGCAGCTCACCATTAGTATTTGTCATTAGGCCAGACTAATTACTACTATTCACTGCTTACATTTGGGCCATATGGGATTGAATTGTTTCTACTTCACTAATTTTCATTTAAAACAAAATAAAACTCCAAAGGGCATGATTTGGCATTTGGGACAAAAGGCGGAACTTGATCACTAAACAGGAGGAAGTGGGGGCTGCCGCGACATGGGCTTCAGCACCAGCCTCTCTTGTATAGGAAATGTATTGTAATGATTTTAGAATCATAGGATCATAGAATTGCAGAGTTGGAAGGGACCCAAGGGTCATCTAGTCGAACCCACTGCAATACAGGAATATCAGCTAAAGCATCCATGACAGATAGCTATCCAACCTCTTGACAGTAATCCATCTAACTTTCCTCCATCCTTTCATCTTCCTTACAATTCAGAGTAAAGGCACCATAATGCATGTAAATATATGTAATTAATTTGCCATCATTCTTTCTCAGCCTTGCCCCTCTGCCTGGAACATGGGAATAATAATACTCATATGGTGGTGATGGTAATTGTAAAGGATAACAGCTCTGAAGCTGCTGCACATTTCCCCCTTTGTATCTTAGCCCTATTAGGGCATTATGGTGATCTGGAAATTCCACATGTGAATCTTGTTCGTGAGGACAAGCACACTATCTGTGACCCCGCCTTGTCCCCCTCCGTTAAGTTGAAGAACGACTGTCTGAAGCAGGGAACCTCCTGTATTTTTGTAGGTTCCCTATGCAATTTGAAAACAGGTTTCCCCCATTACTTGGAGAGCCTACATGAGTAATGTAGCAAGGGGAGCATCTGTGAGCATAGGAGTCTCCCCATTTCAGACCATTCATTCATTCATTTACATTTATATCCCACTTTTTTCTCAAAGGAGCTCAAGGCAGCATACATGGCTCTACCCCAGTGTTTCCCAACCTTTTTGGGGCAAAGGCACACTTGTTTCATGAAAAAAATCTCGAGGCACACCACCATTACAGCCCCGTGACGTCAGCGCGCAGCGTCACGCCGGGAGGGACATGAATTGCTAGCAAATTACATAATCACCTCCTTGAGGGCTGGCTCATCTTCTCCGAAGGCAGAACCCCATTAATTAACAGCACAGACTGACACCATAGCCAAGACGAGGGGGAAAAACCTCAGTCATGCACAGTCATGCACATGTGGGGGCTAAATGAGGACGAAGACCGGGCAGAGAGCAGGGTTCAAATCACCCCACCTGGCCAGGACAATCCCTGGGTGCTCCCTTGGGCCACTCGCCTGACCCACCTCGCAGGGCTGTTGTTGCGAGGATAACACGGGGAGAACCACGCGCGCCCCCGGGAGCTCCTTGGAGGAGAAAGCGGGCGATGAATGCAATGCACAAAATATATGAGAGGCGACCAGGTTTTGCAGGTGAGGGGCCCCCGCCAGCCTCCGCTTCCAACACCCGGCGCAACGACGCCGAAGTTTCCCCCCGGGCTCGGCTCGGGGAGCAGCGCTGCTCCCCCCCGGCTCCCCTTCGCCCTCCCGGCTCTCTCTGCCGCCCACTGGGGACCCCCCTCACCTGCCAAGTCCGGAGCGCCGGTGGAAGTTGCATGCACGCATGCAGGGTGCCGCGTTGCCATTGCATTGCACTGCACTCCATGCAACGCCTGCACGCATGCATTGCCTTGTACGCCCGCCAAGGGGTCTCCCCGCGGTCCGATGCGTCCCCTCCGGCGCGGATGCAGCATTGCAAAAATAAACCCCCCCCCGACGCAGCCCTACCTGGGGGGCAGCCTCCGCCTCCGCCGCTCCGCCTCCGCGGGGATCCCCGGGCTCCATCCTGCCGCTCTCTGCGGGGGCGCAGGCAGGCTGTGTGGGGTCTGCGCGGAAGAGCCCCTGCCTGCCCGGCCGCCGCCGCACTCATTCCATGGCCGGGAGAAGAGTGCTTCAAACAAAACGCCCGGCCCGCCAGGCCACGCTGGGAAACGTAGTTCGCACACCCCGCGCGGGCGCGGAGCCCAAGGGCGAGGGGACTACGGATTCCGGCAGCCCCCGCGCCGGGGACGGAGGGGGAGAGGCCGGGTGCAGGGATGGAGGGACGGGTGGGCGAGCAAGTGAGTGAGTGGCAGCCGCCAAGCCTTGGCCGAGAGCCAGGAAGGGCCTCCCCGGAGGAGGAGGAGGAGGGAGGCGCAGAGCGGGAGGGAGGGAGGGAACCCCAGGGGTCATCTAGTGACGGCGCCCCAATCGAAAATTTGACTTTTTTTTAAAAAAAAAAATCTTTCGCATTTTTTTATTTTTCCCGCGGCACACCAGGCAACATCTCGCGGCACACTAGTGTGCCACGGAACAGTGGTTGGGAAACACTGCTCTACCCCTCCTTGTTTAATCCTCACAATAATAACTCTGTGAGGCAGGTTAGGCTGACTGGCCAACAGTCACCCATTGAGCTTCATGGACAAGTCGAGCCCTGGTCCCTTGCAGGTCACAGTCTGACGTTCTAAGCACAATGCCTCACTGGCTCTCCAGTTCATGGAGGTTGGTGAGGACGGGGGCGAAGGGCAGAGCTAGTGTGCTTGATCCCGCAGGTCCTCTCCTCGCTTATATCACAGAACGCACGAGGAGGACTTTTTTTGCTTTATTTCCCACACTTCCCCCCCTATATGAGGATTGGTTACTGTGTTTTTCTAAACTGTTATGGATTAAGGGATTGTGTTTTGTGCTGAAGAGATGTCATGGAATACTCGTAAGTATTTTATCTATGGAGTCAGCTGCAGAATGTTTCCATCAGTCTGAGTTGATACAGAACACCAGTTTGTTTGGAAATCAGGTTCACACAGACCTTAGAGCAGGGTTGGAGAACCTGAACTACAGCTGCTGTCATGCCTGATCTTATGGGGCTGTTAGGGCAGCCTCCCCTTCTGTTTTTCCTTTCGGATTTTTTGTACTTGTGTGTACCTTGGGATTATCCTAAATCTGCCACTCTTGGTGCAATTTAGCTACATAAATATAAACACAGGAATTATTAGTACAGTCGTACCTCTGCTTACGTATCCCTCTGGATATGTAAACTTTGGGTTGTGAAAACGGCAAACCCAGAAGTTTATACTTCCGGGTTTTGCCGCATGCGCAGAAGCACGCCTCCGGTTACAGACTTTTCGGGATACGGCCAAGCCTCCAGAACGGATCCTGTCCGTAACCAGAGGTACCACTGTATATAGATAGAGTTATAATGTTGCAACACTATAGTGCAATATCATTATAACTTAATGTTATAGCACTATAATTTTTAAAAGCAATTAGAATGATAGGATTATAGTCCTATAACACTCTTTCACTTTAAGTAACAAGTATAGCTAGAGAAGCATTCTAGCTCTGATTAAAATATTGATTAAGGTAGACAAATAAAGGGACAATAAAATGCCAGTCACTGCATATATTATAATGAAGGTGTGCTGAACTGTGATGTGTTCATCTGCCCCAAACCTCACTGCCTATTTCAAATCTCATGCTTTAAAAAAAAAAAAAGGAGACAGTGTAGTCCTAAGGGCATGTACGTCAATGAGAATTGCACTGTTCTTCCATTCTTCAAAAAAAAGTGGACTTTCTATGGTCTGACAAAAGGCAGAAGAAAGGAACAGAATTGGCACAGGAAAAATACTGGGTGCCAATGATTGGATAACACTGTTGTGTGGATGTCCCATAAAAAGTGAGTGACTGAAGCATGGCAATTCCAAAGTTAATGTCTAGTGTGGAAGCACCCAAGAACAGGGGTAGCTGTGTGGAGGACATAGAATAGGAAAACCTGATGAGGTGTCTAACCAGGAGAAAGAGAAACTTGGAGTTAGGGAACCGAGATGGGACTGCTGGAGGACAAGGGGAGAGAGTAGTGAAGTAAAAGCAAGAATCAGAAGGGAAGGAAGGTAGGAAGAAAAGGCAAGAGCGTTGGGGGGGGGGGAGAGGCAGGTTGCTGAGGAGATACTGGGCCAAGGATAAGAGCAAGAGGGAAATTTATCCTGTCCTTAGGGCAAGGCCATTGACCTTATTGCCATTGACAGTAGAGGTGGCGGGGGCGGGGTGTGTCTAAATGCTGAACAGGCAGGGAGCATGAGTCATGCTAAAATGCTTAAGGACCTTAGAACACACAGAGGCAATGCACAGGAAGAAGTAGGAACTTGTGGAAATGGAGGGTAGGGGCAGCATAGGAGCGAAGAAAGAGTGGCAAAAGAGGAAGTTGTTTGAAACTCAGCCTCAAGAGAGCCCAGGTCCAGGAGAGGCTGTGAGCGGCTGTTTTGTGGGTTAGGGAGCCAAAAGGGGGTGAAGTACCCTAAAGCAGCTTCTGATCCCCCCCCCCACCTAATTTGCACGTTCTGAAACAATCCATTGAAATGCAGTCATCCTTTGAAATTCACGCTTTTGCAATTGATATTTTGCAATGCCATTCTCCAACCAAGTAGTGTGTATAATAATAATAATAATAATAATAATAATAATAATAATAATTATTATTATTATTTAAACCCTGCCCATCTGGCTGAGTTTCCCCCAATCGAGTGTTAAAAACAATACAGCATTTAAAATGTATTTACTGGGGGTAAAGTGTGCATATAAATGCATATATTAGTGAGAATAGTGTATGCACTGTTTTGGGGGGAAATTGCATACAGATATGTATCTGTTAGAAGAGATTCTCTGATGAATTTTAATGAGAACCTTTTTTAAAAAAGAGTTGTGAAAATCACAGACTGCTGCAGAAATGTGGAGAACTGAACTTAATGTTGGGAAAATGTGAAACTGAGAAAAAATGAGTTTGACAGATCATATCTGGGCTCATCCACAATTCCTTTTGACCAATTGCTTTCCCCCCGGGAAAACCAATCTTTAGCTCTCAGCTGGAACAAACTACAAGTTTTCTCCGGATTGATGTTTGCTCCGATTTAGAGTGGGTTTCCCTTGGGAAAGGAGCAGGGCAAGGGGAAAGCTGCTGGGACCCAAACTTTCTAGACACAGGACAATCGGAAGTGTAGCTGACCCCTCTCTTAATACATTGTGAAGTCCCAGATCTAAGCTTGAAGAGACTCCAGTGAATTACTGAGAGGGTGATTCTTTGGACAGTGATTCTTTGTTGAAAAAAATGCAGAAAGTATTTTTTTGTCAGATCCTCTAATCATCAACTGTGGATCTGTGGAAATGTAATGTTTCTATTACAGATTTTGATTATTATTGCTTTTTATTTCCATTGATGCACCCTTAGGGTGAAGAGCAGGATAGAAATATCAATGATAAATAAATTGTGAATAAGAAGAAGCATAGTTTACAACTGATGACCACACATTATCATCTTTGGAAAAATGTGATTGGTTAACCCTTGCATTTTATTTTTATTTTTTTGGAAGCAGAAGGGTGTGAGTAACAGGGATATTACCTTTGATTTTGCAATGAATCTTCTTTATTTACTTGTAATAATCACAGTCACTTCCAAGCCTGGAGGAAGAAATTAGATACAGTAGAAAACCACGGGGTTGTCTGATATATATGGGAGATATGTCTTACTCCAGTGCAGAAAGAAGTATAAATGGAATTACCCTGAACTAGGAGAATTCTCTTTAAAATATATTTCTCAAAGTGACTATGGTGACTATGTAAAACATCCCTGTGACAACACATTTTTGCTGGTTAGTTAGTTGATTGTGTCTTGATGTTTTTTCCTGCTACAATTTCAATCTGATTAAGCAAAGGATGGGTGACTTTTTCAAAGACCACCAAAATCTAACAGTGCTAATGCTCTTAGTATTATCTCAGTACAGCAGGGTCTGCTTCACTGTGCTGTTGGCATTAATGCACATTACATCAGCACAGGAGCAGTAGTCAAAGCAGAAATAGTAGCTGTACTAATAGGTGTGTCTTCATGAAATAATTACCCTTGTCTCTCCAGAGAGAGCTATCATTACATACCATTTACCCATAGTGTGTGGCTGTTTCAAAAATTAGAGGCATTCCTGCCATTCTGCTAAAAACAAAGACTTTTCTTTGTTATCTTTATAGCCTGATTGCCACCTTCACCTCCATCTCCGCTGGCCAGACAATCCATATGTGTCAGGAATGGTTCATACCAAGGATACAGCGCCAGGACTCATAATGGGGGCAGGTAAAAAAAGAGAGTGCACTTTGTGTTTGGTGTTCATTGATCAAAAAGTTACATAATATTATATGACATTTAACCAATTCTCCATTGCATATTATCTATCCATATAAAGCAGTTAACTTACTTCATGTGTGCCTGGTTATTTTCATTGTGCTTGAAGAATAAAGCAGCACAGAAATGACCAAGGATGGGGCTCTCTCCTCTGTCTTGCTTTTACCTTGCTGTACCTGTTGATGCCATCACCACAGATGCCACCATAGGCGCCGACTCCATGGGGCTTGAGGGGGCTTGAGCCCCCTCAAAAAAATTTTTGGGGGGGCTCAGCCCCCCCAATAATCTCGGGCGCCCTTGCTGCCGTCCCCCGCCTCCTCCCCACCTGCTCCCTCCCCAGCCAGCCAGCCAGCCGCGCGCCCTAGCTGGAGAGCCCCGGCCGTCCCCCGCGAGAACAGGGGAATCCCCGGGGGCGGGGGCTTCTGCCTCTAGCCCCAGGTTTCCCGCATATCAGCTGTTCCGGAGCTGATTAATAGGCAGCAGCACGCTCTCCCCTATTCGCTCACGAGGGGGTGGCGCCACTTCATTTGCATATTCATGAGCTTATTTGCATATTCATGAGCTTATTTACATTTCACGAGCTTTCCCGGCCCCCCCAATATTTTTTATAAGTCCGCGTCCCTGGATGCCACACCCTTGGTGGAGAGGAAAATGCAGTGTATCTCATTCTTTTTATTCCTGACAAGGGAAAGAAGAGGCAGTGGCAGCAACAAGCACTTGGTAGGAGGAAGGTGGGAGCCACTGGGTGCTGTGTGGAGTGTTGTGTTCCCCTCTTTCTCCAGGCAAGTTGAGCACCAAGCGCACTGCACCCAGGAGGAGAGAGAGAGCCCAGGGGAAAGCCACATGACGCTGTGCAGTTCACAGACCCACAGCCCTTGCACTCTTGCCCTGAGTGCAGAACATCCAGTGGGAGCAAGAGAAACAATCCCACGAGCAGAAGGGGAGATGGGACAGTGGGGTGAAAGCGGGGGTGGGAGGCAGAAGCTGGGGGTGAAGGACTGAATCTGTCTGTTCCTCCTCTTCCTCTTCACTACTGTAGTTCACGTATGAAATAACTGAAGTTTGAAGACAGACCGAGATATTGTGGAACATAATTAACCAAGTGCATGCAAATGCTTTTTGCCATGATAAATTTATCCATGTTAAATTTCTGCTGCCCTAGCTTGGTGTAAGGTGATTCAGCTCCGTCTGAACAAACAACCTGGCTCTTTCCCTTAGTGCTCCACGCCTGGAGTAACTGATTGCAGACACTTTCCCAAGGCCCTGCCACTGTAGTGTTGCTTGCAAGGGGTGAACCAAAAGCGCCATTGATACAACATCAGAATCATCAGAGCCACTGGGAAAAAATATTTGCCTATTCAGTGCACTACCTTTTTCTTGCCCTCTCTCTCAGTTGACTTCATTTCCCTTCAGTGATAGCACATTGCCAAATATTATTGGCTATGTTCTGTAGTGTAGTGATGTCAACCTGGTCCTGCTAAGCTTGGATCACACATGTGACTAAACCAGGAAAGAGACTGTAGCAACCACCTGGAGAAAAACAGGGAACCCCCGCAACGCCAAACAGGGTTAAAAATTATATTCTCACGATGGAAGTGTTTTCCACATAATTTTTCCAATCCCCCTTTCCTCTCAGTAAAAAAATTTAAATGAATGAATATTGAATGCAAATCTGTTCATTATTAATTACTTTGAAAGTGACTGAAGCTGCACTGTATGAATTAAAAGGAAAAAAAGAAACAAGTTAGCCTACAATTAAAAAACAAGACACAAAAGGCAAAGCCCTTTTGAGGTCACAGGGAGCCCTGGACTTATCTACACTTCCTCTTCTCTTGCTGCTTTCCCCTAGGGAAAACCACTCTTTAGTGTTCAGTTGGAGCAAACAGCACTTCAGGTTTCCCCTGGATTGCCATTTGTTCAGATCTTTTGCTAAAGAGCAGGTATTCCCGTGGAACCACTGGGACCCTTGCTTTCTAGGAACGGATCAAACAGAAGTGTGGATGAGCTCTTTCCCTGATGATGATGATGATGATAATGATAATGATAACTTTATTTTTTATTATATACCTCCCATCTGACTGGGTTCCCCCAGCCTCTCTGAGCACTGCCTTCAGATGTCTTCTAAAAGTCAGGTAGTTGTTTATTTCCTTGACATCTGATAGGAGGGTATTCCGCAGAGCACCACATATAGCATTTTAATGCAGAATGAGTATAATCACTTTATACAGCAGGTGAGAGTAATAATCTTTTTGAATGCTCCCTGGACCCAAATTAATTACTTTTCTTTTAAGTAGGAGTATCAAAACCTAGCATATCAGAAGGCATAGCCCTCTCTTTAATATGCCTGAGTTTGTTCTGTGGGAGCATTCAAAGTCGTCTGGAGCAGTATTGTGCAGAATTCTAGCACCTCATTCTCTCCTCAGATTTTGCACAAAATAATTCTTAGAACCAGTTGAGGCCTTACATCCGTGTGCAGGGAGATTGGGAACAGACCTTTGGCTCAAGACCTCCCTCACCTGACCTCATGGCACATAGAAGGGAAGGTCCTGCAACTGGAGAATATTCCATGCATTTGTGCCCTGGATCTTTCTTTACTTTGCTTCTTGGACTGGCTTGCAGTGTTTTTTTTTATGTTCCTGGTCTTACAAAACTTAGAGGCATGTGTGTGATCAAGGCCAGAACACAATAAGTGTAGGACCATTGTCAAAGTGTAGGATGAAGATGCAAGCTCAGCGACTGATCAGAAAACATCAACTTTTGTGTTGATGCTTGTGGTAAATTGTGCCGCCCAGCAAGAGACAACTAGTGGCTTCCTGTTAGTCATATGTATTGTTTTATACCAGTTCGAGGAGCAAACTAGAATTTAAAATGTAGTTCTTACTACTGAAGTGAAATGGGGTGTCTCTCATATCTGGAAAGTTACTTTTGAAGGCGTCGAGAGAGAGAGGCAGCGGCCTATATACACACTGCAAAAAGCCTTCTGTTCTCTGGTAGTCAGAAGAGACAGCCAGAGGCTGTGCAATTAAAGTTCTGGGTCTGACCAATAGGAAGTCACTTTGGAGGAGACAGTCAACATAGGCATCAAGACAGAAGATGAAACAGCAAAAATATATTGAATTGTATTTCAGAAAGTGGATTTTTACAAGCACTGAAAGAAAGTAAACCCCTGTTGAATGAAGTGCTTCATTTTTGAAGTGTGATACCAGCGACACACACTAGTGAGGGGAAAGAATGGCAGAAAACTAAACTGGCCGCATAGGAATCTTCAGAATTATATGAAAACTTACTGTTTGTTTGTATAGACTTACTGTCTATAGAATAAATTTCAAGGAAGTGGACACTGATGTAGCACAAGCTTGCCAGAACAGAATCGGAAAGTAAAGGCAGAGGGTGGCTTGTTAGAAACAGGCGGAAGCCAACGCAGTACAGTGGGACCATTGTTCAGCTTGGAAGAAGAGACTCGGGGCAAGCCTGAATTACTGAGACTGCTCAACTTCTGACTTCACAAAGAAGGAAAGTTGCGACATGATACTTAGCCACATTGATCCAAACAATGATGAGGCCAACCAAAAGCATGCTCATGGATACATTGTTAATCGCAAATTAATTCAGATGAGCAGGACCTGGTAAGTGTCCAGGCCGGGTGAGCTTTCCCAGTTTCTTTGCTGTCATAGCAGAACTCCTGGGAAACCAGTTTCCTCCTAGAAGACTGGAGAAAAACTAATTTTGTCCTTGATCTTAATTAGGCTGGGCATTCTTTTCAGAATGAATTAACAGTTAAATCAAATGGGATTCATTCAGTTCAATTTTAATTCGTTCAAAAAGAACACACAGAGTATCAAAAGAATGTGAATGAAAATGGTTCTTGTTACTCACATTTGTATCTATTTGCTCTAAATTGGTACCATTCAGAGTTGGGGGCTTACCTTCAGGAGTGGCAATGGTGGCAGTGAGCTAACCTCAGAGACCCATCCTAATAGCTGCTATTCTCCTTCACCCTTAAGAAATGCTCTGAATTTTACATTGTCTTGGGGCATTCCAGTGAAAAAATGTTGTCTGCTATTTTAAATAACACAGCATCTCGGGGGGGGGGGGAGATGGGGTAACCCCCAGAAGGACCAAAGTAAAACTCTCTGGCCATCTGAAAACTAAAATTAAGGGAAATAATGAAATGAAAGTTCAGTATTTTTTTTAAAAGGGCACCTCTGTAAGAAATGCACATCACTTGCATTAGTTGCAAATAGAAAAAGGATGACTAAGGAAATTTCCATTCCTGGAAAGGTCCCAGAGGAAATAACAAAAAAGCTCATTAAACTAGATTAAATATAGCAATTAATAGTGGTGAGTGTGGTTTTATACAAAGTTGCCACACAGCCCAGTCCTAGTCAGGTTTACTCAGTTTAATCAGAATTGCATCCTGCTATGTTCCATAACAAAATTGGGGTGAATTTGTAGAGTGCATTCCAGGATTGGGGTGCTGTGTTTGGGAGGGGCTCAGCCTATTTGATAACTAATTCTGGCCGCCCTTCGTCTTCCATGCTGAGTCTGAACACTGTGGCCCTGTTTTCATTCTGCAATTATTTTATTTAACAAAATGTTGATTGAAATGAAACCTCTGAACGATTTACAATAAATATTTTAAAAGTATCCGTAAAACAACAACAACAAAACAGCAACAAAGTGATCAAGGGGGTGGAGCAACTCCCCTATGAAGAAGGGTTGCAGTGCTTGGGACTTTTTAGTTTAGAGAAAGGGCAAGTGAGAGGTGACATGGTACAAGTTTATAAAATTATGCATTGCATAACACTAGAACTCACGGGCATCCAGTGAAGTTGAATGTTGGAAGATTTAGGACAGGTAAAAGAAAGTACTTCCTTGCGTAGGGCATAGTCAGACTTTGGATCTTGCTCCCCCAGAGGCAGTGACAGCCACCAACTTAGATGGCTTTAAAAGAGAATTAGGCTGTCGTGGTCTTGGGCTTCCAGCCACGGCAGAGCTTAGTGGAGGGAGAAGCCAGCCAGCCAGCCAAGTCTCAGTGGGGTCCTTGCCTGAAGGCAGAGTCTGTATACAAGGTCCAGTCCAGTCCTAAGGTCAGGAGTATCACATAGTCAGATGGTCTGGGAGTCAAGAAAGCCGAGGGTCCAAGGTCACGAGAAGTAAGAAGCAGCAAGGTCTGGTCAGGAACGATGAATGTCCCCAGCCTCCACAGCAGAGACACAGTTCCTCTCTGTGTTTCCGTTCTTCAGGCTGCTGCTCAGCAGGTGAAGCAGACTCTTGACCCATGGCAGACAAATTCATGGAGGAGGGGGCTATCCACAGTTAACAGTGGGTGGAAACCACTGGAGGAGAGAGGGTAATCCAGCAGGCTATTTTTATGTTCTTACGTTCTCATAAAGTACTTCTCTACACCAGACAGTGTATGGGGTGTAACAGAGAGGAATATGCACATATGTGGAACCAGGCATGCTTAATCAACATAAGTGATTAAAATGATTTTTTATGTGTTGGAAGCCACCCAGTGTCTGGGGCAACCCAGCCAGATGGGCGGGGTATAAATATTATTATTGCTATTGCTATTAAAATGACATATGCAATTTTTTAAGAGGCTCTCATACGAGGAGAGGGAATAGTTAATGCAACTTAGCATTGAGGCTATGCCAAGAAGGGATTACTTTAACACGAGAGAGAATAAGGGCAGCTCTCTGCAGCCAAAGTTGAGCAAGCCCCTGGCAGAGGAAAGAAGATATTCTGCTTTGAGACAGAACTTGGACCACTAGTCATTCCATTTCAGTCATGCACTTAAATGGTCTGGTAATTGTAAAGTCTTTAAATGTAATTCTTCAGAACTGCCTGACTCATTATGGGTGTTGGGGTTGCTGTTGGGAACCTGGAAGACATAGACAGCCTTTCACAGCTTTTGTGAGGCTAATTCTCATCATAAGATGAAAGCCCCTTGCTTGTGGGGTAGATGGGTTCTTGTGTTTCGGAACAAATAACCACGAGTAACCCTTGCCTATTTTGCCTTTGTTCCCAGGCAATCTGGGTGCCCAGCTTGTTGAATATAAAGAAGAAATGTATATAACATCTGACTGTGGCAAAACCTGGAGACAAGTAAGGAAAATGAATCTGTTATGTTGTGTAGATTGCTATCTCCATTTCCTTAACTGGCTCAGGCGTCTCTTCTCATATTATTGCTGTAGAGCTCCCCTAGTCAGACTAATACTGCTATCCCATCCACTCTTCCTTGGGGGATTGCTTCTGGTAAAGTTGGAATATAAAGTGACCAGTGCAAACATTTGCCTCATGCAATTCACCCTACCTCAATCTGCTCTGAAAGATTGGGAGAGCCTCACAGAGCTGTGAGCTGGGGAACAATAGGGGAGATTGTTCCGAATAGAATGCTTGCTCTGATGGAATAAGCACCATAGACACAGAATTCCACCCCATATATTCAAATATTTCTTATGTATTTAAACATGTCTAGCACAATATACAGTCAGTTCAAGGAAATGTGTAACCTTTTCAGTGTTTTAAGGACTGGTCTACACATTTCATTAATAATTAAATATATAGCATGGGATACTTTAGTAATACATTCCCCACCCCAGCCCAAAGCATGGTCATTTATTGGGTTTCCCCCCTGCTTTCTAGGTCTTTGAAGAGGAGCATCACATCTTGTATCTGGATCATGGTGGAGTGATTGTGGCCATCAAAGACACCTCTATTCCACTGAAAATACTCAAGTAATTCTACAGTAAACTTCCATTTTCAGGAACAAGTCTATTCCATTGGTTGATATGAGTTTTCCCCTCCAAGAATTTACTAATCTAATATTTGCTCTGCAAAGATGATGGTTTGGTTATATTGATGCAGTAATAAACACCGGACCTCTCTGAATGATACAAAGATCATTCATAGATGGGGCAGGCTTTTTGTTGAGCTTGCTTCCTCTGGGTTATCAGAGTCTGTTGCAGACAGAGGCAGGATGCTGACTGGGCAGTGCTTTGATCCCAGTGAAACCTCCTTTAGGTAAGATATGAACTCTACTCACTGAGATGATCATCACACTTTTTGTAGGATACCCAGCCACATGTACAAACATACATGCATGCTGCACAGACCGTATTGTGAAGTTGAGTAACTGAGGGATGGGACATCACTACCATCCTACTCCCCTTCTATAAATATTCATTGTAGGCATGAGGATCACCTGAATAGTGTTACAGTGGGTAGGGGTTAAGACTGTGAAGGACTGTTCCCCAAGTTAAAGCAGCTAAGTCATGTTTCTGTACAGTGCTTGCTTTGTTTTCTTGTGTTGATGGCAATATTTCCTTGAGTCATTCAAACTTTTTAAAATTAATTATTCCTTGAGTTATATGTTTGTGTCTGGTGTGGCGTGAGAAAACTTTGTTTCATCCTGGACTGGATTGCCTGGGTCAAGCTGCATAGGGTTGGCGCATGGGGGACCTTGGAATAGGCTGCAGATTTGGATGAGCACTGGAGACTCCTTTGCAGCCCTGTGCTCCTATATTTAGTGTAGAGCCCTATACCAAGCTTTTGAGTTAGGCAGGATTCCAGAACGTACTAATTCTTCATGAATTCTGTTTTTTAAAGGTGGGGATGAAAGAGAATCTACTGAGAGATACTAGAGAATGCAAGGTCTGAGTACACTCTGGGAGCCAAAAGAGACATTGCACTAAATCACTTGCTGCTGCATCTTTCAAAAAAACTATAACAGGTGCACAGTGTGATTGTCATCAGAACTGTATCACAATGAAAATCTCTCTCCCCTGTAGCAGTTGTTAGCTCCATGAGGAAAACTCCCTTGCGCCTTAATAGAAGTTTCTCTCTCTGGACTTATCAGCAGCTGTGGAGAGTGGTATGTGAGATGGTACAGTTTCTGTCTACACTGTTCAGTTAGCCCCTCTCCCCAAGCCACAGTCCCAATGAAAACGGCTCCCACACCTGCCCTTAATTGATGTTTTTTAAACGGCATACCGTCTAGTTTAGTGTCCTCTCTAGCAAGGCCCTTAAACTGTGGGTGGGGTTCCCCCCCCACCCTCCTGCAGCTTCAGCCAGTGCATAAACCTGGGATTCTCCAGAATACTATAGGACTTGGAAAAATATAGAGCTTATCCACGCTTACCTTTCCTCTGCTCTCTCCAGTCCCTGTGAAAATCTGCTCTTTAAAGCTCAATCAGAGCAAACAGCAGTCTGCAGAAAACCCGAACTGATGTTTGCTCTGGTTAAGCACTATAGTGTGGGTTTTTGTGGGGAAAGCTTGGAGGCAAGAAAAAACCACATTTGAACATGGAGCTTTTAAATGCGGACCTGTGCCTGGAAAGAACAGAGCAAAAGGTAAGTGTGGATAAGAACATATATGAGAAAATTTGCAGACTCTGGACTAATATAAAATCCACCATGTTGGATTACTGGAGGAGAGGTGCTAACACCAACTTTTAAATTGCAGCTTATAGTGTAATCCTTCCATAGACATCTGTCTAGAGCAGCCTTTGTGGTTGACGTCCATGCCTGGCACTCTGAATGGTGTTAAAAATGTAAGGTAAATTAACAAATGCTAGGGTTTTGGTTATTGGTGATATGAAAGGAGAATACAAGTTGCAAAGGAATTTCTTGGTTGGCTTATGCAACCTGGCTGGCTTAGTGAAGAACAAACCTAACATGACAAAAAGTGTTGATGGGCCATTGAGGAGAAGAATCCTTTAGCCTGCAGGGGTGAGATGTTGATGGGGTGAATGTTTGAGGGGACAGGAAAATGAAGTTTTCAAGCAAGGGGTTGCTGGGAGAGAGAAGGAGGGAGGATGGTGGAGATCCATCTTGGAGAGGGAGCCGAAAGGTTGCCTGCACTGCTGTGGGTCATGCTATGAGATCTGGACTTCCTCCATGCAGCCTGAAGGTGTAAATAGGTGGAAAAACATATTTCTTAAAGCACAACAGTCTCAGCCATCTCTTCTATTTTCCAAAGGAACACAGAGAGAGGGGCAGGCACCTGACTTTTGTAACAATATGGACATCTTCATCATATGTGAAGCTGAACTTCCACAGCAGGTTACCAGAGTAGATGTTATAATACTGGAAGAAATATTTACAGTGGTGCCTCGCAAGACGAAAAGAATCCGTTCTGCGAGTCTCTTCGTCTTGCGGTTTTTTCGTCTTGCGAAGCAAGCCCATTAGCAGATTAGCGCTATTAGTGGATTAGCGGGCTTAGCGGATCAGCTGATAAGTGGTTTAGCGGCTTAGCGGATCAGCTGATTAGCAGCTTAGCGGATCAGCTGTTAAGCGGCTTAGCGGATCAGCTGATAAGCGGCTTAGCGGCTTGGGAAAAGGGGGGGAGGAAAAAAGCCCCGCAGGAACTCACAAGACATTTTCGTCTTGCGAAGCAAGCTCATAGGAAATTCGTTTTACGAAGCACCTCTGTCAGAGCTGCTTCCAGATCCCAGCTCACAGAGGATCACGCTAGCCAGCGTCCACTTTATAAAAGTCTTTATTGAGTTACAGTTTCCATTTCCAAGCTGCAGCGTGCAGCTCTATGTCTTAGAAGCTAGACCGGCGAACCTCCGTCTGAGTCCCCGCCTCCTGTACACCAACTTAATACTCTAGCCTTACTCCACCTCTTCCGCCTTTCCTTCCTTCTCTGGGTCCCTCTGCCCCCCGTGGTCTCTTCCTTCCTGGACTCTTCCGACGCCGACCCCCCGGACCCTTCTCCCTCTTTGCGGCGGGCTTTAGGACCTGGCTCCCTTTCCGGGCTGCTTACTGTGCCGCCTTCCTGCACATTTGAACTTGGCGCGCGCGCCCAACTTTTCACCTTCCTCTTGACCGTTTCCTCACTCCCCGACGGAGGTGTGGCCAATCCTGACTCAAGCCCTCCCGCCTGTGGCGAGTCACCGGATCCCGATATCTGGCCCCCTTCCTCCCTGCTGCGCCCTGTTGGGGAAGCTGGCCCCGATTTCCAACTGCTGCTCTCTGAGCCCCCTCTGGTCCCTTCTTCCTGGGGTGTCTCCCTAAGCCCCCCCCCTTGCTCTGACCACTGGCGCCCCTTTCTGTGAATCTTCCGATTCACTGGAAAGACTCGGAGATCTCGGGCCGCCGTCATCGCTCATGTTTCCTTCGTATTCCTCCCCTTCGCTCTCTGTTTCCTCCCTTTCCTGTGCCTCAGCTCCTGAACCCCTGACAACCTCCAAAACGGAAAACCCTTTCGTCTAGCGGGTTTTCCGTCTTGCGAGGCATTCGTCTTGCGGGGCACCACTGTACATGCATGTCTAAGAATCAAGACAGAAGTAAATCACAAACACTTTATTCTAAAGCAAGTAGTAACAACCATAGCACAGCTGAACACATATTCTTAGGTCTCACTGTTCCCTATAGTTGACTCTCATCTCTTTTTATAGGCTGAATCCCTTCAGCTGTCGTGACTCAGAGAGAAACTGCTGTACATACTAAACCACCATAATTTGTCTATGCAAATTATGCTTATCAGTCCTTGATTTACTGGTGCAGTGTGCAAGATATGCTATTCTACAATGGAATGTGAAGATTTTAAATTTCTAATTTGGAGAACTGATATGGTTGTTTGAGGGAAATGTACTGGTGGAGAGATTTAGTTGACTGGGATAACAACCAAAATAGGCATCCACACATTGTGACCTTCTCCCTTCTTTGCTGTCTTCCTCCTCCATGACTTTTAGGGGATGGATTCAGTACATTCAGTCTCAAACCTTTATTGGCATATAGACAAAACTCCAAAAGGTTCAGTACAATAAAATCACTCAGCAAAATCTGCACCTAAGAATTAAAATACTGTTGTATAACATTCACGCATCCTCCTTGCGTACATTCACAACTTAACTACTATGGGCTTTTAAAGTCTTATGGCTTAATTAATTATTTCTAATGGTGGTGATGATCAGTACTTATTTTCAAACCATTCTGTATAAATAAGACCTGCAATAAATAAGAAACAATATTTTTTTTCATTTACAGGTTTAGTGTCGATGAAGGCCAAACATGGAGCACTCATAACTTCACCAGTATCTCCGTTTTTGTTGATGGCCTACTCAGTGAGCCTGGAGATGAGACTTTAGTCATGACGTAAGTAGAATCTACTGCACCAGTACACAAACTGCATGGGGAAAGTTGGAAGTTTCCTTTAGAAGACATTCCTTGTTTGTGTGCGCGCGTGTGCTCATGCACACACCTGGGTATACATACATGTTACAAGAATCACATCAGCCTCCACAGGCAAACCAGATTCTCACTTCTGAAGATCCCCTAGAGATGGGCAGAGAAGGCTGTTGAGGATGACAAGGATACACGCAGGGATGGGGGAGACATTGGCCACCACTTGCCCCTGTTTATCTTTCCTAGTGACAAGGACTCGTCCACACTTCTGCTTGTCCTCTGCCTAGAACGCATGAGTAAGAGCAGTTTCCCTTAACCCTGATTGCTGTTTGTTCTGATTCAGAGCTAAACCATGGGTTTTCCTGGGTGACATCAGTGGGGCAAACGGAAGTGTGGGTGAGCCCTGATTGTCCCCAGGCACTGTGAAGGGAGGGATAGGGACACAATTTGCCACTGATACATAGAATTGTACACAAAATACTGTGACTACTAAGAGTCTGAAAATGCAACGTACGTTTTTACACCCAACAACCAAAATAGAACTTATTGATTGGTGTTACTCTCCTGCATTTTATCCCCTGTTTAACTGGTATCTAATTCTGAAGCTTTTGATCTTTCTCTTAGAATCTTTGGACACATAAGTTTCCGCTCAGATTGGGAGTTAGTGAAGGTAGATTTCCGCCCTTCTTTTCCTCGAGAATGCACTGATGAGGACTATGAATCATGGGACCTGACAAATCTACAGGTATAACCTCAGATAAAATAGTCGCTGCCACAACTGGTGACACTGGTCTGATTCAGTGTTACATGTACAAACCAGAATGAACCCTTCTGTGCTTCTCCTCTCCTGCCTCCCACTTTTGTTTGTAAAGGGTGGATATGTAAAGCTTCCATTCATGGTCTAGCTATAACAAGCTGCAGTTGCCTGTTTCATGTAATTACAGAAAACTGGTGGTTTGCACAAACCATAGTTATTTAATAAGTCATGGTGTCATCCTGGTTTAATATATTGGTTTCTTAACTAACTATGATCTGTAAAAACTACAGTTTTCTAATTTCAGACAAACTAAGAAACTGCAGTTTGTTATAAAAACCAATTGAAAACTTTTTAATTTCCTCCTCTTGTAGAGGAAGGGAAATAGGGAACATTTGATGCCAAGGCTCAAAACAGCTCATGTATTTAACACTAAGGCGGCAGTCCTGCACTGCACTTTAAGGAGTAAGTACCATTAAACTCAGCCTTTACTTGTGAGTAGACATGCCTAGGATTCAATAGGAAGTTTTTTCATGCCTAATTGTGTTAACCATTTCCTCCCTATCTGTGCCCCCCTCAAACAAAGCCAGCTTGCCACAGTAATTAGACAGACCCCCTAGAGTAATTAGACTTTAAAAGCCACTTGCTGGTTCCAGTAAGATACTTTTTCTCAAGCCTAATTACTGTACTGTGGGGAGGGGAGGTTGCAGTCCAGATGGGGAAGCCTCATAAGCCACACCCAGCCTGTGGGAAAAATCTTCCCCACCCTTGGATGTTATTTGGGTTTCTAAATCTATGTCTTGTTTATTCTCAGAAATTGTCAGGGACTGGGCAGAGGAGGAATGGTGGAGACCGCCTCCCCAGCTTGACCCTTCCAGGGAGGAGGAAGAGGAAGACAGTTTAGATTTACAACAAGGGTTTAAGGGAGGTCACAGCTCAGAGGCCATGAGGGCGAAAGTTGGGAAATAATGGGAGAAGAGGAGGAGGAAGCATCCGGGGGGACGGGGACGGGACAACAGCTGATGGACACAGTGTCTTTAGAAAGCATTCCAGACACTCCACCTCCCAGAACCCGGCAGGACTTGAAAGTAGAAGAGCAAAGAGCACAAAGACAGAAGGCACTTGTCAGCACCTGTAGGAGAGATGATGCAAATGACGAATGAGAAAGTGGGGGAGACGGGGGTGGAGATTCAGTTGGGACAGTGCCATTATCCAAGAGGCTGGGTTCTATAGCCTCTCTCTGTAAATACTGAAAGCAAACGGTAAGAAACATTTCCATGTCTTTGTACATTCCTGGGCAACCAGCCAGAGGTCACTGGCAGCAGCCTGACAAAAAAATCAGGTTGATAGCTGGCCATTAAGGAGTCACCAACATTGATTAGTATAAATCAAATATTACCTCTACTAATGTCAACCATTTAAAAATCTATTTTTTTAAGTGCTAAAGAGAATTGGCTAGCTGTTAGCTAAGGTGAGAGAGTCTGCATTATTAAAAGCCCTGTAGGCCAATTCAGATTGCTGGTTTTGACTTATAAAGCCTGAAAACTGGAGGGTGATAACGTGAGAGCGGGCCTTTTCTGTGGTGGCTCCCCATTTGTGGAATGCTCTCCTCAGGGAGCCTTCTTTAGGCACCAGGCCTTTCCCCAGGCCTTCGGTTAAGTAAACCATCTATGTCCTTTTAAACTGAATGTGTGTGGGTGTTTTCATTGTTTTCGTTGTTATTATGCTATGTATTTTAGTTTTTTATACTGTAAACCTTTCTGTGATCCTTGGATGAAGGGCGGTAGGTAAATAACAAACAAACAACCTTTGTATGTTTAATCCTATCTGGTAGTTATGAGAGTTCACATTCTAATGTTCAGGGCGACCTCTGCATCATGGGTCAGCGGAGAAGTTTTCGGAAGAGGAAGAGTTCCTCGTGGTGCATTAAAGGAAGAAACTTCACATCCGCACTCACTTCCACAGCTTGTGAGTGCAGCCCTTCAGATTTCTCATGGTGAGCTTTTCTATGGGTCTTTGTGATGGCTTAACTACATATTCTGTATTAATCTTATTGAAAACCCTAATATTTAACAGAAGTGGTAGTTATGCACTGGTTAGAAAGAGAAAATTATTTCTAGCTTTCCTTTGAGGATGTGGTGGTGGTAGTAGTAGTAGTAGTAGTAATAGTCAACACTTCATATCTCCAGCTGTTCTACCCCACCTATGCATTTGTCAGAGTTACTTAGGAGACTTCATACCCCACCTTTCAGTTCCAAAGGACCCCCATGGTACCTTACAGAGAGATTTTGAAAACAATATAGGGCATTTGAAAATAAAGTATAAATATGTAGAATTTTGAAGTACATACAGCAGCAGCGGTAACTTCCCTCCCAAGGCCTTCGCGCATAATGTGTTCACTGCCCACCAAAAGTTGAGCAGTTATTGAACCTGGAGGAGTTTCCTTGTAACAGCATTTCATAACTGTGAGTACTTGACTGAAAAGGCAGTGTCTCAGTCACAACTCCAAGCAATTTCTGGTGCCCCCCAGCCCCCCATAGTTGGACTGTTGGGCTTGTTTGTTTGATTCCATTTATGAATTAGGGGGACGCGGGTGGCGCTGTGGGCTAAAGCCTCAGCGCCTAGGGCTTGCCGATCGAAAGGTCGGCGGTTCGAATCCCCGCGGCGGGGTGCGCTCCCGCTGCTCGGTCCCAGCGCCTGCCAACCTAGCAGTTCGAAAGCACCCCCGGGGGCAAGTAGATAAATAGGTACCGCTTACCAGCGGGAAGGTAAACGGCGTTCCGTGTGCGGCTCTGGCTCGCCAGAGCAGCGTTGTCACGCTGGCCACGTGACCCGGAAGTGTCTCCGGACAGCGCTGGCCCCCGGCCAATAGATGTGAGATGGGCGCACAAACCCCAGAGTCTGTCAAGACTGGCCCGCTCGGGCAGGGGTACCTTTACCTTTACCTTTTTATGAATTTCACAGTGATTCCACAGCAAACAATTGGAAACAAATTTTGAAATATACTCAGGGTCGCAAAGTGATTTCATGCTCTTTATTCAGCTCATAGTGGTGAGGAGGAATGAATGAAAGTCCCCTCACAGTATCTGCTTTATATACATTATTTACACAATAGGCTGCCCATGATTGGTTAATTCTGGAATTCTACTGTAAGCCAATCAGGTTGTGGATTCACTTCTATCTGGAGCAGGATTGGGTGGTTCCTGCCAACCAATCATACTGCTGCATTGTTCTAGGACCAATCAGCCTGCTGCAGTTTGGATCCTATTGAACTCAGTACATAACACCCCTCCCCTCTAAGTTCCAGTCCTGCCCGGGAGGTCGCATTCATAATCCTCGAGGTACGCCGGCAGCCTACGTGTGCGTTGCGGCCTGGGGTGTTCCCTGGTCCGGGCTCCAGGTTCTGGCTCGTGTTCCAAGGATGCTGGCTGTGATGGGGCTGTTTGGTCTGGTGCAACCGGCTCGCTCAGTCGTGGTTCTGGTTCCGGTGTCCTTTCGGCCTCACGGGTCCTCTCTGTATTTACTGATTCTGCCTCTCCTGCTGGCCCCTCCTGCTCTATGGGCCTCACTGCCCCGCTGTTCCCTTGGGACTCCTCTGACCTTTCCTCCTCCTGGTTTTCTCCCGGGAATCGTCGCCGTATCTGGTCGCAGTGGCGGCGCCAGCATTGCCCCCCATCCGTTAGCACCTCGTACGACGCGGGGCCAGTGACCCTGGTGACTGTGGCGGGTACCCATGCTGGGCCTGCCCCAAAATGCTTTGCGTACACTGGGTCCTGGGCCTTGAAGGTCCGGGGGTTTCTGCCTTCCCCCACCACTACCTCATCCTGAGCTCTATCGGGGTGAAGGCGATCCAATCTGATTGCAAGGCGCCGACCCATTAGTAGTTCAGCGGGGCTCCGGCCAGTCGTTGAGCTGGGGGTGCTGTGCTGTGCTAGAAGGAATGTGGCAAGGCGGTACTCCCAGTCCCCTTGCGTCATGCAGCGAAGGGTTTCCTTGGTAGTCCGCACCATGCGTTCTGCTTGGCCATTGGTGGCAGGGTGGAACGGTGCCGAACGGATGTGGCAGATGGCGTTCTGCGCTGTGAAGGTTTGGAATTCTCCTGACGTAAATGCAGTCCCGTTGTCTGAGACAAGAGTGTCAGGGAGCCCGTGGGTTGCAAACAGCCTGCGTAGTACCCGGATGGCTGCGGAAGTGGAAGTGGACGGTACCAGTGCGACTTCCAGCCATTTGGTGTAGGAGTCCACCACTATGAAGAATGTTTTCCCCTGGAAGGGGCCAGCGAAATCCACATGCAGGCGTGACCATGGTGCTCGGGCGGACTCCCAGGACTGGACTGGGGCCCTTGGGGGATCTGGGCGGGATTCTTGGCAGGCCTGGCAGTGTTTGACCCAGGCCTCTATCTCTCCATTGATCCCCGGCCACCACACATAACTCCTGGCCAGGGCCTTCATTCTTACTACCCCTGGATGTGTCTCGTGTAGGGCTGTGAGGACCCTTTTGCGGAGGGGCTGGGGAACAACGACTCTGCTTCCCCATAACAGGCACCCCTTGTGGGCCGACAGTTCATGTTTGCGGGTTGTGTAGCCGGCGAATTCTGGCCCGGGGCTGCTGCTGGGCCATCCCCTCCACACCCAGTCCAGGACCCGGGAGATGACCCTATCTTTCTTGGAATGGTGTGCAACTTCTTGTGCCTGAATGGGGCGGTCGGGAAGCAGCTCCAGGCTCATAACCTCTTGTGCAGGTGCTGGGTCAGGGCCTGTTTCCGGTAGTGGTAGCCTGCTGAGGGCGTCCGCATGGCCCATCGCCTTCCCAGGTCGGTGAATCAGTGCATACTGGTAGCTGGCAAGGAAAATTGACCACCTGAGGACGGGAAGAGACAGCACTTGGGGGGTCTGCTTTTCGGGGGCAAACAAGCCAAGCAACGGCTTGTGGTCAGTCACCACGGTGAAGGGAAATCATTGAATTTTTTTACTCCCTTCATGATTGCCAGACCCTCCTTGTCGATTTGCGAGTAGTTCCGCTCGGTTGCGTTGAGTGTCTGGGAAAAGTACGCCACCGGTACCTCTCTTCCATCTGGGAGTTGGTGCCCCAGGACAGCGCCAATGCCATAGGGTGAGGCGTCGCATGCTAGCACCACCGGCAGCCTCTCGTCAAAGTGTGCCAAGACCGAGTTTGAGACAAACAAGTCCTTGACTGCCTGGAATGCGGCCTCCTGGCGCTGGCCCCACACCCAAGGGGCCCGCTTGTCCAGGAGTCTGTGTAGGGGCTCTGTTACCGCCGCCTTGTGGGGAAGGAAGGAATGGTAAAAGTTCAATAGTCCCAAGAAGGCCTGAAGTTCAGTCTTGCTCTTGGTTGCTGGGGCATCACAAATGGCCCGTACCTTGTCCCCAGTCGGGTGGACCCCTTCTGCGTCCACCATAAATCCGAGAAAGTCCACCTGAGGCACTCCTAGTAGACATTTTTCCCGCTTTACCTTGAGACCCGCCGTCTGGAAACGGTGCAGAACGGTGCGGAGGCGGTCCTCAAACTCCTCTGGTGTGGGCCCGGCAATCAACACATCATCGAAGAAGGGGGTGACGCCAGGAATCCCTTTAAGGAGCGAGTCCATTAGATTCTGGAATATGCCTGGTGCCACACTGACACCGAATTGCAGCCGCTTTACCCTGAACGCTCCTCTGTGCGTCACAATCGTCTGTGCCTCTGCTGTGGACTCATCTACTGGCAGCTGTTGATATGCTTGGGCCAAGTCCAGCTTGCCAAAAATTTTCGACCCAGCCAGGGTGGCAAGGACATGGCTGACCACTGGCACTGGGTATGCGTGGGCCGTGAGGGCCTTGTTTATGGTACATTTGTAGTCTGCGCAGATGCGGACCGAACCATTAGGCTTGACGGGTGTGACGATTGGGGTTTCCCAGGGGGCATTAGGCACCGGCTCCAGCACTCCTTGCTCCACAAGTCGGTCCAATTCCTCGTCTATACGGGGTTTCAAGGCAAACGGGACCCGGCGGGCCTTGAGCCTGACCGGTCGAACTGCGGGGTCAAGCTGTAGCGCAATGGGGGGGCCCGTATACTGTCCCAATTTCCCATCGAAAACTCCTGGAAATTCCTTGCATATGGCGTCCACGTCCACTTGTAAGCTAGTGTGGTTCACCCCGGTGACAGCTAGCCCCAGTGGTCCAAACCATGCCAATCCCAGTAAACTAATGTAGGAGCCCTTGACCACAAGCAAGTCCAGTTGCCGCGTCCGCCCTCGGTATTGCACCCTGAAGGTCCCCACCCCCATTGTGGGGACCTTACGTTTCTGGAAGTCCCATAGGGTGAATGGGGCCGGCCTGAGTTTGGGACCCCCAGTAGGACCCAGTTTCCTTAAGGTCCTTGCCGAGATTATGGATAGAGTTGAACCCGTGTCAAGCTCCATGCGGCAAGGGGCCCCCTCTATCTGTACCTCTACATAAATTTTCTCTACGTTGGGGTGGGGCAACTGGTATACCTGGAAGTCTGTGAGCTCCGTCGAGTTGCCTTGGTGCGTTGGGCCCCGGGACCTGGGGCTCTTGGATTGGTCATCTGCTGCCTGGCGTCGGGTGGGCCGAGCCCAACACACCCGGGCGATGTGTCCTGATTTTCTGCACAGCCTGCACTCTGCGTTGCGGAAACGGCAGGTCCTCCTCTCGTGACTCTCCCCGCAGCTTGCGCAGTTCCCTCCTTCTCGTTGTGGCAGCTGTGGTCTGTGCGCTGCTTGAGTGCGCTGCTGTACTCGGTGCACCTCCTCCCTGTCGGATCCTGAGTCGTCGGTGAGGTCTTCATGGTGGACCCTCAGTTGAGACGGCAGGCTCGGCCGTGCCTCTTGCGTCGACCTCTCGGCAGCTTCTGTTGCCAGGGCCTCCTCCAGAGCGACCTGGAACGTTAGGTCCTTCTTAGCGTAGAGGCATCGTTGCAGCTTCTCATCCTTCAGGCCACCGACGAGGCGGTCACGGAGCATGTTCTCCAGCTCTGAGAAGTTGCAGAACCGGGCGGCTTGGCGGAGAGAGGTCACAAACCCAGTTATGGTTTCCCCATGGGCTTGCTGCTTTGCGTAGAAGGCATTTCGACGAGCCACCACTGAGGGCTGCGGCGAAAAGTGCCCCTTCAGCTGTTCCATTATTGTTTTGTATGGAACAGTAGCGACGTCTTGAGGTGCAAGGAGAGCCCGGGCGATTTCAAATGTCTCCTCTCCACAGACGCTGAAGAATATCGCCCTCTTCTTGGCGTCTTCTTCATCAGTGACCCCCTTGGCTTCTAGGAGGAAGGTGAAACGGGAGGCGTATGCTTCCCAGTCTCCAGATGCTGGGTTGAATGGCGAGAAGCTGCTGTCGGTTGCCATTCTGAGTTCCTTGTGTCCCGGAGCTGAAGCCTGGATACACGGTGCGAGGCAGCGGTGCGGCAGGTGGCGGTGCTGCGGTGCTGTGTGTGGCAGTCAGCTCAGCGGGATCCCACCTTCGTCGCCAGTGAAATATACTCAGAGTCGCAAAGTGATTTCATGCTCTTTATTCAGCTCATAGTGGTGAGGAGGAATGAATGAAAGTCCCCTCACAGTATCTGCTTTATATACATTATTTACACAATAGGCTGCCCATGATTGGTTAATTCTGGAATTCTACTGTAAGCCAATCAGGTTGTGGATTCACTTCTATCTGGAGCAGGATTGGGTGGTTCCTGCCAACCAATCATACTGCTGCATTGTTCTAGGACCAATCAGACTGCTGCCTTTTGGATCCTATTGTTCTAGGACCAATCAGCCTGCTGCAGTTTGGATCCCATTGAACTCAGTACATAACAAATTTCATATGTAAGAACAGTTAAAACCCAATACAGATAGAGGCCAGGATAACGAACAACACTTAAAAGGTTTGTTGAAAAAGGATTGTGTTGTGTTTGGCTCCCAGCTGCTCTGATCCTGTGTCAGTCAGAAAATGGACTGAGTGAGGACAGGAAGTAGCTACATACTCAGCTCTGAACATTTCCTGCCTTGGATGCAGGGTGGCTATCACAGCTCATGTGACAGCCTGAAACTCACTAAAGCCATATTTCAGCTGAGACCAATGGTCCTTTTACAAGCACAAATGATCAAGCTGGTGGCACCTGCATTTAGTCCACAAAAACTAGGGAGAAACCCAGGACACAGTGGCTCAGCCATGACCAGAATCCTGCTGCCCAGGTCTGGACCAGCCCTTAAATAAAGGTTGTTCCTTTATGGAGTGTTGTAGGGCCAGCCCACGCTAGTGGAAAGAGGCATTGCACACATTCTTCCCAGAGCCTTTTTACTCACCACACTGCCTGCGTGGGTTTGGGAAGGAGCTTGCAGGTGATAGGCAGTTTGTTTGCATTGGGTCCTCTGGGCCCTGTGGCTGCATTCATAGAATCATAGAATCATAGAATCATAGAGTTGGAAGAGACCACAAGGGCCATCGAGTCCAACCCCCTGCCAAGCAGGAAACACCATCAGAGCACTCCTGACATATGGTTGTCAAACCTCTGCTTAAAGACCTCCAAAGTAGGAGACTCCACCACACTCCTTGGCAGCAAATTCCACTGTCGAACAGCTCTTACTGTCAGGAAGTTCTTCCGAATGTTTAGGTGGAATCTTCTTTCTTGTAGTTTGGATTCATTGCTCCGTGTCCGCTTCTCTGGAGCAGCAGAAAACAACCTTTCTCCCTCCTCTATGTGACATCCTTTTATATATTTGAACATGGCTATCATATCACCCCTTAACCTCCTCTTCTCCAGGCTAAACATGCCCAGCTCCCTTAGCCGTTCCTCATAAGGCATCGTTTCCAGGCCTTTGACCATTTTGGTTGCCCTCCTCTGGACACGTTCCAGTTTGTCAGTGTCCTTCTTGAATTGTGGTGCCCAGAACTGGACACAGTACTCCAGGTGTGGTCTGACCAGAGCAGAATACAGTGGCACTATTACTTCCCTTGATCTAGATGCTATACTCCTATTGATGCAGCCCAGAATTGAATTGGCTTTTTTAGCTGCCGCGTCACACTGTTGGCTCATGTCAAGTTTGTGGTCAACCAAGACTCCTAGATCCTTTTCACATGTACTGCTCTCAAGCCAGGTGTCACCCATCTTGTATTTGTGCCTCTCATTTTTTTTGCCCAAGTGCAATACTTTACATTTCTCCCTGTTAAAATTCATCTTGTTTGTTTTGGCCCAGTTCTCTAATCTGTCAAGGTCGTTTTGAAGTGTGATCCTGTCCTCTGGGGTGTTAGCCACCCCTCCCAGTTTGGTGTCATCTGCAAATTTGATCAGGATGCCCTTGAGTCCATCATCCAAGTCGTTGATAAAGATGTTGAATAAGACCGGGCCCAAGACAGAACCCTGTGGCACCCCACTAGTCACTCTTCTCCAGGATGAAGAGGAACCATTGATGAGCACCCTTTGGGTTCGGGCAGTCAGCCAGTTACAAATCCACTGAGTGGTAGCATAGTCAAGACCGCATTTTACCAGCTTCTTTACAAGAATATCATGGGGCACCTTGTCAAATGCCTTGCTGAAATCAAGGCAGGCTACATCCACTGCGTTCCCTTCATCTACCAGGCTTGTAATTCTGTCAAAAAACGAGATCAGGTTAGTCTGACATGACTTATTTTTCAGAAATCCATGCTGACTATTGGTGATCACAGCATTCCTTTCTAGGTGCTCACAGACTGTTTGCTTAATGATCTGCTCCAGAATCTTCCCTGCTATTGATGTCAGACTGACTGGGCGGTAATTATTTGGGTCCTCTCTTTTCCCCTTTTTGAAAATAGGGACAACATTTGCCCTCCTCCAGTCTGCCGGGACTTCGCCTGTTCTCCAGGAATTCTCAAAGATGACTGCCAGTGGTTCTGAGATCACATCTGCCAGTTCTTTTAATACTCTTGGATGCAGTTCATCTGGCCCTGGAGACTTGAATACATCTAAACTAGCCAAATATTCTTGTACTATCTCCTTAGTTATTCTGGGCTGTGTTTCCTTTGCTGAATCATTTGCTCCAAATTCTTCAGGTCGGGCATTGTTTTCTTTATCGGAGAAGACTGAGGCAAAGAAGGCATTGAGGAGTTCAGCCCTTTCTGTGTCCCCTGTTTGCATTTCACCATCTTCTCCTCTGAGTGACCCCACTGTTTCTTTGTTCTTCCTTTTGCTACGAACATACCCATAAAAGCCTTTTTTGTTGCTTTTAACCTCTCTAGCAAGCCTGAGTTCATTCTGTGCTTTAGCTTTTCTGACTTTGTGTCTACACGTGCTGGCTATTTGTTTGAATTCCTCTTTGGTGGTTTCCCCCCTTTTCCATTTTTTGTACACATCCTTTTTTAATCTTAATTCAGTTAAAAGTTCTTTAGATAGCCACCCTGGCTTCTTTAGGCACCTTCCACGTTTCCGTCTCATTGGTATTTCCTGTCATTGTGCTTTTACTATCTCCCTCTTAACAAACTCCCAGCCATCATGAACTCCCTTTCCTTTTAGTATTGCTGTCCATGGGATCTCACCCAGCACTTCCCTAAGTTTTATGAAGTCGGCTTTCTTAAAGTCAAGAAATTGAGTCCTAGTATGCTTGGCTGCTCCTTTCCGCTGTATAGTAAACTTCAGAAGAGCATGATCACTCGCGCCTAATGATCCTTCCACATCTACCCCACTAACCAGGTCATCAACATTGGTTAGGACCAGATCTAAAATGGCTGTTCCTCTTGTTGCTTCTCCCACTTTCTGGACAATGAAGTTGTCTGCAAGGCCAGTGAGGAATCTGTTTGACCTTATGCTCTTGGCTGAGTTTGACGTCCAACAAATATCCGGGTAATTGAAGTCCCCCATTACTACTATCTCCCTTCCTTTTGCATGCTTGGCCATCTGTTCCAGGAAGGCATCATCTATGTCCTCCGTTTGGCTTGGGGATCTATAGTAAACTCCCACAATGAGGTCTCTGTTATTCTTCTCTCCCTTAATTTTGACCCAAATGCTCTCACTTTGGCTTTGAGGTTCTAAATCTTGGATCTCTTCACAGGTATACACATCCCTGACATATAACGCCACTCCTCCTCCTTTCTTGTCTGGTCTGTTTCTCTGAAATAGATTGTATCCCCCCATTATTACATTCCAATCGTGGGACTTATCCCACCAGGTTTCAGTGATGCCTATTATGTCATATTTAGTTTGCTGTACCAAGAGCTCAAGCTCATCTTGTTTATTTCCCATGCTTTGCGCATTAGTGTAGAGACATTGAAGTCCATTAATCATTCCCCCGTGTCTCTTATTTAAGGATTTTTTCCTCCCACCACTAGGTCCGCGTGCTGTTTGCTCCATTTGGTCTATGACATTTGGATGATCATCTTCATTAATTGATAGACTCCTACCTTCAGGAGCACTGTCTCCCTCCCCCACATTAGTCAGTTTAAAGCCCTCCTGATGAGGTTTCTGAGATTTTTGGCAAAAACATTTCTCCCAACCGTTGTGAGGTGCAGCCCATCACTTGCCAGAAGTCCATCTTCAAGAAACTGCAGTCCGTGATCTAAGAATCCAAACCGTTCCTGTTTACACCATTTGCGAAGCCAGCTGTTCACTTCCACTATTTCCCCCTCTCTCCCTGGGCCACGTCGTTCAACTGGGAGGACAGACGAGATTACAATTTGTGCATTTAGTTGCTTCAATTTCCTGCCGAGAGCCTCGTAGTCTCTTTTGATCTTCTGGAGGCTATTGCTTGCAGTGTCATTGGTTCCCACATGAACCAAGAGGAAGGGGTATTCGTCAGTGGGTTTTATGATTCCTTGCAGTCGTTCAGTTACATCTTGGATCTTAGCCCCGGGGAGACAGCACACTTCCCGAGACATCTTGTCAATTCCCGAGACATCTTGTCAATTCCCAAGACATCTTGTCACTTCCCGAGACATCTTGTCACTTCCCGAGACATCTTCCGGCTGCAGGGCTCAGTAGACTCCTGCCATACAAGAGACCCTGGGGTGGGGGCTGGCTGACCCTCACTCACTTGGCATGAGGTGCCCTCCCAATGGCTACAAAAGATGCCAGTTGTGTACTCGTACTCCCCAGGCCACGTACACTACAAATAACACTTTACAAATTAATAGTAAAGACAAGTCAACTTCATGATTAATGCTTGTTTGTTGTTCTGTAGTGATTATGGGTTTGAGCGTTCAGCGCTGCAAAAATCTGAGCCAAACACGTGCTTTGCTGACTTTTGGTTCAACCCTGAAACTCCTCCTGAAGACTGTGTCTTAGGGCAGGCCTACAGAAGCAGCACAGGGTAAGTACTTGGGGAGTGTTCTGCTGTGGAAAGCAGCCCCATAGCTTCCTTCCTTCCTTCAGTTAATCCATTGCCTTTCTAAATGGATATTGAAAGGTTGCTGTTCGCCATTCCCAGTTTGGTTTAACAGGCAAGCCTTTTTCTCAGGGAACTCTGAGAGTTGTGGCTTTGGGAAGAGAATAGGGGTCTCCTAAGACTCTCAGCACCCTGAACAAACTACAGTTCCCAGGATTCTTTGGGTGAAGCCATGACAGTTTGAAGGGGCATCTTATTGCTTTGAATGCATGGTGTGGATGTGGCTTTATGTGGAAGCAAGACCCGTTGACCTTGGTGGGAATAACTTCCAAACAGAGATATAGCTCAGTGCTTTGCCTGCAAAATGTCCCAGGTTCAATTCCTGGTATCTCCAGGTAGCGGTCAAAATGCCCCCTGTCTGAAACCCTGGAGAGCCACTTCTGGTTAGTCTGAACAAAACTGAGCTAAATGGACCAGCAGTCTGGCTCAGTATAACACAGCTTCCTGTGTTTCTGGATTGTGCTGTTGGTTACCTTGGTCTGGTTCTCTTCCTGTTTTCCTCCTGCCTCATCCATGGAGAGAGATCAGATCCCTCCAAGTTATGATGCATGCTGTGCTTGGTGCACAGTCCCATTGTGCACTTAGATATGCTCTCCATTTCCATTTTTTCTACAGGTATCGCAAAGTTATATCTAATATATGTGAGGGTGGTGTGGATTTGCAGCAAAATGTATCTCAGCATCTGTGCCCTCTGACTGCTCCCAGAGGACTGCAGATAAGCATCAAAGGGGAGAGCCTTGCTGTTAAGCCTGGAGAAGATGTCACCTTCATTGTCAAACAAGATCAGGTAACTGTAATTTCCTGCCTCTGTAGATATTTGTCTCCCATCTGCTAAGTGAATGAATAGGAAGATGGGAAATGGCATGAGGCCCGGCATATTTGTTAACCGCAGAAGAAAAGGCATATTAATCCAGGTGCTGACGGTTCCAATTTCAGGACACTTAACACATTCTAAAACATTCCCCATATTAGTATTTGCTAACTGGGGCAGTTCAGTGGCTCCCATTGCAGGCCCAGGCCGCACACTTCCCACTCCTCCGCTCAGTTGAGCTACCAATAAAAGACACCACACAGTTGAATGGGATCAAATCAGGCCACAACTTTATTGACTACAGATGAAGTGGTTTGGCATAGACATTGAGTAAGCATTTTAATTTCTGAACTGCCTACAGGAAATGATATCAGGGTCAATCCGGAAGCAGGGATTCCTATGACTTACATCAAATGGAGGGATCCCTGCAGGGATCCCTGCCTCTAGGAGCACTGAGGCCCAAGCCCACCATCTGGGCAAATGAACAGAAGCAACTCCATCATGGATCTCTTTAATGGGATGCCCTGTTTCTGGAGGGGAAAGCGGGGGTACAACCCCCCTCCAATCAAGACTAAGGTCACTCAGTGCCTAAACTGCCGAAGTTGTGATGATTGCTACAAGGTAGGCAAAACCTCCAAGTCATAGCCAGTTCTCCTGAGAGGCAAATTCCTACCCAGCCACAACAGCTACCGCAGCCGTAGGAAGGTCAATTCAATGAGTAAATGCAAAATTACTAGAGTGAGTGGTGGGTTGATCCAACGAAGAAGAGCTGGGTGTCGGGGTCCGGTGTGGGCTGCTTTAAATCCCCCGGGAGCAGACCTGAGGGAAGCCTGATTGTTCTCTCTAGCCCGCTCCCGGAGAGCCCAGCTCTCTGTGCCAGTCTGCCATTGGCCAATTTGGCAGGCTGACGCAGAGCAGGATTTCAAGCTGGGAGCACGAACCAAAGCTCACGCTTCAGCAGGGATCAGACCCTTCATTGTCGGTGTGGTGGAGGTGCTGGCCGTCCTGCAAAGCCACCGCACCCCTACCTATAAGGGGGCAAGCGGACTTGCCCATGATCCTTGCAGCTGGGATCAACTTTCATTTGGAAGCAGGACATGTGTTTTATTCTTTCAGGATAGAGTTTCCACTTGGGTGGGTGGGTGGGGAACCTTGGCCAATTCTTTCTGGGGAAAGATTCATTCCAAACTCCTTGTCCTCCCAGATCCAGCCCTGCCAATTAATGTGGAAGGAAGTTTGCTGCAGAGCTTTTCCTTGCTATTAATCCCCTCTGCTGTCTTCACATAACTTCCTCTTAACATATGTTAGGAAGAAAATGGCCCTTTGTTAGGTTGTTTGGATTATCCAAATATCACTTCTTCCAGAAAGTACTCCCAGCCTATTTTTCTCCCCCCACGGTGTTTTCCCCCTCAAGGCCATGCTGTTATGAACACCGCAGAGTCTCTTCTCTTGAGATGGAGCAGGGGTGGCAAGCTACAGGCAGCCCTACTCTCTGTCCTCTCCTGATATCAAGGCTGGACAAGGGTTGCAAGACAACCCTAGCATTAATTAAAATGATGCAGCTGCCTCAGGTTGGGGAATGTTGGTGAGGGGGCAGGGAGGAGTAGCAGCAGCAGCCCCCTATAGCTACTCCTTCTGAGTCCTTCACCCATTCTCCTCTCTGTGTCTGTCCTGTCCTGGGTCTCCTGTCTTAGCCTGCTGCCCTCAAATGCAGTGGAGTCTGCTGTCTTGTTGCCAGTGTTGAAGTACAAGCCAACTGCTAGTTGCCTTCTGTGTAAGGAATGTGGGGGTGGGGAACATGCCTGTGTGGGATGGCATCCCTTCCCCCGGAGTGAAATAAGCTAGGGAAAGTCAAAGATAGGGTGTGTAATCTAGGAACATCCTCATCCAGAAGACATCTGACCCTATATAAACCTCTGGGGAGATAGGCCACACCTCAAATTCCTGGACTTTTATTTGTTGTGGAGCTTGTAACAAAGCTTTACAGAGCTGCGTAAACTTGGGAAAGGGAACCCACATATTCACCAGTTCTGATCCAGTTCTCCATGCAGGTAGTCCTCAAAGAGCTGCTAAAACCACTCCAGTTCCAAGTGTAGGGTGTGGGACTGCAGTTGTGCTTCCTCAGCCACTATTCTGGTAAACTCTTCCAAGAAGATGTTTACCAGAGTCTCACGATGCCTGCCCATTGCCATGTTGTTTGGGGCCAATGGGAGGTGGGGTCCAACAACATCTGGAGTTCCACAGGGTTTCCCATCCCTGATCTAGAGCATAGCTGAGTCACCCTCTGAAAAGAAACAGAAGGGGCTTCTTCCAAGAAAAAAAAAGGAAAGAAATATTCCCTCCTCAGGCAGTATTCTTTGATGCATCATTCCTCTTCAAGATCCAGTATTTTAGTGGAATCAACGCACAGTGGGAATGGTGAATTTCCAGAGGAAGAGAAGGATTATGTATTGATTGATTGATGGTTCCCCGGTGTACATCAGAAAGGGGTTCAATCTATGCTAGAGAGAGTGACTGGGCTTGTTTCCCCTGGTGTAATGGGAGAGAGGGCTTTCTTGCTTCTGAGATAATCTCTCTCTAGTGTTGTGCCCAGCTTATCAGATACCTTATCTGGGCTGCTGCATAATATTTTGAGAGATCAGGAGCAGCTGAGCCACCCCCATGGGGGCTTTGTAGTTTGGAGGGTTTATTGGCTTAGATGTAGGTGTTTCAAAATATGACAGGTTGGTAGAGTTTGGAATAAGACTAAGATATATTGCCAGATATTCATTCTCACCACTGAAATTCATGAAACTCGGAATAAACTTTTCACTGTCCAGTTTTTTAGACCCTCAGGTTGGTTTGGGAACATTCCAAAGTGTCCTGAGCTGGGGACAACAATCAGAAAAATCTGAATCTGAGGGAGAGCCTTGGATGATTAATTTACTTCTGTTGTTCTGCATGACACTGTCCCAAACACTTGGATTTTGATCTGAGTGTGGAGCGGAAGTTTGAGGGTTGGAAGACTTGATTCCCATTTTGAGGAGGGTCCTCATTGACGTTTGAATCCAGGCCAAGCATGGATAAATTCACAGGAACTCCCACATTCTGAATGCTGAACAGGCATTATTCCAGGGAATAGTCTCACACATTTCATCTGATTTATTTAAGAATCTTCCAAATGTCTATGTATTAAAAGAGATGAAAGCCCTATGAAAGAATTGGCAGTAATAATCCTCCTGATGACTAATTCTGTTTGTTTCCCAGTGCCAGTCTTTATGATGGAGCTGAATGCAAGTGTGTGTGTGGCTTTGTTTTGGTTTTACCTGTCTCTTATTTTTGCTGTCCTTGGCTTTTCATAGGGAGATATTTTAAACACCAAGTATCAGCTGAACCTTGGCGATGGCGTTAAGGCCATCTATGTGAATCTCACATTGACAGGTGAACCCATACAACACCGCTATGCAAACCCTGGGATTTACCGAGTCTCAGTGATAGCTGAGAATGCTGCAGGCCGAGACGAAGCAGTTGTGTTTATTCAGGTTCAGTGTAAGTCTTGACCTCTTTTTCTTAATTCTTCTCTAGTCTTTTGTCATCAACATCCTTAGTAGCAGTAGAAGTAGTCATAGCCATACTACTATTGCCATAGGTCAGTCTTGGCAACCTGTGAAATGAAGGCTTTTGTCACTTCAGAAAGAAGCAGAGACTCAGCTAAATTTGACCAGCTAAGTGCTCTTTTTGTTTATGAACCCAAGGTGTGTTGGTGTGTCAGGGACTGCCAGAGTTCCATAGTATGTGATCTCTGACACATTTATTCAGTACGCTGGATCCCTGAAAGCTGTTCAGCACCCAAGCCCACCTGCTAGAAATCAATGGAAGCATACACAGGTGGCGCATGAGCTCTGCTTTGCACAAATCCCTGGGCTACAACATTAGGTAAAGGGTAAAGGGACCCCTGACCATTAGGTCATACCATTAGGTGCCACAACATTACTATTTGTCAATGTAGTACCTCTTGTGCAGTCTGTTTTGCGGTGATGTGCAAAACAGATAGTGTGGAAAGTCTTTCAGTAACACTTAAGTCCATCAGATGCTCTGTTTTGTTGCCCTAGCATCAAACTAGTGTGGGAACAGAGATTGTCTAGTCGGTCAGACATCCAGCAAAACCATGACTTAAGCTTTTGGCAGAAATTCAGATGTGCAATTCCTGAGCTTGTCTGGCCAAGATGGAGAAAATTTCCCCATCCCACTAAGCTGAAGCAAAATCTCTTTGCATACTCTCTGGTCCCATAGGGTGTTGAAAGTGACTCTGCCAATATTTTGGCTCAGTCTGGTTAGGGAGTTGCACTATAACTTGGTCTGTCAATTTTGGGAGTTGCACAGCTCCTTTTCTCGAAGCAGAAGGCTAAGCTACTTCATAGAGTCTCCATTCTCTGAAGCCTGAAATGCCTTTCAAAGTTGGTGTGTTCAGTGCTGCTCAAACATGGATATGAGGGGCTTCAGAAAGGCTTTGGAATCTACTTCCTACTTGTAAGCATAATAAAATCCACTTCTCTTTTTCTTGATGAAAATTTCAATGTGTCACAAATATTGCTTGGGTCCCTTAATGCTTTGAGTGGGCATGCTGAGCTTTCAAGCAAGAGCATCTCAAATTTAATTCTGTAGGAGAGTTAATTCGGTGACCATTTTCTTGTATATTCTAGCATGCAAGAGAAAGTGCTGCCGGAAAGTGATTAACCACTTGGCTCTGGCCATTTACCTCAACCTGTTGGCAATGTGGGATTTGCTTGAAATGCATTGCTTATGTCTCTCAGTATGATATTGCTGATGAATTGTTTAAAGATTTCAGAACCTGAAGTGCTTGATAAATTAATAGTTTCTTAATTAATGATAGGGACTTTTTTTAGCTCCACTGCAGGCATTACAGCTAGAAGTAGTTCCTGTTACTGGCAAAAATCAGAAGGTGAACCTGACAGCCATCATCTTTCCCAGAAATGCTAACTTTACACTGTTTTACTGGTGGATTGGAAACAACCTTCAGGTATTGACTAGTAATTAATTCTGACTTCTCCAATATTTAAAACAGGAGTTCCTAACCTGTGGCTCTCAAGATATTGCTAGACCCCAACTCTCATTAGCCCTAGCCATCACGGCTAATAGGCAGATATAATGGGTCTTGTAATCCAGCAACTTTTAGAGGTTTACCACCCCTGTGTTAAAACTTTGCTTCTTATTCTTGTAGCACATATAAGAAACATCACAATCTTATGCGATACCATTCTGTTACACAAAATTTTGTCTCCATTATCCTTTGTATTTACCTGAGCACTGCAACTCCTTTTTTTCAAGAATACTCACAATTATAAAGACCTTTTGGGTCTTTAGGATTTTAAACTATTATCATTTTCCAGAACTTAGGTTAGCATTAACCTTGGCTAAGTGTCAACTAAGGAATTGGCTCTTCTGGATAGAATCTAGAAGAGACCTGCAACTAATTAGAAACACCAATTTCCCCCTTGATATCCATTCCTGAGAACAGAGCATTTTAGAACTAGTTACCTGAGCAAATTCTCACCAGTTTCCTTAAGAAATGCCTCTATTGAGCTGCATTCCCAAGTGATGCCCTGCAGTCTTGGATGGTCACTACAAGAAGGTCCCATATGCAGACAGACCTCAAGTGGAAGACATCACTCGTGATCTGCCAGCCTGCCCCTTATGTGGAGACCCAAGAGGTCGTTTTCTGAAGCCTTTGTTCACACAAGCAAGCTAGCACACCCCCAGCAGAAAATGTGCTGTTTCTTTGGAGTGACAATAATAGTTTCGTAACACAGACAGTGGCCCTCCATACACGGGCTGAAAAAATCAGGGAAAGGGAGTTAGATAAAATTGCTATAAATTGTTGTGGAAATTCAGAGGTTTGATCTCAAATCAAATTGGATTTGAGTTTGTTGTCTCTGGTAACTTCTCTCACTTAATATCATGGATGTTGGCTTATATTATTATTTTAGTAATACTATTGCTACAAGTTTGTCAAGGCCTTTGGCTAGAACAATAAATTTAGGAACAAACAAAGTATAGCAGTACGGAAGAGTGATAATCCTTTTATACCAAGAACTAACTTAGTTGGTCTTTAAGGTGCTACTGGAAGGAATTTTTTTATTTTAATCCTTTTATAAATAGTAAATAATATTTTTATTAGGAATTCAGTGTATGAGAGGGTAAGAGGTCACCTTAGATGCTCTGATAGAAATTGGCTTAATTTCTTACTTTGACCAACTTAACCTGTCCAGCTTCTTAAAACTATGACCATTCTCAAGCAACCTGTTTGATGTGGGTGTTCAGTTTCCCATGTACAAATCACAGAAGGGAGAATCGTTGTCACTTACACACATACAGACAGACTTCATTTACATTAAGGTCCCATCCAGGAGTGGCGTGTCCCGTTTCTCCACTGGAGATGAAACAGGAAGTGCTGCTTTGCCCTGCTTTCATGGCTCCTGCCATCACTGACCTGCTTCCGCAGCTGCCATGCAACCTGCCCCATCTCCCACTGGTGAAGGGCTGCCACCATCAATGCCAATTTTGGGCACGTCGATTTTTGGTGAAATCTCACCCAAAATGACTGTGATATTGTCCCATATCAGCACTGATGGGGCGGCACTTCTCCACTGGGGGTGGGGCAGGCAGAAGCAGCAGCCTCACCTGCCTCATGGCTGCACCCGCTCTGGTCCCATCCACACCATCTGCTTGGCTTTGGCCAAAGAATCCTGGGAACTGTAGTTTTTTGAGGTTGCTGGAAATTGTAGCTCTGTGGAGGGTAAACTACAGTTATCAGGATTCATTGGAGAAAGCTGAGTGCTTTAAATATGTTTTAAATGTATGATGTTGATGTGACCTAGGTTTCAAAAGCTTATTTGCCTACTTTTCTTAAGTTGGCTAGTTTTTTTAGTCCTTTCCCTCATTGGCTAATAAGTTCTGTCTGCTCATTTCAATTGGGTAAGATTTTGAAACAACTGAGAGAATTTGGGTACCGTATTTACTCGAGTCTAATGCACCACCAAATTTAATGCACATCTCAATTTTCAGAACCTTGAAACCAAAAAATTGTTTGCTGGTAATTGTAAATGTGCCATTGAATCTAATGCACACCTTTATTTTTGCAACGTGATTTGGCCAAAAAAGTGCACATTAGATTTGAGTAAATACAGTAATTCAAACAGCAATCTCTTGGCAGATCCAAAACTGGAACTGGTTTTGGCCATGATGTCAGCTGTCTGCTTTTCTTGCATCTTTCTACTGGTGTTACATTTGCTTGGGAGCTCTGGAAACCAGCCCTTTGTGCACTGTCACCCCCACCCCTCCAAAAAAACCCCACTGGAAATGGCTGAGATCAAAACGACTCCTGAAACCAAGTGGCGTTTGGGGCACTGCCCAGATACAACATCATGCCAGACAGTGAGGAAAGGCTTTTTGTCTAAGGAAACTGGTATTTTGTTAGTTTTTATGCTTTTTTTGCCAGCTCTAAAGTGTTCGTCTTCCTTATTTATTCCATTCAAATATACCGTACATTCTGATTTCCTTCATAATATAGTTAATATTTTTGCATTTTCCTTAAAATTTAGTGTCTCACATTTTTCATACTTCTACTCAGGCTTGTTCTGGATAACATGCACCTGATGATACACAGATAATTTTGATGTGTATGTATGTATGTAAAAAAAACCAACACATTTTAAAATTAAAAGCAGCACCAGGAGGCTGCAATTTTGAGGAAAGTAGCAGCAGGGGATGAGGGAAAGCTGCTTTATTTACTTTTTTCTGCCCAGAGCTGCCCCTCCCAAGCTGCTTCCCCCTGCCATGTGTTCTAGGTGCATGTTTGCAGGATAAACATGTTCAGAACTGGAAAAGTCAGCATAGGAGGATTTGGAGCCAGTTGAGAAAGGATTAAGCGCCTTTCCTCCCCTGCTGTCCTTCCACTCAAAATTGCAGGTTCCTGAAGCTCTTCTTTTTTTCAAAAACTGGTGGGGTTTCGTTATGCATATTTGCATGCAGCATCTAGCTTCCCATATGAATTTCTAAAAAAGAAGAAACAAGAATATGTACTGCATGCTCCTCTGAAAATAATTGTTGCTTGACCTTGGATCTTCTGCTGCTAATCCCCGATGCCCTGGAGCACCCTGTTGCTACCCAGAGAATACCCAGGAGCGCTTTCCAGGGTTGAGCCTTGGCAGCAAATACAAGTTCCAGGGTAATGCCCTGGTGAATCCTCACACAAACAAAGCCCTGCTTAGACCAAATTAAACAGTTTGTTACCATATGAAATATTTATGCTTCCACAGTTGCAATGTTCTCAGCATTTTTCTTCACCCTTCATTTGTTTCTCACCCTCTGCTCTAGGACTGAAAGAAAATGGCCCCCATTCCACATGCCATTTGCAGGTTTTTGTGAATTGGTGCTAGCAATGGTAGTCTTCTTTTTGGTTTTTTAAGACCTTTTTTGGTGCCCTTGCTCATAAGCATTGGAGCTTCTCTTGGCGGCTGCCACCTGTTGGCTTCTGCTTTTGTTTCATAATGTCCTGGAATGACGCTGCGTCTGAGACATTGCAGGGAACAAAAATGGCACCTGCCAGCTGGTAGCGATCAAGGGAAGCTCCTCTGCTGACAAATGTGGTGTGGACACACTTTTTTAGTAAAAGGGTTAAAAGTGGGGAGAAAGACGAGCACCATCGCTGCTGCCAATGGGAAGTTCCCTCAGATGTTTCAAATAATTTTGCTTCCCCTGAAAATTGTCCCCAGGTTTGTTACCTCCTTCAATTTAAAGATGAAAGCTCTTAGTTGAACATTTGGGCTTTGCTTATTTTTTCCTCTTTCTTTTCTTTTCTTTTTTTTTAGCCACTTCTGTCACTGGAGAATTTTTTGGTAACCAGTTTTGCAGAGGTGGGGGAAGTCAGAGTTACAGTTCAGGCTTCCTGTGGGAACTTCATGCTTCAGGATTCCAAGATTGTCCGGGTTTTGGGTGAGACATTTTCCTTTCAAATATATATTTTAAACTATGCAAATTATTTCACCTCCATCCTATTGTAGCTGAGACAGCTTGGGTGAAAGCTTGGGCTTTTCTGAATATTTACAAGTCTGTGGGTGCTTCAGCTGTGAACCTGACAAATCCTGGCACGCAATCAGCTTTGGGGAATTAATTCTACTCTTCCAGTGATTGTCATGGTTTTGTTATGTGTGTTCATGTACTATGTAGTTCTGCCCTTAGTTGCTTGTTTTCTGTTGTGAAAATTTTCAGATAAAGACTGTGGTTATAGAAAAAGCCTAATAGCTTGGTGCAGAGAAACTTTTGTGCAAATCCAGAATTGCTTTTTTAAGTATACAAAATTTGTTTTTAAGTTCTCTCTCCCTGTTTCCAGATAATTTTCAAGTACTTCCTCTAAGGTTTTCTGAACACCTGGACTTATACAACCCAAACATACCTGCCTGGCGGGAAGATGTTGGCCGTGTCGTAACACAACAGATTGCAAAGGTGCTTTGATGCTTTGCAAATTTAGCAGAGAGGGAACAGAGGGAATGTGGAGCCTTTGGAGAAGCTTGTATATAGAGTTAGTGCAGCAGGATGACATCACTGGGTTTTGGTTTTACTTCTTGTTCCCTTTGTGTCTTTAAATGAAGTAGAGACATTTTTCAGGGAGAATGTGGTTTTACGTCATTTATTTATCAAGTTATCAAGGTTTTAACAGTGATTGTAAATAAATGCTCTTGAATTGCTTGTATTTACTCAAATCTAATGCTCACCATTTTTGGCCAAATTGTGGTACAAAAATTAAGGTACGCTTTTGATTCAATGGCACATTTACAATCACCAGCAAATACTTTTTTTGGTTTCAAGGTTCTGAAATTTGAGGTGTGCATTAGATTTAAAATTATGGCATATAATTTAGGGCTCAAGCAACAAAGTGCAAACAATGCTTTGATATACTGTACATCAGCGAGGATCCATAACAAGCACAAATTGACTTCTCTTGAGAGGAATATGATTAACTCATTATTCGGGAGTAATTTTCTTAAAATACTTGTCACTGGCTTGAGAGGAATGCCTATCGTAAAAAGAATAGTGGAATACTTATGATACAAAAATGATTTTGATCTGTTATGTTCACCTCCTATCAGTATTTCACTAAATTGTTTTGCTCAATTTCAGACACATTACGTACATCACTATAATTTTCAATATCACCTCCTCACAAGAAAATGTTTCACATTCAGATTGTTTTTTTATTTATTGTCCAACGATGGAAGGAACCTCTAATAAACCAATAGAGGCTTGGGTTAATAACATCTGGAGCATTGCTCTATCATCATCATCATCATAGAGGGGATATATCAATTAAAAATGTCTAGCCAGATTGTTGGTTGGGTTCAAGCCAACATGACAGTGATGTGGGATTGAGGATTAGAATGATCATTTTGTGATACTATGGCAATGGACAAAACTGTATTGTAACTTTTGAATAAATGTTTTAATGTTTTTTTAAAAAAGAATATATACATATTCCACCACTTCCTGCCTCCAGTTTTGATGTAACTATGCAACGGGGTTTTGTTGGTTGTTCAGTTGGAAGTTGCCTTGAGCAAGATAGAATGACTAACTAAATAAATAAATAGATCTCCCACCTTGCCCTGCAAAGTGCACACAGACACACATATTGCTTACCATGTTAGAAGATGGAACTGCAATCTTTTGCATACTTAGCAAGGAAAGAGACTCACTGAACACAATGGGACTTAACATAGTGTAAATGCATAAGATCAGACCATAGCTGTCAACTTTTCCCTTTTCTTGCGAGGAATCCTATTCAGAATAAGGGAATTTCCCTTTTAAAAAGGGGGAAATTGACAGCTATGGATCAGACTGCATAACCATCTGTTAAAATTGGGGAGGAAAAAAGGGAATCTTTGCCAACTTGAGTCCCATCAGGGGAAAAGGTGGGGTATAAATAATTAGATGATGATGATACAGCACTCAGCACTAAATCTGTCATTAGTGCAAGCAATAAGGCACTGGTGAAACTACAAGACACTTGAACTTAATAAGTATTTTCCACTTTTTAAAACAAATTGCCTAAATCTTCCAATTATTATTCTTTATTCTTTATTACATCCATTTGTTTGTTTGTTTGTTTGTTCTTTTCCAGTAGTTATTCCAAACCTTGACTAATTCATGTGAGGCAAGAAACAAATCAAATCACTTTAAAGGAGCTATAGTAGAGCAGTTTATTACAAAGGTAGCCGTGCAGTCCAAGTCCATTTCTGAATGGTTTCTCTCCCCTCAGGAAACAGGCGTACCTGAAGAAGGTCTTGTTACAGTAGTAAAACCTGGACTGCCCACAACTGCAGATTTACACGTGCTTCTATCCATGAACCACACCAAAAGCAAAATAAGTATGTCTAGCAATAAGGTAAGAAGACAGATGAATATTAATTTAGAACACAATACACATTGACTGTCTCACTCCTTATTAAACTAAGAGCACTGTGTAATTTTGCAACATGTCTAGCATAGCAGAAATTCACTCTTTGAAGGGCCTAAAAGTATTTTAGGAGGGGACTGTCACATTGAATGTTCCCTCTAACAGCTGCTGCATCATCACGACTACATCTGTTCTATGTGCCTGGAGCCCCCAGGACACAGGTCATGTATGCACACTCCTAATATCTGGGGATGTGCAGCACTGGTATAGGAAGCAACCATCCAATTAGGCTGCAATTGTAAGGTATGAATTGGCCCTAGATTCACATTCCAATTTTCTTATTTCTCCTTCTCCTCCTTGGAAAGAGCGCAAGGCATTAGCCTTGGAGAGCGTATCATGTTACATGAAAAAAAAACCCTGTGCCCCAAATACTGTACATGCTGAATTGAGACAGATATCATCCTGACAAACACTGCTCAGTCTTGTCTTATCATTTCTTTTTTAATATGGGCAGTTACTGGATGCATAATCATGCCTCAGTGCTCTTGCAGCTGAAGCATGAAGTGAAAAGTCCTTGTGACTACCACTGAACAAAATCAATATTTCAGAAGTCACAGGGCCCCTATAGTATTAAAATATTCATCTTTTGCCATCAGCTTTAATAGCAATTATTTCAGATTCTGCAGCGTCAGGATTCACTGCCTTCTCATAGATGAATGTTTTGCCTCAAAATTTGCTGTGGGTAACCCAGATTTGAGTACAGTGGTATCTCGGGTTACATACACTTCAGGTTACAGACTCTGCTAACCCAGAAATAGTGCTTCAGGTTAAGAACTTTGTTTCATGATGAGAACAGAAATCGTGCTCTGGCGGCGCGGCAGCAGCAGGAGGCCCCATTAGCTAAAGTGGTGCTTCAGGTTAAGAACAGTTTCAGGTTAAGAACGGACCTCCGGAACGAATTAAGTACTTAACCCGAGATACCACTGTATAAGAAACCCCTACTTCATTTTGAATTTTACTTTTGGCTGAATTTTCATAGCAACTCAACAGTGAATAACTCCACACAAGCAATGACTTCCTTTTGGCGGTTGTGGAAGGTAGGACCTGCCTAATGCAGTTTTTCTTATGTTTCCAGAGAATAGCTGCTATTAAGCAATCTTTGAATGCCCATAACATCAGTTTCTTCATGAAAGGAGGACGCTGGGTCTTTGTGACCTTAGTTAGCTCGGATTCAGGTAAAATTTGTATCCTTTTTTGACAGTTAGTTGATGTTCCTCTCATGTTTAAGTTAAAATAATATTGAAGCTCCATATTGGTTTGGAATTCATACACACACACACACACACACACACCAGTCAGCCTATCATTACAATTAAAACAATCACTTTGAATAAAATTTAAATCTTGCTCTTAAATATTATATGGAAGAAAATCCTATTGAAGTGAAGATTCCCTGCGTCCGGAAATGAGGTTAGGCCTGGGGAGTTAGATCTTTTCCACACCATACATAAAGCATATGGCCTCCCCCAAAGCATCCTGGGACTTTGTTAAGGGTGCTGGGAATTGCAGTTAAGTCAATGGCTATACCCTTCCCAGGACCTTCGTCCCATTGACTTTACTGCATTGTGGACAAGATGAGTGGATACAGTTTAGGGTCACTTTATTAAAAAAGAATCTGCACTAATGCTAAATACAGAGGATGGTTGATTGTGCTCAGGATTGAATTTAACAGTGTGTGCCTTTGGTTTCAGATTCTCAGAGTATTGGAGGAGGAGGGTACTGGGCGATAATGGCCCTTTTTGTCATCTCTCTGGTGGCTGTAGGTGCTATCATCCTCTACAAGTTTAAAAGGCAAGTGATTTTACATCTGGCATCATATGCAGAATATGTTATAAAGCAGAAGTTGTCTGGAAATCATAGGAAAAGCTTTTCTTTTCTTTTTTAAAAAAATCTTCACCTTTTTTTCAACATCTTTTCCCTAACCCTATTACAGTGGTGCCTCGCAAGACGAAATTAATTCGTTCCGCAAGTTTTTTCTTCTTGCGAGCTTTTCGTCTTGCGATGCACGGTTTCTCATAGGAATGCATTGAAAATCAATTAATGCGTTCCTATGGAAACCGCCTTCAGACCAGGTCCGGGGACAGTCTGTCCCCCGACCTCTTCTGAAGGCTGGGGGGGGGACAAGGGCTTTTCTTCCCACCCCCAGCATTTTAAAAAACCCCGGGACAGCGGAGGACTTCTCCGCTGTCCGGGGCGATCTTAAAATGCTGGCGGGCGGCATTTTAAAATCGCCCGGGACAGCGGAGGACTTCTCCGCTGTCCGGGGCGATGTAAAAGCCCCTGGGAAGGCAGGCAGGGGGGGACAAAGACTTTTGCCCCCCGCCCGCCTTCAGAAGAGGTCCTGGACCTCTTCTGAAGGTGGGCGGGGGGCGAAAGTCTTTGCCCCCCCGCCTGCCTTCAAAAGCCGTCCGGGACAGTGGAGAAACGCGCTGCCTTTCTCTGCTCTCCCGGGAAGGCAGGCAGGGGGGAGCAATGACTTTCGCCCCCCGTCCGCCTTCAGAAGAGGTCCAGGACCTCTTCTGAAGGCGGGCGGGGGGCGAAAGTCTTTGCTCCCCCCCGCCTGCCTTCAAAAGCCGTCCGCGATAGTGGGAAGCGTTTCCCTGCTATCCCGGACTGCTTTTAAAATGCTGGAGGTGGGGAGCAAAGCCTTTCGGCCCCCGCCGGCCTTCCTGGACCTCTTCTGAAGGCCGGAGGGGGGAAAAGGCTTTGCTCCCCACCACCAGCATTTAAAAGAGGTCCCCGGAGATTTCCCTATGGGCTTTCGTCTTGCGAAGCAAGCCCATAGGGAAATTCGTTTTGCGAAGCGCCTCCAAAACGGAAAACCCTTTCGTCTAGTGGGTTTTCCGTCTTGCGAGGCATTCGTCTTGCGGGGCACCACTGTATTATAAACTCATGGTATGTTAATAGCTTCCAAAACAGATATAAAGCAGATATAATAATAATAATTCCCCTTTTTAGGAAACAAAATATTATTCACAGTAGGGACAGATTTTTTAAAAATTAAACTGAAAGTAACTTTGCCTGTACAAAACGTTGTGAGTAAAGTCTGTGGGGAAATGATTTTTCCAGGATGTGTAGCAGCTTCAGAACCCCTGTGCCTGCAGGGCAGAGAAGTCCCAGTGGCTCTGCGTTCTGTTCCCTGCCCCCACCCGCCCAGGCTGGGCTGGGCTCCTGCCCCACGTCCTGGGTGGAAGCCTTTCAGTCCAGAAATCAAAAAGTAAAAAAATACCCCCTTTGCCTGATCAAGTATTTGGGGGCGAGTCCTGAATAACACTGTATGACTAGACTTCAAAATGGTTTGCAGTGGTTGATGTGACTGTTATTCCCTCTGCTGCAACAAGAGAAAAGTAAGAGTATCTGGTGAGTTGGTGGCATTCCTCTCTACCAAAACTCAGCAGAGCAGAACCTGGCGCTTCCATGCATCTTTCAGGGGTTGCCTGGTGCTCAGCTTCCCAAGAGCAGCATTGTAGAGTTAGGACAGTAGCATTCATTTCACTTTAATTATAGTCACAAGCTGTACCAATCTGAGTTACTAAAGATCTATTGTTCATAATAATGAGTAAGCAGGAAACGAGCAATCTGTTGTTCCAAGGTCAAAATTCAATTCCTTCAAGTGAGCAATGAGCAATCATAACACTGGAAATACAAATGAGAAGAGTACTTCGGGGCTAAACAAATCATTTTATCAGTCAGCTTATGTCACAAACACTAGGTTAGATCTGGGGATGCTTGAGGAATTCAATTTCTGATGCAAAACAACCTGATCTACACTTCCCAAATGGAAGGAGGAACATAACTATCCTTCAAAAGTAGTTCTCAACTCAAATAAAATACACAAAAATGTGTTAAACTTTTAAAAATAACATATATTTATAAATGTGCACATTGAGATAATAAAGAACAATCACAAATAAATGCAGAAATGGAATGGACCTGAAAAATTGACACAGAATGTAAATAGATTGATCTGTCCAGCCCTAGTTGGATAGAAGAGTTCTCTGGATCTGAGGGTTGGGACATTGAACTCTACATACATCAAACCTCCCCTTCTTTGGCCACACTGACACATAACAATCAACAGTTGTTTCTGGTTTGTTGTGCACAATCAGCATGCTGGTGCAACCGGATGCTTTGCTTCTCCCCTGATGCAAATAGAGAAACAAACCTGGGGAAAACGAAGCATGACTATGGGTTCAGATGTAACAGGAAGCCAAGCTTAATTGACAATTCCTGGTTTGTATCTCTGCTTGCCTCAGGGAAGAAGCAGAACATCAAGTTGTACCTGCATGTTGATTGTGCACAACCAAGTCATATAGAACTGTGTCAGATGACCCAGAATGCCAGTGGTGTGCCCCATGGGCAGACTTCCCACAGGCTTCTTGTTGGCCACTGTGAGAACAAGATCCCGAACCATGGCCTCTTTTTATGTTCTTAGCCAGGGATTTGCCTCAATGCACCTTTTAAACATTCCTTTTGGAGGTAAAGATTTAGGCCAGGGGTCAGCAACCTTTTTTTGAGGCTGGGGCGGTCCACTCCCTGACAGACCTCTCGATGGGCCGGAGCGTGTGTGCCCATGCGTCCGCTCAAGCTATTTCCGGCGCTCTTCTGAGATGGAGGAGTGCCCGTGCGCATGCGCACACGCTGTTTCCAGCGCTCTTCCGACCCGGAAGTCAGTTCCCGTGGTGAGAAAAAAATGGTGCCCCCCCAAAAAGCACGGAATACGCACGCCGACCCACGGAATGGCCATGGGCCGGTTCCAGGAAGCTCATGGGCCAGAGCCAGTCCATGGGTCTTAGGTTGCCAACATCAGATTTAGGTCCTAGTCTGGCTATAGTAGCATGCAAAAAATAGGTGGTTCTAGGTTGGCAAGTACATTCCCATCAGCATGAAAAGGTGCTTCTAGCCAATTCAATTGAGTCTTAATGAGCTGGTATTATCCACACCCATTTGTGGATCAGAGCAGCACTGTACAACATTGCATTACAATCCTGTCTTGTACTCTTAAGGAAATTACCAGGCAGAAATGTCTATGCACAGATGCAAAATGAAAAAGAACAAGAGATGACCAACCCTGTAAACCGTAGAGAGGACACCCAAAATATCATCCAGGGGGAGGAGTTTATTGATGATGATCTTGATTGTCAAACACTGGGAAATGCAAGAGGTAAGTACACCTTCTCTTTCTTTACTGGCAAATTTCTGCTCCGCTCTCAAAAGGGTTCTCATAATCAATAATGCCAACTGCTATACTATTGCAGCATCCAAAAAAATACGTTGTACACATGTCAGTCCATGGGAACAAATATTTATTTAGGACCCAAGTGCTGAATGAATAAAATAAGAAAAATTACAATGCCAGTGGGGGTAGGGGGAAATCACTACTAACTGTATGCTTGACAAGCACTATACAGCAGTAACTCACTTTTTCTTTTATAATTACATTGATTATGAAAGCAGTTGTTTCATTCCATTCCATAAGCGTTTGGAAATGCATTTCCAATGTACCAGCAGCCTGAGTGGCATTCTTCATTATATTGTGGTCATTGTAGACCATTATATTGTGGTCATTGTAGACCATTATATTGTGGTCATTGTAGACCACAGCAGCTGTATTATTCATATCTGAATTCTGATTTACCAAAGGTTACATCCACACCATACTTCCTCCAGGGAATCCTGTGGACTGCAGTTTGTTAAAGGTGCTGGGAATTGTAACTGTGTGAGGGGGAAATGGCAGTTTCCAGGATTCTTTGGGGAAAGCCATAACTGTTAAAGTGCTATACAGTGGAACCTCGAGTTGCGGATGTAATCCGTGATGGAGGCACGTCCGCAACCCGCAGCATTCACATCCTGAAGCGCCGCGTCTGCGCCGGCACAATTTGACGCTTCTGCGCATGCGCAAAGCGCGCATGTGTGAGTGGTGAAACCTGGAAATAACCCGTTCCAGTACTTCCGGGTTTCCTGCAGTCCGTAACCCAAAAACACATAACCTGAAGCGTCCATAACATGATGTATGACTGTAAATGTACTTTAAATGCAAGGTGTAGGTGTGGCATTAAACACACATTCTGGGTTCTTCAATCTATATATTTTATTAATTAATGGAAATATTGATTTTAAAAAGTATATGCTGAAGTAATCTAACATTTAATACTTTATAAAATATGTCAATTAGGTTGACATTTATTAGTTCTTGTAAAAAGTGACTACAGCTAAATCTGTTAGCTTGACTAGGGGTTACTTCCTATTCTAGTTACTCACTGCTGAGGGAGAGGTGAATCTGAAGGCCTAAGGACTAGAAAGTGAGCACCGTGGCACCAATTTTAAAAAGAGGATTGGGGCTACAGGGAGTGGCAAGAGAGCCTGGAAATCACGGGCCAATTAGCTTAATGTTTTTCCTGGTAGAAATACTAGTTGAAGATAAAACAAGCAAGCATATAGAACAAGCCCCGCTGAAGCAAAATCAGCATGGCTTCTGTAAGGATACATCCCATCTCACTCCTTTTTAGAGTGTCAATACCATATAGATAGTGGTGATCCAGTTGAGAAACTACTTCACCAAAGACTCCTGAGTAAGCTTAGCAGTCATGGAATAAGAGGCAGGCTCCTCTTTTGTATCAGGTATTGTTTAAGTAAGAATAGATGGACAGATCTATCAACAGAAGGATGTAGAAAGTGGAGTCCCCCAAAGATCAGTATTAGGACCTATACTTTTTATTTTTTATTTTTTATAATATTTTATTAGGTTTTATCAATAAAAAGGTTTAGAAAAGTACCGAAAACGAAAAAGATACAAAATTACAAAATACAAAAATACATACTTTAAACACAAAAATAGAAAAAGAAGAAACACATATAAAAAGAACAAAAAACAAAAATCCCCTCTTTCTTAGTTTCTCATCTTTAATTAACTTATTTTCCTGACTTCCTCACGTCTCCCATTTTTGTATCCCTTTTAGCAATTGGTTCAGCAAATTCATGTCCTATTAATTTATCTAGGACCTATACTTTTTAACTTATTCTGAAATGATTTGGAGCTAGGGGTGAGCAGTGGGGTGGCCATGATGCAAAGTGGTTAAAAGAAAAAGAGGTAGTGAAGAGCTCCAAAAAAGATGAGTGGTGAAATGGTGAATACAATTCAATGTAAACAAGTGTAAAGTGGTGCATGTGAAGAGAAAAAAACCCAATTTCACATATACCCTAATGAGGTCTGAACCATCTCTGACTGACCAGGAATGATACCTTGGGGTCATAGTGGATAGCTCAACAAAGATGTTGAGCTGTGAAAAAGGCAAATTTCCTGCTAGGGATAATTTTTTTTATATATAAATTTTTTAATTGATTTTTCACAATTTATATAAACACAAACAATACACGAAACAGACAAACAAACACATAAACAAACATGTATAATTTCAAATCCTTTTTTTCTTAAACCTTACTTCACCGACTTCCCCGTAGCTCCCCTTTCTGCATCCCAATTTCCAAATTTGTTTCAGCAAATCCTCCCCCTTGAGTTTATCTAATTTTCCCTTGTTCTTTTCTTTTACTTAATCTTTTGCAGCTGTAATCCCCTTTTTTCTATAACCTCAAAATTTTAGCACTCATTAATTTTACAATATTTCTTAAGATAAGTTTTAAATTTCTTCCAATCTTCTTCCGCCGTCTCTTTCCCCTGGTCTCGGATTCTGCCAGTCATTTCAGCCAGTCCCATATAGTCTATCACCTTCATCTGCCATTCTTCCAGGGTGGGTAGATCCTTTGCGATAAGTATTCTTGCTGCTGTAGTAGCATACATAAAGAAAATCCTATCCTTCTTTGGCACCAATTGGCCGACAGTGCCCAAGAGAAAGGCTTCTGGTTTCTTAGGAAAAGTAGAATCATAGAATCATAGAATCATAGAATCATAGAATCATAGAGTTGGAAGAGACCACAAGGGCCATCGAGTCCAACCCCCTGCCAAGCAGGAAACACCATCAGAGCACTCCTGACATATGGTTGTCAAGCCTCTGCTTAAAGACCTCCAAAGTAGGAGACTCCACCACACTCCTTGGCAGCAAATTCCACTGTCGAACAGCTCTTACTGTCAGGAAGTTCTTCCGAATGTTTAGGTGGAATCTTCTTTCTTGTAGTTTGGATTCATTGCTCCGTGTCCGCTTCTCTGGAGCAGCAGAAAACAACCTTTCTCCCTCCTCTATGTGACATCCTTTTATATATTTGAACATGGCTATCATATCACCCCTTAACCTCCTCTTCTCCAGGCTAAACATGCCCAGCTCCCTTAGCCGTTCCTCATAAGGCATCGTTTCCAGGCCTTTGACCATTTTGGTTGCCCTCCTCTGGACACGTTCCAGTTTGTCAGTGTCCTTCTTGAATTGTGGTGCCCAGAACTGGACACAGTACTCCAGGTGTGGTCTGACCAGAGCAGAATACAGTGGCACTATTACTTCCCTTGATCTAGATGCTATACTCCTATTGATGCAGCCCAGAATTGAATTGGCTTTTTTAGCTGCCGCGTCACACTGTTGGCTCATGTCAAGTTTGTGGTCAACCAAGACTCCTAGATCCTTTTCACATGTACTGCTCTCAAGCGAGGTGTCACCCATCTTGTATTTGTGCCTCTCATTTTTTTTGCCCAAGTGCAATACTTTACATTTCTCCCTGTTAAAATTCATCTTGTTTGTTTTGGCCCAGTTCTCTAATCTGTCAAGGTCGTTTTGAAGTGTGATCCTGTCCTCTGGGGTGTTAGCCACCCCTCCCAGTTTGGTGTCATCTGCAAATTTGATCAGGATGCCCTTGAGTCCATCATCCAAGTCGTTGATAAAGATGTTGAATAAGACCGGGCCCAAGACAGAACCCTGTGGCACCCCACTAGTCACTCTTCTCCAGGATGAAGAGGAACCATTGATGAGCACCCTTTGGGTTCGGGCAGTCAGCCAGTTACAAATCCACTGAGTGGTAGCATAGTCAAGACCGCATTTTACCAGCTTCTTTACAAGAATATCATGGGGCACCTTGTCAAATGCCTTGCTGAAATCAAGGTAGGCTACATCCACTGCGTTCCCTTCATCTACCAGGCTTGTAATTCTGTCAAAAAACGAGATCAGGTTAGTCAAGTACATTTAAGTACCTTTTTCATTTCATTATATATCATTTCCCAGAAAGCCTTAATCTTCGGGCACGTCCACCAAAGGTGATAAAAAGTACCTTCAGTTTCTTTACATTTCCAACACTTATTATCAGGCAAATGGTAGATTTTTGCTAGCTTGACTGGGGTCATGTACCACCTGTAAATCATTTTCATAATATTCTCTCTTAAGGCATTACATGCCGTAAATTTTATACCGGTGGTCCACAACTGTTCCCAGTCAGCAAACATAATATTATGACCAATGTCTTGTGCCCACTTAATCATGGCCAATTTAACTGTTTCATCTTGTGTATTCCATTTCAGCAACAAGTTATACATTCTTGACAAATTCTTAGTATTGGGTTCTAACAGTTCTGTTTCCAATTTTGATTTCTCCACCTGGAAGCCAATTTTCCTGTTCCTGCTAGGGATAATTAGGAAAGGAAAATAAAACTTATGATATAATGCCATTACACAAATCAATGGTGCAACCGCATTTGTAATACAGTGGTAACTCGGGTTACATACGCTGCAGGTTACATACGCTTCAGGTTACAGACTCTGCTAACCCAGAAATAGTGCTTCAGGTTAAGAACTTTGCTTCAGGATAAGAACAGAAATCGTGCTCCGGCGGTGCGGCGGCAGCAGGAGGCCCCATGAGCTAAACTGGGGCTTCAGGTTAAGAACAGTTTCAGGTTAAGAACGGACCTCCAGAACGAATTAAGTACTTAACCCGAGGTACCACTGTATACAAATTCATGGAAGGTAAGACTAGCAATGGCTACTAGCCACAAGGGCTTTGCTCTGCCTCCACTGCCTCTTCCACTGTGAAGACGAACACAAAGAATTCATTCAACTTTTCTACAATCTCCTTTTCTTCTTTTAGCACACTTTTGACCTTGTCAGTCTAGGCTCCAACCACTTCTCTAGTTAGCCTCCTGCCTCTGATGTATTTAAATAATTCATTGTTATTGTTTATGTTTTTAGCAATTTGCTCCTCAAATTCATTTTAAGCCCCTGCTATTGTCTGCTTGCATTTCTTTTCTTTTTTGTTCTCTTACCAAACTTCCATTTTCAAAAGGAAACCTTTTTGTCTCTAACAGCTAATTGAATTCTGCTTTAACCACAGAGGCTGTGGTGATACATTTCTTGATCTGTGTTATATATTTTAGCTGAACTTCCCAAGCACATGGGTGTCTGCAGAAATAATTTCAGGGGCAGGGGCAAAGTAGATTTGTAAAAAGATTTTTAATTACAGGTTGTTGATGCTTTGCAGTCTTCATAGAACGTAAGTCCACAAACCACTGCATTCTGCTAAAGAGAAGCAATGAGAAATCATAGTGGATTGTGCCTGTTGGAAATTTACTGCATTTTATGGGATTATACATATCAGAACTAACTTCTAACAAATTCCTTTATTTGTCCATTTACAAATAACAGAGAAAAACATACAGCTTGAGTTTGTCCATTGAACATCAATACTTGGAATTCTAAACCAAATTAAAACCCCTAAGGCTGAATTTCCCCTACTTTTACACATATGTTTTATTCATTGTGGTTTATGCCAAACCCAAGGTCTGAAACCAGTCAGGTTTTTTTGTTAATGCTTTTAAAATTATTATTAAATTTCTATACCAAGGGACGCGGGTGGCGCTGTGGGTTAAACCACAGAGCCTAGGACTTGCTGATCAGAAGGTCAGCGGTTCGAATCCCCGCAATGGGGTGAGCTCCCGTTGCTCGGTCCCAGCTCCTGCCAACCTAGCAGTTTGAAAGCACGTCAAAGTGCAAGTAGATAAATAGGTACCGCTCTGGCGGGAAGGTAAACGGCGTTTCCGTGCGCTGCTCTGGTTCGCCAGAAGCGGCTTAGTCATGCTGGCCACGTGACCCGGAAGCTGTACGCCAGCTCCCTCGGCCAATAAAGCGAGATGAGCGCCGCTAGCCCAGAGTCGGTCACGACTGGACCTAATGGTCAGGGGTCCCTTTTCCTTTAAATTTCTATACCACCCTTCATCTGAGGATCACAGGGCAGTTTATAATATAAAAACACAAAAATATATAACATAGTAACAAACAAACAAATAACCGTCCCACCCCCCAGTTTAAAAGGCCAAAGATTGTTTAATTACCCGGTGGCCTGGAATAAAAGGAATGGTTTTGCCTGGTATCTAAAGATATATAATGATGGTGCCAGGTGACCCTCCCTGGGGAGACCATTCCACAAATGGGCAGCCACCACAGAAAAGACCCATTCTTGTTTTGCTACCTTCAAGATCTCTTGTGGAGGGTTGCCGGGTCAGGGTTGGCTGATAAGGAAGAGGGTTGTCTGTCCTTGACACTAAATAAAATACAGTACTAGGTGGATCATTCTGTAAACAAAAAGTGAAGTTGTCAACGGTCTTTTCTTTTATGAATTTATCCTTGGGATAGCTCTTCCATTTTTCTCTATGGACGCTCAACAAACACAAGCCTGACAATTAGTCTTCACTCATTGTCGATTTTAGCCCTGCCTTCACCCTCCACAATGTACCAAAGGATTGTTTAGTTGTTCATTGTGTAACTGGGAGGGAAAGTGCTATGAGAATGACCATTTTAATAGCAGAGCACATTTTGTTGTGGTCCAGTAGTTCAGTAAGGCTCATGATCCAAACATCACCCAGTGATGGTTATATTTCTTTGGTAGACTCACAGCTTGTGCGAGGGTTTGTTCCCAGGGTGTGGGGGGGAGGGGTACGCATAAAACTGAAATCACATTTAGTCAGAAAACCCTTGGCACCAACAAGTTGTGTTTAATTTGTGCAATGTCAGCTGGCCAGCTGCAAAGCAGGTAAAACTGTGATCACACAAGTTAAATGTGTCCAAGTTGTGAGTCTTTTTGCCAACAATTCATACCAAGTAACAGACTCATCCCCAAAGTTTTCAAATTTGTAAAGTTCCTGAATGGGATTGAAAGTTTCATCAATGAAAGGACATCAGTGAGATAATTAGCGAATCCAAAGACAAACAATGCAAGTTGTTGTCCATGATGGACAAAATACGTCTTCTCTTGGTTTTGCCTGGTCCTGCTAATTGCTTGAGTTGCTTGATAATAAGGGGTATTTTTCTGCAAACACACAGATACTCTTTCACTGTTGAATCCCCCAGCTTTCACATAGCATTGGTATGTTGGGAATTAGTCTTTGGATGCTCTTAGGGAAATTTTTTATGATGCCTTTAATTGTGCCAACTGTGGGATTAGCAGTAGACAATGGTGGTCTAATATATTGCCCTGATTTGTGCTTGAACCCTATAGTTGAGCAACCCTTGTATACTTGTACAACTAACTTATTGAGACTGAGTCCAAAATCAGAACAGGCAGAGGAGATGGCATTGAGAATCCCTTCTGCAGTTCGGTCTGAGACTGAAATGAACCCAATGAATTCTCACGTTCAGATGCATTCACATCACTTTCTGCCGGGCTGGAATGGTTTTCCATGTTTTATCACTGCTTTCATGATTTGCTGTAACCTGCCCTGTGCCCTTATGGTGAAGTGCAGGTAAGAAAACTTATAAGCAAACATAGGGCAGCCTTTCACCCAACCCCCATGGAAAATCCATGGAAAGTCAGCAGAAACGAGAGCTGCCATATTTCACGAAGTGAAAATCCAAAAACATACAAATTGTCCCCCCCCCTTTTTGGAAAAAACAATTTTTTGGTTATGTAGCAAAAAATCCATGATGAACTGCAGCTTTTCGGAAATTCCCCCCAGACGTCACTTCCACCGTTGAAATCCTGGAAATTCTCCCCAGACGTATGGCAACCCTAGCACAAACGATGTTGTTTCCTTCTGCCCCACGCCAGGGACATTTAGCCTCATGGTAATATCATCCCTACCCTATCTGAAACTGCATTTTTCTGGTGAATGGTCCATTCCAGAATTTTTATTTTTTATTTTTGTTTCTATAGCCTCCATTTTGCTAATTAGCCGCAGTAGTGGTTTGATGCACATTCCCTTTTTTGAGATCTAGTGACATGCTGTTCTTTTGAGAGAGATCCCTGTGACACACTCTGATTCAGCACAAGGACCTATAAACGTGAGCGCAGCATCCCTAGGTGGGTGAGGAACAGCTGCCAGGCATGGTTCCCAGCACCCTCAGGGCCGACCCAGTGGCTGCCTCAGACGGCAGGATCCACAGGGGGCGCAGATTCGGGGGGCCATGGTAGCAGCAAGAGCTGTGGCACACGCCTTGGAAGCCTCCTCAGCATTCGCACCCCCCACATGCTGCCTCTGCCGCAACATCTTGGCGAATAGGAGGCATTGCTGGTCTCCTCCCACCCTTGTTCCTGATGTAGATCTTCCTTCATCCCTTCTTCCCTGGCTGGGTGCAGGGACATTTTGTGGTTCGACTCAGGTGCCAAAGTGCCTTAGGCCAGCCCTGCTTAGATGATAGACCAGAACTACTATTCTGAAGGGGGAAGCAGGATTTGGATTAAGCCTTCCCTGCCCCGCCTCCCACTCCCAGCCAGGTGATTGGTACTCTTGTTGATTGACTGGGGCTGCCTCTATGCCCCCGGTTTAGTGCAAATGTATCATCAGGTCAGGGCCATGGTGTAAGGAAACTTTTCAATTATTCCATTCATTCTTTTTGTCGTAGATTTTTCTTAGCTAAACTGCAGGGGACGCTTCCTCCAATTAGGATCTGAAATACATGTGACAAACGTTAGATGGGGATTCCCTTCTCATCTTTGAGACAGTTTGAACAGACCCTTCTCTGTTTTACAGCGTAGTGTGACTAAACAAATCCTAGCTTTCTGTTCTCTCTTCTCATAATTTTGGAATTTTTACAGTGGCATATTTCTAGACTCACCCATCCACTTCTTTTGTTTTTATATATTTTATGTTGCCTACTTTATCGCCACCCCCACCTTGGGACTTCTCCACACCATTACCTTGCAGTGACTCCTTCTGGGAGAGGTGGAAACTTGAACAGCTACAGAGTTCCCTTATTGCTGATGGCAGTCAGTGTCCAGTCCCAGGTCAGTGTCATCTTAAAAGGAAGCCTATGGTTCCATTCTTCTCCCTTGCCTCCTCCCCCAAAACCACTTTATGATGTCACTTGGCTCAACACTATAGGGATTCCCAATAGTTCATTGAAAGCCAACATTTTTAGCAACACAAAACCGCTGCACCACTCTCACCTGATGCAATTTTGATAAAACCCACCATCCCATTTGGTGGAATTGTTCCTGGAATAGATGGGGGTGGGGTTCCTGTCAAAATCCTGTAATTTGCTAATCATTGTGCTTTGTTTTTCTGTTCCTTAGGCAATCTCTCAGGCATGGTTCTGAGCACTAATTCCAGGGAGAAGCACAGTTACCTGATTAGCTGATACTCACAAATGAACATATAGACTCTTCTGTTGGGTCCCTCCTTCTCCCTCTGAAGATATAACTACTGGTGGGATGGAGAAGTTGTCTTGAAGATAGGCACAGATGTGTAATACTTGGAGAGAAAGATAATATAATTTGTTTCCATGGCTGTGGACTTTTTTTACACCTCAAACTAAGATAGCAGATCTGTAGCCCTAGGCACACTTGCAACCACCTTTTCTGTCTCCCGTGTCTCTAGTTCTCAATGTTCATTTAATTGAATGCATACAGCACTTAGCTCACTGTGGCAGTATCAAGTAGGAGGCTGCAGTTCTTGAGCCATGAAGACTGGTTTTAAAAGCTGTTGGCTAGTTGAAGCAGAAATCTGGTGGAATGTTGGGAATAGTTTCCTTTTACAAGGAAGTGACTCCTGGGTCTGATGTGGCACAACCGAAGAATTCAGAGAGATACTGTCAAGAGACACGTTGATGACTCACTAGCATCCCTCTTCAGGCCCCGTGCAAGTCCTTCAGGCTGCAGCAGCTCTTTGAAAACACCGTACAGGGTGATGCTGAAGTGGGAAGTCTCACAGCTTCTTGTACATCACCACTAGGAAACTCTCTGCTTTGTTTTGTTCCCAGACCAGGTTTCCTCCTTTTCAGACACCACCCACCCTTCCGTAAGTGGGTACCACTAGACTGACTGGTAGTTTGCAACCTACATAATTATATAGTATACAGCTTGGGCTGCCTTACTGTCTTTTGGTCCCCATAACAGCAAGTGTAATTACTTTTTTATTTCTGTAACCCTTTTTTGTATCTTTTTAAACTTTCTATTTTTATAGCTATACAAGCATTCCTGTCTCAGGATAGTACTGTCAAAGCAGCATACTTGGAACTTGCTATTTTAGTCTTTTTCCTTTTTCTACTGTGGGGCGGAACAAACTGGAAAAAAAACACACTGCCTTGGATGTGTCTGACAATCTGGTGAATTAAATTTGAGAATTAATTCCATTGAAATGATTGCACTTTCTCAATCTAACCCCTAGGTGTCACGCTTCATTCCTGAGACCTGCGTTGAGCTAGACCTTATTTCTGTGTGCAGGACAGTGGTCTCCTGTGATGGTTACTGTTGTTTTGAAGGTGTGCAAGTTAAATGCTGTGTTTGCTTATTCTACCCCAAGTAGCTTCATGGAGCAGGAACTGCAAGGTTGCAGCCAAACCTGCATCTACTTGTATTTGCTCTGAGACTCTTGTATAGAAAATGAACCACAGCACTGCTTGGAACTAGTCACTGAGCATCTTTCTAATTGTCTCACTTTTTACAAAGAACTAGCAGAGTTACCTTAGGTTTGCTGAATAGCAGTGGATAACCAAGCATAAATAAGAATGAGTTATGTCACACTTACTAGTATTGTATGTATTAGATTATTATGTCTCCAAGGTGCCAATGTTTATTTTTGCTGAAAGCACATTCCATTTTGTCATGTTCTATTTTGTCCTCTTGTGAGCACTAAAGCAAATCCTGCAGAACTGTTAAGCACAATGCATTCAGGAACTGGCTATCCAAATGGATGATGACATTGCTGTGAATGAATTGTGTCTTTTTGCCACTTGCTCAGGATCTCAGTCTGTCTTTGTTGATGCCGCAAGACCTACTAATGCCCTGAACGTTTGCTTGGGAAGGAGCCATGCAGACTGCCGCTTTGCCTGCACAGTGCTTAGCAGCTGGTGAGAGAACATGGGCATCAGGAGTCCCAATGACTTTATTTCACTGTTCATAGTACTGCTGGCACTGTAAACAGCAAAACCTCACCAAATAGGATATAGGATAGAATTCCTGTCCCCCAGAAACCCTATGAGGAAGGCAAATCACCACAGGTCTATGGGGTACATCCAGATGGGTGTTTATGCTTCGCATGTGGGCAAATTTTTCACAACATTTTCATGATGATTGGTATCAAATGCCAACTCTTATTTCAAGGATAATCAGGATTTACCCTTTCTGGAAAAATCCAATAAATTATATATATTAAAAACCTGTTTACAATATTAAGCCCCTGTTTAGAAGAACACAAGGTCCCATACCCACAGATCAATAATGGATTACTAAAAATGGGGGGAAACTGGTCTGTGTTATGACTCCAGCAAAATTAAATCTTATGGCATTCAATAGTTTCTTGGAACACTTTCTGGAGAAGTGGATTATTAGAACAACTGTATTTAAAGTGCTAATAAGTCAGTTGCTGTCCAGTGCTAACTCTTAATTCTAGATTTTTAGTATTGCCTCATGAAAAATACTGCTTCTCATCCTTGGAATGGAAACTCCCCACCTTGAATCTACACACAGGAAATTCCAGTTCTGCTCCTCCCCCAATCAGAATAATAATAATAATAATAATAATAATAATAATAATAATAATAATAATAATTTATTTATCCCCCGCCCATCTGGCTGAGTTTCCCCAGCCACTCTGGGCTGCTTCCAATCAAGTGTTAAAAACAATACAGCATTAAATATTAAAAACTTCCCTAAATAGGGAATAGAAAGAAGCTAAATGGTGTGTTTGTTTTGAGATGTTTTGGTTGTTGTGCTTTTGATTTGTTACTTGAGCACTATTTAACATTAGCATGCATTTACTGTAAACGCACACTTGTTTTCTCTGCCTGCCTTAATGTTTTTATAAGGTGTACTGTTCGTGCTGGGTATGAGTTAGTCCATTATTCCAACCTATAGTTCCATGGGCATTGTTGCACAGACATGGAACTCCTGCTTCTTATATTCTTTAGTGAAGAGAGAAGCCTTGCACATATGAAAGAACATGTGCAAATACGCAATTCCCTTTACTGAAGTGACTGAGCTTTTATTTCCATCACCTTCTATCTTTTCTTGCATGTGTGAAAAAACATTGTCTTTGGCTGATAAAGTGCAATGCAGAGTTAACATTTTTCTAACTTTGCTGTAAGTGCTCCTCCTTCCAAACATGGAGGGAGACTTTTTTGGGAGGCAGGGGGACAAATTAAAAGGGTTGGACTCTTATTGCAAGAAAGTTCAGATTCTGACAATTTGAAGTCACATAATATTGATATAGCTTTTGCTGTGCTTTTTAATATATATATTTGCATAGCGGTCACAGCATGATATTTTCTCCATAGCCAGATAAACTGCTGGGAACTGTGGGTGAGTTTCTGCTTGAATGCCAGAAGGGAAATCGTGACACAATAGGGGTTTTCACATTGCATTCAAAGAGTGTACAATCTGTGTACCTGTGTACACAAATAGTTGAGCTGTACACTCGTACAGCTACTCACATGTAGCGTTCTAGGAGTGTGTAATCTGTGTGCACAATAGTTGAGGTGTACCAATCAATATGTGTACACTCTTTCACAGAAACGCTTGTACATATGTAAAGGCAGCTTGTACCTATGTACAGTGTAACATATGAACAAGCTTTGTATCTTCTCCCTATATGAGAGTGGAGTGGAGCAGTACTGATTGCAAGGTTTTTTTTCCTGTGTAATAAAAAGTTTGGAATCTTTTAGCAGTTCTTTTATTGACAGGTAAGGCTGCAATCCTAACCCCACTGCCTCCAAAGTAAGTCACATTTACTTCTGTGTAAGATGAGTGTGTTTGCAAAAAGAGGATGCCTGCTACCCTTGCCTCCTTCCTCCATGTTGTGGTGGAATAGATTTTTAAAGTCCCATCCTTAGCAGCAAAATTGAAGCACAGGAATTAGGCTGGCTTCCCCATTTCTTCCTTAACAAACCATCAGGCAACAACTTGGGAAGTAAGTTTAAAAATATTATTTACTTCCTTATAATCTTGCATTGGTTCAACAGTCAAACCTTTGCAGGCAAAATATTTATATTTACAGTATAGCCAGCTTCAGGCTGGAGCAAGCAGAGCTATGTCTGCGTCCAAGACTGGTCAAAAAAAGCAAGAAAGAAAAGAAGGAAAATGTTTTTCAAAGGTCTGACTTTCTGCCTCTCAACAGTACAGCTCTGTGGTATTAGCCCCTTCTAACTAGCAAGAATGTGCATTTGTTAGATTTGGCAGCTAATCTCCCGCACATGTCTAATATTAGATTGTAAACTCCTTGGTGCAGCAGTTTGTTTGTTTTTTACTCTGCAAAAGCATAATACACACTGATGACATAATATAAACCATAAGAAGATGCTACATGATCTGTTGCCTGGTCCAAAGCCCCACAGTGAGGGTGGCCGGAAGAAGCAAGGGTAGGGATACTAGCAATGTGAAAGCATGGCTCAGGCATGGAAGCTCTGAGCAGTGGTGACCTGTTCTGGGCCAGCTGGGCATAAGACTCACAGAGGCCTGACGAAAAGGGGCAGCTCAGGTCCCAGCCCTTTAGAAAGGGTTGGTGATTCCACTCATCAGTTGATAATCGGGACTCACTGTCCAGACTTTTAAGAGAAGGCATAAGGAAATTTTGAAGCCGCCTAGCAGGGAGCACCTCTTTTCATAAAGCAAGGTGGAGGCTTAAAACAATTAAACAGAAGCAGCACTGTCTCATTGGTTTTGTGGTGACCTGCAACTTTCACCTCTCCTAAGGTATGTACTGCAGTTTCATGTCTTTCATTTTGCACCCTGTTTCTCATAGCATGTGCATGCACACACTCCACTGTCTGCAGCTGCCAAAAGGCTTGTTAAGCTCTGAGATGCCTGATTTGAATTCATGAACCACTTAAAATGGGAGCAGTATAAGGCAGAGACAGGTGACCAGTAGACACCAGTAGACCAGTGACAGCAAATGCAAAACTCAGCTACCTCAACTTCTGCTACAACTTTTGTCATCTTGTTTGTAGGTAGTAGGTGACAGCTCGTGGTATTTGCTCCATGGATTAAATTGAGACAAAGGAAGTGGCTGCTGCCACCCACATCTCTCTTCACTGCCAGAATCATCTAAAAACGCTGCCATCCCTATAGCCATTCACTTTATCTCTGGGTGATGCTGTGGTGGAAGAAAAATTTCAGGAGAGCTGACACATTTTAGAGTTTGACAATATATCCAAGAATTTCTTCTGATTTAAAGAGATGACTCAGGCATCTTGGGAGAGTTCATAATCTTTCTGTTCATAATTATGGTGAAAATTGACATTTTGAAAGGGGAAATGAATCCATCTTAAATTAACTGACTGAAAAGCTTGTGGGAAGGCAATTAAGTACAATCAAATTAATATAATTGATCAAATTACTAACTGGTGCAAATTCAGTTGAAATTAATTATTTTAAAGTTCCGCTGATTTCAGTGGGAGATACTGGCATATTAGTTCAGTCTTCTTTATGGAAAGCAATGGGAGTTAATGCTTTGACTGGAATGTACCTTCTCTGATGACTAAGAGAAAATGGGTGGTCATTGCAGCAAGAATGAACTACACCTGGAGATTCTTTCCAGAACACTACCAATACAGAGAAAACATTATTGAAAGGGAGAAAGGGGGCATGTGTGTTGCCATGTGCCATGTATTTTGTACATTAAAATACATAACAAGAAGACAGGCTTTCAGATCACCCCCACTAGAAAACATATATATTTCCTGATAGTTTTGATTTTTATGGACAGGTGGGCTTGGATGTCTGTGTTTCTATCAAGTTTTGTAGCCCTTTCTAAATACTTCAGAGCAAGAACCAAGCTAAGTATTTATCCGTCAACATCCTTTTGAAAAGCGCTACACACCAAGAAACAAGACCGCCTTTGCTGCTTCAAAACATCTCTAAAATCTGCAAAACATCACCTGTGTGGTGTTCCCAGCCTATTTCACCGATGTATCTACCGTACCTTCCAACATTCTTCAGCTCCAGACAGCGACATTTCTCACTCCACCCCCCCCACCAACTGACCCTCCTCGACCCCCATTTTTGTGCTCCCGCCCACAGAGCATTTCCTATCAGAAGGGAAAGTGCTGCCACTACTTCACCAACAGGACACAGGGCACACAAGCCCTCCACCATTCTGAGAAACCCTCTTAATCCCTATTTTACTTTATTCTTTGGTATGCTTACAAAAAGAAAAACGCACATCAATAAATACATTTGAGAAAGATTAGATATGGATGCACAAAGCATTAAAAAAATAAAAACAAATCAAGACTCCAAGCCCTTTGCTCCGCTCCCTTTCCTGCTGTCCTGGGGACCCTGCCCTCAGGTGTGCCAGGCAGGCTGGGCCTCAGTGGCAGCCGCCTCTCCTCCTCTCCCACTTTCCAGCAGTCTCTACAAGCTGCCCAGGGAGGAGACTGGCAACAGCGGCCCTGGAGAGGCAACGGGATGCTCCCTCATCTCTCACAGCAGCCACCAAAGTGCCGGCTCCTCCTCTCCTTCAGCTTAGTGGCAGCAGCGCTGGGGGGGGGGGAGATAGGGCATTCCAGGATCAAATCAGAAGCTGGGATGGCTTTCGGAATGCCAGGACTGTCCCTGGAAAATTGGGACACTTGAAGGGTATGATCTACTCCTATTTGATATGTAATATCATATGCATTTTTTTGTTTTTGAAAAGTCTTCTGGGATAGCTCAGTCAGGAGAGTATAAGACTCTTTAATCTAAGGGTTGTGGATTCAAGGTCCATGTTTTACAAAAGATTCCTGCACTGGATGATTCTCGTGGTCCCTTTCAACTCTACAGCTCTGATTCTGTGAAATACAAAAGACACCCAGGAAGCCCCTGGCCTGAAGAGCAGGGATATTAAATTATCAAAATTAAATGACCAAACCCATTAATTTGTGAACTGAGGCGCAAGTAAGACTGCTTAGGATTTGCCTCCCGCTACATTTCTAGCCCAGTTTCAATTCTTATTACAAAAGAATTTCAGAAACAGATTTGAAAGAGAAGTTGCTGAATTACAACTTATCACTAAACTGAAAACTATGGCGAGACCTGGTCTTAATAGAGATATTGGATTCCTGTCTCATTACATGCTAATCATCTGCATACTATCCCTTGCTTTTTCCTGTAGGACTAATTGCAGTTGTTAACAGTTGTCAACAGGTTTACCATACCCACTGAGTCAATCACCCATCTCCTACTACCCTCCTGAGAAAAACCCCACCCCACCCTCCCAGTATACATAAGGGTCTGGTGACTTCTGTTTCAGTGTATCTGCATGCACACTTTTTTGTGTACAAAAAATGGAAAAGGGGGGAAACCACCAAAGAGGAATTCAAACAAATAGCCAGCACGTGTAGACACAAAGTCAGAAAAGCTAAAGCACAGAATGAACTCAGGCTTGCTAGAGAGGTTAAAAGCAACAAAAAAGGCTTTTATGGGTATGTTCGTAGCAAAAGGAAGAACAAAGAAACAGTGGGGTCACTCAGAGGAGAAGATGGTGAAATGCAAACAGGGGACACAGAAAGGGCTGAACTACTCAATGCCTTCTTTGCCTCAGTCTTCTCCGATAAAGAAGACAATGCCCGACCTGAAGAATTTGAAGCAAATGATTCAGCAAAGGAAACACAGCCCAGAATAACTAAGGAGATAGTACAAGAATATTTGGCTAGATTAGATGTATTCAAGTCTCCAGGGCCAGATGAACTGCATCCAAGAGTATTAAAAGAACTGGCAGATGTGATCTCAGAACCACTGGCAGTCATCTTTGAGAATTCCTGGAGAACAGGCGAAGTCCCGGCAGACTGGAGGAGGGCAAATGTTGTTCCTATTTTCAAAAAGGGGAAAAGAGAGGACCCAAATAATTACCGCCCAGTCAGTCTGACATCAATAGCAGGGAAGATTCTGGAGCAGATCATTAAGCAAACAGTCTGTGAGCACCTAGAAAGGAATGCTGTGATCACCAATAGTCAGCATGGATTTCTGAAAAATAAATCATGTCAGACTAACCTGATCTCGTTTTTTGACAGAATTACAAGCCTGGTAGATGAAGGGAACGCAGTGGATGTAGCCTACCTTGATTTCAGCAAAGCATTTGACAAGGTGCCCCATGATATTCTTGTAAAGAAGCTGGTAAAATGCGGTCTTGACTATGCTACCACTCAGTGGATTTGTAACTGGCTGACTGACCGAACCCAAAGGGTGCTCATCAATGGTTCCTCTTCATCCTGGAGAAGAGTGACTAGTGGGGTGCCACAGGGTTCTGTCTTGGGCCCGGTCTTATTCAACATCTTTATCAACGACTTGGATGATGGACTCAAGGGCATCCTGATCAAATTTGCAGATGACACCAAACTGGGAGGGGTGGCTAACACCCCAGAGGACAGGATCACACTTCAAAACGACCTTGACAGATTAGAGAACTGGGCCAAAACAAACAAGATGAATTTTAACAGGGAGAAATGTAAAGTATTGCACTTGGGCAAAAAAAATGAGAGGCACAAATACAAGATGGGTGACACCTGGCTTGAGAGCAGTACATGTGAAAAGGATCTAGGAGTCTTGGTTGACCACAAACTTGACATGAGCCAACAGTGTGACGCGGCAGCTAAAAAAGCCAATGCAATTCTGGGCTGCATCAATAGGAGTATAGCATCTAGATCAAGGGAAGTAATAGTGCCACTGTATTCTGCTCTGGTCAGACCACACCTGGAGTACTGTGTCCAGTTCTGGGCACCACAATTCAAGAAGGACACTGACAAACTGGAACGTGTCCAGAAGAGGGCAACCAAAATGGTCAAAGGCCTGGAAACGATGCCTTATGAGGAACGGCTAAGGGAGCTGGGCATGTTTAGCCTGGAGAAGAGGAGGTTAAGGGGTGATATGATAGCCATGTTCAAATATATAAAAGGATGTCACATAGAGGAGGGAGAAAGGTTGTTTTCTGCTGCTCCAGAGAAGCGGACACGGAGCAATGGATCCAAACTACAAGAAAGAAGATTCCACCTAAACATTAGGAAGAACTTCCTGACAGTAAGAGCTGTTCGACAGTGGAATTTGCTGCCAAGGAGTGTGGTGGAGTCTCCTACTTTGGAGGTCTTTAAGCAGAGGCTTGACAACCATATGTCAGGAGTGCTCTGATGATGTTTCCTGCTTGGCAGGGGGTTGGACTCGATGGCCCTTGTGGTCTCTTCCAACTCTATGATTCTATGAAAGCTTATACCAAGAACAAACTTAGTTGGTCTCTAAGGTGCTACTGGACAATTTTTTTATATATTTTGACTGCATCAGACCAACCCGGCTACCTACCTGAATCTAGCTGTTTCAATCATTATTCACATGCAATGTGCAGCATGTACTTTGAGGGATGAAGGCCAACAGTGCATCTTATGGCTCCACATTCACTCATAGTTGATGGCTTACTGTTAACTTGCAGAAGGCTCAGACATCCCTCCTCCCCTCTCGGCCTATGATTGCAACAAAAGGTGATTAGCATCACATCCAAACCATAGGTTGTGGTTCATTCTTGGCTTGTGAATTGTGGTTTTGCTCAGTCTGCATTTCAGCCCTAACACTGAACTAGGGAGGAGTGTGCTTGGTTGCTCCCACTCAAACTAGGTGGTGAGTGAAAGAGCAGAGATCTCTCCATTCATTGTAAACCATTAGGGTTTAACATGCTGTGTAAACTGGCTCATTCTATCATTGTCAGTAACTTCCAATCTTTGAGCATGTAGGCATCAGGAACCTGGATTAAGGGGGTCACTCCTGTTAGCACCCTGTGAGTTTTCTTTCAGCCCTGCATTACAACAATCTAGAGTGTATATTTTCAGTAGTTTGTGAGGTACTGGTGATCTGAGTGTGGAACCTGGGTCCCAGAACTGCTATAAAAAGTTGTGGTTCATGATTGGCAGGGAAGCAAAGGGTGTGTTTCTCCCCTAGGACTCCTGCCTCCCCATTTTAGTCTGCAATAGCCCAAGATAAGGCGGGGGAGGGAGAAAGAGAGATTTGTCTTTCCCCCTCACATACTAATGCTGGCCAAAAGCCGACACAGGCCTCTTTAATGATCACACTCTTCTTTCTTGCTGTGCTATTCTCTTTCCTCAAGAGGCATCTCTGTAAAAGATTCCATCTGTGCACTACCTACAAACATCAAGGCAAGAAAGAGAGGCAAATAGCTGCTTCATGTTTATGGAATTTCCTACCCCACCCCCTGAAGGTTTGTCAGAAATCTGCCCTGAGAACATTTTTGGAACTGTGAAGCAATCCTGCCAAAGTAAGGTGTGGCTAAAGTGGAGATTTAACTGTCTTGTGTTTTCATTCTGATGGTTCCAATGGGACTGAGGCACACCTAGCGTACTCTGGATTTCATCCACTGTATGTGCACACTTTGGGCTTTGGCAAGAGAGAGATGCGTGCATTGCAGTTTGCTTTATTTTGTTAATTCTTGCTGCCCACTGTCTTAGTTACAACTACAAGTGAGGAAATAATTTGATTTCTCCAAAATTATATGTATAAAACAATGAGCAATCAGAATGGCTTGGCACCAGCCAATTTGCCTGCCCTGGCTGATATTCTAAATAGTTTTTCATATGAGCACCTAACTACAAAACTCCATGGAACAAGCTTCTTCCATGACTTGCTCTTCACACCAGTATGAACAATGCCTCAGATAAGAGAATCTTCAGTCTAAGTGCTGCAACTTTCCTTATAGTATTGCATCTATTATTATTAGCATTTATGCCCTGTTAGAATTATTGCCCAGCTCATTCTGAATGCAGAACAATTCCATTAAGACAATCTTGCAATGCATCCAAAAAGTGCTCAGGTTGGACTTCTAGGAGTCTTCACGTAGGAGTTGTGGATCTGGGAGAAGGGTCAGCTACTAAAAAAGAAGAAGTGAGAATGCTTTTCTAGACAGTTTGAACCTGGTGTTTCTCTCAAAGATCACAAGCCTTGAATTTGGATCCAGAAGGTAATGAGTACACAATGCGGAAGACTCTAAATGTTCTGGTGACTGATGCAATGCATTCTGCACTAGTTGACATGCCTGAATCTTCCCTGAAGGCAAACCGGTAAGTCTCTTTTTAGTCCATTGGTGTACACTTGCCAGGTTCCTGATAAAAGAAAGTGCAGCTCTTATTGGATAGCATTGGAGGGAGGTGGTCTTGGCCACTGTTACCATCTGGGCACTTCTAAGACTATAGTCCTGAGTGATGAGAATATGACATCCAGCCCCTCAAATCTTTGTTGAGAGCTCATGCATGACCATCATTTCATTAGTCTAGTCAAATTCAGTTTTCAGTTGCCCTCATATCACAGCACCCTCACAGCAAGCCGCTATGCTTATAGTAACCATGACATTTGTTTATTAATGTGAACTAGACTTTAGGCTCATGAGAAATGCTTGCGTCTCTTTATATGGAAATACAGTAACACTAAAGGCTTTCAGCTCCTGGATGTAGATTTGAGTCAACTGTGATGCTTATTTATACAGGCCATGAAGTTACCTTCCAAACGTCCAGGAGCATGAGGAATAATTTATAAACAGTGATTTGTACTCAGATTTCAGAAATATGTTCAATATGTTTATATGCTTTTAATAATCATCACAAGTTTTCCAATCTTTTACTTCTGCCTCACCTAATTTTGATGTGATAATACCAGACACACTTTCCTATTACTATTTTAGATAACATTAGCCAGGTCTCTTGGTACATAATGGGTGGGAAGAAAGAGGAGTCTTGATTGCCAAACTGGCTAGAGGGTGGGTAGGATGGAGGAGCCAGTATATTTTTGTATATTTGTAGTGGCAATTTTGTAGTGATATGTTCTGGTTTTGAGCAGCAGCAACTAAAACATTTGAAGAGACTTTATGTTAACACTTAACTATGGTTCAATTGCACAATCAATAGTTCAATCTAAGTAGCTGAAGACTCTGAATTAGGAGCAGCCACTGATTTGATAAATAAGTACATAAGGTGCACAATGCAGCTTTATGCACATCTACATCAAAATATGTAAGCAGGTCAATTGCTGTATCCCACAGCAAATTTGCATTTGTTCTGAGAAACTGTACCACAAAATTTCCTTTATTAAAAGTTGTTTGACACTCTTGAGTTTGTCTTTATTTTTGAGTTAAGGCTCTGAGTCAGAGTACATGCAGAGGATGTTATAATATTATTATAACCTTTCTATGCACAATTGCTAGGATTTAACATATACCATAATAGTAATAATATGAGGCTGAATTTGGTCCAGTTGCTTTGCATTGATCAGAATTGGCCATATTCTGGTTATAATATGTAGAAAGAATGATTGGTCTTACCTGAAGTGTATATTTGGGAGTAGGGATGCTGGAGCCAATGGGGAAAATATCGACCCCCTGGAGGCGGAGGTGTGCTGTGGCACGAGCACATTACTTTGGAGAAAATTATTGGAGATGAGGAGAGGCCAAAGGGGAGTGTCCTGAATTGAAAAATGATGGTTGCCTAGGGTGAATCGAAGATATTGTTGATGTGTGGGATGGAGTGAGAAGTGAAGGTATGCGTCTTAAGAGATTGATACTCAATATGAAATATCTGTGGTGTAAGGACTCTCAGTTTGAGTTCTGAGATTCCATCTTGAATCTCTTGTAAGCCACGTAACGGTTGAGGAAGCGTAAATTGAGAACAGGATGCCATTTTTGGGGATCTCTTTTTGGCACAACAAAAAATATGGAGTAGGAACCACGAAAGTGCTGATCTGAGGGAACAGCACTATAGCTTCCACAGACAGAAGATGGCGAACACAAGTCCAAACAGCTTGCAAACATACTTTATTTCTTGGCAAGGGCAAGGGAATGAAACGTTGGGGGACGGATGGAAATGAATTCTATGAAATAATTTCTGAAACCCAGCAATTGGATACTGGCGTCTGCCAGGCGAGGAGGGAAAGAATCGGCCCCCGCACAGATCTGCCATTGGGTTTGCTGTTTTGTGGCTTTGGTACTGGAAAAAGTTGGAAAGCGATGAAACCCTTGCCTGCCTTGGAAGCATTGTCTAAAGGATTGAGGTCTGAACCTGACGTCCCTTTGCCTATTATGGAAGGATTGGAAACAAGAAGAGTCGGAAGAAACGCCTGGTTGGGTGCTTGTCATCTCTCTGGGTCAGCAAGATTTTTCTCTTATCTTTTGATTCTATAAAGACATTTTTCAACACCACTTCTCCAAAAAGCTGACCTCCTGAAAAAGGTTCAGTGGAAAGGTTTAGAGGCAGCACCAGCATTCCAGGACTTCAGCCACAGAGTGCATCTACAGCTACCTGGATGCCACTGCTCTAGCTGCAAACTGCATGAAAGCATTTGCCATACTTGAGCTTTAAGGAGTTTGGCAAGAATCTGTTGCTGTAGAGCTGGATATTGGGGAGGAGACTGCAACAGATCCTCAAACCAAACAATATATGCTCGAGCACATGAGGATGCTATGCAGGCAGCTCTCACAGAGGGGGCCGCTGCATCATGGGTCTTAGTAAGGCATATTCAATTCTCCTATCAGTAGTGTCCCAAAGTTGAGCATTTCCTTCTTGGGAACCAGATGTTGCAAGGACAGATTTAAAACTGGTCTGTCTATAGAAGGAGAAGACTATATGCCATGAATTCAGGATTCAAGTCATATAGTTTGCTAACTAAGGCAGAATTTCTTTTAGAGTGCATAGGTGCATCAAGCTCAGATTTAACTACTGCCTTAAGCACTGAGGGAACCAACATGAAGTTGGATGGGATATGGCTAGGAGTTAACAAATACAGATCACTCTCTGGTTCAGTGACTGATCTGTCAGGTTGAGCAGTTAATTCTAAGATGTGCATTATCTTATGTTTCAGGGTGAGGGCACTAGCCTCCTGAAACAGCCACATGGAAAAAGGTTCATCCTGCATAAATTCTTCACTCCTATCATCATCCACCTCCTATTCCTGAAAAACGGTTGGGAAGGAAGGCAAGGGAAAATCCTCATTCTTATCATCACCTATGGAGGTGAATGGGTTAGGGGCTCCATAATAGTCAGAGAAGCACAACACAGGCAGAAAGACTACAGAGCCACAGAAAGATGAGCTTGAGCTCTTGGTACAGCAAACTAAATATGACATAATAGGCATCACTGAAACCTGGTGGGATAAGTCCCACGATTGGAATGTAATAATGGGGGGATACAATCTATTTCAGAGAAACAGACCAGACAAGAAAGGAGGAGGAGTGGCGTTATATGTCAGGGATGTGTATACCTGTGAAGAGATCCAAGATTTAGATCCTCAAAGCCAAAGTGAGAGCATTTGGGTCAAAATTAAGGGAGAGAAGAATAACAGAGACCCCATTGTGGGAGTTTACTATAGATCCCCAAGCCAAACGGAGGACATAGATGATGCCTTCCTGGAACAGATGGCCAAGCATGCAAAAGGAAGGGAGATAGTAGTAATGGGGGACTTCAATTACCCGGATATTTGTTGGACGTCAAACTCAGCCAAGAGCATAAGGTCAAACAGATTCCTCACTGGCCTTGCAGACAACTTCATTGTCCAGAAAGTGGGAGAAGCAACAAGAGGAACAGCCATTTTAGATCTGGTCCTAACCAATGTTGATGACCTGGTTAGTGGGGTAGAAGTGGAAGGATCATTAGGCACGAGTGATCATGCTCTTCTGAAGTTTACTATACAGCGGAAAGGAGCAGCCAAGCATACTAGGACTCAATTTCTTGACTTTAAGAAAGCCGACTTCATAAAACTTAGGGAAGTGCTGGGTGAGATCCCATGGACAACAATACTAAAAGGAAAGGGAGTTCATGATGGCTGGGAGTTTGTTAAGAGGGAGTTACTAAAAGCACAACGTCAGGCAATACCAATGAGACGGAAACATGGAAGGTGCCTAAAGAAGCCAGGGTGGCTATCTAAAGAACTTTTAACTGAATTAAGATTAAAAAAGGATGTGTACAAAAAATGGAAAAGGGGGGAAACCACCAAAGAGGAATTCAAACAAATAGCCAGCACGTGTAGACACAAAGTCAGAAAAGCTAAAGCACAGAATGAACTCAGGCTTGCTAGAGAGGTTAAAAGCAACAAAAAAGGCTTTTATGGGTATGTTCGTAGCAAAAGGAAGAACAAAGAAACAGTGGGGTCACTCAGAGGAGAAGATGGTGAAATGCAAACAGGGGACACAGAAAGGGCTGAACTACTCAATGCCTTCTTTGCCTCAGTCTTCTCCGATAAAGAAAACAATGCCCGACCGGAAGAATTTGGAGCAAATGATTCAGCAAAGGAAACACAGCCCAGAATAACTAAGGAGATAGTACAAGAATATTTGGCTAGTTTAGATGTATTCAAGTCTCCAGGGCCAGATGAACTGCATCCAAGAGTATTAAAAGAACTGGCAGATGTGATCTCAGAACCACTGGCAGTCATCTTTGAGAATTCCTGGAGAACAGGCGAAGTCCCGGCAGACTGGAGGAGGGCAAATGTTGTCCCTATTTTCAAAAAGGGGAAAAGAGAGGACCCAAATAATTACCGCCCAGTCAGTCTGACATCAATACCAGGGAAGATTCTGGAGCAGATCATTAAGCAAACAGTCTGTGAGCACCTAGAAAGGAATGCTGTGATCACCAATAGTCAGCATGGATTTCTGAAAAATAAGTCATGTCAGACTAACCTGATCTCGTTTTTTGACAGAACTACAAGCCTGGTAGATGAAGGGAACGCAGTGGATGTAGCCTACCTTGATTTCAGCAAGGCATTTGACAAGGTGCCCCATGATATTCTTGTAAAGAAGCTGGTAAAATGCGGTCTTGACTATGCTACCACTCAGTGGATTTGTAACTGGCTGACTGACCGAACCCAAAGGGTGCTCATCAATGGTTCCTCTTCATCCTGGAGAAGAGTGACTAGTGGGGTGCCACAGGGTTCTGTCTTGGGCCCGGTCTTATTCAACATCTTTATCAACGACTTGGATGATGGACTCAAGGGCATCCTGATCAAATTTGCAGATGACACCAAACTGGGAGGGGTGGCTAACACCCCAGAGGACAGGATCACACTTCAAAACGACCTTGACAGATTAGAGAACTGGGCAAAAATAAACAAGATGAATTTTAACAGGGAGAAATGTAAAGTATTGCACTTGGGCAAAAAAAATGAGAGGCACAAATACAAGATGGGGGACACCTGGCTTGAGAGCAGTACATGTGAAAAGGATCTAGGAGTCTTGGTTGACCACAAACTTGACATGAGCCAACAGTGTGACGCGGCAGCTAAAAATGCCAATGCAATTCTGGGCTGCATCAATAGGAGTATAGCATCTAGATCAAGGGAAGTAATAGTGCCACTGTATTCTGCTCTGGTCAGACCACACCTGGAGTACTGTGTCCAGTTCTGGGCACCACAATTCAAGAAGGACACTGACAAACTGGAACGTGTCCAGAGGAGGGCAACCAAAATGGTCAAGGGCCTGGAAACGATGCCTTATGAGGAACGGCTAAGGGAGCTGGGCATGTTTAGCCTGGAGAAGAGGAGGTTAAGGGGTGATATGATAGCCATGTTCAAATATATAAAAGGATGTCACATAGAGGAGGGAGAAAGGTTGTTTGCTGCTGCTCCAGAGAAGCGGACACGGAGCAATGGATCCAAACTACAAGAAAGAAGATTCCACCTAAACATTAGGAAGAACTTCCTGACAGTAAGAGCTGTTTGATAGTGGAATTTGCTGCCAAGGAGTGTGGTGGAGTCTCCTACTTTGGAGGTCTTTAAGCAGAGGCTTGACAACCATATGTCAGGAGTGCTCTGATGGTGTTTCCTGCTTGGCAGGGGGTTGGACTCGATGGCCCTTGTGGTCTCTTCCAACTCTATGATTCTATGATTCTAGAGGAAATGACAGGGAAGGAAATTAAACTGAAAATGAGAAGAAATGAAATAGACTTATCTGGCGAAAAAGTAGAGCCACGAGGAATGAACTGCTGCGCCAGGCAGGAGGAAAAAACTGGGGACGCCTAGCCTACTTCACGCCATTCTTTGCTCCTCCCTGGTGTCCTGTGACGAGGACACAGCCGTCCCACTGGCTCCAGCATCCCACGAGGTAAATTCAGTGCTTTTCTTCTAGAAAAATGGTGCCGATCCTGCATACCCTCGAATACCCCAAGAAAAAAAGCTGTGTGGAATTGCCATTGGATCACTGCCATCACATCCTGCGCCTCACCCTCTGCGGCCACAAGGAACATGGAGCGGGGGGGGGGCATGGAAACGGGAGGAGGGGTCCAGAGGTAATTACTTCTATGCCAAAGATGGTGAAAGCAAAACACACTCGACACTGAAAGTTTTCCACTCTTATCACCGGAACCCAATTTAACCTTGTAGGTGAAATTTGAGCTTCCAAACATATTTCCGCTTCTGCTTTCATTTCCCCAAGTGGCAGCTGCCTTGGAGGTGGCCCAGATCAAACCAAAGTGTGATCTGGATGGCAGCTGCATGCTAGAGGTATGTTCCGGTAGTAGAGGAAGGCACAGGAACGTGTTATTGTGTTTTCCCTACTGTTCTAAACCAATCTAAAGTTGGCAGTGTAACCCAGAGACAGAAATAACTTCCCAGCAGCTTCAAGACATCACCAAAAAGCTGTCGTGCAACAGATCAGAAAAGTGAACAGTTAAGATACAAAGGCTGAGTTTTCACAGGGTATTTTTATTAATAATGTCAATTAATGTGTTACACCAATTAGGTGCCTGTCATATTATTTTCTGGGAAAGAAAGGTAAAAAACTAAAACAAGTAAGGCCTGCATTTCGTGTGGCCCTTTTCTCCTTCCAATTTGGGCTTCTACAAACTTCTATTGTCTTTCTCAGAAGAGAGAGATTGCTCTTGACCCAGCATTTCATAACTAACAGCAGCCACACCAACACTGAGAAATGAAATGTAAAATACAATGAAATAAAACATAGGAGATATGAAAACATAATAACAGCTCACAAAAAATCCCCTTGCTTTAGTGTTCCTTCTTCATGGAAAACTTTAAATACGATTTTGTCTTTGAAAATACAATCATAAAAATAATTACATTCTTAATACAAGAGTATTCTTTTAAGTGAAACAACTCAGATCCATTGGTAGGTTTGGTAATAATGGAAGACTGATACAGAATTATTAATACATTAAAAATTTATTTTTTGCAAAGTCTTGCTCCCCAAATTATAACCTGATATTTAAAAAGTAGACCCACATCCCCATCCAATGACATAAATTACAACTTCCATAACAAAAATAAAAAACAGTTCCTGATTCATACTTTATTTTGGAATACTAGATCAGTAAAATGTCCTCACAAACATAGAAATGCAGTGTACAAAACCACTTCCTTAAAGCAATTCTTGATCATTAGTAAAACCTTTGCTAAAGGCCTGTGTGAAATGCATGATGGGAATGGGGGGGGAGCAGGTGAGGAGTAGATCTCTCTCCAATCTGCAGACTTATCCTGGATTCTGTTTTTCTAAGTCGCAGCAGAGCATGACAGAATGCTTGTAACTGGATTATCTAGAAGGTTGCACAGGAACCCTTCTGCCCAAGCTAAAATCAAGGAAACTGCTCCCCTGGAAGCACATCAAGAGGTCTTCCTGGCCATTCAGAGCTCTGCCACAGCACTATTCTGCGCATGCGCACACACAAACATACACACTGAGAAAGGGGTGGAGTATATTTCACAGCATTTAATATGGTCTATTTAGAGGTTCTTTCTGTTTTGGTTTGTTTCTGCTTTTTTATCTGTATAAATCCATACTGTATATTATTTGTATATACCTGGCACTTCCAAGACAAAAACCAAATAACAGCAGGAACATCAGAAGGACTCCCACTGGGCTGTGGGGAGGCAGCCCAATCCCTTTACAATGCCTTGTTTTTGAAAAGTACTAACTCTCGTGGAGAAGAAGTTCAATAATGCAGTTACAAAAATGGTTCCTGCAAAGTCAGCATACCAAACAAATCTCCACCTTCTGCACACAAACCCTCACTCTGTTGAAAGGTTTCCCTCAAAGGGTGTAACTACACAGGGACTCATTTCCCTCTCGGGCCCTTTTTCTTAAAAAGTCCTCTGCACGTCTTAAGAATTTTTAGATATGCATTTTTATGCCTTCTTAAAAATGTACCAATACATATATATATTATTATTTTAACAAAAAAAAAAGAAAAGAAAAGAAAAAGGGGGGACGCCTGCTTTTTGATGGCCACACTAACCAGTCAATTAGTATTCTGCTAATTCAGATGAGGAGGTAACTTTGTGCTTGTCAAAAGGGTTAGCCAACCAGAACTCCACTGAGCCCACTTTTACTGGGAACAGGAGGTCCCTGATGTTCCTTCATTTCATTCATTCACTTATGTACCTTTCCTTAAAAAGCTGCAGAGACAGAGCAGGCAGCCTCCCTCCTCAAGCTACGCACGTCTGTCTTGGGCCTGAGTTTAGTGAAATTTACCAACCAGGGGGGCGAATATGAAGATGCAGCAACTGAAATTTAGAATACACACTCTGCTCAAAGTAAGTTTCACAAGGGAAAAATAAAATTGCACATATCTGGTAATTTATTCTAGTTATTGTGCTCTGTGATCTGTTTAAAAGGGACAGCAACAGAAGCTGCTTCCTTATTAAACGTGCTGATCTAAGGTCTAGCATATATCATAAATATGTACATCTATAAATTAAACATTTAATGAAATATACAAATAAATTAGTTTAAAATAATTTGCCTAAATAAAATAACTTTTGTATACACTTCCTTGCACGGGACATTTTGTGGGATATAGATGACCTTTCTGCACACCTGCCAAACCGCCATACAGGCCAGAGAATTAAAGGAAAAAGCAACATGGAATGAGAGAGTTGGGCAGTGCTTGCCACAATTAACCCCTTCAGGGAGCATTTTATCCTCCCTACACACTTCAGAAATTAACAAAAAGCTTATTCTGCGACCAATTTGCAACAAGTGATGCATCTACAGGGTTTACTCAACTCCGTCCATGGGCTGCTCCATTCAGGACACTAGTGGAGGCTGTTCTTATACAAATTCCTTTGCATGTGCAGAGCTGCCCTCATCACTTCCTCGATAGGAAAGCAAAGCATGGGCTTTCTGGGGACATTTGGTTTGCTTCCCCTCCACAGGCAGACAATCCAAACAGCTGGTCAGTAGGGCACCAATGGACTATGGCAGTAGATTGCCTTTCCAGTCACATATGCAGGAAACAAAGCCCTCTAATTCTTTGTATGCGCAGTGGTGCCCATTGACACCAGCGGCAGATTCAAGATACATGCAGCAAAACAAATGGTCCTGTGCTCAGATCTGGCTCTAATCATTCTGAACAAGGACAGTGCCTCAAAGCTTCACAGTGTGGTCAGTGTGAATGATTAGATTAGGAACACAGGAGCACGAGGAACATGTTGGGAGTTTTCATGGGAACTTTAAACCTTCCTCTGATGGAAATCATGCAGATGGAGGGCAGAACTGTGTAAAAGAGCCGCCTTTCATCACACCAGCCTGTCCAAACTTGAGGTCCTCCTCCGTAAGCCCCTGCCAATTAAAGTTAGGTAGGTGGTGGCCAGCGGGGGGGGGGGGGGGAGATGACACTTTAATTCATAGCACCCCATTTGTGGATTGTCGTCTCCAACTATGATGTCATTTTAGCACCAGAGGAAGATCTGAGCATTTCAGCATATTTTACACATTCTGCTGGATTGCATGAGTTTGCTTTAATTCCTGCTTCTACTCTGCAATATATACCACATCTCAAGGTGGGGAAAACAAAGTCAGTTTATCCACCTTCTTCCATGTTCTGGAGGGATCCTGCCAACAGGGAGGGTGGACGCAAGGGTGTCCCGCCCCCCACCTCTGGCCTTGATTTTTAAACACAATTTCCCTCCCATTGGAAATTAAATGGGGTGAACTGATGGGCTGACGTAATTTTCTCCCTGGTTTGGGGACATCAGGGGAGCCGGGAGGCTGTGGATCCTTTGGCTACTGAAGTTGTCATGACAGCACAGAGGAGAACTCCAACGTCAGATCCCTCTTTAGGATCAAAGCTCTCTCTTTCCACCAACCAGGAGGGATTACGGCCATCCTATGGCCCATGGGGTGCCTTCAATGGATTTGTAAAGCACAGTAAATAAAACAGCATAAAACCAAACATAAAAATGCTCTGTTACATTTATCTGTAACACAGCACTCATCCAGAAGGTGCCATTTGCCTACGCCCTGACCTTCCCTATCCTCAGTTTCTGGGTGGTGGCTGAAACTTTCACTTTGGGTCTGATTATTCCTTTCTGGAAAGTCCCTGGTGGGCCCACCTGATCTTACGTGGAAGGATATTGCTGGGATAGGAGACGCAAAAGAAGATGGATGCCACCTCTCTTGAGTAGTTCCCCCCTCCCTACTTATCTTATTAACATAAAATGCATACATACATAAAATTAAAACTCTGACTCAAGCTTGGTCTCCTCCGTGACATGGTGATGGGGTGCCTTGGACCCCTTGAGTTGCAGGGGAGGGCAGGATGGAAAACTTGTCATTTGGGGAGGGACTGTTCCTGCTCTGGCTCTTAGCTGAGCAGCCCCAAAGTGGCAGGTAGGTCAGAAGAGCAGCCTGCTCAGTCAGCGTTGCAGCAGGGCGGGAGAGCGTCCTGGCTATCTTGTAGCTTGACCTGAACTCAGCTCCATAGAAGGGATAAAGAGACGCTCTCCCTGGAAGGACTGCCTGCTTACAGAAAGAGGCAAAAAAGAATTCAGGGAGCAGACACACCCTTCTAACTAGGGCTGCAACCCTCACCCCACTTACCCCAATTCAGCCTACTGAATTCAATAGGGCTTACTTCTGAGTCGACATGGTTAGGATCACACCGTAAACTTCCCTATCGTGGTCTCTTCTGTCTGTTCTCAGGAAAGAAACAGAAGGAGCAAGAAGCACCAGCCAGTGGATGCAGCCTCCCAGCTGCCTTGCACAATATGCCTGAAGAGGGAAAGACCTTGGAGCAGCCCATGCGCACAGCAGCTGTTTTCCTAAGATCACACAAAACTCTGGACTGGGGCAACAGATATACTCAGGAGTACCAGAGGAAATTTTTGTTACACTTATGAGACATTTCTTTGGGAGGTGCAGAATAATAAATGATCATTTATATTCCACTTTTCAAGCGTTTGAAGCATTTTGCACACATTATTTGCAACAACCCTGCAAGAGAGGCCAGTATCATTACCATTAATGATGATGATTATTATTATTACTATCCCCATATTGCAGATTGGGTGGTGAGGCCAAGACACTGCAGTCTGCCCATGGCCACCTAGCAGGTTCACAGCCGAAGTGGGTTTTCAGCTGCAAACTTCTTGGCTTACAACTCATGCTTTTAGCAGGAAAAAGAAACGTCATATAAACTTAGAAAAATAAACATTAAATTGTTTTCTTTAAAAAATACAGGGACACATACCATCTTCTAAGCAGAGATCACTGAAGAGAAGAGGTGCTTAAGGATAACAATTAAAAATTGGTTTATTCTAAACATTCATCGGAGGTTGAAAGAATTTTGCCTTTTAGCATTGAGAGAAAAGTGGTATTATTTTAAAAAGGGGGGTGTTACATTTTTTAAAAATCAGATATTTTTTCTTGGAATGTTTCTGAATGCAATGATACATTAGTTGTTCCTTATTTTCTTCCTATATATCCTCCTTAAAACAACTTTAACTCTGGAGGGGAATTTGAAGTAGAGAGTTATTGGTCCTGTTTACTTTGAGTGAAGTGGGATCCATTTCTATTGGCTTTTTGTGGGAATGGGGAATCCATCTAAAACATTTGAAGAAAATAAAAACATCTTCAAAAATAACATTTAAAAATGATGGAAGCTCTTTCTAGTACAGCTTGGGAGGAGCCGTTCTACACTAGTACCAAGGTAATATTTCAGTTGTGTTATCCTTCTTGGTCTCTAATCACCATGGAAAACAGCAGGTCCACAACTTCCACAGCGGCTGCAGTTTTTCAGTCTTCTACTTTAAAAACCTTGTAAGAACTGAATGAATGCCACAGAGTTGAGAATCCCCACATTTATCCAGCAACTTCTACAGAGAGCCAACATCTGATTTTGTACCAAATGATTAAAGCTATCTAAAACTATTTCAAATGAGTACCGAAACATGCCAATCTCAAATTCCATCCAACACAATTGCTAGTTTAACCTGATCCATCTACGTAACCATTTAAAATGTTCCTTTTATATTATGTTATTTCTGGAAGAAGTGTCACAGTAACAAAAATGACACATTCAAGATGGCCCTCCTCTTGGCTGTGTTAAGCTATATGGACCACTGACTGAACAGGATTGACAAACCCTTTACATCTTGGTGCAGGTAAATCTTCTTCAGTCCATCTTGAGCCATACCAAACAGGCACTAGTGACGATTTTACTTCTTTATGTTCCATTTTTCATCTCCCATTCCTAGAGGGGGAGAAATTATATCAAAGTCATGTAATACTTGACTCAAGTACATCTAAAATGCAATAGTTGTTCAGTGGACTTTACTGTATTCCAGGCTGCCACAGCCTATGCAGAAAAGGGGCCGAATTGCAATTTATGCAAGTTAAAAGTAATCTTTGTCAAATCTGTATTTACTTCACATGAACTAGAACATGAGGTTAATACACAAGAGAGACATGCTGCCATTCCATTATCTGCAGCTTACTGGAAGGGAAGAAATCAGGCAAGTCCAGAAAGAAATTCTAGAACCTAAAATTCTTACTGGCTTGAAAAAATAATTGTACTATTTAACATCCTGTGATTCTTTGTATATCCGCCCCTGCTCACTGCTGGAATAAGGCCCCAAAGGCTTTCCGCAGTGGTAATGTGGCTATACGATTTTAAGAAGTTACTGCAACTAAGGGCCTGTTGGAGGAGTATGTGTGAACTTGATAGAGCAGGACTGTAGTGGTGGAATCCAGCCCAGTTTCCTCCCTCCCTCTGGGGTAGGAGACGGGGGTTCGGGACCTTTCAAAGCTTGGCTTCCAGCCAGAAGAATGGAAGTAACTGGACCGGATAGGACCAGATCACAAATGAGACTGCTAAAGCCTGCCCCATCCCCTTAAGAAAGGGTGCAGCCTAAGGTGTAAGCAAAATTCCCCCTTTTTAAATCAAAATTGTGAGTGGATTTTATCTCATATTCTAGGCTTGGTCCAAGACGTCCATTTCTCACATGACAGCATGCCATGCCTTCCACATGAAGATCTGCTTGCTTGAAAACACCCTGAAGTGAAAACTACACACCCTGTTAAAACCACAGAAAAAGAAAGGCCTTCCCTCTGAGGAAGCATGTGGGAGAAAATCCTCAGGCTTTTAAACCAGCAACTCCCTACAGGGAAAGTGTCCTAAGAAGACTGCATCATCTCTGCGACTGAGATAATGTCCCACTTGTCTCTCCTGCACCCACCACCAGCTACTGGGCAAAGCATTTCTTTGTAACCAAAATGTGAATCACAGCATCAGAAAAAATATATACTGGAAACTGGACTGCAGTGCAGTACAAAACAGGCAACCAATGAAAAAGGAGGGAGTCGGTTGTTATCCAGGCACAAGTCTTGATGTGAAGTTTGTTTCTGGGGGAAAACCTACAACTGAAATTATCTGAGGCTGTTAAAAATGAGGGAAAGTGTGTTTGCCTCCTGTGAACAGTTGGCAAGAATACGGACAGTGGAAGCAAAAACAGAACTCTGAGAATGGGACTGTTCCACTTGCTAGTGGTACAAGAGTTGGTAGAGATGATTGCTGCTAATTTTAAGTGCTAAATTTCTTTAAATCATGTTTAAAGTGAAAATACAGTTAACATATTTATTATGTAATTTGATTTTTTAAATGGAAGTTTAATGGAAGTTTTTGCATGGTTAAAAGTGCCCTTTTTACGTTATTTCCTTGCCAGTGTAAATTCCTTTTTAAAAAAACATAAACCCCTGGCTCAGGAAGTGAATTCTATACAATACCAAGCACAAGAGTCCAGTAAGAAAAATGCAGACCTTTGACAGGAATGAATGCTAATCCCAATTGTATAAAACCAAAGTAGAGCCAATTTTCAGTTTTGTTTCAGTTGAGTAATTTGACTTCATGTATATCAACATTAAAATAGTGAGGTCACACCACAGATAGATAAAATTTAGAAAGTACTTTTTCACATCATCAAGAAAATGAAAAATATCTTAAGATAAACAGGGAAATGTATGCAATCAGTGACTGAGAACAACAAAGCATGTATGAGTACGTATTTCAAAAACTTAGGGCTCATCAGCCCTTCCGCTTGGCCCAAGCCTAGAAAGCATGGGCTTGTGTGGATTTCTGCTTGTCCCACACCTCCTAAGCACAGGACTGAGTGGTTTTGTCCTTACCCTGCTGCTTTCACCAGAAAAACCCACTCTGTAGCAATAAATAGGAACAGACACCAATCTGTAGAAAACCAAACTGAAATTTGCTCCAATTCAGTAGCAAAGATCAGGTCTCCCTGGGGAAAGGGGCAGGGCAAGAGCAAGTCTGGATGAGTCCTCATTCTTGTAAGCCGTGGGAAATACAATAATTTAACAAAGTTTCAGCTCTTAAAGCAAAATACAAGGAGTGTATTATAGGAAACTGAAGAGGACCTGAAAATGTTCAACTATTCTTCCCTTCAGTGTGAACTAAAAGAGCAACCACAGCCTTATAAGACAAGATAGCCATTAAGTTTTTCTTTTCTGAACAGTGGCAACCCTTTCAGAACCAAAGTGAGACAGAAAACTGGCTCCTCTAGAGTGGGCAAAAAGCAAATAAGCCAAGCCTGTAAATATTGGCAGAGTAACATTGGACGCTCACCTTTGCCTTCTGAAGCACATGGCCTCTGCATGGAGAGGTGCTTGAGGAGGAATGTCTTTTCAGGACTACAGCACTGTTCACAGGCACAGAACATTCAGTATCACTTGTGTCACAGCTGGAGATAGGTGAATTCTCCAGAGTCTGATGTTTTAGAACTGGAGACTGTAAGAATACAAAACCATTTGAAATCATGACAGCTATCAAAACCTGCTCCTTGGTCTCAGGAACCATCGCGCAAATTTAGGATGCAATAGCTGAAGAGGTGTGCAGGTGGACCATGGGCAAACGACTTTCCAAAATGTATAGATGGGACTACAGAGTGTGACTGATCTGAGATGGTTTACTAATTGCCTTTATCTGGTAACAAGATCAGTACTTTAATGCAGTGGTTCCCATTTAGCTAATTACTGAGGGCCCCCTATTTTTCACAAGTCAAGTACTGACCCCCTACTTTCAAATTTTTTGATACCGCAAAGCAATTTTTTGAACAAAATGTTGGCTAGCCCCTAATAAGCAAAGAATTTTAGGTACGCTAAAAAACAAAACTAGGGCTAAGTGATATCTGGTTTTCAACATCGTGATACATCAGCAGCTAGACAGCACAATATTCCAATATATAATGACGTCTGAAACTGGAGATCAGGCATGGGGATGAGGGAAGGAGCAGCCATGGAGATCAGATGGGGGTGGGAGGCGAGGAAGGGGAGTCACCTCCACTGCATGGTTTGAGTGGGAGGAGATGGGGATGGGGGGTGCATCAAGTCACGATCAGCGGGGCAGCCAGGGAAGATGCACGTCCACTGTGGCTGCTGCTGCTTTCCTGCTGACTGAGAAAAGCCGCTCTGCCTCAGTGCCAGGGGAAGGTAGTGCCACAGTTCCTTGAAGTGAGGGCGATCAGCTGCCCTGTTCTCCATCCGCGTGAGGGAAGGCAGCTCAGATCAGCAGCGTTATCGGCTGAGATCATCATGCAATATTGACAACACCTTGAAATTGGCTGCTCTGCTCTCCCCTCACGTGAGGAGCGTTATATTGCTGCATATTGCCAGGTCAAAATTGTTATTGTGGTATGATTTCAAAACTGGTTTGGGCCAATACATTGAAAAATTGCACAGTGCTAGAATAGACCATAAAATTTGTGATATTACCATGAAAAATGACAAAAAAATCGCTTGGAGGAGGCCAGGGATGGGGCCACGGACATCCTGGGTGTGTTCCACTGACCCCCAGGGATCCCCGGATCCCTAACTGGGAACCGCTGCTTTAATGGAAGTACCTGTGCAGTTGAGGTTCCTGATTTAGGCTCAATCGCCAGTCCCAATGTGATGCCACCAGCCAAAGCTTTCTTTAGGTTCTCTTTCACCTCTGTCAGCTCTAGTTCCAGAGTAACACGTTCAGACTCTTTCAACTTACACTCCTCTTCCAACTTCTTTAGTTTATCTTCAAGGATAACTAGTGTTTTCCTACCTGAAATTCAGAGGCAAGGTGAGTGATATCTGAGGCAGGGGGAGATTTGTACATTCCTAGTTACTCAATGAGGCCACAACCCTGCAAGCAACTTCAAGACGGAGGCATAAGACTTACTGCAATTTGACCAGATACAATCTTGGCTTCTTCCTCCTCTGTAATATCTAGTTGAGTTTACATCTCTGTCCTGGTGCCATTACCCCCATGACTCCTTTAATGATTATTTAGTAGTAGTAATAGGAAGAACCAATGATAATATTTCTGATTATGTTTAATGTGTTTTATGCATTTTTATCCTATTTTATTTCCGCATATTGCTTTGGGGCATTCTGTTGTGGGAAAAGACTAACTAACTAGTCATGTACCTTCTCCTGCTACTGGAAGTATCTTTCCTGAGATTCTGGTCATACAATGGTCTAAGAAGATCAAACACCCAGCATACCTGCATTTGCTTCCAGGGCTGCTCTAAGGTCTTTCCTTTCCTTTCGAAGCTGAGCCAGGCGATTCCTCAGAGTTTCTCTTCTCCTCAACAGCTCCTCCTCTTTGGTCTGCAACCTCTTTGCATCTGCTTCAACACGGTTCTTTCCATATTTGTACTGTTCAGCACCTACACATAAAGGTTAACTATTAGGCATCAGAGAGCAGGAATGCTATTAATCTTACCTTCTTATATGGCTCAGTGGTTAAGTATCTGCTTTGCCTGTGGGAGAGCTAAGGGTCACTCCTTATGCTGGGAATATGCAGTGTTTCTCAAACTTGGGGTCTTCAGCTGCTGTTGAACTACAACGCCCATCAATCCTGACAACCACTACTGCTGGGTAGGGATGGCAAGAGTTGCAGTCCAACAACAGCTGAAGGCCCAAGTTCGGGAAACACTGCCCTCGAGAGCCACTGCCACGTAGACAATACTGAGCTAAATGGATGAAGGGTCTTGACTCAGCGTAAGGCAACTCCCCAGGTTCTTATTAATCAAAAAGCTAAGTCCCAACACAGACAGTCTAACAGCCATCCAGCAGATGTGGCTGTTTTCCGAGGCATACAAATCCTTTCTCAAATGTAACCACCAAATCTCTGAACCGTATTCCAAGATCTCTCTGCTTGTCACATCTCTTTCCCAGTATGGTTGCTGTACCCACGCCAACTGTGGTCCAGGGGTGTAAACCTTTCGGCACATTTGTTTTAGCTTCCCGGCATGTTTATGAACCACACATGACACCTGCAGCCTTGGGATGTCTGTCACTTGTGTGGTTTGTAAAACACACCAGGAATCAAACCCATGTGGGTTTAAATACTTGGACCAAAGCAAGAGCAATCAGGAAGGCTGTGGCAAACATGTCAGCGAAGTTACATGTAAAGGAAATCCAGAATGGTTCCAAAATTCTTAAGTAATGAACAGGAAGACTAAGAAAAGAAGATGAGAGTTGAATTAAGTTCCCTAGTTGTTCAGTGATTAACTAGTAACTGGAAATCACCAAATTAATTACCAAATGCTAACTGGTAGGACTGTAACTTTCAGATGAGTTAAGAAGGGCATGTGTAAGAAATGGAAGAAAGGAAATCACAAAGGAGGAGGAGCCAACAGTTGCAGCGGGGAAGTCAGGCTGGCTAAAGCTCAGAATGAGCTCGGGCTCCCAAGAGAGGCTAAAAAAGATAAAAAAGGTTTCTTTGGCTATGTCCAAAGTAAGAGGAAAAACAAGCAAGTGGTAGGTCCTATGTGTGGCGAAGAAGAACTACGCAACACCTCCTTTGCCTCTGTCTTCACCAAAAGGAAAGTGATGCTCAACATTGTGACAACAGAATAAATGATGTAAGGAAGGAGCTGCAGCCCAAGATAGGAAAAGAGAAGGGAACCCCTAGCTACTTTAAATGAATTCAGCTCTCCAGGGCCTGATGAGTGACATCCAAGGGTACTAAAGGAGCTTGCGGATGTAATTTCAGAGCCTTGGTCTATTATATTTGAGAATTCTTGGAGAATTCTTGGAGAACGGATGGAGGCAGGGTAATGTTGTCCCAATCTTCAAAAAGGGGGGAAAGGGAGACCCAGATAACTACCGACCGGTGAGCTTAACATCAGTATCAGGGAAGGTCCTAGAACAGAAAATTCAAGAGTCGGTCTGTGAGCATTTAGAAAAGAAAGCTGTGATTACTAAGAACCAGCACGGGATTCTCAAAATAAGTCATGCCAGACCAATCTGATTTCTTTTTTTGATCAAACTGCAAACTTGGTGGATTAGGGAAATGCTGTGGACATAGCGTATCATGATTTCAGTAAAGCTTGTGACAAAGTCCCCCATGATATTTTCACGATGAAACTGGTAAAATGTGTGTTGAACAAGGCAGCGGTTAGATGGATTTGTAGCTGGTCGACAGACCAAACCCAGAGAGTACTCATTAATGGTTCCTCATCATCCTGGAAAAAGTGACAAGTGGGGTGGCACAGGGTTCTGTCCTGGGCCCATTGTTCTTCAACGTCTTCATAAACTATTTGGATGAAAGAATTGAGGGGATGCTCATCAGATTTGCAGATGACACCAAACTGGGAGGGATAGCTAATACTGCAGAAGACAGAATCAGAATTCAACATGACCCTATCAGATTGGAGAACTGGGCACAAGCTAACAAAATGCATTTCAATAGGGACAAATGTAAGGTTCTGCACTTAGGCAGATGCATAAATATAGGATGGGGTACATCTGATTTACTAGCAGTACATGTGAAAAGGATCCAGGGGTCTTGGTGGACCACAAGCTTAACATGAGTCAAAAGTGTGATGCAGCAGCAAAAAAAGTGAATGCTGTTCTAGGCTGCATCAAGAGAAGTCTAGTGTCCAGATCAAGGGAAGTAATAGAACCCCTCTATTCTGCCTTACTCAGACCACACCTGGAATACTGTGTCCAATTCTGGGCACCACAATTTAAGCAGGATGTTGACAAGCTGGAAGGTGTGCAGAGGAGGGCAGCCAGGATGATCCAGGGTCTGGAAAGTAAGCCTTATGAGGAGCACTTGAAGGAGTTGGGCATGTTTAGCCTGGAAAAGAGGAGACTGAGAGGAGATATAATAGCCATCTTCAAATATCCTAGTGTCTGTCACATGGTGGAAGGAGCAAGCTTGTTTTCTTCCTGCTCCAGCTCTGGAGGGTAGGACATGAACCAATGGCTTCAAGTTGCAAGAAAGGAGATTCCGACTAAGCATTCGGGAAGAACTTTCAGACAGTAAGAGCTGTTTGGCAGTGGAACAGACTCCTGCGAGAGCTGGTGGACTCTCCTGCCTTGGAGGTTTTTAAGCAGAGGTTGGATAGCCATCTCCCATGGATGCTTTAGCTGAGATTCCTGCATTGGCAGGGGGTGGGACTAGATGACCCTTGGGGTCCCTTCCAACTCTAAGATTCTACAGTTCTATGTAGCTGATTAATCAGTTAACTGATTAAAAATATTTTAACTGACTGAAAAAGTTGATTTTTCTTTCCTTAAACAGGAAACACTCACTAGAATTGCTGCGTTTTACATTTGAAGCAGATTCTGTTTTCTTTTGTGGGTTGTTTAATGTTCTTCCTTTCCCCATTATTCCATTTGTAGCAGCAGAAGCCTTCTTTCCTTTAAACTGATAGAAAAAAATATGTGTTTAGTAATTAAATATATATTTAGCAGTAATTATTCAATGACAGGGTTTACACTTTTCCTAGAACAAAGCTTCAAAACTGTCCCAAGCTGCCCAATTGGAAGCAGGTTACAAGTTTAAAAAACTAGGTCAGCTGGGAAGGATGCTTCTTCTAAAGCCGCAAAGATAAAACAAAAAGCACCTGCAGTTTCTTACTGAGCAGCACACAACAGTGAGACTGCACATTTCTTAAGTCACAGGCTACAGGTGACTATTCAAAATTTTGAGGAACCATTCAGAATGTGCCACATGGTTTTGCAAGGATCTATGTTGCTAATTAATCGCATTGCATGCTGCTCAAAAGACCACACTTTGTCCCTCTCTTCAGGAACCTGGGAAGGAAGCAAACCACAAGTGCTGGCTTACTGTTTTGTATAAAGCAGCATTTGTGGTTCACTTCTCGCCTAACAACTTACCAAGGTAAGCCAGAAACAAACTTTGGCTCACCATCATGGTTTGTTGGAAGAGAAATAAACAATGAGTGCTGGTTTACTCCCCAGCACATTGGAGAAAGAAGTCGGGGGGGGGGGAGTTGGGGGGGTACCCTTGAGCAGAATTGCTTGCCCCCTTTTGCTATGGTTTGAAGTGAAGCATGAATCAGGTGAGTGTGAAACTTTACCCTCCAAAAAAGGAAGTCAATTTCAAATTTGCATACAAAAAGCAGAATTTCAGCCCTAATTGCTGCCTGACTTCAAAAGTAACTATACTGCCAGATTTTGACTTTTCTACCTCAAAGCTGTTTTACATATAACAATTTCAAACTTGGGGAACATGTACAGTTGCAAATCAAAATTATTCAACCCCTATTGCAAATCAGGTTTACTATCGAAATTTACAGGCTTTCAGCTGTTTGCAATGAGCATTATTATTATTATTATTATTATTATTATTATTATTAACTGAATTTATATACCGCCCTATACCCAGGGGTCAAAAACAAAGGCAATTGCAATAGCTCAGGAAACACCTTGGGTTGGATTCAGATGAGCAGCTTAGTTGATGAGCTACCAAAGCATTTAAACAAACAAACAAAAAAGATGCTCCACAGTTCAAATATATTCCAAGATAAAGTGGTGACCTTGCCACTAGGTTGTTACTACCTTGCCAACAACAACATCCTTGCTGTATTATACTGTATTGTTTAATTAGTGTTTTTATGGAGCAGTCAAGTAATTTTGTTGTCCCCGAAGGGGGCAATGACAATAAAGATATTATTATATTATTATTATCCTGCCCAACTGCTTGTGAAGGTTTTCACCAGCTCATTTTTTAATCTGAAAATTCCCACCATGCACGGGGTTCATAGACTGTTTTGAGCTTCTGAAAGAATAACATCCCAGAACGAATTTGAAAAGAGAATGGGGCATAGAATTGAGCACACATACAGATTCTAAATGTAACTTTTGTATTCAAGATTAGTGGATGTTTTCTTGTGGAACTGAAGGGTGCCTCCTATTCAACAGGGTGGAAAGGCTCAGACAGTATGAATTACATGTGGTTTCTGCACTCTTAACTGTCAGTACAGTACTGCCAACACCTGTGTGTGAATGTGTGTGTGCATGTGCATGCTCTACTTTTAAAATCTAGCCCAGACATGAACAACCCATGGCCCTTCAGATCTTGTTAGATTCCAAATTCCCATCACTCCATGCCAGCGTGGTTAGTGGGACTTGTAGAACAATGTCACCTGAAGGGTCGGTGGTTTGGTAGCTCTGACCTAGACTAACCCAATGAAGAGAATCCCCTGGGAGCATAGCATGGGTTGATGGGCTTGTGTTTTATTTCACTGATTCCTCCACCCTCCAAAAAATATTACGCATTTCTGTGACTATTAGCAACACAATGCGCAATGCAGCATGCCGCCTTGGTTAAATTTCAAGCGTTTGGTGCCAGTGCATTATCTCAGAGATACACAAAAGAAAGTTGGATTAAGAGAAATAAGCAGCACAGTACCTGTGACACAGATCCCCTCCCCACAGCAGAGGTATTAGTGACAGATTGAGCAGAAGACAGATTGGATGAGACAGGATATTTATAGTGGTTAGAGGACAGTTTGTCAGTAGATAACCTATTGGTTTTTCGGTCTGCTGGTGGGTAGCGTGCAAAGATTTTCGGAGACGGCAAGTTATCGTACAGGCCCATATTATCATAAAGCCCATCTTCTCTCAGGTTTCTGCCACGAGAAGCAGGAAAGCCATCTTCCGGTTCCCACTGAAACACACATACTTAGTAAATTAATACAAGCTTCATGCATTGGGGGGGGGAAACATGAAACCATTAGAAAGTTATCTCTGAGATCCCCGTCTCAGCATGCATTGCCTCCATAAGGATCTGCTCTAATTTTAAGTACCATAATTCTCTCAGTTCTTGAGTTACTTTAGGAAGCTGCAGTAAGGTCCATCAAGGCTCTATTGAAAGGGATATCATGGGGTTGCCATCTTGGGTCTATTCCCCACACGGCCACAATATGGGAGGAATTCAGCGTCATGCTGTTAGGATTGTTCAGTCAGCACAAGTATTTTTGCTTGCCAGGTGGAATGATCTCCCCTCTTCTCCCCCGTGAACTGTTCTGGGGGATTCTCCTGACCCCCCCCCCAGAGCCAATCTGGCAGGGGGGGGCGGGGAGAGAAAACGTTCTGCTGTGCTAATGGGACTCATTGCGCTTGCTCCTGCCACCACAACTATTTAGTTCAATCCAGCCCTGTGATTCCAGATGCAGCATTTATGCTATCTGTCCTTACTGAACCTACAACACAAGTGCCAATGACATAATAAAGATACAGAAGTTGGCTGGTGGGTCAAAACCACACGGAAAATGAGATAGCAAGCATCTGGCTATACCATACTAGGATGTGGCCTGGTTCATATGTAGAGAAGATGCTTAAGAAACCAGTTTGTTTTGGTAGAGACAACCTCAAACCAGTTTCCATGAAGTCCAAAGCAGTTTAAGAGCTTCCTAGAAACCAGACTCTCACCCTGGTTTGAACACAGTGCTTAAACCACAGTTTCCTAGTTTGAATATAATGTGCAAATGGTTTAACAAGTCAAGAAGTCTCCTTTGCAGCCCAGAGAAGAGAAAGGGGATGAAGGAGACAGCAGCCTCAGCAGCATCATTCTCATTTCATTCTTAGTTTGTGAGGTTCAGATCTGATCAAATCTTAACTTTAAACTTTTCTCTGGGAGTTGCATTAATGCTTTGGCTAATAGAGGACTATTGAACTGTATATATTTATGCTGATTTACATGAGCATGTAGTATTAAAACTATATGCCCTACTTTCAAAGAATCTGTACTTGAGACATAGCAGTATTTGGGATCATGCCCAGTAAAACTCTGACAAGTGACTTTGGGGGCTCAACACACATAAATGATTTGACCTACACAAAAATCAATTCTTACTGATCCATTTATGCAAGGAACATCGTCATAATGAAGTGCCATCCCGCTGGGACACGCATAGCCATTGGCAGCATTTCCTCGATAAGGATTAGTAGACAGAACCCGTCTGTTCATAAAACTAAAACAAAAGCAAAAACAGAACAGAGTTTATGCTGAAAGCACACACAGGGAGTAAGCATGATTCGCCCTTCATCTCTCCCCCCCCCACCCTTCAAATTCTTCCTTGCATTTCTCCCTGCCTACCGAAGGGTTTTTCATTACAAACACACCCAGTATGGTATCACAGGCTGAAGTGTAAGCCAGGAATCTATCATTTAGCAATGCACTGTGTGGGTGGTGGTGGGAGAGCAGTTCCTGTACACATTAATTGATTTTTAGGAAATATAGCTATGTACTCCCCATAGCAATGGAAAGTAGGATTCTGAAGAAAAGGGCCAAAGATGACTACAAGATTTTAGGAACAAGGCTGAAGTTTTAAGAAATGGTGGCTCTTTCCCTAGGGCCTGTCTGTAGCCAGATGATGATTGCTGCATCCCAATGCTGCCTGGGGGAAGTCTGGGGCTGAATGGATATACTGCATATACAAGTTGCTTTGATTAAATTAGTAACTTGAGTAAAAACTTGGTCCTAAGAGAACTGCAGGCTGGTCCTTCCTCCCCAAACCATGGTATTTTCTCTTTCAAGTATCTGGCAGTGGTTCAAGATTTCCAAAGCTTTCTCTATTTTTGCAGGTTGGCCCTCCACATGGTAATACTGATAACACTTGAAAACTGCCATGGGGGGCTGCTATCATCTATAATTATAGGTATGTTAGCCAACAGGGAAGAAGTACTTCATTTGATATTTAAAGGGGGTTTGAGTTGACAGTAGGGCTTCAGCATGTAATTCATTGATTGGATTAATCTATTTCAACACTTTTAATTTACTTTAAATGATGTTAAAGTATCATGCAGAATATTTTAAAATAATACACATACATTTATTAACAGTGTTTATAAAACTGCAGTTGGCAAGCACCATCTGAAAAAAAACTTCCTCCTTTGCTTCTTGCTTCAGAAATACTGCTTTTATCCTTATGCAAATTTATTGGTTATTCAACATTATTAAACAATTAGAATTTATTTGATTGGGCTGCAGCCCTAATTCACAGCAGGTTTTTTGTGAAGCATTTTGAGTGAACACGAGTGTTTAACAATAACATCGCTATGCTCTGATACTTCATTCAGAAGTAAGTCTCACTGGCTTCAATTGAATTTACTTTCTGGCAAATGTGTTTAGGACTGTAGCTTAAGTTGTTTGATGGATTAGAAATAGATACCTTCGGCTTCTACTCACAACGTCAAGCTGTCACAGACAAATCTGGTACCACTGGTCTAAATTAAGCCAGACTATGGCTGGCTGGCTGAGCCTGAACCTAGCAGAGGGAAAACAAGCCTTTAACCATTCTTTTTGCCAGCTGGTTGCCAGGTTACATGACCGGGGAGCGGGGTAAGGAGCCTTCCTCTCTGCTCCTGCCCCCACACCCCTTTTTAAGGGTTTACATCAGCTTATGTTAGCCATCTGGGATGGAGGAAATACAGAGGTGCATCTCTGGCTGAGCAGAGGATGAGGGAGTTAAGCTGACACAGCCCAGTTCCGCGAGGAACTCCTTAAGGCCAGCCGGAGATCCACCGAACCCTAACCCACGCATCCGGGAGGATCTTCCTATAGGATTGCTCCTTACATCTTTTTGAGCATAGAGTCAAAACAATGAAGAACCTAGAGTTCCTGAAAATGTTCTTAACTGGTTTAGCTCCTCCTACCAGAAGGTCTGTTTTGCGGCTTGAATGACACTTGCCGTCACATCCACATCTATGTAGTCATAGTGCAGAGTGCCAGGATCTGCAGAGGAGCCACTTTCAGCCAGCAAAATACCAATCCACCTGCCCATGTCTTCTGAAGATGAAGCCTACACAAAGATGGGGAAATGTCAGGCAAACATGCACTCTGGTCACGTGAAAGGCATCGCTTTTCATTCAAGTGTACTTTTTTTCATTATCAAAAACAGTGCATTCTAGTGAACGCATGCCTCACGCTTCAACAGAAAAACATTTTCAGGACAGCTCACCAAAATCAAGCTAAAAACAAGAAGAAGAATGTACAAAAACAACAAGTAAGCAGGATCAAAGCAGCAATTAATACAATTACACAAAATTAAAAGCGTAAAGAAAGTGTAATTGGCAACAGAGGCACCTCTGTAGAGAAGACCATGTCCTAAGTGGGGCACCACAAAAGAGAGGTCTCTCTTCAGTTGCCACCTCCCTCACATCGGATGAATGGCACCCCCCCCAGGTGACATATCAGGCTAGAAAGTGGCTTAGATGGATTCTCTCTTCAGTTCTAGCCTGATATTATAGATCAATAGTATTGTACACTGCCTTGCAAATTAGGGTAATCTTGAGACTGATGTGCCCTACAGATAATATTTGGAAGAGAGATCAATTTTCCCCAGAATAGAAGCAATTATTAGACACTTTAAATAATGGAAGCACTATAATAAAGAAGTTTCAAAAGCTGTAAATTGATCCAACCGTGAAAAGTGTGGGACAAGAGTGGGAACAAAGGAAACCCTGCTTCCAACATATAATTGGAGACTTTCCTAGGTATGGCATACATTGTTTGGTCAGAGAATGGGATTTTGCTTATGTCACTATTGGCAAAGGATAAGCACACTAAACAACTTAACCTCTAATACGGCAACCTCTTGTGCATTTCGAAGCAGGCGGAATGTCAAGGGGTGTTTGGAGTCCAATCCTGGAATAACTTCACAGCCACGGAGAGGAATAGAGACAATATGGGTCTTTAGATCTGTTCTGTCTTTGTGGAAAATGAGCTTATTATCTTTCACTCTGCACCAGCGCTCACGCCACCGGTTATTTGACAGCACATTAAGATATCCTGCAAAACACAAAGACAGGCACTTTCCACTAAATAAAAAGTTCATTCAACTGGACCCACCACAAAGACCCCAAAATCAACGGCAAACTTGTGGTCGTACAAATGCCCTTCTCTCTCTGCAGTGGCCAAGGAGTGCCTGTGGTTGTGTCACCACAACACCATGGGCTCCTTTGAAATGATATATACCCACAAGGCTGTATTACTGGTCAGCCTGTGCAAGGTGTATAAACCTCAGGACAGAGTCATATGAATATGTAAATGATTTGACCCACCAATGCTTATTAGGGTTGTTGTTCATCTCAGCTGTATCATAATTGTGTTTATTTGGGGATGACGACAAAAACATATTTTTTAAAAAACCAAGTCAACTCTGGTGCTCATCAAAATTAAGGATGTGAAACTGAAGAATAAATACTACAGCTGAGCAGAAACAGGGGGTGCTTTTAACTAAAGGTTTATTGAGCCACAGAAAAGACGTCTCTCTTTGGGCACTCTCCAGTTGGGGTGGCGGAGACAGCGCAAGTGTTTACCATGCAGCTGCACGACTGTCCAACGCACACACAAGACATGTGCTCTCTCCCCCAAGAAGCAGAAGCAGCAGCTTCCATCTTTCTTTTAAACTAGAGCTCTCAATGGCAGTGGCGTAGCGTGGGTTGTCAGCACCCGGGGCAAGGCAAGAAATTTGCGCCCCCTAAGCCATGGATTTGCGCCCCCTAACCCTTACCCCCAGATGTTGCGCCCGGTGCGGCCGGCCCCCCTGCACCCCCCACGCTACGCCACTGCTCAATGGAAATGTCTGAAGGCGGTTTCCAGGTGTGCTTAGAATCTTCCCCACAACAGAAAACTGAGAACAGGAAGGAGGCTTCCAAGTGCATTGATTCAACTGCACTTAGAAGCCTCCTTCAGACCTGCTCAGGGCTGGAAGCTGGGGGCTGGAGTAGGCAGGCCAGCACATTCAGGGACACTGAGGGTGGGGTAGCAGGACTGCCCCCACCACAAGTCGCTTAATCAAAATCAACACAAGTCTGCATTAGCATATTGTCTTTTTTCCAGAGACCTAAGGGAGAGCCAGGTACACAGCCAAGCATCTCTGATGATTGCTACTGCATCAAGGTCGGCTGCCTCTGTAGAATGCCATGGAAACTTTAAAGAAAACTCTTCACCCTGGGGCATTTTTCTCTATTACTCTTGCTTGAAAGTGGATGAGGACCCACTTCTGGTTTGTGTGTTTGTTTGTTGTGTTTATATCCCACCTTTTCTCCAAGGAGCTCAAGGTGGTGTGTGTGGTTCTTCCCCTCCTCATTTAATCCCCACAACCCCCCTGTGAGGGAGGTGAGGCTGAGAGGAAGTGGCTGGCCCAGTGAGCTTCATGGCCAAGTAGAGATTTGCATCCTGGTCTCCCAGGTCCTACGATGACACTTTAACCACTGCACCACACTTCTCAACACTGTAGAGATGGAAAAAGTACTAGAGAGCAATAAAAAGGGGCTGCATGTAATAGTAAACCATGTTTTAGCACTATGTACCGTAAATTTCGCTCTATAACACGCAGATTTTTTGTCCTAAAAAGTAAGGTGAAATGTCTGTGCGTGTTATTGAGCGAATGTGTGGTCCCTGGAGCTGACTCACGGAGTGCAGGGGCAAAATAGGCAAAAATAAGATCGGGCGGGCAGGCAGAGGGAAGAGGGAAGGCAGAAGCTTTCCTGCATTCTGCCTCAGGGTCTTACTGCCCGCCCGCTTCTGTTGCTGCGTTTGCTCAAACTCAACAAAGAGCAGGGAATCCCCTGTCCTCCTGGCAAGCAGAGGGTTAAGGAAAGGATCGCGTCCTTCCTTCTAATCGTCCCTAGTCACACTGCGTGCAGGCTCCAGCCCACCACTTCCTCCTCTCCGTGCTCTAGGGACTTGCAGGCAGCCGAAAAGCATGCAGGTGGGAGAGAGAGAGAGAGAGGGCTGGCTTGGGTGGTGGTGGGGGGAACGACTTTTGCTTTACAATGGTAGGTTTCTCATTTCTTTTCCAAAAGCAGAGAGCCCTGCCCCCAGGCCCCCTCCAAATTACAGCTTCTCCAAGCAATGTACTGCTGGAGGGAAACAGTATGCTTGTTTGGAAGAGAAACCCTGCTTCCCTGCTCGTAAGTAACAGCAGGCTAGATTGCAGAGTGAGACATGGAAATCTCTGGATTTATATGCTGTATATCAACTATCTTGGCAGATGAAAAAAAGTGTGTTACATGCCCTATTGCCCAAAAGGGTGCAAGCACAGAGCAAAGGTTGCAGTGACAGAGGTGGCAAAAAAAACACCCGTAAATAAAAAAGAAATCATACTTCGTATATCCTGTCTGGCTTGGAGGGGGGGGGGACTTTTGCTTTCCTTCCCTCCCCATTTAAAACGTGGTGACAAAGCACGGATCCACATGGATCCTCAGGATTTTTGCATTGGGTCACCCCAAATTCACCATCAGATCACATTACATGTCCATGGCTACAGTCTGTACCTGTACCAAAAAAATCACGCACCCACTGTTGCCTGGGGCTGCAATGGTGCAAAAACGTGGTTACAAAGCATGGATCCACAGGATCTTTGCACTGGGTCACCCCAAATTCACCATTAGATAACATAGCATGTCCATGGCTACAGCCTGCACCAAAAAAATCACGCACCCACTGTTGCCTAGGGTCGCAGTGGTGCAAAAACGTGGTTACAAAGCATGGATCCACATGGATCCTCAGGATTTTTGCATTGGGCTACTCCAAACTCACTGTCAGATCACATGTCTGTGGCCACAGCATGAACCACAAAAATCATACATCCACGGTTTCATTTAGAATATTTTTTTTTCTTGTTTTCCTCCTCTAAAAACTACGTGCGTGTTATGGTCGGGTGCGTGTTATAGAGCGAAAAATACGGTACTTGCGCAGGAAGACACAGCCACAAGCACATGACTCTCTCTCTCTCTCTCTCTCTCTCTCTCTCTCAACAACTCCTATACAGCAACCAGGAGGAATTCAGCAGAGTTTAGTTGCACTTTCCACAAAACCTGGCTTGTCAGTACCTGCAAATCAAAGATTTTGGTTAAAACGAACAGTGTTTAAGCTTCATAACCCATACTGGATTGTTTAAAAACAGACCAGAATTTGTTTTAAATTATGATCTGTGGTCCATACAAAGCAAGCCAGGTCTTGCGGAAAGTGAACCTAAGCCCTGCTTAAGTCCTCTCAACCACATTTGAAGTTGGGACACAGATGAGAGTGGAGATGCCAATCTTTAAAGCTACTATTAAATCATCAGAGCCCGAATTCAGTGGGTGAAAGAGGAACGTAACAGTAAACCTAGGAGATTGAAACACCACTAAATACTGAAGTTTGGTGGAGCTTTTTTTACCTGTTGCCCTTTCAAGTTTAATTGCAGGTAGCAACATGGGAAGTTACTCACCACAAGTTGGGATATCTTCTTCAGCTGATGAGGTTTGTTCATCTGTGGAGGGCTTCTTCTTTCCTAGGCCAATTATCTTTGTTATCTTCTTCCCTGTTACTTTAGACACAGTGCCCTTGGAATCTGTCTTAGTGCTCTTTTTCCTCTTTACTATTAAGAAAAGCATGCACGTGTCAGTCTTGCAAGATTTCAAAATTTCACACCTGCATCTTTAACAGCAGCCTGGCATCTACTATATACTTTGGAAAGTTGTTGTCTATGCATTTGGAGACCTCTTAAGATATTGTAACCAGATTTTGTGTGGTGGTTCCTGAGCTTAAGGAACAGGTTTTCAGCTACGTTGCAATACAACTGGACATCGTTATGAATCAAGCTGGCAGAATGAACCTTTCCTCAGAGTGAATGTCTATGAAAATTCCATTTTTCTTCTCACCTTTCCAGCACTTAAAATACTGTGAACATTTTATGGTGTGACTCAAACACTGTCAGTAGCATATTACCTTGCTCTTTTCCATTACAGATGGCAGCTATTCCATTTTCTACAATCCCCTCACCATCAGAACTTGGTCTTTCTGAAGATAGTTTCTGCAGGACAAAAGAACTAGGTCATCAGTAATGGGGTCACAGTGGAACTGATGTATTATGAATCAGAATGTGCCCACTATTTATCTGGCCATGGGACAAATTTGAGACAATCAATAATTTATTTTCAAAAATTAACCTCTTCACAGAAGCATTAAATGCATAATACTTGTTAAACCCATTCAATATTACATTATTCCTCCACTGTGGAATTATCTGTACAATACTTTTGTAAAAAATGATCAAAGTGCTTTGACTCTCTCTATATAAACCAGAGTCCAGATTTACTTTCCTTCTGTAGTTATTTATAAATGACCCGGGGGAGTCATGTGGAGCTCAGTCACAAAATGTAAAGTATTGCATTTCCTAATAGAGACTGTACCTCTGCCCTTATTTCCCATCACATTTCTGCCCATGGCCTTTGCTTGACCGCCCTTGGGTCATTCTCCTCAGTGTTCTTGCTATTCTCCTAACAGAAGAGGGAGTTCATTCTAGCCTTTATCTGACACCAGATCACTTGCATTGCGATTAAATGCCTCCTTAAAACCACTTTTTCAGCAACGTTTGGCTTCACCTCTAAATTCCCACCCAGCCACAACTGTGACCCATTACTTGTGACTGGCCTGCCCCTGGACAGACATGTGTCAGAGAGGATGCCTGCAGGAAAGGAGCCTAGCTATGAACAGCTGCTGCTTCTGGGTAGACTTCCATCAACTCAGAACTCCCAGTCATGCAGAGGTCCCAACTGATAGCAGCCTTACTGCACAATGCTTTTTATATTTGTGGTGCTACGAAAAGATAACAGGAAGAAAATTAGCCTATCCACATGTACATCTGAAAAGAGCTGTTAAATCTTTTCACAGTACACCTTTTACCCTCTTTCTCTTCATTCCACCTCCCAGGGATTTCTATGTTCATTTTCTTTATGCATATATTGAGTCCTTGATCTCACTGTGCACCAAAATTTAAGCATTCCTTCATTGTGCTGATGTTCCTGAAAATATCTGAATAATGGTGCTGGAATCCTGCCTGTCCTTATAACTTCTGTGCTCACAAACAGTCAGAGCTCTCTTTGGCAAACACTGGGCCAAAAACAACATTCACAGCAGTTGCAGAAGAAGATTGCTCTTATTCCTGTATGAGTGTCTTGCAGTTGTTTTGAGGGAAAGCCTTTTTCCCATTTCCTTTTTGCAGTAAAAGAAAAATAAACTTTTTTGTAATTCATTTTCCTCCACACAGGCTGATGCCCCAGCACCCAAAGCACACTTCTCCTCCTCCTCTGTTCTGTTAACTTGCAGGCAGGAGCAGCAGCAGCAGCAGGAACAGTGGCGGCGTCAGGGGTGTGCAGTGAATGGAAACTAAGTTTTCCTTTCTCTCCTCCATCACCCTAATGCCCTGGGCAGCACAGCACATCAGGGCAGAACACCCAGAGGACTAAGCAAAGCAGCCCAGAGGAAAATTACCGTGCTTTTTCATCTATAAGACGCCCCCATGTATAAGATGCCCCCTATTTTGGGGGACTGAAATTTCAGAAAATGGGGGAGATGGCAAAGCTTTTTTTGTGGAGGATTGCCCAGAGCTGTTGAGCTTTTTTGGGGGGGTGGGATTACCGAGGGTTGTTGAGCTTTTTAAGGGGGGGGGGAATGCCAAAAACCGTTCACCTGCACACACCTCTCAAAATCCGCCTCCCGTCTGTCCCCTCGCCGGCAGAAGCTGCCAACTGCCTGCCCAATTGCTGCAGCGTCGGACAATCAACACCACCCACTGACGCAGCAACCAATAACATGCACAATAGCCGCTGACAGCAACCAATCCAACGTCCACCCTATGCACTACCCATGTATAAGACGATGCCCACTTTTTAGCATGATTTTAAAAGGGGAAAACCTCGTCTTATCCATGGAAAAGTATGGTATGTCTCCAATGGTTCCCTGGGCTTCATGCCCTGAAACTGGAGGGTATCATTTGTCTACCATGTTTGACTTTAAAGATCAGGCAGATCAGGAAACCAAAAATGAAAGGTAATTAACAAGAAAACTAAAAGGACAGCAATCTTCCAATTTTTTCAAAACAGGCACGGGGAAGGGGGCTTGTTTTGCAAGTCTGTGTGCCTGAAATGATTAGCACACAACTAGCAAAAATGTATTACTTAAAAATGTAGAAATCCTTATTTGAGATAGTGACATATATGAAGAGACTCTCAACCAAACCATTATTCTTAGAAAAGGTTAACTACCCATATTTCATGGTGCAACACTCATACACTGCATTTTCCAGTAGTCTTATTGTACAATTACCTTTTCCAGTTCAGTCTTGTGCACAGGAGAATTAGATGAAGGTCCATCTGAATCTGTAGCTCCAATATAGTTGCTGCAAACTCCCTTAATTACCTTCAAAGAAATGCAAAAAGAAAAGAGCCATTTTTTCTTGAAACTGAAGATATTGTACTGGAGGGGAGGAGAACATATAAGAGATTGTGATTGTAGTTAGCTGCTATCTTGAAAATATCATAAATATCATGAAAATATGAATTCTGATACTTCTCAAGGATGCCATCTTTTTATACTTCTCATTATGTTTAGTCAGCTTCTTTATGCATGTCTTGGAGGAGCCACAATGTAAAGAGGTGGAAGGTTTCAACTTCCATAATAGCTAAACCCAAATCTGAGACAGAAAAAGGCTTGCATAAAAGGGCCCTGCAAACCAACATAACAGGACTGAGCCCTGAGGCAAATAATACTGTGTCAGACACATTAAATAACAAGTTATCCAATGTAGGAGCCTCAAAACAGCAAATGCAGCAGTAGGGACAGCCATGGATCCCAATATAGTCCATTCCCCTGAGAGGTGCATGAAAAAATGTTGAAATGCACACACAAATGCCACTTTTGCCCTGGCTGGAACAAGCCAACAAGACTTCAGGTATGGGGTCGACCTTTAACTCAGCCTTGCTGCTCAGGACCAGGGCTTAGGATTGCTCAACCCATCTCGCTTCTTAGCCTTGCTGCACAACCACCATTTATAGAAACAGCTTACAACAGTTGTCTGACCCTTCATAATTTTCTAAATTTCCATTGATGCTATTATTTTTTCAAGCATCATGTACCATATCGAAACAATTTTATAGCAAGTGTAAATTATGTAATTTATGTTGTCATTGCATTATTCCACGCCAGGGGTCAGCAACTTTTTTCAGCAGGGGGCCGGTCCACTGTCCCTCAGACCTTGTGGGGGGCCGGACTATATTTTGGAGAGAAAAAAATGAACAAATTCCTATGCCCCACAAATAACCCAGAGATGCATTTAAAATAAAAGCAGACATTATACTTATGCAAAAACACCAGGAAGGCCCCACAAATAACCCAGAGATGCATGTGGGAGGGGGGGCAATCCATCACATATCATTTGTGGAATGAAAACAGCAGCAGCAACAGTAAATACAGATAGTATTCACTTGATTGATTTCAGTTCTGGGTGTGAGACAAACAAGAATACATGGGAAATTTTCGCTCCCACTTCTGTTTTCACCAGTCATTCCTGACAGCAACAGAAGCCGAGGCTGGAATGGAGACATGTCCTTGCATGAAACCTCCTTCTCAACATCACAATAGAATGAGTTCTTTTTTTCCTCTAGTGCCAGCCATATCTTCCTACTTATTTTGGCATTATAGCCAGATGGGATACAGATTTTCTGTTCTCCCACTCTAGAATATATCTTGAGGGATTTTTCAGCAACACCACTATACTTAACAACTTTTTCTTCTGTATCACAGGCACCCCCACAAGACTAGTTAATAATTCTTTTCAAAGCGTCCTCTTTTTAAAAAATTGGTAGGAAGGCTGATTTGTTGGACAAAGTGTTAAGCATTTTTATCCAAAAATGTGAATTCTAAAACAGATTTGGAAGTATTCAAAAAAATTCAAATGGATGTACTTCCCTTTACTGCAAATGTACTGTATTTACACAAAAAAGCTGCACTTCTGCTGCTGCCTCTTTCATGACCCGGACAAAATTGCTCATATTTTCAGCATCTGCTCATCCCACAGAGTCAATTAGTTTTGGCCACACACAATAATGGAAGTCAAAGAGAGGACACAAGAAATAACTTGGCAGTGATTATGGAGCTGTATCTGTGCAGTCATGCATTTTCTCAAAAGCCTTATTTCACCACTACAGCAGGAAGGGATCCAGAGTCCTCACAGTCATCAAGACAGCTCTTTCCATCCAAAAGAGATCGCTACAAAGGAAGCTTTGGTGGGTTGTGGGTAGAGACCTGCACACCCTCAATCCCACTGCAGTGGCAATTTTATTTGATTTAACCATGCTCTTCAAGCACAAATCAACAAATTAAAAACAATGAAATCATCAATAAACTGAAAATTATAAAACGGCAGAAGAGATCCTGCAGCATCCCACTCGCTGTCTTGGCTTCTTTGCTCTTTGGGGCTGGGAGGGGGGGACCCGGGCTTCCCCTGACAGCCCCAGAAGCTCTGGAAGAAGCGCAGCCTGTCCACTGCTCTTTGGGGCTGGGGGGGAAATAAGATTTTTTTTCTTGATTCCCCCCCCCCAAAAAAAAAGACTAGGTGCGCCTTATGGAGCGAAAAATACGGTAAATAAAATGTTGAGATTTTACACTATAACCAAAATGACTTATGCTTGTTATTTCTGAAATCAATATAATCTGTTTACTTATGATCACACATGGGATTATGATTATGTCTAAGCAAATATTTTAAAGCACTTTGGACCAGATTCAACTAAGCAGATGCAGAATGCTAGCAGAATGAGACATTCCTCTCCTCCCCCATGTATATTCCTCTCCCCCCAATGACCTCTGAGGGGTCTGGAGACCCTCCCTGAACAGCCTGTGCAGGGGGAGAGGGGAGATCATTCTGCTGGGCAAGCTGAAATGCTTTCACTGATGAAACCATTGGAAAACCATGATGATAAATTATTCCCCCAGCCATGGGGGAAAACCATGATGATAAATTATTCCCACACACACAAAAAATTCAGAACAGCTACTGAAAAGTAAAAGGTGCAAAGTTTTCCCCAGGAATTTTATCGGAATAGATATATGGTTGATTATTTCACAATATGCGGCAGATGACTAAAGAAGAATTTTGGTGTATATTATGCAGTGGGTATGTTAAATAACAAGACTTGACCAATTTTATCCAAAAGTAAAATCTGAAGAACAAGATTTATTTTATTTCATGTTACATAGGATTAAACATTTCCCCTTATTACTACTGAACAATGTACAAAAACACTTAGAATGAAGTCACTTAAAAGTGCTTTGACAAGACAACTATTAGAAATCTGCAACCGTTTTTGGGATTCTTGGCTACATAATCCATCCTCAAGTATTGGAATGAAACAACACCATGTGCCTCACCTACTTATACTTAGGAAGACCTACCTCAGAGATTAAAGGAGAAAGGCAAAGGAAATGAAATAATATATTTTTAAAAAGAAGATTATCTTAAATTCCCCACAAATAAGCAGGCCATAGAGTAGGGAAAGCAAACAAACCTGCCTGATCCATCTGAACCTTCCTAGTGCTCCAGAGAAGATAGATAGATAGATAGCCCATCAAACGAGAATTGAAAGACACAGGGGAAAAAGTAGGAAGGTAGGTAGGCATACTGATGTTTATGGTACAGTAGTAGCTTTCCATATTGAGGCACACTCTGTGTCAAGAACCTGTTACCAATAGTTTAAGCAACCAGAGGAAGTCAGACAATATAGTTCAGAAAGCCAAATAGAGCTCAGAGACCAAGATCAGCACTTAGGCTAAGTTCTTATCAGGTAATTGGGCACAGAGAGACAAAAGAGGGAGGGGATCCTGTATCAGAAATTTTAACTAACAATTCCGTTTTTGAGATCAAAAGGCAAGGGACAAATACTACAAATCAATGTTGTGAAAGAGACTTCCCTCCAACCCTTTTCTGGTTTAGACCAAGGAAGTAGACTTTATAACCTGATGAAAATCAGAGTTCAAGTAACATGCAAGGGGAAGGTTTTTTACGGATCTGGGAAAGGTGTTATGCAAGAATCCAGCACAAACAAGTAGGCACAGGACCTAGGCTCACACAAAGGGAACTCAGAAGAAGCATTTACAGTTAGAACCGAAAAGGTGCCGTCATGCAGGCAGGGCAAGAAGTCGGGAGCAGGAGCTGAGCTCAGGCTACAAGGCAGAACAGAGGGCAGACATAGTAGGAAGGCTCCAGAATAGATCAAAGGGTCTCTGAAGCTTACCGCTACCAGGACAGCTCCAAAACACACTTATTCAAAAGAGGACTCCCAACTTGAAAAGGAGCATGGACACATAGGAGGAGATCCCATCAAAGGAGGATTCCAGACAGGACAAGACGGCACAAGACACGACAGACCTGAGGCAAAGAACAAGGGGCTGCACCAGCCAGCTGTGTGGAGAGTTAGTGGGGAACCTGCTGCTTCAAACACAAAACTTTAAAGGAGATATACAGTACACCCTACGATAGGGCAAGCAGGGGAAAGATGTGACTGTATTCACACTGCCATTTGCCACCAAGCATTTAATGAAAGCATTTCATTTTATAAAGCATTTAATGAAGATGTCCAATTCTGGGAAGGTTCCTGTATTGCAAAATAGCTCATTTGCAAGAAAGGAGTGGAGTTAGAATGAGAGACGGCTGCATGTGAGAGACCGGCTTCCACTCTAGCCAGTGTATCTTGTCTCTGAAGCAGAACAGGCAGTGTGAAAATAGCCCTTCAGTCCTTACAAGGTAGCTGCTTCCTTGTGAAAACGGGCATGAATCAGAATGCCAATTTGCATACGAAACAGCATGTAAAAGCAAATGGGAAATAATACTTCATAAACTACTTTAATAAATTTCAAGAGCCACTGGAGAAAAGTTACTTTGCCTGAGAGTCCTTCTGAAACTAATTTAGGCTTCAACACTGCAAAGGAGGTGGAAGTATATGAAAAACTGAACTTTAGCAATTACAGGCAACTGCTTACTATGCGGCAAAAGTGCCTTGATAAGAGTAGCAGCATTGAGCTCATTCCGTTTCTGAGGTCAAGGACAACTTTCTGCCAAAATTAATCACCTGCCTTTCTATTGTGCTTTGTCAGCATGCAGTTGGATTTCAAAATATGGACGTTTCAGAGCCCCCCTAAGGCAGGAAAATTTTAAGTGGCTACTACAGAATCATAAATACAAATGTAACACTTTTTGCCTTAGCTTTTTAGAGAAATAATACTTTCCGCATGCAAAAAGATAGCCCTAACATTCTACAATGTGCAGTCATCAGCCAAGCTGCAATTGTTTGGAACAAAGTCCCAATGGAACAAGAGAAGTGAAATCTGGTGACTTTTAAGTGAACTGAATCAGGACTAACTTTAGCTAAAAGTAGGGCTATTTACATTTCAACTACTTCGGATTGTTGGTGACACCTGAATAATTACACTTTTTTAAATAACCAAACATATGAACAGAAAAAGTAAAACAACCAAAAGTAGAAGCTGGGAGTGAAAATTTGAGAAGGCAGGAGCAGATTAAAAGATGAATGAGTACTAGGTCACATCACCAGTTGATTGAATCCTCAGAGGAGGACAACAGCAGCAACAACAACAACACCACACTAAGCCATCTCATACAATGTTTATGTATGGGTTAAGGATACTCGTGGGCTGAATTATCATTCCACCAGTAGCAGCTGGCAGGATGCAAGGGGTGGAGCTGCACTGCTCTCCCAACTCCCCAACACCATGTGTGGCTGCTACTTACTTACCAAGGGGCATGGCATGATGCTCAGTGTGATGCGCAGCGGCAGAGCCAGTTTGACTCTCCTGCCACAGTGTGAGGAACCATGCTGTGCTACCTGCACCTCACCCTCTCAGTAAGCAGCAGCCAAAACATGGTGTTGGGAAGCTGGGAGAGCAATGTAGACCCACCTGCACCACACCATGGGCCAACGCTGCTGCATGCCCCAAGGCCACGAGTAATGGAATAGTGCCAACACTTCACACTTCCAACAGATCTTCAAGTTTACTCACATTCTTAAACACACTTTTATGGCACCAAGATCACTATAGGAAACGGGACTGGTTAAAGTTGCAGTACGTACCTTCAGCCATTGATCTGCCTGCTCCTTGCTCTGTACAGCAAGCACTAAAGCATCTTGCCCCTGGTGTGTGATTTTCAGCTCATGCTTCTTCTTTTTACTATCTTTGGGAATGTATGTAATACTGCAGCCACTCAGCAAAAGTTCCATCTGAGGCTGTTGGTCCTTGGAACTCTTATAGCACTAAACACACAATTAAGAATGATATTAGGACAAAGCTTCATTGTGTGCAAAAAGCAGTTCCAATCTAAAGCTAAAAAAATTTTTTTGCTTCATCTTTCCACTAATCAAAGATAAACAGCATCAACATTAACACAACTATATTGAGACCATGTCATGGTTCCTAAAATAGCAATAAAATTTGTTGTCAGAAAAACTAGTAATGAAACAGAAGCCCCAGCTGAATTCTAGTACTCTGATCCACAAAGCTTTTACCTATGGCAATAAATTTTGCTGCTGTGAGATTTTGTGATAAGTGGGTTGTCCTGCTGGTTGTATTTTCACCAGGCTAATGGCAGCAGCAAGTCAGCCAGCACACTCAGGCAGGTGGCTCACAGCCTCATGGATAGTTTTCCCAGGCTTCAATACACTATAACTGGCATTATCACAAAAACCATAAATTTTAGTCACCAGTAGTTTGTTTTCTTTGATCACACAAAGCAGTTTAGTCCACTGCCCAAATCGCTTCTTTCTTAAAAGGAAGGCACAGATTTTAGCATCCTTAACAAGGTCCATCGATGCTTCTTCAGAAGGCCACTGGTGTCTCATTTTCTTCCCTTTCCCATCCTCATCCTCTTCATCATAAGACTCGTAAGAGCTGCTCATAGCATCAGAATCGTAATCTTAGGGAAAAAGTGGTGGGGTGGGGAGTTCTATTAAAATAAACTTAACCAAACAGCACATCCCAAAAAAGCAACATTTGGAACAAAACAGTCTGCTCAGAATGATTTCATGTCTATCAAAACATTTTCTTAAGTAATATCAGTAGATTAAAAGATCAATAGACGCAACTCTACTGAGTAACTTTTTATAGAAGTATCACATTTACATTTTCACTATCAAAGTTAGCTTACAAATAATAACCAAAGCCACAATAACTATGAAACAAAGGAAGAAATGCAGAATCCTAAACGTTTTTGTTTGGGAAGTTGGTTCAAATGTTTAAGGGTCTTGTTGTCCAGCCCTCTCTCATTAACTACACCTCCTCATAATGTGAGAAGGAAAATGCTGATCTGAAAGACACCCAAATCCCAGGCCTGCCTCCTTATACATAAAATAAGTTTTATATGCCCATGAAAGGGCAAATATTTAATCAGTTTGTGCAGTCCCACAATGACTTCAATTCAAGATTCTTAAGTGAGCCAACCAGATATCTACGGGAAGCCCTCTCTTGCTCAGAATCCCCAGAAATTGTGCTCAAAGACATTCTGTTTCTAACACTGAAGCCACAGATATAGTGACAGCACAATTCAAACCCAAGATCCACTAGGATGATAAGTATGTTTTCTCGCGGAGCCCTTATCCTGGCTTAGCCAGAGGCACAGCAGGGGAAGTCTCCTATCCCAGCTCAGCCAAAGCTGGCTGAACTGAGGCCAGTGTAAAAAGGAGTGTGGCTGGGTGGGATAACACATGGGCGACTTGCACCTATTCCAAACCCCCTTCAGCTTGGTCATGTGACCTAAGATCCTGGTAAGGGATTGGACTAGTGGACCCTCAGGATCCCTTCCAACTCTATAATCCTATGGAAGCTACACTGTCAAAAAAGGTGGTGAAAGTCAAACTCTATTATAAAGGCTTGTTTTCTCTCTGCCAGACTCAGGCCAGCTCAGCTGGCAGTAGCCTTGTTCCTCAATGGAGTTTGGAAATAAGGGTAACTTATGCTAGCTTCATTTATGCCAGTTTAAATTACCCAGAGTAGATTCTGCTGGCTTCCTATAGTTAGAATTGCTTGGTAAAAAGGTCAAGCGGATCATTATTTGAAAAGTGCAAGACAGTCTTGAATGCTTGAGTAGCATACAGTGAGCAAAAATAATTCTTGGTAGGTAACCTAGAATACTGATCAAGTGTCTCAACATTTACCTTCTCAATCCTACCAACAAATGAAATGGAATCTAGTTTAGCTAAAACAGGTTTATCAGTTTTGTGCAGATATAATATATATTGTCTGCATTTTTTTCCTGTTTGCAGTTGACTTTACTCAGTTGTGTATCTTTTACTTACTGGATGTGATGTATTCTGGAGCCTTTCCTGGACTGAGCGGTACTGCTTCCTCATAGTAACCTTCAGGAAGGGATGAGGAAGGTAATGGTGGTGGACCATTATCTGGTGGCTAAATGGGGGAAGAAAGTTTATTTTTGTTATTATTATATTATATTATATTATATTATATTATATTATATTATATTATATTATATTATATTATATTATATTATATTATATTATATTATATTAATATACCACTATCAAAAAACTATTATTGCAGCGGTTTACAACAATATAAAAACATAAAAGCAGGCAATAAAAGAATAAAAAGTTAAAAGCAAGTTAAAAGCAAAAAACCAAAAACCAAGCATCAATAGACCATTGTGGGGGGTGTACTCCCAATTGCCTACATAGGCCTCGCACAACAGAAAACTTTTCAGCAGGCATTTAGAAGTTGGCACAGAAGCCACCCCCTGACTCTCTGTTGGTAGGGTGTTTCTCAGGACTAGGCCGATGACACTTAAAGCTCAATTTCTCATTGTTGTCAAACAAGCCTCACCAGCTCTGGGAATGACCAAAAACTCTCTTGCAGATGATCTCAGTGGCTGAGCTGGAATATAAGGGTCCAGGCGGTCCCTGAGGTATCCTGGCCCCAAGTTGTTCAGGGCTTTGTAAATCAATGCAAGAACCTTAAACGTGGCTCATTAGCAGATGGGACAGCGAATGCAGCTGTTTTAACAACACAGTCACATGTTCTTCTCAACCAGAATCTCCCATCATCAATCTGGCCGCGGCATCCTGCACCACCTAGAGCTTCTGAACCAGACCCAAGGGCAGCTCCACAAAAGTGAAGCACATTGAATGACCAAAAGAAAACATCAAGGTGTTGTGGTTGTTGTTTTTATATTATGTTCAGATCTTGCAACTTCTTTAGGAATCCTAAATGGAAATTTAAACGTCCAAACGCAGCTTTTGCTAAGCTGCCTTTTCTTCTAAGTTAGGGAAATGTGATCCGAGTGTTCTACCAATTACTTAGCAGCACAGGACTGCGCCCAAAAGTCTTCCACATCAAGACGATGTGTAACAAAGTAGAGAGAGTGATTATGATGGACTCTGCATCAGTGGAGAATTTATTGGCTACTGCAAGGCTGTTATCTTAAAGAAGGACAGAGAACCAAATATACTTGAATGACCTGCTGGTCTTGTCAACAGGGTGGAGGAGTGCTCTTGTGTCCCTCCACCCTTTTCCTTTCCCCCACTTTAACTAGTTGCCTTCTATAGAAAGCAATGGGAGGGAAATAAAAGGGCCCAGACTATGCCACCTCCAGGGCTGGCATCATTCACCCCCTGGTTTGGGGACCTACCAGAAAGGACTTAGTCCCACACAAGGCACTCAGGACCAAAGGATGGCATGGCCTGACAAATTCAGCAAATCTGCTGGTTGCAACGTAAATCAAGCAAAACCAAGCAACGGGTAGTCATTTAAAACAATAACACAAATGTTTGTGATTCTAAATGGAAAGACAGAGATGTTAAATATTCAAGAATAAAATTATCAAAGTACTTGCCCAACAGTTAAAATATCACATGGGCCTAGGGCTAAGATGTGGCAGCATTTACAAAGATAGTCCACAGCAAAATGTGCCTAGATGAGTCAGATGCTTTCCATAAAAATGCAGGTTGAACCAAGTTGAAGAGACTGATTGGGAATAATAAAATCACTGAGTTGAGAAAGTCATTAGAAGAAGGGATGGAGATCCCTAAACATTATCATGTTGCTATTATAACAGCTGTGGTAGAATGAACAAATACAAGTAAAAATTACTCATGCTGGGAATTGGAAGAAAGCAAGTGGGACCTGAAACAATATGTGGTGTGGATTAATTCTCTTTAGGACTCCAAGCAGCCACACCTGGAAGAATTTCACTATTAGTTATAGGATTGAACAGATATTTCTCTGGCAGCATATAAACATTATTAGTGGGCTAGAATGTGCTTTTTCTTTAAGGTGGAGAATGCAGGCAGCCTGATATTAGGATAGCTTTGGTCCTGTAGGTGAGAGATGATGGGAGGAAGGGAGGGGTATTTATATGAGGCATCATGTTTACAGAATTGTTTTTCTTGGTGTAGTGTGAGGAAGATGGTGCAGCGTCACTGAATGGTTTGTGAGAAAGTTGGAGGAAGTAGTTTCTATAACCTCCAGAATCACCTGCCCCTGCAGAGTGAGAGAGAGATGGAGAGGGCAAGTGCTTGGTATGAAGGCTTTGTTCATGGGATGTTTATGGATTATTGCTCGTATGTCAGCGTTTGTCCAGGTTTCTCTGGGTCTCACAGAGTAGGCATGCGAGTATGTTGTTGTTTGAGGATGGGAAGCTGAGCTGTGGGAATAGTGTCAAGAGTGTGATCTGACAGTGTCCTAGAATAGTAATTATGAGCATATTAGTTTAGGGTGTTTTTGAGTTTCATTAGTGTGAATGTGTTGTTCATGTATAGAATGTGCTTGGGTGGAACAGAATGTGATGTATTTTAGCAGTAATTATGTTTTTGTTGTATAGGGGGCTGGGAATGCAATTGGATTGTGACTGTTTTTGCATATGTGGATGGGAAGAGAAACTTGATTTGTCTTTTGCCCAATTGTTGATCCTGTTGTTTAAAATGTGGAAATTACACTTTTCATCTGTAATATTCTATTTTCTAGTTCTTAACGGATTTTTCGTTTGGGAGTTTGCTATGTTTTACAATGTAGAATTTTATTTCCATTTGTGAAGCTGATTTTTATGCATAATGTGCTAAGAAGATGCACTATTTAGTTGTTCATTGTGTCAAAAATGGGAAATTAGTGGTATTTTTGTATTTGTTTTTAATTCTCCTAAATAAATCAATTATCAACAGTCAAAATACTAAAATAACAACTAAATATTAACAAAAATAGTCTATCAAATACTTACGTTAAATACAATTATACACTAGCTGTCAAATACTGTCTAATATTAACTTCTATTGCATTCAAGCCATAAAATATAGTGATTTACATTGTAACAGGGATTTTCACACTATGTCCCAGGGCACCCTGAGTTCTTTGGAGGAGTAGATTAAAGACAGCTTGTGCCCTTGGTCTGCAGTGTGAACCACAGGAATGTCTGGCGTTACAAGACCCAAGTGAGTACAAGACCCAAGAACACACTGCAGCATCTTATACAATGTTCAGGGATTCTGTGGAGAACACAGATAAATTCCTTGGCATATGTCAGTAGAGCAATTATTCCCTGAAGATAGAAGTATGAAAACAACTGAGACTGATTAACATGTCAGCTATCCAATATCGCAAAATATTAATTGGCAGGCATCAAATATGGAAATCAATTAAAATTGGGTGAAAATTTGGTGTAGTATCTTCATTGAAAATGAAACACTGGGAAGAGTCAATAAGCAAATTTGTTTCAATGATATTTAAGTATGAACAGGAAGACCTGGTGGATAATCTGTTAAGTATTAGCTCAAAGTGAAAGTCAAATTGCTCTACAAGTAGAAGGTATGGCAAGGAAGGTATGGCAAATCATCCTACTGGATATGCTGCTTTCACACTTTAAATAGATATGAGGGAGCAGGTTATACCTTCAAATAAATAAATAGGTAAACGAATTCCAAAGCTGTACTATTTTAAAAAAATTGAGAAAGATCTCTTCATTAGCAAACACTTAGAATATACTCACCAGCCATTGCTGAGGAATCTCTGGCAGAGGCATCTGGGGAGGAGCAGGTAAGTTACTGGTAACCTCTTGTTTCTGTGCATTTTCTTTTATTTCAAAATCTAATGTGAGGATGGGGAAAAGACTATGTAATATTGATATTAATTAATGGAGTTGGTGACGCTTACCATGGCATCAACTCAAAGCTTACACATAGGACATGGGGTGGGAGAGAAGGAATAACACATTACAAGGGCAGTGACTTGCTAAATGAAAATAAAAACAAGAGGGGAGTTAAGAATCCTTACTTTAAGAAGCCACTAAAGTTTATCATGAGGGAACATCCTTGAAGCTGCAAAGAAAAGAATGGGAAGGCACTCTTGCCCCCACTTGAGGCATGAAGAGAATGGTGCAAATCTTTCCTCTGGGAATGGGGCACTAGTGAGTGTTGTGGCCTATCCAGTGCAAAGATCCCCTCCTCCCTTGAAAACAGCCTTTAACTGAAACCAATGGCTGTTTTCAAGACAAAATGCCATGGGGTGGCAGTTTTAGAAGGGTCAGAAAGTAAGTGGTCAACCCTCCACTCTCCATGCCCTGTGACACCACCACTCCTTAAAAAGAATAGTTGTTTATTGCCTTGACATCTGATGGGAGGGCGTTCCACAGGGCGGGTGCCACTACCGAGAAGGCCCTCTGCCTGGTTCCCTGTAACTTCACTTCTCGCAGTGAGGGAACCACCAGAAGGTTCACCCCTGCAAGAATGGCCACTTGGAAATGCTGTTCTACTCGGGTGCAGAACCTGTAAGCCAGACTGCAACAAGATGAGGAGGGGGGAACTGGGTGAGGTTTTGTTTTCCTAGTGCTCTGGGTTAAACACAGTCTTACCTCACCCCACACCATATGCTAATAACATAAACCTGGCATTAACCTTTTGATGATTGTATCCTCAGAAGAATGTTACTCAAAGCTGCCTTCTTCTCCCTGACTGTGGTTGTTAAGTATTCATGGTCCAGAAGCTGAAGAAACAGCTGTAGTTCAACTATTAATTCTTCCATGGCTGAAACAAAACAAAAAAAAAACACAATTTCGTATAATGAAAATAAGCGTAAAAATGACATTTAGAACAGGCAGCCTAGCAGAACTGTAAAAGGAAGCTGCTGGTAGTGGTTTAAATTGTACATAGCAGCTTCCCGTCTATTGCTGTTTGAGACCATTTGAACAACAGTTCCCCCTTAGGTAGGAATGGTATTTATACCAAGGCACTCCAGTGACAGGCAACTGAAGGGAAAGCACACTTCTATGGATAGGGGTAAGATGGCCAACTGGTAAATCCACCACCCAAACCAATTTCATCTAACCCTTCGCTTGATGCCATTTTTCACATTTCTGCATTTATAGTCCACCTTCACTGACAGTCTGTTTATTTGGCACAACATACTTCTGGCCTCTATGAGACACGGGTGGCGCTGTGGGTTAACCCACAGGGCCTAGGACCTGCCGATCAGAAGGTCGGCGGTTCGAATCCACACGACGGGGTGAGCTCCCATTGCTCGGTCCCTGCTCCTGCCAACCAAGCAGTTTGAAAGCACGTCAAAGTGCAAGTAGATAAATAGGTACCACTCCAGCGGGAAGGTAAACGGCGTTTGCGTGCGCTGCTCTGGTTCACCAGAAGTGGCTTAGTCATGCTGGCCACATGACCCGGGAAAAACTGTCTGCGGACAAATGCCGGCTCCCTCGGCCAATAAAGTGAGATGAGCGCCGCAACCCCAGAGTCGGTCATGACTGGCCCTAATGGTCAGGGGTCCCTTTACCTTTACCTTACTTCTGGCCTCTAGCCTACTGTCAGGAAAATGAGTGATCTTTGAAGATTCAGGAAGTGCTCCTCCCTTGGACAGAGGGATAAACAGTTTGCAGCAAAGCCAGTTCAAGCATTACCTACTCCCTCTTTAGACTAGAGCACATTCTTCCCTTTATTGATGCTCATCTACAAACATTAACATGTGGAAGCCAAGGGATGGGATGGGTATAAAGTGCCCTACACTGCCAGATGATGATGGTGAAACAGGACACTACACATATTTGGGGAAATGTGTGATGTAAACAGCTTTTAGATGTCTGAGGCACCATGAGGAAGAGCTTTGAGCTTTCTAGTAACATTTGAACCTGCCCTTCATATGCAAAGGCACAGAAAGAAAGAAGCAGAGCAGCTAAGATGATCCAGGCGATGGAATGCAGGGAGCCTTAATAGATTAGAACAAATCTTTCATGTACTGACAGTATAGCACAGAGTTAATATTGTCTGTTTTCTAGGAAAAAGCAAAACAGATTTATTGACCATAAAATTTCTGATGCCATGGAAAAATCAACTGCTAGATTTATTTATCAAACTACATCACCCTTTCTTTAAGGCTATCCATAAAGATAACCAGGTAACTTTCTGAGAAGCAAGGTATAATTAGATACTGTTACTGAAGATGTTGTTATGTTGCCTAGGGGAAAGCAGCACAACTGAGAGATCTCAGGGGAAGGTCAATTCCCAGGTGGTCTATATTCATCCTCACCCTTGATCTGGCAGCACATTTCTTCTATGAAAAGTATAAAAAAAAGGATACAGTGAGGGCAGAGACACAAATGGGGGCAGCCCTCCCATAATGAACAAGCCTAACTTTCAACAAGACTATAAAAAAAGAATGTAAAGATTAATTCGGTTGGCTGGTTCAGATGTTCTCAGAAACAAAATTTTGTATATGAACACTTAGATGTAAGTGTACAAACACCTGGATAACTATTAATCATGGCCACAAGCCTAGATTGCTTTTAAAGGAATTAGAAATGTTTATATTTCATTTTTTATGCCCATTATCTGAATATCTTAGAGTGGTTCACAGCATAAAAATACAGAATGAACAAAACAAACCAATAACCTCCCTCCCAATGTTCATGGAGAAGGAGCCAGTCCCCCCTGGTTGTGAGCTCCCAGAGAAATCTGGCTGGCTGTGTTGGAAGCAGAACGCTAAGTGAGGAGGAGGAGCTCTGGTCTCTTCCACCAAGACAATTCCTACCTTAAGAGAAGATGGAGCATGCATTTCCAATTATGAGACACACATTATGAGCAGCTCTACATATCTGCTGCATATTAAATGTTAAGTGCAAACAAAATATGGATAAATACGCTGATATGCCGATCCCCATACCATCTCAAAGGCAGGAGGAATGTTTGTCCTACACACTGAGACTCTCATTCGTTGGCCATCAGGGCTGCACCCAGCTGAGTCCTCCGGCTCAGGCATGACAGCCACTAACCACACTACAACGGGGATGGGTTTTCTCATCTTGCCAGCTGCTTCTGTTGCTCACTTGAAAATTAATAAGGCTCATGTCAGAATTAAGAAGCTATTGCTGCCATCTGTCTTCCTTAAAACACCACCACACTGAATTATTAAACCCTGCAAACAAACACACATTTCTTTTATGTGATTTCAGTTACTTCTGCACCAACAGAATCCTTTGCAAATAAAAAGCCAGAAGACTTTATTTGCCATTTCATTTTGTGAACCTGCAATTCCTAATAGCACTTTTCATTTGTTTTCATCTTTAGCCCTCCACAAAGAATTACACATTTGAGTTACCTCTTAAATATTTAAATGATTTTATATTTTGTACAACCAAGTCAAAACCCACCACTAGAAGTATAACTGAAAGGTTTCTTTTGCTGGGGGGGGCGGCATGTTTCTTGGCAAAGGAGGAAAAGGGAAAATCCTTCATTAAGTCTCCCCATTACCATCAACGCTATCAAGCCTTCATCAACATATGGCTGAAAATGGTCACTATGGGACTTGGCATGGCCTGTCTGTCTGAGTGTGCAGCTGCCAACTGTCTGTAGAAAACAGCTGAGACACACACAAATGACTGGTAGAGGCAAATCTTACAGAGGTCTTGCTTCAGATATCACATTACAGTATATTTCATAATCCTCTCCCCACCCCATCCTCCATTAACACGAGGGAGGGTATGGATTAGGTATTTGAACTTCCAAGAGAGAACTAAGTCATAAATAAGTTTCAGTGTGTATATCAATGCTCAGAGATAATTCACATTACACTATTGCTGGTTTTATTCTGTTGTGATTCAACTTCCATGTTGTATTCTTTTATCTTATGCTTTCAATCTTTTAATTGTAAACAACATACGTAAGTTTGAAGTTGACACGGTAACCAGAGTAAAACATAATTCTGTTCACATCACTTTTTTAGGTGTCTTTCGATACCACAGTTCCAAGTTTTCAAAAGACAGTATGTTGGATCTTATTAGCCAAGTAATCCAGCAGAACATAGGCAAAGTGTTTACAATTATGCAAATTGTTTGAAATGCCATATGCCATTATACCTCTTTGTTCCTTTTCTGCACTACTTCTCCACAAATGAAGTTCAGATGCCAGGAGTTTCTTTGACTTAACACTCCAAAACACAAGAACCACACCTAATTGGAGAAAGTTGAGCAGCTATATGCCAAGTGCAGAGGGGCGTAGCTTAGAGAGACTACAAGTCTCTAAAAGAAACATTACATCAGGCATCAGTTTGCCAGAAGTGATCAAAACGAGCATACACACCCCATCTCCACCACAACAAAAATGTGCAAATATCGTTCTTTCTAGTGCTATTCACAATAAATAAAAAGTTAAGCTGTCATGTACACAATGGACAACAGCCAAATAACCAAGTCATTTGTCAGCATTTCACCAGTCAATTGACGGGTCTACCACCTTAAGAGGGAAGATGCCAGTGTTTCCCAAAACACACCTATGTTTGGGGAAGGGCCCAACTGCTTACATTTAAGTGTGAACTGGCCCCCAGATCAAGGTGGCAGCTTTTTCAGGGAGATGCAGTTACTCAGCACCAGCCTGCTAGGCTCCCCCTTGGTATGACTCCAGTTTCATTTACTTTTTTATAACCACAGAATCCAGGGGAAAGCATGGCAGACCAAAACAACCAACCAAAGGCTCACCTTGGCAGGAAACACATCAGAAAATTTTAGTCTGATTTTATGGGCAACAATTGCGATCAATTCCTCTTTGCATGTTCCAAACTTATCAAAGTAACACATTCTCAAGGTAAGAATGATTTTGGCAAGAGTTGCTGACAAATCTTTCCCTAGAGAGAGCACACCATTAACAAAATAGTGCACCATTATCCTCACCTGCTTGTTGTCAGCCATCATATTAGTACATAGCACACATATTTCCAAGTGGTGAGGTGTTCCAAGACAGCACAACAAGGTTAAAATTCCTTTGAATGAGAAAGCACTGAAGATCAGACACACCAGTTCATCCAGATGATCAGAAGCACCAGACACATCCTTTGAATACTGAGGGGCCCACTCCCCCCAAAAAATATTATGGGGGCCGAAACTGCTTTGGCCCCTAGGAGTCAGCACCTATGCTGGGGATTTAGGGCATTCTTACAATATTTCTTTAATTTACAAATATACTGTATAAGCAAAGTGGTCCTATAAGCAGAGAGAATCAATCCAGCTCCTAGAGAGCAGCTATGGCAGGCTGCTCTAAAGCAGTGTTTCCCAACCTTGGGTCCCCAACTGTTTTCAGACTACAGTCCCCATCATCCCTGACCACTGGTCTTGCTGGCTAGGGATGATGGGAGTTGTAGTCCAAAACCGGCTAGAAACCCAAGTTGTGAAACACTGCTCTAAAGTGGCACCCTACAAAACTGTCTCTCTCTGCCTGCTTCTGAACCCCAGTTGCTGGAAACCACAGGAAGGGAGACTGTTCTGGTGCTCAAATCCTGCCTGCGGGTTTCCCACAGGCATCTGGCTAGCCACTGCCCTGATCCAGCAGGCTGCTCTTATGTTCTTCTACCTATTCATTTCCCAAAAACCGCACACACACATATAAACACACCTTGCGGTGCACAGGTCCAAGCCCCTACTCATGCAGATGAATTGTCCATTCCAGAGAAAGGGGACACTAAGAAAATTGCATAGCTCAGTTGGTTAGAGCATGGTGGCAATAACACCAGAGTTGCAGGTTCTATTCCCATATGGAACAGCTGCATATCAGAGGCTTGGACTAGAAGATCCTCAGGGTCCCTACTGTTCTATGATTCTTTTTGTCAAGGCCATGACCATTCTTTCACAGTGAGTAAACCGGCCAACCATATCACAATGATAAGAATGACTGCCAACCCGTACCATCTTCTGCATTCCTTCCAAAGAGGTCACTGACATCTTATTATTATTATTATAGTGCTCTATACTCAGAGGTCCCAGGGTGGTTCACATAGTCTGGAAGTTAACGGCTGTGCAAGCATCTGTCAAGGAACTAGATGTAAATCATACGTTCAAGATTCTAAAATAAGAGTTGATTTTAAAAGGCAACACCAGCAAAAAAAAGTGCAGGTTATAATTCATTCCACATCCTCCTTTTAATCTGTGCTTCATTCATTTCCTAGCTCTATTATCATCATCAGCCCTCAAATCATCTGGGAGTAGCTTTCATTCTCTAAGATCCAATTGTTGAATGTGGGTTTCGCAAGTAGCTTCAAAGAGAACTACTTGGTTAACAAACAACTGCCACCTTATGAAATGCAACTACAACCAGTATTGAAGCAAATGTGCTACACACTCAGGAGGTCATTGTCCAAAAGCCTACTTCAGTCCTCAACACCACTTCCTATGTACGAAGACCTAACTGCAGCAGACCTCAAAAAAACAAATTTTGGGTCCACCGTGCTCCATACTTCAGTCCCAAAACATCTTTGAAAGGCAATATTCCATGTAAAGTTATTTAAAAGCAGGAAAATATATTATCTCCCTTAGATTAAGCAATATTTAGCATATTTGTCATTAACTCGTTTATTGTTTTCAGACCTTGGAATCTTGTTGCTTCCAAATGCGTCTTCAAAATATATTGTGGACATAAGAGTTAATGACATTAATTTGAATAGACAGATAAGGTTGCATTCCCAAATTCCCCTGGTGGTAGCAATGTTATCAATAAGATGGTCATACACCCTTTTCCAGATATTAGCAAGTTACAGTTTAAATCAAAGTCAAATTTTGCTTACCAAAACAGCCAGGTCAAATCAAAGTCAAACAGAGAAGTTATCGAGTTTTACCTGCAGGTTAGGGAATTAAATAATTTAGAGAAGGGGAGGCTAACCCCAGTTTGGGTCCTGATCTGAACTCCCCAATATTTTTTTCCTGTCCCTCAGACCCTACAGATTTTGGTGGCACAGGCAAAATAAAGAATGAAGAACTAAAATAGATATTTGGGTGAGCAGAGATAGAGCCCAGCACACTGATAGGGATGTAAATTGCCTCTACTCTGGTCATGAGATCGATTAGAGAGATGGGTGGGAGCCTTTTGTGCTTGTCTGCCCGTGGTTGCACATCCTAAAGCGCATGTGTGAGTTTGCATGATGACCACACCCACTTTTGCAAAGCCCCACCACTAGCATGAGGTCCCTGGAGAGTTGGCCAAGGACAAATTTGGCCCTCACTCCAAGAATATTAGTCATCTCCAATTTATAGGAAATTGCTGAACTAAAACACTTTTCTTCTTTGATCCCCCTGTTCTGCAGCTCTTAGTTGCTGGTCCTCTCCTCAATCCTCTGCCTAAAGGAAAAGATAATGGGTCATACCCAACTAACCTATTGAGAAATTCAGTTCGGATCTTAATGCTAACCTGCCTAATATGTAAACCCAAAGACTGCTAGCCTTCTAAATCTTCACTTCTCCAAATTTTGTGATGCTGTTCTCCGTCCAAATGATGCATATAAAAATGTGCACAAGGATACACATATATTAGTTAAAATAGCATATCAAAATGCATTATATTTGCAAAAATGTGTAAATCAAACGAAATTACATGCAAATATTAAGAGACTGGCAATAAAATGTTGGAAAACTTTCACAATGATTTTTTAAGTTGCAAACCTATATGGGAACGTGGAGAACTGAACTTGAATCTGGAATAAAGATGACAATTGGTCATTCTTGAGGCAATGCCTCATACAGGAGGAGATGCAGAGCAGATTAATGATGGAATTATTTAATTTGGTATAAAAAAACCCCCCGAAAATTTTCAGAAAGACTACCTCAAATTAAAATTTTCAATTCTTCTCAAAAGCAAGCCCTACCAAATATAATAGGATTGGTCTTAAATTAAGTATACAGAGGATTTTTAAATATATATTTTTAAAGCAGACAAATATAGCTACGGTTCTAACAAAGTACATGAAAGTAATTTCTATACAGATGCACAAATCACAGAAGGCTACCAATTTGTTTTCAGTCATCTGGGGAAAACACAGCTGTCCCCTAAACCATACAACCAGGAATAAATAAAATAAAACCAAGCATAAATTATATTTTAGTCAAGTAAAATTCTGTCCCTTCTCCAACCACACAGAAAGAGGGGAAACACATTTTGAAAAGACCAGAAAAAGGAGCAGGAAACTGGTAGGAAGGGACTCTGATGAGATGGAAGAACGCGGCAACCAAGAGGCATCAAAAGAGATCAGGGGCAGAATGCACCCCCTGGGCTGCCAGTTGCAGGACCCTGCAGAAGAAAAGAGGGCCACTGGGAGTCAGGGAGAGCCTCTGCCTTTCTTTGGAGCCCAAATAAGGGTGCAGTTTCTCTTTGAGCTTGTGCTGAGTTCAGAGACGCTTGGAAAGCACAAAGATGATCCATTGTTTTCCAAGTGTTTTTAGGGTTCAGTGAGAGGATGGGAAGAAACCCTGCCGTCCTCTAGGTTCCAGAGCAGATTGGGAGCACTTGCCAGATTAAAAAGTATGATTGCCAATGGCGAGCACATTTGCAGATTCGGGTCAAACCTTTGGGGACTTGACCTGTATTGTTAATAACAAGGACTGATGGCCATCATTTTAAGTTTGTGTGGCAATGTGTCTTCTTCCGGCATCTTTCTATTGGACAATCTTACAATTAACTTTCAGATTTCACTTATGGTTACAAGAGCTCAGGGAGTTGAGGGGACAGGATATCAATCCCATTTGGGTACTCTGGTTGGCTACTAAAATATCTCAGCAAAGTAGTCCTTAAGTGGACTGCACTTCAATGGAAAAATAACTTTCTTGCAAATGGGTCCCAAATTTAGCATAATTGTTTTTAAATATGTCTTGGCCTGGACTGGACCAGAGCTGAACCTGAAAATCTGTCTCCATTTTTCTACAGTTCCTTATGACTGCTAAGACACTGACTTCCTTTTAAGATGCTAAAGCCAAACATTACAGCTACCCAGTACTCAGGCTCACATTCCTGGAAATCATCAGAATTAAAATATGTTGTTGGATTAAGGGGTTAGGGAACCAGAGTCACAGTATGTAAAGTTTTGAATCTTAATGATTGGTTCAACAGAATTAGAGTATGTGTTATGCTTTTTCTGTCATTTTTTATACTTATATGGAGAACAAAATTATTGAATTAACATGGGAGAACTAAAATTTCCAATGTGAAGGAGGAAACCCAGAGCCAAATAAATAAAAAATGAAGCTCAAGCATGGCATTTTTTTTTTTTTGGTGCCGTCCACAAAAATAAAGTTTATTTTCCTTCTTTTGGAAATACTGTATGCAATAAAAAATAAATGAAGCTAGAGATCATTATGTCCTCATACAGTTTGCTGGAATATATTTTTAACTGTATGATGAAGGAACCCATTAACTAATCTGTTAATTATAGAGAGATGGCATCTAAGAAGGAAGCATATGAAAAATATCTAAGTATGGAATACTCTGCTGACAGTGGCACTTACACGCCAATATTTAAAGTGAAGAAAGAAACCAGGTGTATTCTGTGGAAAGTGGAACCACTGTTTGAACTTTTAGAAATATAAAATATGGGTGAAATATATCTAGGGACATTCTACTTCATCATGTCCTTCTCTCAGTTTGAGGCATATTTTTCTACAGATTTTTCTGTTAGTAATATTTTCCTGAGCTATAATTTTGTATATTTAAATGGAAAACTTGAGAGTAGAAATTAAAACAATTTCTCAAAGAATTAAAAATAAATTGTAAGAATGACAATTGCTCTACATTTCTTACTCTAATATACTTTTAAGGATGGCAATTATTTTCATATCCATTATTCAGTTACAGTATATGCTTTCCTTAATCCTCACAAGTTTATTAATTGGGACTAACCTGACACATTCTGCAGTGTAACTAAAGTATTCCTTTAGCCAGGTGGTCAGATTTTTATCAGGCTTTAGTAACAATGTGTTTGGTAGCATCCCGTTGCTAGTAAGTCCACAAAAGTTGCTACCTCAAAGATTTTTACTAACCTGCTTACAAATATGTATGTTAGCAATTTGCAGCATACTGACAGGCTAATTTAGGAAGAAGAAAGTGCAAACTAATAATAATAAATGTATCCCTGGTCACCTGGAAGCAACTCCCCTCAGCACCAGGCAAGTCCCTATTTAGAGATGCAAAAGTCATTTGATCCTTGAGGGAGACACCAGCAACTTACTGGGGGCTGCACTTTTCAGTCTCCTTGCCAGAAGTCACCAGGAGCCTAACACACACAGTGGGCCATCTTAGGCACCTTTACCTGGGAGTAAGCCCAACTGAATGCACAGACTTGCATCTAGGCAGGTATGCACAGGATATCCGCTTAACTCTGCGTGGCTTCGCTCAGTCCCATTCCCCGGCCTCCAACGGGGGTTGCCACTCACAACTAACTTTGGCCGGATTTGGAGGAGTTCCCATTAGCGAAAGGCTACGCGAGAGCCTTTCCAGGGTGGTGGGACGAGACTGGCCGGGCTCCCCCGGGGACCGCGCCCCGCCGCCCTCCGCGTCTGCCCTGCTCCCCGTGACAGGAATTCCCCAAAGTGCATCCGCATCTGCCGCCCCCGCCATCCGCGAGGAGCGCGCAGGCAGCGGCTGCCCGGCGGAGAGACGCCTCCTTCCGAGCGGCCGGGCAGGGCTGGCCTCCGCCGCGGCGCCCTCGCCTCCCGCGCCTCGGCCTGGCAGCCAGCGAGGGAGGGAGGGAGGGAGGGAGCGGCCGGGGCTCCCCGAGGCCGCCTTTTGTCTCCGCGCTCGGGGCGCCGCCGGGCTCCCTCCTCCGCCTCCCGGGAGCCCAGCGCGGCGCTGCCGACCCCCCCCCCTTCCGCCCGCCCGCCCGCCTTACCTGGCGCCCGCCGGGTCCCGCGGCGGCTGCAGACCAAGCAGGGAAGGAGACGCCCGCCCGCCCCGCGCGCTCCCGCGCTCGCTCTCTCTCTCGGCGGCCGGGGAGCGGGGCCAAAGCGGGCCCCCACCCGAGTGGCGGCGGCGCGAGCCAATGGGCGAGCTGGGGGAGAGGGGGAGGCGGGGCCCCAGAGAACAAAGGAGGGAGGGGGCGCCCGGGAGAAGGGGCGAGGGCTGCGCCGGACAGCCTCGCCCGGGACGCCCCGGTTCCGCCGGGTTGGAAGGCAGGCGGGTCCGGGTCGCGCCCCGAGAGCGGCGGGGTCCGCGCGCAGCCTGCCCTCCCGGCCGGGAAGCGGCTCCGGGGCTCCGCCTGAAGCCACGCAGAGCCCTCGCGGCGCCACTTGGCAAAAGGCGAAGCGAAGCCTCTGCGGGGAAGGGCGGCCGGATTCCCCTCCCGGGCGGGTCCGGTGGTCTCCCGCCTCCTCTGAGGAAGGGTCTCTTCTTCAGCTTTTCTGATCCTTGGTGGCCCCGTTGGGAGAAGACGAAATAAATAATGGCCGGGCCATGAAAGTTCTCTCTTTTATAAAAGGGATCAGTGGCGTAGCGTGGGTTGTCAGCACCCGGGGCAAGGCAAGTAATTTGCGCCCCCTAACCCGTGGATTTGCGCCCCCTAACCCTAACCCCCAGATGTTGCCCGGGTGCGGCCGCCCCCCCTGCACCCCCCACGCTACGCCACTGAAAGGGATCCTAATAGAATCGTAGAGTTGGAAGGGATCCCCAGGGCTATCCAGTACTGTACAACCCCTGCAGCGCAGGAATCACAAGGGAAGCATCCATGGCAGACAGCCATCCAACCTCTGCTTAAAAACCTCCACGAAGGAGAGACCGCAACCTCCCGAGGGAGACCGTTCCCCTGTTGGACAGCCCTTACCAGCAGAAAGTTCTTTCCGATGTTTAGTCAAGATTTGATTGGAACGTGAATCCACTGGTTCGAGTCCTGCCTTCCCTAATGGAAGAATACAAGCTTGCTCCATTTCCCATGCGAAATGCCCCTTAGACATTTGAAGATGGCTATCATATCTCTTCTCAGTCTCCTGCCTTAGGTTGATGGATCGGTGGACCTCCGATGGGAAGGTAGTCCAGAGGGAGCAGGCCTGGACTAGGAACCCTTGACTAAATGCTGAAATCCTCACCGCAGGCAGGAAACTCGCTGCCATCAACAGAGGAAGAGCAGCGCTTACTCCCCATGACCCCACAGTAGCTGCTGCAAGGCCTGTGACACCCAGATCTTTATCCCAACAGAAGTGCATGCTTTTAGTACTTTGGTGGGATTTGTCTTGGTGGTGCGTCCTGGAGGCTGCTCTTTAAAATGGAGGCTAGGGACCCTGTGAAGATTGAATCACCTTGCCAGCTGACTATAAAAAGCTGGTGGAACTGGGGGTTATGACCTGGCCTAAGGTGGTGTGAGTGTGTCTTCTGTGTCGCTCCCCTCTACACTTGAGGATCTGGAAGCGTAGTTGCATCCCCAGGAGCCAGAAATGGTGGTACCTCCCTGCTTCACACTAGAGGAAAATGAAGTGAAAGGAGACAGGGATTTCTAAAAATGACGTATAATAAAAGTGTCCATAGTGTGGTGGTGGTGTAAGTCAGGATGGGGGGGGGGAGCTCCCTGGTCTCCCTCAAGAGAGGTGTATCTTTGCTGGAGAACAAACAGGGTTCACTCATTTTTGAAGACACTGTTTATACCTCATATGAACAAGGCAGCAGTACGAAAGAGTAAGATGTCTTATCCCTTCTTTGCTATTAATCTTGGAGGGTTTTGTTTTTTTAAAAAAAGACTAAAATCAACCAAGATGGAACTGTGTCAGGATTGTCCTTCCTCGCTTCTTTGTCAGAGGCAGCGAGATCTGTGGGCAGAGACTGGTGCTTGGCATTATTGTTTTGTGTGGTAAGGACTATGCCAAGCACCCCATCTTTCCTCTCAGATAAAATAGTTTAACTCAGGGGTCCTCAAACTTTTTAAACGGGGCCGGTTCACTGTCCCTCAGACACTGTTGGGGGCCGGACTATACTTTGAAAAAAATGTGAACAAATTCCTATGCACACTGCACATATTTTATTTGTAGTGCACAAAGAACAGGAAAAACAATACAATATTTAAAATGAACTATAGTGGTACCTCGGGTTAAGTACTTAATTCATTCTGGAGGTCCGTTCTTAACCTGAAACTGTTCTTAACCTGAAGCACCACTTTAGCTAATGGGGCCTCCTGCTGCTGCCACGCCGCCAGAGCACAATTTCTGTTCTCATCCTGAAACAAAGTTCTTAACCCGAGGTACTATTTCTGGGTTAGCGGAGTCTGTAACCTGAAGTGTATGTATCCTGAAGCCTATGTAACCCAAGGTACCACTGTCTTTTAATCGGCATAAACTTATAAGCATTTCAATGGGAAGTATGGGCCTGCTTTTGGCTAATGAGATGGCCTACTCATGGATCTCCCTCACCCCCATGACCCAGTCTACATGTGGGCCTTCCATGCCCCCATCCCCACAACCCAGCTTATACATGGCTCCCTAACCCCCACGACCCAGCCTATGCATGTGCTTCCCTAACCAGATCCCCAAGACCCAGCCCACACCTGTGTCTCCTTAAGCCCCATCCTCACAACCCAACTTGCCCGCGTGTCTCCCTAACCCCCACCCACCCGCCCAGCTTGCACGCCTGTCCGCCAACCCCAAATCCCCACACGCCAACTTGCCCGTGCGTCTTCCTACCCCCAGTCGTCACTGTCGCCTGGCATATCACAAACTCCATGTCACAGCCCTGCAGGCGCATCAGAACCAATGGCACAGCCAGGGGCGAGGCGGGCACCCCGGGAGGTGGCATGAGAGTGCGGTGTGCTGCAGCGCCAGCAAGGCTCTCACACCAGGCCCCTCCTTGCTCACGGCTGCAACCCATCCGGGGTGGGGAGACGGGCAGGGAGAGGCCCAGGCAGCGCCTCTCTCCTCCGCAACCCCCTCCCTCCCTAACTGCCTCCTCCTCCTCCAAACACAAGAGAACTCATCTTCCTCTCCCAACCCTGGGTGGGCTGGGTTCAGGACCCTGGCGGGCTGGATCTGGTCCTTGGACCGTAGTTTGAGGACCCCTGGCTTAACGCACCAGGCTTCTGAAACTAAACCCACTCAACAAGTTGCTCAGAAACATCATTTCACTGGGGTGCGGTGTCACATTGCCACATGTCGTGCCTGTCTCTAATTGTGGCTGCCATGTTCAGAGAAAGGGGGTGACCCACATGAGGATGTGGACATGAAGGTGCCTTCCATTAACTTTCGGGCTAGCAATTGACATGCCAGAATAAACACAGTTGAAAACCCTTCATAAATTTACCCAGTTCTGCCTTAAAACCAGTAAAGAGTAGCTTGGCTTCTCCAGCTGGGAAACACTTCATGTTCTACAATTTGTTGAACAAGCCAACACTTCTTTTGTCGAGCGCAATACTGCAGGCAGATGTGGGACCCATGGACACAGCTGCTGGCCTCCTCCCTTGGGCAGCTTGTAGCGGTTGCTGGAGAGCAGGGGGGGGTCTGCTGCTGCTGTGGGCCAGCCCTATGGGACGCACTGGCTCTGAGGGGCAGGCAGAGGGGCAGGACCGCCCTGGGTGGGAAGAAAGGCAGAGGAGAAAGACACAAGGAGCCTTGATTTAAAAACTTGTGTGTGTGTGTGTGTCTAATCTTGCCCCTGTCTAAAATTTATTGGTGTGTGCTTTTCTTTTCGTAAATCTACCGAATAAAATCAAATCAGGATTATGGGTTTTCTCAGGACAGTGGAGGGCATGTGCTGTGTGCCGTTGGTGTAGAAGTGGTGGCACTCACCCTTCCTCTGGTAGGAAATGTTCTGCAGGGAGGTTGAGGAGGGTCAGGGAGGGAGGCAGAAATGTCCCTGTTTTTATCTGAAGAATGTTGGAGGGTATGACACACACACTAACCACTTTAGCAAGTCTCCTACTGAGATTCTATTATTAGTCTTGTGCCCAGTTTGTCTTTTAAATTTGTTGCCACACAATTCAAAAGCCCATTTTGGCCACACCCTTTTGGGCATGAGGCCCCCAGAAAGTTGACCATAGATCCCTGGCCCCAAGGGATTCGCCACCCCTGGTTGAATATTATTGTCGGTATGTTGTTGCTTAGAAGGAAAGCCCCAAAATATTAATTTTTATTTTATTTTAACCTGAAGCTTAATCAGCATTAAAAGGCTTATAGCATTTGTGTTAGCCCTCACAGGCTAACTCCCATTGGCCACACATTCAGCAAAGAGGAAGGCTCTCTCTGCATGGAGTGACAGACATGTACGAAGTTCCTTTGCACAAAGAGGAGACTGCTTAGCACAGACTCTCTCTTCACAGGGAAGGGCGCTAGGCTTATGTACATATGTGCGTAACACCCCTTCACACATGCATCACCCCTTCACGCAGCGTCAGAGGATGCTGTGCAGGCCAGTGGAACCTCACGCACTAGTCCCCACTGCTTTTCCGGACACCATGCAGTCTGGGGCAGCCTTCCACTAGCTGCAGGAAGACCCAATGGGGCTGGCAGGCTGTGGGATAGTGGAAATTTTGGAGAGGGGCCTTGGCTCCCAGCCCCCACTAGATGGCGCCCCTGGTATTGGGAAATTTTCCTTGTAATATGAACGTTGGATTGTCACAAAATACAATCTTCCAACCCCTCTCCTAATAACAGCAACAACAACAACAACAACAACAACAACAACAACAACAACAACAACACCACCACCACTCTGGGCTGCTTACAGCACATATAAAAACATAGTAAAACATCCCTACACAGGGCTGCCTTCAGATGTCTTGTAAAAGTTGTGCAGTTCTTTATCTTCTTGACATCTGATGGGAGGGCGTTCCACAGGGCAAGTGCCACCACCGAGAAGGCCCTCTGCCTGGTTCCCTGTAACCTCACTTCTCACATGGAAGGAACTGCCAGAAGGCCCTTGGTGCTGGATCTCAGTGTCTGGGCTGAACGATGGGGGTGGAGACACTCCTTCAGGTATTCTGGTCTGAGACCATTTGGGGCTTTAAAGGTCAGCACCAATACTTTGATGGCACATGTGCCTGGAAGATTCTAGGACAGTCAAAGAAACAATTAAACATTTCAATAATGTGTAGTGTAGTATAGTATATATATTAAAAATTGCAGAATATGGATAGATATCTTTTCAAAATGAGAGCAAGAGCATCAAGTGATACTGAGGACAATCCTTGTTTTGATTTGTTTTTAATTAGTTTTTATTAAAGATTTTCTTGTGTAACAAAGCAAACAAGAAAGAAAGGAAATCCTGCACACGTCCTCTTTTTTTGGGGGGGGGCTACATGCCCATCTGGGGATTTTTTACAAGTTATAGCAATTGCCTGGTTTTGGTGGGGGGTTGATTTTTAATTTTACTTTTTTGTGCTCAGGTGATTCTGAATCGTGCTCGGGCTCCGACAACTTTCTTTTGTCCAGTTTCGTGTTCTTATGCAGCTGCATTGTTTGATACTTTCCGGGTGTCCCCTGATCACATAATAATGTAGTTGTGTTCTATGCTATAAATCAAAGATTGCTATGAGTTGTTTCCTTTTGTTTTCCAGCGTATTTCTTATCAATAAAAAAGTCTGAGAACCACTGGGTTATAGCCCTCACACATCTCTATGTGTGGAGGACAGAGGAGTTTTCATCAATATATAGATATAGATATAGATATAGATATAGATATAGAGATAGATATAGATATAGATATAGATATAGATATAGATATAGATATAGATATATATGCAGAAATCTCATCTGGCTACAAGGCATGTGGTGGCTGTTCACATTCAGACCTGCATCCTTCCCTCCACATATTATGGCAGTGGCAAGTGACTGAGGAGACAGGCCTCTAAGGAACAGGGTGTATTCCATAACTTCATGAATAGGGGAATGATAATTGGGGGGAAATGCACTTCACACACATATTGTAAAGCAAGAGCGAAACCTAACATGGAAAGCTACCATATCACTTCCTTTCATCATCTTGAATTTTAATTTATCTATTTACCCAAAGCTGTTGGCAGTGGCGTAGCGTGGGTTGTCAGCACCCGGGGCAAGGCAAGTAATTTGCGCCCCCTAACCCGTGGATTTGCGCCCCCTAACCATAACCCCCAGATGTTGCGCCCAGTGCGGCCGGCCCCCCCTGCACCCCCCACGCTATGCCACTGGCTGTTGGGAATCACATATTACAGCAAACAACCAGTGTTATAAGAATGGCTATGTAAGGGGTACAAAAAGTGAACAAGGAAGGTTGTGTGTACTTCATTGCGACAATGAAACTTATTTTTGGGAGCAGTGTGTGTCTGTGTGTTCATGCAACCTTTGTTCAGGGTACTTAAGCAATGTTGCATTGAATCAGAAGAAATGGGAACTGAGAATCAACTTCAGCCTTGTAGCTATGATTAAAGGGAAGGAAACTGCTATCAGTGATGTGAAGCAGACCCAACTTGCATATGTAACAATGCATGTGAATTTTCTGTTCAAACAAGCAAAGTAAATGTACACCTGGTCACATTGCAGTCTTGATTGTGCACACAAAAAGAAGTAACTTATATGAAGTGTTAAATGTGCAGATTGAAGCAGTTTCATAATTTTGAGCCAACAATGTGATGAAAGAAGGAGAAAATACAGTTTTTGGAAGCATCCGCTTAAGTCTTCTTAACAGGCGCAAGGCAAGTCTCATCTGTCATTGTGTATTCAGTGTTGAAGAGGGAAGTCAGGTTAGAGCTAAAGCATCTCCAAGAGCAACTAACATGATTCCAGGACTGAACATAAGTTAAATGAGTTTGGCCATTCTAGCTCTTTTCTAAAATGGGAGGATGATGGCACATACACTTCTGAGCTGACACTTTAGCACTAAACCAGAAATGTGTTTAAAATTTCTCTAAAAATAGGGGTGAAATGTGATGTTGAGCAACCCTCTGGCTGCCTTGACCTCACACTTTGCCTTGTCTGCGGTGCAGATGAGCAAAAGGAGAGGAAGCAGAGGCAGGCGGCACTGAGGAGAATCAGATGCCCACGAGGTGTGGGCCCCTCAGCACCACCACCCACTCTCCTTCTAATATGTGCTTAAAGGAGGGGAATTGTGCTCAGACATACATCTGAGAAGTGAAGTATTTGGAAAATAGAAGCATACACATTTGCATTTATCATGGTTAAATGGCTCTGATTCAAAAGGAAAGTCACAAATACGCGTCAACAGTATGTAAGGTCCTCCGTGCTTCTACCCAAAGATCTGTGTCATAACAATGGATTTCAGTGTCCTGTGCAGAGCAATCCTAAACGTGTTCAATCAGAAATAATCCCCACTCAAATTCAATGGGACTTATTTCCAGAGAAGTGCACACAGAATAGTAGTCTGGGTGTTTAACTCTGTGCAGGATTGTGGCCTTGGAATGATAAGCGCTTTATGCAGAGAACCTTTCACTAGCAAATATAAGCTTTTCTAATGTTTTTATCATGGAAATCCCTTACATAGGATATTTCTAGATGTTAAAAAATGTGAACCAGACCATAAAGACCCACTTTAAATAAAGAGGATGGAAAGTGAATGTCAAGTTTCTAGCTCTCTGTCGTTTAAGGCTATTATGTGAACTAAAAAGTGCTGGAATGCAGGAATTTCAAAAACCGAACATAAACCAATGGCCTTAATGCCATTGTTTATACAGGTCTGGTTTTCGGGACAAAGTGCCTTCCTTCCCTCCTCCTAGTCCTGCCCAAAATGGGTTGGACGGAGGCTTCAGCTCACGCTGTTTCACAAAGGTGACAGTGACCAGCAGAGAGGGCAAGCACACACCAGTAGCAAACCATCAGGACAGGAAGCTGCTCTAGGGGTGGCGGGGGGGGCGGGGGGGAAGCTGTGAGCTGCTTCAGAAATCATTGTCCCTGGATGACTTCAGGGCTCCCAGCCTCCCTTGCAGACACGCCCTGGAGAAGAGTGGACAAGACAGAGAATAAATCCTTGTTCCAAAGCCCAGCAGAGTTGCCTACAGTGGAGGCCCCTTCATCCCTACCAGAGACCAAAATGGCTGGCTTCTCTCTGTCCCAGGAGACAATGAAGGAGTAAACCTTTGGGGTTCAGATCAAGCTGTTGGAAGGTTACAACATCTGTTGTGGCTGTAGAGACTGATACAGGACAGATATGTTTTGTTGCAGCTGGGGAAGATTAAGGCGTCCTGTTGTGCTGCTGCAGATGCACCGCAGCAGTTCTTTGCTTTGCACTCCTCCCAGTGGTCGTCCCCCCCCCATCACTACTATGAACTTGACTGGTACTACGGTCGTCTGCAAAGGATTCCCACACAGTGATGTTGAAGTTGCCGACCTTCATGTCACATTTGCAGAAATCTTTGTGAACACAGAGTTGATCTGCCAATTGCCCTGGTGCTGGAGGCCAGCGCCCCCTAGAGGACGTCCTTGGGGATCCTGTCAAGTGGGTTGTTTAAGAGACAGGTCTCTTTTATTTCCTGAGAGGTATCCTTACTGAAGAGTGGTGGCCAAGGAAGCAGGGAGGAACTTGCTTGAATCAGGGCCAGTCTGGCCCCCTGGCCCCCAATTTATATGTTTGTGAGTTGGTGGGGGTTAGCTTGCAGGATGCCCGAGTCCCTTGGGGTCCTGGATCCAGCAAGGGTTAAAATCTAATGGAGGATTCAATTGTTGAACTGACCAGGCAAGCTTCTTCTGGAGAACCAAACCCTGGGTAAACCCCTGGAACCCCTGGAGTCTTGCACCCTTCGGAGACTGGGGCCGGATGCAACAATATTTCCATCCCAGCATTCTGGCCAATGAGCAGAACATTCCAGCACAGTTGCCTACTCTCTCCCAAAAGAAGTTCCCTCCTGCCCTTTGCAGCATCAGAAGGTGATCTTTCTTTTCCAGAAGGCCTTTCACTTGGGGGCTCCAATTGCCTTTGCTCTCGAGCCCGGCTGCTGCTTACTCCTGCAGTAGCGTAGCGTGGGTTGTCAGCACCCGGGGCAAGGCAAGTAATTTGCACCCCCTAACCCGTGGATTTGCGCCCCCTAACCCTAACCCGCAGATGTTGCGCCCGGTGCGGCTGGCCCCCCCTGCACCCCCCCCACGCTACGCCACTGCTCCTGCAGTGATGTGATTTGCCTGTTTCACGGGAAGCTGGCTTGCTGTTGGTCTTGTGCCCTAGAAGGCTTTCCTGGGCTGGCTGGCTGGGCGCCCGACCGCGTTGGCTCGCCTGCCATTCTCCGCCGCTGGGCATCGCCTGCGTTTCGCGGGTTGGCGCCGACGTTTCGCGCAGATTCGCAGCCTCCTGCCTGGCTGCCGCCTGCCCAGCCCGGAGCTCCCTCTAGGACCCGGGGGGATCTTTGCGCGCCCCCCCCTCGCCGAACCGCTTCTCGGTGCAGGGCTGTAAATTCCTCCTGTCAAGCCCCAGATGCGGCAGCAGCAGCAGCATCGCCTCGCCGCTCTCGGCTCTCCCCGGGCGGCGGCGCTGCGCCCCGGCTTGCAGCCTTCGTGACATGCGGCAGCTCCCCCCGCCGCGGCGACTGCTTCCCCGCGGGCTGCTCGCCATCCGCTGCGGGGCTGCCCGGCCCGGGGGCGCCGCAGGGTGAAGCCGCAGCCTCGACGGCCCGCCCGCCCGCCCGCCCGACGGAGGTCACCTTGCGGCCGCCGCTTGGCCCGGAGGTAAGTCCCGGGAGGGAGATGGAGCCTGCGTCCGTCCCGCCTCTGCCCCAGCCAAGACGGCGACGAAGCCTCGCGGGGGGGGGGACGGGGGGGGACACGACGCCTTCCCCTTCTTCTCCCGCGGTTCCGAAGTGGCGCAGCGCTGCGGGGAAGGACCCTCGACGGAAGGGCTCCGGCTGCTGCCCGCGGGAGCGCAGGCTGAGTCGCCGGGTCCTCCGACGGCAACGCGGAGTCGGCAGCCCCGATCTTCCGGCAGGCGAGGCATGTGGTTTCGCCAGCTGGGCTCCCCCAAGGCGCCGCGTGGGGCATTGCTGCCCGGGGAGACTCCGAGAAGGGCTCCCGTGGGACAAATCCATTCCGGTAATTCCCCACCTGCGAACCTGGGCTCGCAGAATGGTCGAGTTGGAAGGGACTCGGAGGGTCATCTAGTCCAGCCCCCTGCAATGCTCCGCCTGGGGCTCGAACTCGCGACCTGGAGATAGTAGCCTCCTGCTCTGCCCATAGCTGCACAGGCGCGCCGGGAGCCCCTGAGCAGGACGCATCTCCGGGGTCCGGCCGGCAGAGAGGCGCCTCCGCGGAAGAGAGGCTGCCACTGGCCACTGGGTGCATCGGGCGGAGAACTGCCTGCCGCCCGCGCTCAGCTCCGCCACCATTTCCAGTGATTTCTCCCCAAGGGACGCGCTCTCTGCTTCCTTCCCAAAGGGTGAAGATTTATGGGGAGATGCTAAAGGAAGTCCCTTTGGCTTAGAATGCAGAACAAACTTCTGTGAAAACGACGAACAACACATTCTTATGCAAGTCTACTCTGAAGTAAGTCCCAATGAATGCAGTGGGCCTTACTCCCAGGTTGAAACTTATTAGAGCAGCAATAATAATAATAACAATAACAACAACAACCACACCCTTCTGGCTGGGTTGCCCCCAGCCACTCTGGGTGGCTTCCAACTCATACAAAAACATAATAAAACATCAAACATTAATAGCAACAATCTGATCCAATATAAAACAGTCACAACAATTTAAAAATAAACAACTTATATCAAATAAAGCAATATTCAATAATCCATTAGAATCTAATAGTAAACAGTAAAATTAAACATCAGCAAATAATAATTAAATTGTTTACACTTATCAGTTACAATAATTACTAATCTATAATCAATAAAGGAGATCATGTATTCTTCCAGTTCATCAATATAAATTTCTTGGCTACCATTAGAGCATGTAAAATCCATTTTCGTTGTCCAGTTGTTAAGTTCCATACAGTAGGTATATAGTACAGCAGAATATACTTTTTCTGAAAATTTTAGTTAAAGGCATAATCTCCTTTAATCAGTGGATTGATAATATGAACTTGTAATTTATGAGTGGACTGCTTAAAGACATAGACTCTGCTTGGATAAATACAACAATATTTGGAACAAATTTATACAAAAACTAGTAGGCTATTTTTAAAAAATGTATAATCAATAAAAATAACAGCAAATCACAATGCATAAAATACCACAAAACATACAAAACCATATAAAATGATCAAATTGAGAAACAAGGACACACAAATTATTCTTAAAATTAAAAAAAAAAAATATCCCTGAACTCCTCTCTTCCCAGTTGCGCCTGCTGTTCTCAAAGTCATAGTCTGAGAAAGATTCCCAGGCCTGGAGGGGGGCGCAAGGCAGGTAGAAAGAGCCATTGCTCGTAAAAGTGCAACTATTTGTAAGCTCCACTGAATTTTGGAAGTCCCACAAAATTCAATGGAACCTGGAAGTAAGTAGATGTCTATAGGATTGTGTGGGTGAAACTGCTGTTTATTTCCAATTAAAAATTGATCCAATCAGGGGCGCCGACTTATAAAAAATATTGGGGGGGCCCATACCGGGGTCCTGCTGCTGCTTCGCTCGGGTAGCCGGGAGAACGCAGTTCGAGGTGGCGGTGTTGGGGAGAGACCCTCGCTCAGGGCGACACGAGACTTGGCGGCTGGCAGCCTATCTGGGGGGTTTTGGAGCGTATTTCGGCGGAGCCGGAGCGATTGGGGAGGAGGGGGCTTGTTGCCGGATTCTTCAGCTGGGCCGGAGATCCGCTGCTGGGGGGTCCCTGGGCCGAGTTGTGAGCCCGGCCTGCTGAAGGGAGATCCAGCCGATTGTGCGACGGGGACGGCCGGGGCTCTCCGGCTAGGGCACGCGGCTGGCTGGCTGGCTGGCTGGCGAGGGAGCAGGTGGGGAGGAGGCGGGGGTCCTCACTCTCTTAGGAAACGCACCCGCGCGCCCGATTGCCATGAAGTCCGAAGGGTGCGTGTGTGGAATTAAAAAGCAAAAACGAGATACGGGCAGGGCAGGCAAAGAGTTTTCCGCAAGAGGATGGAGGGCAGGTTGAAGAGAAAATCACTCAGGATGAGACAGTCAAATCAGCCATGATAAAATGGGCTCAGGATATTGGGTATAACATCATGTTTGAGGACTGGGAAAGGTTATGGACCACCAGAATGAAATTCACGGCATGTAATGCCTTGAAGGAAAATATTATGAAAATGATTTATAGGTGGTACATGACCCCAGTCAAGCTTGCAAAAATATATCACCTGTCTGATAATAAATGTTGGAAATGTAAGGAGGCTGAAGGGACATTCTTTCACCTCCGGTGGACTTGTCCAAAAGTGAAGGCCTTCTGGGAAATGATCTATAATGAGTTAAAAAATGTATTTAAGTATACCTTTCCCAAGAAACCAGAGGCCTTCCTCTTGGGCATTGTTGGCCAGAAAGGGTTAAAGAAGGATAGAACTTTCTTTATGTATGCAACTACAGCAGCAAGAATACTTATCGCAAAATATTGGAAGACACAAGATTTGCCCACACTGGAAGAGTGGCAGACGCAATTGATGGACTACATGGAACTGGCTGAAATGACTGGCAGAATCCGAGATTTGGGAGAAGAAACAATGGAAGAGGACTGGAAAAAAATTAAGGACTATTTACAAAAACAATATAAGTTGTATGAATGTTAAAAATTTACACGATTCGGAAACTATAGCTTCAGCAATTAGATTTGGGAAACAGGAAATTATATTTTAAGTAAGAAAAGGTCAAAATCTAAGGTAATACTATGTTTAATTTAAGATATAAGTAACTGATGAAAAGTATGTTAAATTTAGAGGTATAGTATTTGAAAAGTACAAAATAAGGTACGAAACAAGGTAATAATTTGCTGATATCTTTATTATAAAGAATGCAGGGTAAGGGAGATGCGAGGAAGTCCAGTTAGTTATATAAAAAATGTGTTGAATGGTTGGTTTTCTTTTCTTCTTTTTCTTTTTTTCTTTTTCTTGTTCTTTTACTTTTTTCTTCAGTGTATGTTTCTAACTTTGTATTTGAAAACTTAATAAAATATTTATTAAAAAAGAGAGAGAGAGAAAATCCTTTCGCTTTTCTGGGGTGCAGGGAAGTCTCAGAGCCGGAGGTTGGGGAAGGGACCCCCTTTGCTCTGCCCTCTTCTCCCGTCTTAGATTCGCATGGGGGTCCCCGCCCGAGCTTGCCTGGCCACCGGGCCACACAAGGGCCGCGCTCTACGCGGCGCACCTTGCTAGCCGCGCAGCTGTCCTCCGCAGCTGCGGAGTGGCCCTGCACCAGTGCCCAGCCCCTCTGGGCGCCCGCTGCGCTGCCAATGACAAGTGGGCGACGTCGCCATAGGCATCCTCCGAGTCTTCCAGCCCTTTTTTGGGTTGGAAGCTGTCTCGTTCGCCCTTCTCCTTTCTTCACCCTGCGCGCAATTTTCCTCCCTCGTCTCCCTCCCCATTTCTCTCTCCTTCCTTCCTTCCTTCCTTCCTTCCTTCCTGACTGACTGACGGGCTCGGGCTCCGGCTCGGGCTCTGGCTCCGGCTCGGGCTTTGGCTCGGGCTCGGGCAGCCACAGCGTCGGCGGTGTTGGCGATCGGCGGCGCGGGGGGATGGCCCTCCCGGGGGAGCCGGCGCTGCTCAATGGGGTTGCCAAGGAGACAGGCCGGCCGCCCCCCGCCCCCGGCCCGGCGCCCCCCGCCGCGCCGGTGCCCGTTATCGAGCTGGTGCGCGCCGGGCGCCCTATAAAAGCCGCGGACGCGCCAAGCGTCTACAGGCAGAGCCAGCGCGGCGCTCTGCTGGAGGGGCGCCCGAGATTATTGGGGGGGCTCCGCCCCCCCAATAAAATTTTTAAGGGGGCTCGGGCCCCCTCAAGCCCCATGGAGTCGGCGCCTATGGATCCAATGCATTACTGCAGTAATTCTTCAGCTGTGGTCCATGGGCCACCAGTGCTCTATGGCGTTCCTTCAGGTGGTCCCCATTATCACAGCGACAGTAATTCAGAAAAGCTTCTAAACTGTATTTCCAGGACAAATGGTGATACCGTAAATGTCAAATTGTAACTCTTTCTTCTGCACTTTAATGCAGCTACACTGAAAGTCCAGAGAGAAGGAAATGGAGAAACAGATAGATGCCAAAATGTCTTGACTGAAAAAAGACTCAGTGATACTGACCAAACTGTGGTTCACACCTGTTCTAGCATGGTAGTCCACAACTCCAAATTTACCTGATATAGTGACACTGATTTATTGTCACATGAATTCTGAATAATTTTTATTAACCGACCAATCAAATCAAACCAAATTACATAAATTCCAAATTACACAGCCGAATTTTAAATTTTTGTTGGGGGTACCCATATTTCAAGTTCTGAAGGGATCCAATCAACTTCTTGCTTCTTACTGCTGTTTTAATGTCCACAAATCTAACCTTATGATGTTCACAGTACTATCCAGTCCTTTCTTATTATTTTTCCACATCTCTTGTTGTTATTTTCATATATTTTTCCTTTCTCTTTGTGAATTCTGGACCTTGGGTCTCCAGCCACTGTCAGTTTCATGCATTTTTACTGCAGGTTTGCCCATTTTCTATAACTAATTCCTGAGATTCTTGAGACAACCAAGTAAAATTTTTACATAATGCTCCTGTTAATGTGGAATTTGTTGAAATATTTATAGTATTTACAAAAGCTATTCACAGTTTTTCTTAATGGAAATGGAAGAGCACCAATTATCTGAATGCAAGATATTGCTTCATAAGGTTATAAATACTTTTCCTGAATACATACAGGTTACACAAGCAGTGTTCAATATAACAACCTGAATAATTTTAGTAGTTTTATTCAGGATGAAGCCCATTTTGGCAAGTATCAGTGGGATATCAGAGTTTGCATTTTGCCAAAAGTAGGTCAATGTGATGATTGTTACACATAGTCTCAGATCATTATTGTAGGGTTGCCATATTTCAAAAGGTAAAAACCAGGACACCCCAAAAATTGTTGAGATGTGTTGTTTTTACAATAATGCCAAAAAAATGCAGTTTTCCCATTGACTTGCCTAAGATCCAGGACAAAGGGCCACACTTCAGAAATCCCCCCCGGATGTCAATTCCACCTTTGTAATCCTGGTAATGCTGAAGCAGAAATAATCCACGTGATGCCAAAGTGCACTTCTCAGTTTAATTCTCATTAATTTTCCACACAAATGTTCTATATAATTCGGAAGCCATTTCTGCTGCAATACACAGGAGGCCATAATGTCAGAAAAACTGGTGGTCTGCAATGAGCAAGCAAGAATACAATGAAGTTTAAGGTTTAGGTTTGAGCAAACCTCAAATCGATTGAGACTGACCTTTGCAGAGTTCACTACACATCTAGCCTTTTGCCACCACCACCTTCAGAGCGAGGTAATAATAAACCTGTATGAATAGGGAGGATAAGAACTATTTATCATCACAAATGCCATATTAGTTTTATCAGTCTTTAATTTGTGGTAAAAGTGGGCATCTTCAGTTGCTTCAGGGCAAGGGCACTTTCTATCCAGATAGTAACTTGATCAAGCGCATTGCTTCTTAGGTGGCATATTTGGGGTCATAATGCATCCTGGTGATCTCTTTCCTCCCCTTAAACACCAGCTGAGGCCATGGCAAGGAGCTGCGAAGCCCTAAAAAGTAGGTTTTCTTTGCATTTGCAGTGCAGGTGGAAGCCCTTATAGCATAGCAGCAAATCAGAAAGTGCCCCTTCAAATCTTGCCTCTGCCATAAGCATGCTGGACACCCTTAGGTAAATCATTGTCCTCTCAGCCTCTGCTCCCCAGCCCTAGCTCAGGGGTGCTGATAAGTGCTGGGAAGGATTGCTGTGAATTACTTTTTGAGAGCTAAAAAAAAAAAGAGCGCTGTATAAATGCTTATTAATAGGTTGCAAATAACCATGGCTGTGTGAGGACATGTAGAGTCACACAAATGTAATTCCCCACTGCAGTCTCTCTCCCTGCACCCAAGAGCTTCTCCTAAGAGTTAGGAAAGGGGTGGGATGGAAAAAAACAAGCAAGCAGATGCACAGAGGGCATTCCAGGCCTTTCCTGAGCTCCCCACCGGGAGAAAGGTGTTGTTTTGGGGGAGAACGCAGGAGCTTGCAGTGTGGAAGAGGAGGTGAGGAATTCCCCTGTTCTCCAGGAGTGTTACATTAGATAAATCCATTACCTTATTTTATTGTGTGCTTTTGTAGCAAACAACATTCTAATGCATTAATGATTGCAAACAGAGGCAAAGGCTGTTTTTTAAAACATAGATTTAATTAACATGAAGCACAAGAGCTTGATTTTGTGCCCACAGAGTTTGAGTGAGTCTGTCTGTGGAAACATGCAAAACTGCAGCTTCTGCTCATGGTGAATGTTTCACCCAACCTGTTTGCCATCTGGGGAGAGCTGTGTGGTGCTGAGCCTGAGCATCAGCATTAACTCTAAGTAGTCTGTTTCTCAGAGTAGAAGGTGACAGAGTAGATTCACACATTACTCTGCTAATGAGGAAAATGCCTGTATTTCAGACCTTGTTTTAGAATCCTGTGGAAGCTTAAACATTGGCATGAAACTGCGGCGTTGCAATACTATCCATCAAGATTTCAGTGGATATCCAGCAAAGGATTTAAATTGATTTACCAATGCCAGGCTATCTGTGATATCAACAACAGTTTGCAAATTACGTACTGTTAATTACATAAATATCACTGTCTGTACTTGACTGCATTTCATTGCCCTCTGGCCATAGCTTCATACATCTGCTGAAGTGGCCTGTAGTCCACAAAGCTTATGACACAAGACTCTGTCCTGTTTGCTGCAGCAGGCTAACTGTGCTACTCCTCTGTAAATCTTCCACCAGAGGCCAATAAAGAGATCGGGAATGAGATGCTCCCAAGATTGGTTTAAATTGTCACATGTTTTGAACAGTAAGTGAGAAACCTCTTCTTGTGATATGGCACCTAGCTTAAAAAAAAAAGCTAATGAAGAGAAAATAGCTGATATACCCTGGTAAACGAAGTATGACTGGTTCCTATTCTGCTACTTAAGACATGAATGGGTTAGGTCTTCTTGTATCTCTGGTGGTGCAACAGAGTTTGTTCCCTTCTACAGGCAAAACAAGTACGTGTTTCCTCACTCTGAAGGTTAACAGGCAAACCAGCTTTTGCATTGCAGTCTCAAAGCGCACGGTGCATGCCAATAGCTGGGTGTGAACAATTTAGGGTTGCCATGTTTTCGGAATATGCAGCAGAATCCTTCCCTCTCCATTTGGGATACCTGTCCTCTTCCACTGAGCTCACTGCTTTGGGAGAGGAGGAGCACACTGAGCGGTGAGGGAGGCAGGGGACTCCTGGCAAGTGAGCCAGATCAACCCTGGCGATCAGTGGGGTAACCAATGTTGCAGCCAGTCACCCTCACTATCTTTGATAGGAGGAGCATAATGCATGTGACTGACTAGCGGTAGCTGTGTTCGTTTGCACTGTATTTGGTCATGTCTGCAGGTTCAGAAACCAGTTTAGAATTCAATTTGCAAACTTAGCTTCTTAAATTAATGTAGCAAAGTGTGACTATAAGACAGATTGTCATTTACATATTATAATTAGATGCTATGCTCTCATATGTTTATCTCAAGGAGGATTAAAAAATTAATTCAGAAGATAATTTTTAAAACCTAAAACTAGGAATTATCATACTTAGAATTTGCTTTGGTATATTTGTTGTACTTTGTTTACACTGTACTACTCAGCCAAAAGGTTCTTGTTGTGGTGGCTAACTCACAAGTTAAAACCCATCAAAAAATAAATAAAACAGAAATGACAGTTGCGATAGGAAATTTTGGACAGGCAGTGGGTACCTATATAGAACCCACTCAGGAATTAACCCAGGAATGTGCTTTGACAGATGAGATGATGGAGGAGGCTGTTGCTGGACCTCGGGTGGCAGAGATGGAGGGAGCTGTGGTCCAGCAGGAACATGAGTCGTTGGATTTGGTGAATGAACCTGGAAAAAGTCAGATTTGGAGAGACGGAGATCTGCTTGGTTTGGAGATGGGGGGCTGGATGGACCCCCCTATGCAGAGATGTTTTGATTTTTCAAGTCTGGCTTTGGGCTGGGGGGAGCTCGGAGTTGTGGGGGCCCCTAATTTTGGAGGGGCCTTGAAACATGCTTTTAAATGCCACATGGATTTCAGTGTTGACTATGGAAAAGGGGCTGACTTGTCGAGAAGGGACAAAAATATTGTCAAGTTGGAGTCTCCCCGAGTGAAAGGAGCAGAAGACAAAGTAAAGTACAGGTATAAATATAAAGAAGACCTGCGGAAGGGACATGGAAGAGACTTAAGAGCCTCGGATATAAGGTCACCAGGTTGATGGACTAGATGGATGGGATAGAAAGGACTGACAAAACCCGAGACCAGGAGAAGAGACGATGGATGAAGATTGGAAGAAAGTTTTAAAAATTTATTTAGAAAAGTATCGCAAAATTAATGAGTATCAGAAAAATGTTGGAATGAAATTAATTGGCTTTAGCAGAAATGTTAAAAAGAAATATGTAAGAATATGTTATGGTTAAAAGAATTTGGTATAAATAAGATTTAAGTTTTAAGGTTTAAGGTTTTTCATGGTAAGATAAGGTTAAAATAGATCAAGGTAATTTAATGACAGAATATTGTGAAAGATGGAAAGGATTTGCTGAGATAATTAACAACTAGAATACAAAAAAGGGAGGTGTGAGGAGACCGATGAAATAAGTTAATGAAAGTTAAGGATTTGGGAATATTGGATTTGTTTTTAAATTTGTTGTATATTTTTGTTTCTTGATTGTGCTGCATTGTGTGTTTTGTTTTTTCTTTTTGGTTTTGGTTTGTATTGATTTGTATTGTTTAATTGTTATTTTTATCTATTCTTTTCTTTCTTTTTCTCTCTTTCGTATTTTTTCCTTCTTTTTTCTTTGTAACTTTAAAATGCTCAATAAATATCTTTTTTTAAAAAAACCAAAAACAAAAAAACAAAACCAGAGAGTGGTCATTGGTGCACAATTGGACTGTGGCCGAATTACTCCAGTGCAGGGTACTTGAGCTTGCCTTGGGAGAAGAAACAGAAATTTCAGCTGCCATCAGACACAGCTGCTTCTTCTTTAGCGATCACTCGAAGCCAAGTAAGATTGTCTTCCATAAACACAGTCTTAACAGTGAGTCTGTAAGTGACTGTGGAGCCAATTCTGGATCCACATGACCTTCCACAATGGGGACATAGGTTTCCGGGTTGGAGTTGATCACGGTGAGGGTTTGCCAAGCGTGCCTTCCTCTTAGCACGTTTCTCCCTTGCGTCCTGAATTCAAGCGTCTTCAGAGTCCATGACACCTGTGGTAAAGGCTGTTCTCCAACTGGAGCGCTCACAGGCCATTGTTTCCCACTTGTCAGTGTTTATACTACATTTTTTTAGATTTGCCTTGAGAGAGTCTTTATTTTTTTTTTTAATGATATTTATTAGAAGTTTAAAAATTACAGAAAAAAGAAGAAAAGAAAACAACAAAAAATTTAACAGGACATACATTACAATATATAAAAAGAAAAAACATAAAAAACAATACAACAATACAGCAAAAAAGGACAATAACATTAAAACACACATCCAATATTCCATATCATTATCTTTCATTTACTTGTTTCATCGACCTCCTCACACCTCCCTTTTTGTATTCTAGTTTAATTAATTGTTTCAGCAAATTCTTTCCATCTTTCTCAATTTTTGTTGTATAACGGTCTAACCTATTAATTAACTCAGCAAATCCTTTCCATCTTTCACTATATTCTGTCATTAAATTTACCTTAATTTATTTTAACCTTATCTTACCATAAAAAGCCTTAAAACTTAAACCTTAATACTTATTTGTACATAACTCCTTATATCATTTCTACTAAAGCCAAATAGTTTCATTCCAACATTTTTCCTAACACTCATTAATTTTACACTAATTCTCAAAATAAATTTTTGAAAATTTTCTTCCAATCTTCATCCAACGTCTCTTCTTCCTGGTCTCGGGTTATGTCAGTCCTTTCTATCCATTCCATCTAGTCCATCAACCTGGTGATCTTGTGTCCGAGGCTCTTAAGTCTTTTCCATGTCCCTTCTGCATATCTTCTTCTTGTTTATACCTGCACTTTACTTTGTCTTTTGTTGACCTTTTTCTTAATTTCTTTCCTTTCTCATTGAGGAGTAGGTCTTGGGGAGACTCCAACCCAACAATATCTCCGTCCCCCCTCGACAGGTCAGCCCATTCTCCACAGTCAGCACTGTAATCCAGAAAGTATTTAAAAGCATGTTTCAAAGTTCCTCCAAAGTTAAGAGCCCCCACAACTCCAGACCCCCCCTGGCCCAAAACCAAATCCCAAAAGCCAAAATGTCCCTGCCTAGGGGGAATCCAACCAACTTCCCATCTCCAAGCCAAACAATACTCCCTCTCTCCAAATCTGACTTTCTCCAGGTTCAGTCTTCAAAAACAGCAGCTTATGCTCCTGCAGGGCCTTGGGTCTCTCCATTTGTGTTACTTGAGGTTCAACAACAACCTCCTCCATTATCTTCTGCACTTGCACTTGCCCTGTCAAAACAGATTCCTGGGTTGGTTCTTGAATGGTTTCTATGTGAGTATTCACTGTTTGTCCAAAGTTTTTGACTGCAACAGTCATCAAATCCATCTTCTCATGCAGCTGCTCCAACAAAGCGCTTGTCTTGCAAAGAGCAAGCACCAAAACTTCTAAACACATTCTTATCCAAGGTCAGAGCCTGGTCTCACGATCCTTAATCTCCACAGCTGTGAAATTCCCCAGATCGACTCCAGCAACAGTTTAACAAGCTCCCTCTAGAGGAGACAATTTCAATTTGTATCCATCTTTTGAAAGCACGTCCAACAAAAGAAAATTACTTTCATTTTTCAAATATTTTGTTTCTTTTGGATGCAAAAGGCAACATTGGGATCAATATGTTTCTCTTTTTTAACTATCTGTCAAAAGACGTTCCATTCACAGTCAATGAACTTCCCCAAAAAATTCTGTCTCTAACACCCCATTCCCAGGTTTGAGACGGTGGAAATTTATCTTTCTTTACTCTCTCTCCTGCAGGCTTAAACAATCTAAGATTCCCCCCTCCTCTTCTCCTGCTTCCAAGAGGGGTTTTGGTGGTTTAAACTGAAGGAAATTTAGTCCTTTATATACGACTTTCCAGACTTTAGCTTGCAAATTTTTGCTTCAATCTATTTACAAAAGCGGAAGGCGGACTTCCTGTTTAGAACCTTCCCGCTTCGGTGCCAAATTAAAATGTTCTGTAGTCCAATTTTCCGTTCTACTCACTGGTACTTGTTTAGAGTCCAATTGTCCACAGGAAAAAGTCAGCGCTCTCCGGCAACGGCTATGCGGCTTCATTCCGTAAAAGTAGCGGTCGATTCAAAACACCGCGCCACTCACCCCACTTCGCTTCGGATCCCCGAAAAAGGGTTTCCCTGCGAGTAGGGGAGGCGCTCTTGGTGTCAGCCGAATCCCACGTTCCCAGGCTTCCTCCGCCTGGGATTTTTGAGGGATCTCCGCCTTCGCCGTGGCGGCAAGACCCGATTTTTGCGGAGCGGGTTCCTCTCGGTCAGAGGAACTCCGCCATTGCCGATGGCACTAACCCGGAAGTGAGAGTCTTTAAACCTCTTTAGTTGACCACCAGCATTACGCTTTCCATTTTTAGGTTTGGAATAGATTAGTTGTCTTCAAAAACAAAAATCAGGCATCCAAACAACATGACCGGTCCAGCGAAGTTGATGTTCAAGAACCATTGCTTTAACACTGGTGATCTTTGCTTCTTCCAATACACTGACAGTAGTTCGCCTGCCTTCTCGAGTGATATAAAAAAAATAATTCAGAGACACTGTTGATGGAATCTTTTGAGGAACTGGAGATGACAATTATAAGAGGTCCATGTTTCACAAGCAGACAGTAAGGTTGGCAGTACAATAGCTTTGTAAACAAGCATTTTGGTTTCCCTGCAAATGTTCCAATCCTCAAATACTCTGCACTTCAGTTGGGAGAAGGCTGCATTCATAGAGCTCAGGCGATGCTGGATTTCAGCATCAATGTAGCCCCTTGTGGAAAGACAACTGCCCAGGTAGGAGAAGTGATCAGCACTTTCTAACATTACACCATCGAGTTGGATTTGTGGCACTGCAGATGGGTTCTTTTGTGCTTGTTGGTACAGCACTTAGGTTTTTTGGATATTGAGCAATAGGCATTTTTTTCTGTAAGCATCTGCGAAGATATTTAGGATGGTTTGGAGGTCACCCTCTGAGTGTCCACACATTACATTTTCCTCAGCATACTGAAGCTCTATGACAGAAGTTATGGTAACCTTATTCTTTGCTTTCAGCCTGCTCAGATTAAAGAGCTTTTCATCTGTTCGATATATGATTTCTACTCTGGTGGGGAGTTTCCCTTCGTCAAAGTGTAGGATCATGGCAATGAAAAAAATAGAGGCAATAACACAACCCTGTTTAACACCTGATTCCACTGTGAATGGTCACTTTGAGAGCCATTGTTATCTGCAATTATTGCTGTCATATTATCATGGAGGAGCTGAAGGATGTTCACAAGTTTATCTGGGCAGCCAATTTTCAGAAGGGCAGTCCACAGGGCATTACGATTTATAGTGTCAAGGGCTTTAGTCAGGTCAATAAACACCATATACAAGGGTTGGTTTTGCTCTCTGCATTTTGCTTGAAGCTGTCGAGCGGTGAAAATCATGTCCACTGTTCCCCTACAAGGTCAAAACCATTTTGGGATTCAGGAAGGGTATTGGATATTGGATATTGGATATTGTTAAGAGACGGTTTGCTAAGATCTTTATAAGAATTTTACCAGCCTCAGCTAATAAAGACATGCCTTGATAGTTTCCGTAACCCGCTTGATCATCTTTTTTAAAAAGATTGATAATTTTGACACCCCTAAAGCCTGCTAGGATTTCTGTCTCCAAGATTTTTTTGATGGGATTGTGAAGTTAAGTGAGTTAAATTCCACCCACTTTGAAGACTTTGGCAGGTATCTCACCAGGTCTCTAGCTTTGTTGTTTTTCATTTGGTTAATAGCTGTACACAACTCTCCCAGATTTGGAGATACTGCAAGCTCATCTCTAATTTGTTTTTGCAGAATTTGTGAGAACACCTCAGCAGCTACGGGGGAGTTGTGGTTAAGGAGATGCTGGTAATGTTCTTTCCAGTGCAGTTCAATAGCTTCTTTATCTTTTAGAAATGTGGTACCATCTGTAGAGCATAGGAAGTTTATACCATAATTTAATGGCCCATAGATGGTCTTTGTGGCTTTAAGGAAACTCTGTACATCATGAATGTGGGCTCAGTGGTGGATCTCTTGAGCATTTTTTATCCAACATTTTTTATTCTCTGGTTCTTCTTTGAACCTCAGCCTTAGCGTTGGCATAGATATTTTTCTTAGTGGCGCAGTTTCTATCTCTTTTCCAGATCTGAAAGGCCTTCCTTTTCTTGTCAGTCATTCATTCAATCCCACTGTCATTCTCATCAAACCAGTCCTGGTGTTTCTTGGTTTGGTATCCAAAACTGTAGTTTGCTCACAGGCTGCAATAATAGATGTTTCTAGCTTGGTGAGCTCCCGTTGCTCGGTCCCAGCTCCTGCCCACCTAGCAGTTTGAAAGCACATCAAAGTGCAAGTAGATAAATAGGTACCGCTCCGGCGGGAAGGTAAACGGCGTTTCTGTGCCAGAAGCAGCTTAGTCATTCTGGCCATATGATCCGGAAGCTGTACGCTGGCTCCCTCGGCCAATAAAGTGAGATGAGCGCCACAACCCCAGAGTCGTCTGCAACTGGACCCAACAGTCAGGTGTCCCTTTACCTAGTGTTCCTCAATGTTATCAGGGAACTCTGAAAGCAGATGGTCCTTAAGAATCATTTGGAAGCAATCCTGCTTAATAGGACCTTGAAAGGCTTGAGTGTTCATTTTGCACCTTTGGGTCTGGTGCACAGACATGTAAGAACCCCAACAACCACTTTTTAGAAGTTTTTTAAGGATAAGAGGCAAGAGGGCAGAGGTGGAAAGCAGAATGGTGCTTCAAGAAAGCGAATGAATAATTTTAGAAAGTGAGATTAGCCTAGGAGTTCATGGCACAAACCTAGGGTTCTCTTCAGGGAAAGCAGCATCTTGGATGGTCACGGGGGGGGGGATGAGGGACAAAGCAATATTGGCAGCTTGGGCTCTGATGGACAGGTGACTCACTGGGGTTGCACATAGCACAGAAGATGCCCAGGGGTGGAGGAAGAAGCAAGCAAGATAGCAGAAGGAAGGAGACGGGAGCTGTCAAAATACCAGTTTGTGTATTGGAAGGGAGCTGCAACCTCTTTACATGATGGAGGACTAGTGAAGCTGGGTCATCTAAAGGGACTGGTTCTCGGTAGGCCAGAATCATGTCCCAGTGCCAGCGCTATCTTTAGGTGCCAGTTGCAGATCTGTCTCTTGCTTCAGATGTTTTGCATGCTGTGGAGGTGGTCTCTGTGGTAAAAAGAAAAGCCGACAGACAGTTGACATTTTATCTGATTTGATGAGTGGGTTCAGGACTTTGTTTGTGGATTTGTATGTTTGTTGTTACCCTTCCTAGTGTCTTACGATGGAGGGCGGGGTGCAAATCTCACAAGTGAATGAATAGCTCAAGTACAGCAATCCCACCCCAGGAAGTGCCATAGGTGGTTTGTGCAGCAGGGAGAAGTTTGAGGTTGCCACTTCACCCTTCACTGCAGCACTGTGATAAGAGTAGCAAGTTCTACAGAATATTTTTGGCCTCATATGTCATTGGGACACATTACCAGACATGGTATAAAAATCTTTATAGGAGTGTATTCCCACCCACCCTGCACATTTAGAGAAGGGTGAAAAATACTGTCGCTGCAGAAATTAATGTCAAACATACATGGTTAAAACCTTTGTATTTCAGGACTCTGTAATGTTCCTGAGAATCCCTTTTTTATCTTTATTGTGAAAGGAGATTTTAAGCATTAAGATTAATTCCTGTGTGAAATGCAGCCCTGATTTGCCTGATAAATCTGCATTCGTTTTATGTTCACAGCAGGTTATGCCATTGTAGTGCCAAATACAACATGAAAAGATTCTGCTAAAAATAGTTTTTGCAATTCTGGCTTGACTTTCCCTTCCCATGCTAATACAAGTGTGTAAACATTTGTCAATCAAATGAAATTGGGTGTTAGAACATAGGAGACGTGGTGGGGGTAAAACAGCAGTCCCTCTTGACCAGGACTACTCAAAGTGGTGGTTCATGAATTGGGTAATGGTCCACAAGCCATTTGTTGTCATTCCTCAGGGACACCCAAGGTTGGGGGGGGTGCTTCAGGGACCAAATATAGTACTGGTCCCTGGCACATTGGCGTTGGCAGAATTGCTAGTCCACCACATCAGATAGTTTGAGAAACAGGGGTCTAGACCAGGGGTCAGCAAGGTTTATCTTGCCTGGGCTGGATCGGTCCCGTAGAGATCCCTCCGTGGGCCGGATCGCATGCTCACTCGCGTTTTTTGGCATCTGCGCATGCGCAGACGCGATTTCTGGCGCCTTGGAAGCAAGTCCCCTGCCCCGCTGCGCTCTGCTGGTTTAGCGCAGCATGTGAGTGGGCAGCTCAGTTGGGGGGCGGCTCGTGGGCCTGTCAGTCGACCTCCGTGGGCTGCTTCCGGCCCCTGGGCCTTAGGTTGGTGACCCCTGGTCTAGACCATATTGTCATCTTGCAGAAGGGGGAGCAGGTGCTGAGTTTGAGTGAACACTAACTTACCTAAGTCCATTTAGTGATAATTATGTAAACTTTTTCCTGTTGTAAGCCTCCTTGAGCATGTATGGAATAGATGGCATACAAATATAGTGATGGTGATGGTTAACAGCTCTGTCTCTTAGCCCTTTTACTACAGTATCTTTTCAATGCCATGAGAATCCTCTGTGGTGAAATAATTTTTAGCCCTATCATTTCCACACAAGAAGCAAATGGCCCAGGAAAAGTGATTTGTAAGGCCTAGGGATGAATGGGGCTTTTGTGCTAATTTGTGGTTTATTCCCTTTCTCATGCCTCAGGATATAGGATCTCTTCATCCCATGTGATAATCGTCCACAAAGATTCCACTTCAGTGAGATGGTAGAGGAAAAGGGAAACAGGATGGATGGCTTGGCTGAGCAGAAGAGTGTCCTTAAGCACACCAAGGCAGCTGATGCCAAAAAGAGGAATGGGCTGATTAACACCAGAAACTTGATGGCTGAGGGCAGGGAAGGCTTGGTGTCTGTGTTCCCCACCCCCCAGTATCAGAGTCGGCAGATTGGTACTCTCTACTCTCCAGGCTACCCACGGAATGACCCGGTGCAACAACTCCTTGACCCCAATACCCTACCACAGACAGTGGAGTCCCGCTACCACCCGAATATCATCCTCTATTCGGAAAGCATGCTGCGATCGTGGGGAGAGAGTGTGAGTGCGGAGTGCTGTGAAACCACCTTCATTGAAGACAGGTCACCCACCAAAGACAGCCTGGGATACTCTGATGGCAAATTTGTTAGCCTCTCCACGGATGAGATCAAGATCCACACCCTCTCCTATGAAGTGGAAGAAGAGGATGACTTCCAGGAAGTAGAGGTCAGGCAGGTCTTCTTGTCATTAGTTGCAGGAGTTTTTCTATGATGTGATCTGGTCCAATGGCATGCCTTTATTATTACACGATTAAAGACTACTTGGAGTCCAAAGGGACCACCCACAAAAGAGGTTGCCCGTTCCCTCTCTGCCTGAGTGGCTACTCTGGGCTGCCACCCTTCCAGCTGGTCTCCACTGCAGGTGAGTAATTCTGCTACATCTCTCCATTAGGTGTGATAGGCTCGGTCACGTATTCCCAGTGCAGAGACATAGCAGAATTACGCAGTCTGAGAATCCTTCCCTGCTCAAGTGGTGAGTTTGTTTTGAAAAATACTGTATATTTTAAGACAAACTTAAAACAAGTTTTTGTTTCTGTTTTTCAGATGACACCACTAAGATTCTAGTGTTTGTGTGTTGCTATTTATGTGTTGCTGTTTATGTATTTAATTATGACTAGTGTGGGAGAATACGTATAGTTGAAACATGTTCAGTTTGCTCAGAGTGATTGTTAGTCAACACATGTATTTAAACGAAGCTTGTACGATGTCGGTTCTTAAAATGGTGTGTGGCTTCAGTGTAAGTGAAAAGTCACAAGTAAAACCCCTCAAAACTACCATCATCTTCAGTTTGTGGATTTTTAGGCTACACTTGGGACAGTCCTGAAACATCAGGTGGGGGAGCAGGTAAATATTTGGCTCCCTGCTTGGTACTTGCAATATCCTCTGCCTTTGACCATGTGGTGTAGAGTAAAGGAAGATCCATTACACACACACTCTCTCTCTCTCTCTCACTCTCTCTCTCTCTCTCTCTCGTACACACACACACGCACACAAATTTGTAAATTAGTCTGTGTTTTGCTACCCAGAGCTTAAATACATGATCTTACACGCACCCTTTCAATTGAAAACATGCATTTGGAGAGCATCCCTAACTTGGCAGAGAGAGAGAGAGAGAGAGAGAGAGAGAGAGAGAGAGAGAGAGAATACATGAAATTCAGGACAGACTATCAGTACAGGACATAGCATTTTACATTGAAATACAGAAAAACCCTGTATTATACAGGACAGGTGACAACCCTATGAGATGTCCTAAAAGACTGAGGGAAAATAGACTGCTATTGTTTTGTGTCTTTCATTTTTAATTTTTTTATTTTGGAAGCAAATGAGACTCTTCCCTTGCAGAGCCCAATGCAGCAAAGTGAAACTGTTTTAATTTCAGTTGTTTTCAATGGAAGACATTTAAGCACACGTGAAATTAATGAGACTCAAAGGTGCTTTACGTCAGTTGTAGTCTCGTGTGCTGTCTCAATCTTTGTGGGAAGCAGTTAAAGTACTGCAGTACAATTTGTGCTGGAATTAATATTCTTGCCTAGTTACCCGGCCATCCCTAATATCATTGCTCAGATGCAGGGTCCCTGGCAGACAATTATATTAGTTGCCTGACGTTGTTGCAAAGACTTGCTCCTATACATTAAATAGCGCCAGCAATACATTCTTCAGCCAACAAAAAGTCCCATGCCAATAAGGAAGCAAATTACAAAATGTGTATAGAATATATAATGAATTCATGCAGGTCTGGATGCTGGCGCAATTTCTTTTCCATTGCACAGTCATTAGATGTTCTTGATTTTTCTTTTTGCAAGAGCAGAAAAAAGTCAAACTGAATATCTGATTTATTTATTTATTTTTTACTAAGATTGGAGGAATCATAGCCCCCCTCCCTAAAGTCATGCTATCATTTTAATTGAAATGCAGCCCTCAAGAGAAATAGAGATACCAGGGGTATTTCTCCACACAGCCAAAATTTAAAAAACAACAACAAAACCAAAATCTAGTTTCCTTTATCTCAGCAGCCAATGGCGCCATCAGGGCAGGACTTTGGGCAGAGGTTCAAAGCCCAACTCAGGTGGGTGAGTAGGAGTGGCTTGCCATTTTTTGAAGTAAACAAAGTGGTAGCCATCAAAACCGGAATCCTCCATTAAGTCCAGAGCCTAAAATTATCCAAGTGCACCACTGACACCAGTCCATGTGCACAAAAAACTCCAGCATTGCCCAGCTGTAAAACTTGGGTTCATTGATATTTAGTCTGCTGATTGGCTTAATTTAATTAAGACAGTCCATGAACAGCAATAATCTTGCTTTCCTCATTCTCTCAGCCAGGTTAAAAAAAAAAAAATCAATAAAGGGGGGACGGGACCACAGTCTTAAATGGCTCAATTTCAAATCCCTTAAAATAAAGAAAGTCTTCCCAAGCCTTTTTCTTCGCTTGGCAAGCCTCTGAGTTGCTTCTTTGGCAATACTGTCACCAACAACACACTGGAGTTTAGATACTAATTCTCATAGGCAATATTCCTCTCTGTTGGCAGCTAATGCATTGCTTTGAGTGACTTTTCCTTGGAAATATGCTTTCTACCGTGCCTCTCAGTGAAATGCCTAAATCAGGGGGGGGGGAGCTTCAGGCCTGGTGGGCCCCCTCACCTAGGCTGCGCCTCCTCTCCATGCCCTTTGCAAGTACCGTATTTTTCGCCCCATAGGACGCACCGGCCCATAGGACGCACCAAGTTTTTTTTGGGGGGGGAATAAAGAAAAAAAATTATTTCCCCCCCAGGCGCTTGTGGGGCCAGCAGCGGGGAGAAGCGCTCTTCTCCCCGCCACCCGCCTGCAGACCAGGTCCGGGGACAGCGGGAAGACGCGCTGCGCCTCCCAGCTGTCCCCGGAGCTTGCAGGGCTGGCGGCGGGAGAAGCACGCGCCTCCCCACCATCAGCCTCCAAACCACATTGGGAGACAGCGGGATGGCGACGTTCCGCCTCCCCGCTGTCCCCCTACCTTGTGGGGCTGGCGCTGCGGCTCTCCTGAAGCCTGGAGAGCGAGAGGGGTCGGTGCGCCCCGACCCCTCTCGCTTTCCAGGCTTCAGCGAAAGCCTGCATTCGCCCCATAGGACACACACACATTTCCCCTTCATTTTTGGAGGGGGAAAAGTGCGTCCTATAGGGCGAAAAATACGGTACTTTCATCTTGCCATAATGTGTCTTTGAAGTGAGATCATGCCTCTTGCTTGCCAGCACAGAGAGCGAGGGTGAGGCATGTCGCCGACTGTACAAATGCACAGTCCTTTGCTCCATCCACTGTTGCCTCTGGCTCAACCCTCCGATCGCACAAATCCCCTGGGAAGACGCTCTCAAACGAATGTGGCCCTCAGGTTGAAAAATCTGTCCCACCCCTTGTCGTAAACAACGGTGTCCTTCCAAAAGACAGTTCAGAATGCCTCCTAAGTTGGATATTTATCCAAAGTGTCTCTCCTTACTTGGTTTCATGCCAGCTTCCAAAATTCTTTTGTGTTCTTATTTTTAGTGTTACTCAGATTGTCTTCAATTGCATCTTCGCTGTTAAGAGTTTCTGATCACAGTACTGATCTACACAATGCAAAATGCTGATACACTGGAGAGTTCTCTTTTCTCCAGGAAAATAATAATCTGTGCTTGCACTGAAACCTGTAGAAATATTTTTAATTCAGCCTCAGCAGTAATCTTGAGATTAGTCTACAAATCTGAAGGCTTTTTACTAAACATTCGAATGAGAGCAAGTACTGTATTGGAATTGAGGGAAGAAGAAACTATGGTAAATGATTTAGCATGGTGTAGCTGCGGGTGCTGCATTTAGTTTGAGGAGACCCAAATTCAATCCCCCACACAGTATGAACTTGGACCAGCCATTATCACATTGCCTGATCCACCTCCTAGGACTGTTGTGAGGATAAAGAGGCATGCATGCCAACCAGAGTAGGAACTTGTTTCTGATACACACCTGGGCTGTAAATTCCAGGTGTAGCCCTGATGCTAGTCATGGCTTTCTTGCCAGCCTACCGCCTTGTCTTCTTTTTCTGTGAACAAGCTGTCAGTCACCAGTTGGCATGGCTGAGAAGGAATTCTCCCTGGATTCCTGGCTGGTAGCTAGGAGCTGGTGCTTTCACCAGATAATTTCAATAGCAAATTATATATTTATTGGTATTGGTTCACCTGTTATAGACTCAGCGCTCTATTCTATTCCCCTTCAGAAGAGCTGCTGATGTACTGAATCAGCGTGCAAGATGGACGCAAGGGCGCACTGAGTGCCCACCCTCCACACAGCCAGATTCCTCTGCCCCCAGCAGCCACACATACAGAATGAGCATCATGCATGAAGACTTTCACACAGTCTGGAACCCCAGTTGTGTATGATTCTTAACTGTGCAGAAGTCTTCACACATGCAGATATACCCACAGATATAGACTTCTTTGCACTGTATGCTCAGATGCCAAGGGATGAGCACATTTGTGGAGGCAGAGTGGTCACTTGATTGTTTTCTTTTTTGAAGTGGGCTCCTCATGCCCACAGGATCCATATTCAAGGGGTGGTGGTGATATGTTTCTCAGATATCCCCACAGATGCGTCACTTGAGACTGGCATGCTAGCTACCGTGGGCAGAAGGAGTGGCATATTGGCAGCCTCCCTAGACACATCAACCAGCTGAAGGGCTGGAGATTCAACTGCTGGCAGATGAGCTGCTAGTTGAGTCCCTGCCCGTGTTGCACCAAACTTTCCCGGAAGTTAAAATCAGTAAACTTGTGGACTGATTTATGGCCGAGCAAAAATACTGCCACTATTCTAAATTCATCACACTATGCACAGAAGGTGAATGGACACACTATGCACAGAAGGTGATTTTTCCAGCAGAGTGAAATTATTAGCAGTAGCAGTTCCCCCCTCCCCAGTTTCTTTGAAGAGTTGATGCCACAAATGGTGGGGCTCCTTTGAGTATCCACCAGTGGGCAGCTGCCATTTTTGTTTCCCAGAAAGTCCAGAATAATGTTATGTCTAAGGCATTCTGGGAAATAAAAACGGCAGGTGCCAGCTGATGGCTATTGAGAAGAGCTGCACCACCAATATCTTTTCTTTTTTGTTTTTATTCTAAAGAAATTGTTACTTTGCATCTGTCACCCATGATAAAACTGCCCGCACTGAACATTTCAAACAGTTTGGTTGCCCCTGATATATTTTCCACTTTCATGAATTTCACCCCTCCTCACGAACGTACTGTAGGTCCTCTCTCATTTCATTCTGAAGGTTATCTATTGATAACCTCTTCCTTAGCCTTAGTCTTTTTTCTTGTGCCTCACTCACCCTGCTGAAGGCACAATCTTAACCCAGGCAGGCTTTGGAGTTATTCTAGAGAGCATGACAGAACCTTGAGATTTTGCACGTGTGTGAGATGCTTTTTATATAATTGCCAAGTCACGTCTTTATCTCTCTCTCTGCCCCGTCTCCCTCAAACACACACACACACACACTCAATATTCAGGAAGGCTGGTGATGGGGGCGGGAAAGCTAGTACAGACTACTGAGAACACAAAGATAAAAGCAGACATACCCAGACAAATGTCTTAGTCTGCAGTCTTAGAACACTTACCTGGGAGAAGCCCCATTGAACTCTGAGACTTACCCTACTTCTAAATAGACAGTACAGGATTGCACTGCAAATCAGGAAGGGGGACTGCAGATTAACTTTATTCAGGCACTAAACTATTTATGACCATTCTGAAGCTGCCATGCCTGAATAATGGCTGCAACCTCAGATGATTATGAATAAATTAGTATTCCTTTCAGCCATTTATTGCTGATTGATAGATGTTAAGATTTGAGAAATATTGAATAACAAAAGTTCTGAATTATGAAAAGTTAGATTAACATTTCATGGGAGGTGTCAGTGCACTGAGCTTTTCACTTGAGCTGCCATGCTCTTTTATCCAAAAGTCTCTCTTTCCACAGCAAATGTTTGCTGGGCCTGGGCCAATTGAATGTCTACAGAATTCACTCAGTATGGCGGTGGAATCTTATAGTATAGACGTCATTTTAAAAAAAACCTCACGGTCTTTGTTGGCTTTACCTTTGCAAGAGATGAAATAGAACAAACCAGTCTTCATTTTCCAGACAGAGTCCAGAGCAGCAAATTAAACTCCTTCTCCAAGAACATACAAGGTGGCTATTGGTGCACTGCACCTAAAGGCCTCTCCAGATGCAAAACATAACCTGACCTTCGTGTGCCAAGGCCCCGAGACCACCCCATTCCCTAGGTGAAAAAACCAGTCGAAACACAGAATAATGATTTATGGGGTAAATGAAGGCCACAGCTTTATTGGTTACAGATGTGAAGGTTTGGCAATAGGCATTGGGTGAAGCCACCACTAATCCACTCCAGCCTGTCTGTTGGAGGTCTGGAGGTAAACCCCGCCGGCGGTGGGGGCACCCTATGACTTACATCAGATAGGGGTGCCCCCAAGAGGTCCCTGTTTGAGGAGTGGTATGGCCCCTGTCTGAGCGCTGGACAGAAGCCACTCCTCCTGGATCCGCAGCTGAGTCTCAAGACAGGTCCTGACCCTTGATCCACTGCTGCACAAAGTTCCAGCAAAAGGAAGAGGTCAATTAGCCTGGCAGGCCTCAGCTTATTCTGTCCAAGTGCCCCTGTTGGTCCATTGGTCCCACACCCAGGGCAACGTCCAAGACCTCCTGCCTGCTATTCATTGGTTCACTAGAGCAGCTCAGAGCCCGTCCACAAAACCGCCTGCCTAGGAGGGCAAACAGACTTAATTCAACAGGGGAGAGGAGAAAGTGTACCTAGAGTAGAATGTTAAGAACATCTGTTCAGCTTTCTGCCATTGAGAAGCTACAAGAACGAAAAAGAGCTTGGTTGTGGTTGTGATGTGCCCCATTTTCTTTTTCCAAAAGCAGCCAAGATTAATGTTCAAGTTCTAAATAATGCTAATCATAAAGATGAAACCTGACTGCGTTCCCCTTTTGGTCAAATGCTTTCTCATAGTCCCACACATAGTGGGCTAACCCTGGCTTCTTAGAATCATAGAATCTTAGCCTTAGAAGGGACACTGAGGGTCATCTAGTTCAACGCCCTGCAATGTAGGAATCTCAGCTAAAGCATCCATGACAGGTGGCCACATGACCTGGAAAGCTGTCCCTTGGCCTGAAAGCGAAATGAGTGCCACACCCAATAGTCGCCTCTGACTGGCCTTAACTGTCCAGGGGTCCTTTACTTTTACCTTTACCTTTTTTACCTTCCCCAGATAAGGAAATGTACCGTATTTTTCGCTCTATAACACGCACCTGACCATAACACGCACATCGTTTTTAGAGGAGGAAAACAAGGGAAAAAATATTCTGAATGAAACAGTGGACGTATCATTTTTGTGCTTCATGCTGTGGCCACAGACATGTGATCTGATGGTGAATTTGGGGTGACCCAATGCAAAAATCCTGAGAATCCCTGTGGATCCATGCTTTGTAACCACGTTTTTGCACCATTGCAGCCCCAGGCAACAGTGGGTGCGTGATTTTTTTGGGGGGGGGCAGGCTGTAGCCATGGACATGCTATGTGCTCTGATGGTGAATTTTGGCTGACCCAATGCAAAGTTCCTGAGGATCCATGTGTACCCATACTTTTTAACCACGTTTTTGCACCATTGCAGCCCCAGGCAACAGTGGGTGCGTGATTTTTTTTGGGGGGGGACAGGCTGTAGCCATGGACATGCTATGTGCTCTGATGGTGAATTTTGGCTGACCCAATGCAAAGATCCTGAGGATCCATGTGGATCCATGCTTTGTAACCACGTTTTTGCACCATTGCAGCCCCAGGCAACAATGGGTGTGTGATTTTGGGGGGGGCAGGCTGTAGCCATGGACATGCTGTGTGCTCTGATGGTGAATTTTGGCTGACCCAATGCAAAGATCCTGAGGATCCATGTGGATCCATGCTTTGTAACCACATTTTAAGTGGGGAGGGAAGGAAAAACACAGAAGGCTAAGAATGCAGGAGAGGGCTATAACGTGAGGAAAGGAAGGCAAAAGTTTCCCCCCACCCACCCACACAAGCCAGCCACTGTTTAAGGATTTCATCCTTTTAAATGGAAGAAAGCATATTTGAATGCTGTGTGTCTCCAAAAACAAAAAGCAGGAAGTCAAATCAGAATTTTAAGCCGAACCTGTAATCTCTCTTCCCTTCACAAACATTGTTCCCTCCGGAGCAGGGAGAGGATAGAAGGACGGACGCTCTGCTTTCCCCTCTTCTTGCCTGGAGGGGAGGGGCTTTCCCTGCTCTTTGTTCCGTTTGAGCAAACACAGTAACGAAACAGAGAGGGCAGGCAGTAAGACCCTGAGGCAGAATGCAGGAAAGCCGCCACTTCCTCTCTTCAGGCTTCCCTTCTCCCTGAAGCGCGGTTTGATTTTTGCCTTATTTTTCGGCTCCAGGGACCACACATTCGCTGCATAACACGCACAGACATTTCCCCTTCCTTTTTAGGAGAAAAAATCTGCGTGTTATAGAGCGAAAAATACGGTATTCTAGAACTCTCTGGAATAGAAGTAAACGGTCATCAGCCCTCCCAGAATTTCCCTTGAAACATTAACATTGCCAATTGATTAGGAGGGAAATGCCTGGCTGTTGGGTTTTGTTTTTTGCTTTGGGGTCAATTCCCAGAAATGAATGGAGCAAGCTTGTTTTTCTCAACACTTCTTCAGCCTGGCTAAGCGCACTAGGCTTCATCAGATGGATGTGCTTTGGGACCTGCCTTGTGACTCAGAAGCCTCCTTCCTACTGCAACCAAACCATCTCCCAGTGTTGTTGTTTTTCATTTCACAAAGTGGCAACCTTATGATCCATGTAGTCCTCTGCTGCTGCCATGTGGTGACTCATCCATGTGTTGGTGGTTCTGGGAAAAGGGAGGGTGTAACTTTCCTGGGAAGGACAACTGAATGCAGCCTGTGGGCTTTATACCACCTTCTCTAGGTTTAGGGGACTTTCTGTCTGAACTTGATGGCTTACTTATGATGCTACCCACCTCTGAAATCCAGGGTCACCATGATCACTCACACAAGTCCCTTGGCTTCCAGAGGGCCTGAGGCAGATGAAAGAGAGAGACTCCTCAATAGGTAGCCTTAACAAACCACCAGTCTCTACCTTGCCTGCCCCAATTCATATTACATAATCATGATATTGACCTGCCTTTAACATTTGAAATGTGCTACACACTGTCTACAGCCAGTGTTTACTTTTCTTTGAACAAGAGCACACTGCAGACTTAGACAGATCCCAGCAAGAAATGACAAAGACAGCCTATCTTGAGACACAATGGAGTGCACCTTGGCGGCAGGTGTGTGTGTGTGTAGTCAAACTGCTGCAGTAGCAGCACTGAAGGGACCAGCCCCAGGGTGCAAGCCTGAAGGTCCTGATGTGCTCCAAAGGAAAGCAGAGCAACACGTTTGGCACCAGCTTGGCTTCAGGAGTTGCCGGAAGGAGGCGTACAAGGCACCATCCAACTGTCTTAAGGACTCTTTATAATGTTAGCCAGATATATAGCTAGATACAGATAAATAAAGCAGAGCCTATAAGAAGCATGCAGACTCTTAAAAACAGGCAGCAGATTCTCTGAGAGCAACTTGTGCAGCTTTCACAAAACCATATCCCCGCTTTCAGCTACAGACTCTCAGCTGTCTTTCTTCCAGGTCTGAGGCAAGCTGCCTGTTTCACTAATTCACCCCCTCCCACCGCAGAGCACCCACCAGAGACCCCACCCACACTCAGCCAAGAAAGCACCCAGTCGCTAGGAAAGAATACATTTTTGCCAAGGTTCCGATTGCTTATTCCCAGTGGTCAGGGCAGCCAAATTCACAACAGTATTATTAATAAGGTTTGCTAGATTTTAAGAAGCTTTTGGCTAGTCAGTTCAATTTTTGTGAGTTATTTTAAAAAGATATCTTCTTAGGGTATAGAATAGTAGAGTTGAAAGGGATCCTGAGGGTCTTCTAATCCAGTTCCTAGCAGTGCAGGAATCTTTTGTGGGGCTCAAACCCACAGCCCTGAGATCAAGAGCCTCATCGTCTACCAGCTAAACCAGGGGTCTGCAACCCGCGGCTCCGGAGCTGCATGTGGCTCTTTTACACCTTTGCCGCAGCTCCGGGGCGGATACTAGCGAGGGGAGGAGGCGCATTGTGCGCCCCGACACTCCCCACTGTGGCAGGCGCTGTACTGGCTGTGATGTCGCATGGGGGCGGTGCGTGCGTTAGTCACGCACCGTCCTGACGTCACCTTCCCGCCCGCCCGCCCGCTACATTGTAAGGGGCATGTGCGCTGGTCACTGTTTTGAAAGGGGGCATGTACGCTGGTCACTGTTTTGAAGGGGAGTGAAGAACACACACACACACAAAAAAGGTAATTGTTAATTTAACATTTATTTCTATGAGGAGGAGTAATTCTGAGGGGTCAAACAAAGAAATAATAAAAAGTGACAAAAAGTTATTTTTATAATGACGAGTTTTGCGGCTCCCAGTTTTTTTTCCCTTCGGAAACGGGTCCAAGTGGCTCTTTTTGTCTTAAAGGTTGCAGACCCCTGAGCTAAACTATCCCGGCTATATAGCAAACTTTAAATAAATGAGCGCAGATCCAAAAGGGGCAGGCAATAAGAACTTGCCTCTAAACAGTGCCCTTCTTCTTGCTGTTCCAGAGCGATTATTCAAGTGACACCGACAGTGAAGACCACTTCCTTATGATGCCGCCCAGAGACCACCTTGGACTCAGCGTGTTCTCCATGCTCTGCTGTTTCTGGCCACTGGGAATTGCTGCCTTCTATTTGTCACATGAGGTGATGTAGAATTCTGTTATCTCAGTTAGCAGTGTGTGCAGGCATGCGCTGCCCTGTTTATGCTGAGGGCATGATGAAACCATCCAGGGACTGGGCAAACAGAGCTGAGTATGTAGGTGGCAGGATGACCTTGCGCCTCCATTTTTATTTCTGTGTAGCAACTATTCCCCTCCCTGGTTTGATATTTTAAGCTTGCCTTATTGACTGTACTCAGGAGTTCTTTCCGTTTCATGAAATAGAGGAGATAAATTCTCAGTGCAGGTGCTTGGATGGCTTTACTTTAGGCTAAATATGCACAAGATTGTATTTAAGATAAGCTCATCACGCAAGAGGTTAGTTGTCAGAAGTAATAATTTAGAATTCTAAAGCTTAGCTTATTAAAATTTGATATATCACTGAAAGTTTCAACCCTTCAAAAGAAGAGAATTGGGACTGAAAGACCAAGGGGAAATGTGGTGCATGAAGCATAAGTTGAAAGCAAACACAATATTCAGGATGTGGTTATTGCTTACATGGGGCAGACGTTAATGGGGGCACTTTAATGTATAATGTCTATACTTGGTGCATTTGAATTTGTAAGTACCTTAATTTTTCTTTCAAACTGAAGGGCTTTTGATCCTAGAATACATTCCAGACCATTTTTGATGAGAGATCAAAGAAGCATTGAGGCTCTTTAGTGCATTTTCCCCATCTGCCAACATTGTGAATGCAGGATAGAACTGAGAATCCACCTGGTTCCTTCCACTGCTGTTTTTAAATGCCTGTGCAAGGCTGTGATCTAGTCCCCACTTACCTGGGAAGGAGCCACATTGAATTCAATGAAACTCAAATCTTTGTTCTCTCACCTGACACCTTTACTATTTCCCACCTCTCTCCATCTATTGAGTGTCTCTCATCTTACACTGACTAGTGTTTTATATAGAGCACCTACTTTGTTTCAGCACTCTAGAAATAAAATTAAAGGGTGGAAGGAAGTCATTCAAATGTGCATTCTTGCTACTGTGAATTTGACAGTCACTTTATAGACTGATTTAAGCAACTGGCTTCCTTCTGTTGCAAAATCCCTAAAAATATACCCATTTTCACAAGCACATGGCACATATGATCATATAAATGTCACCAGCCCCTATGAACTGCTGTCAGGCTTGCCATTCTGCCACTTGTACAGTGCTATTACAAATACATTACTGCAGAGAAAACTAAAATAGTGGAGACATCCTAGGCTAATGAGTGAGGATGCTCTTAATGAGTGAGGATGCTCTAGGCAATAGACATTTAAAGATGATCGGTGCTGAAGGATCCAAGACCTTTACAAGGAAGTCTGCACTGTTATCTTTAATTCTGTCTGCTCTTGAACAAGCTGGCTTGCCCTGTGCTGCTGCTGATCGGAATCCCCCAACTTAGAATTCCGTTTGTGTTTTGTTTTTTATTTATTAAAGCTTTTTATTTATTAAAGCTCTTGGCCTGCTACTGAAAACATTTCAGCCTGAAGACTGTGTTAAATTGGCTCATCAGTCATCTTGATGCCAACCACAGTCTGGCCAAGTATTTTTTGTTTTTTTCCTCCAGAAAGGAAAGTGCTGGAACTCATAGCCGCTGCAGAGGTGTCCTGCAGGACAGCAAAGGAGGGCTGATTTTGGGGGATGGCAATGTCGTTCCTCAAGGTCATGTGAGATAGATGTCTCTGGGGTCAGATTTTCTTCTTCATCATCATTTAATTTGTATGCTGTCTTTCTGTAGTTAAAACCATGCTCAAGACGGCTTACAACATGAAACGATTTACATAATTACAAACGTGCCAAAAGCAATTCCCCAGCCCAAGTGTCTGTTCAGCAGGCTCAGCTTTTGTAGCTGGAGCCAGTCAGGGTCTCACCCTCCCAGGCCAGGTGGAAAAGCCTGCAAGACAGGGGGCAGGTTTTCTAGGACTCACAGGCAAGATTTTGCCATTCACCATGGCAGAATGACCTACTCTAGTTGCAGCATGCTACAACATGTTTAAAATATTGATTTCTTCATTTTGGATTTTAAAAAATAGGAGTTGTCTTATACATGGGGGCATCCTTTACACGGAAAAATACGGGGTGTGTGGGTGTGCATACCACTGAAGATTTGAAAGCTTAACCCTATGGCATTCTGCATGCAAAGGAGGTGTTCTTTTATGACCTCGCATGGCACATAGAAAAGTGTTTCACCCGGCCTTTATTAGCTGAGCAATAATTTAACACACCATGTTTATTTAGACATGCTTGTCTCAACATTATAATAGTTTAAGTGTTATCATTTAGATGCTCAGTTATAATATCGCAAATTAACTCATCAGTAATTTTAAAACAGAACAGCTGCAGTGTAATTGCCTTCCACCATTTATGTTCATAAAAAATGCAGTTGACAGGAGTTGAAGAACCACCTAAAAAGAAAACAGACCCCCTAAATCAGGCATCCAGCCAATGCAGGATAAAGCACATTATTGTAAAAGAGATGTCAAAATTATTTGACATTTAAGAAGTGGGGCTGCAGCTTAATGTGGTTCATCTGTTTATGCCAAAAATGGATACCAGGTGGCAAAGACAACTAAATTACTAACTCAGAAAGTCCTATTCAATGCACCAGTTTGTCTGTGACAGGGCAATCCTTTATCCTCCTGTGCTTGATGGAATGGATCTGACTTTGTAGTGTTTGGCTATTTCTACCTTAGCAACAGCTTTAAAAGTCCAAACTATACAGTATACTAAAAACAAAACAAAACTAAAAAAATAATTTTCCTCTTTCAAATTGAAGAGTGCGCCATATCCAGGTTTACTAAAGTGAGCTTTTCCTCCCCCTACAGACAAACAAAGCCATTGCTAAAGGGGACTTCCACCATGCAAGCTCCAGTTCACGACGAGCCCTCTTCCTGGCTGTGCTGTCCATCACGATTGGAACAGGCATCTATGTGGGGGTTGCCGTGGCGCTCATAGCGTACCTGTCCAAAAACAATCACATATGAAACTCAAAGAAGTGAACTGCTGTAGAAAGCCACAGGAGGCCATGACATTTCAAATATCACTTGTTTTGATGGTAAGAAGGGCTGCTGTAATTTTGTACGATTTGAATTCTGAAGAAGAATGTTCAGGATCTATACACCCCCTCCAGTTCACTTTGAATGTTGGCAGTACAGTCATCGCAAGAAGCCAAGAAATGCAGGTTCTTTCCTGAGAGCCAGATATACGTCTTCAGAGATTGTTGCTGTCCTGAGCTGGAACGAACCCAAAGGGAGCTCTCTCGCATATATACCCTTGAACATGAGGTTCATCTGTCAAAAAGGGAGAGGCATCTGAATGTAGAGACCTAAAGCTCTACACAGCTGACTGTTTCCTACATAAGAAAGGCGATTCCTCTCTCGGCTTTGGATGATTGAGAGGATGAAACAGCTGGTTCAGTGCATATTCATGACCATGGCTCAAATGTTACCTGCAAAGTGAATGTCATATAGGAATAGCAGGAGCCCTATCGGGGAAAAACAAACTCAAAATGATACGTTCTTCTCGTCCATCACATCCAGAGGTGAGGCAAAACGAGGTGGCTGCCTGAGGGCAGCAGATATGGGGTGTTGAACTCATGGAAAAAGCTGTTGTGCAAGCTGCATTGAAACCAAAATGAGGTGTGCATAAGTACAGTCATGTTCTTGCGCAGCTCCTGTTCATTTCAGCGGAGCTTACATTGAGCTTCTTGGTGCATTGCTAACGAGAGGATTTGTCCCTCTCAGGTGCCAAAGTGTCTTGGGCTGGTCCTGATCCCACCCTGAAAACGACTGGCTTGCAAAGCATGCAGCTCCTTCTGGCAGCATCTCTCTTAACGAAAGGGGCCTCTCCTGCAACTAAATATAAGAAGCCTGTCCACAGATTTCGCGACAAGGCATGGAGTTCCACATCACAGCATGGACCAAGAGGTCTGGTTACAGGACCCTGGAGTGTCAGCCTGATGGCACAAACCTTCATTCTTGGTTTATGGACTTTCAGTCATGCTGTGATACATTCCCCATTCTCTAGATGCGATGTTTGCCTAAAATAAACTCAAGTGGGCAATGGGCATATTGAAAAGAATTAATTAATATTAAAAATCAACTGAAAATAATATTTATTTTGTGTATTACTGTGCTTCTATTTCTTTGATGTTCTTCTGATCTCCTGAAGCAACATCTTACCTCGCATTTTGCAGATTTCTGTGAAACCACTCGTTGCAATGAACCATTGTATTTATCTCTATTTATTGCTTTTAATCAAGGCTGTTAATCTAAGGTCCTGTTAACACTGAATTTGTTTATTTTCCATTTTTTAAAAGTGCCGCTTGAAATTAAAGGGCATACAGATGTGGAACTATTTTTGTGCAAGTTTAGGAAGTTCATTAAAATATAAGAAATGCAGGTGTTGGTTCATGTAATTTGCCTACTTGTTATAAGGGGAGCAGGTGGCTTTTACCTTTTACCTACTTCATAGATCTTGCGCAGTCAGTTAGCAAAATGGGGACAGACAACTGTCAACTGTGACAAAAGTGATGAAAGACAGTCATTTTACAAGATATCCTACAGGAAACTTTTGTCCATATAGAAAGCCCATACTAACATCAAGAGACTTTGTTATAAAATTCTGGGCCTTTACCACAACCTCCCTCCCTAAATGACAGGGCATTTTATTTGGGGTATGTATATGTTTCTACACAGTATTTATTTTTTATAATATTACAGATACATTGCTCGGTATAAAACCAATCCCTGGAAAATCACTTGATGGAGTTGGAGGCGGAATTTTAATTTGAGCCTGCCAGTTACATTCCTAACCACCGTGCCTTCGAGGGAAGCTTGCTATCTCTTCTGCCTGGAACTTTTAGTGGCTATGGGATGGCTGGTAGTAACACAGTTTACTGGGCTTTAGATTTGATGCTTACACTCTGGTTTGCGCGATGGGTGGAAATGCTGTCCAGCTGCGATGATTTGCACAGAAATTGTCAATACCAGTTGTTTCCATTGTGTAATATGTGGGTGTGGTGACTGCTGGCTCAGTGCAATAAGAATGTAGCATGCACATGTGGGCTTGCGCCACTTGGGGTGCAGCAAACCATGCTGCAGTACAGTGGTCATCTTGCCCAGATCACACAATCATTCCACAGCTACTTCTTGTTCCCACAATAATCCTATTATTTATTTTTTGCCTTGCCCTACAAGGCATATTCTCTCACAAGGCAGTTTCCACATATCATACCTACCCTGCTTTACAAACAGGGTCCTAGAGCTGGGAATGCTACTTGTCCAAGTCCACATTAGAAATGGATTGTGAAGCCAGAACTCCCAAAGGTAAGCCACCAGTCCACATGTTGATTCCACCACCACCACTCCAAAAAAATCTTTTGAGGATCATAATATTATTTTCCTAATTACTCAAACTTAGTTCTGTAGTTTTGAAATATCACATGGATTTGTCTGCAGGAGAAGCTCTGTCATGACAGAAGAGTCTCTGGGATATCTTCAGATATGACTCTTGGTTCGCACCTGACAAAACCTGTTTGGTCTTGCTGGTTCACCATGCAAACTAACAGCACATCCTAGAAAGCACACAACCATCTCCCCACATTACCTGCACCCGGTACTTTTTTTCTAGAAAGAGAGGTACTCACCATGAAGTTGTTAGAGCAAGTTCCACACTTTCTAATAACAAAAAAGAGGTGCTGGTACTGCACCCCCTCGAGTCCCCCCTGAGAAAAAGCACTGTCTGCACCCTTGTGAGACATCTTGGGAAGAAAAAAAACAAAGGAGTAAACCCTATACAAATCCAGAGTGGATTCCCTAAGACGGTTGGACGGTTGGTGTCTTGTACACTTCCTTCCAGCAACTCCTGTAGTCAAACTGGTGCTAAATGTATTGCTCTGCTTTCCTTTGGACCATGCAAGGCCGAGAGCAGGGTCTTGTTGCCTGGGTGGTGGGAATGCAACTGTGATGGCCTGGGAATCTGATTCAGAATCTGAACCTGAGGAGTCCCAGCCTGCACAGGAGTCCCCGCCTCCAGGGCCGGCTGAGCCGGGGCAGGGGCTTGAATCTGAAGGGCCCTCACCTGTGCAGGAGCAGACACCAGCTGAATCCGTTCTGGCTCCGGAGGTGATCGAGGACCCATTGCCTGCAGGTGCTCCACTCTCAGCCCTGTCAGGGGGAGGTGAGGTTGCCTCTGGGTCCAGTAACCCTCCAGACTCTCCTGAGCTGCAGAGGCTCAGGGCAGAGAGGCGGAGGAAACTAAGTTCTCTCAGGAGGAGTACTCGCCTTAAGGCCAGGAGAGGCGAGGCATCTGTGGACCAGGGCCGCCCTAGGCCTCGGAGGAGATAAAGGCTAGCCCGCCCAGTCCCAGGTTGCGGGAATAGCGTCGTTGGAAACCTGTTCCTGCCGGCACCCTGACCTGCTTTTCTGAGTTCCTGACCACACCCGACTCCCATCTTTGGACCTTGCTTCGCCCCTGATGGACAGCCTCCTTACCCTCGACCTAGGACCGGACTTAGACCACGCCGCATAGTAACCCCCCCCCCAGGACCAGCACAGCAACAAAAACAATGCAGGAGGCAGCAGTTACGATTGACCTGTCTCTGCAGCCACAGCAGGCACTGCGATTCTCCAGTGGTTTGACTTCACCTTTGGAGGCGCACTCCATTGTCTCTTAAGACAGACGGATGCCAACATCAACAGGAGAACATCATAAGTTACTTTTCAGGAAGCTCCCAGACATTGCCATATAAACTTTTGCATGCTAACTTAGAAGTAAATCCCACACGCCATGACAGCAACCCTATATAACCCTATATAAGCAGAATTTGAAACCAGGGATTCCTATTTTGATTTATTGTATTTTAATTCTTAAAAAACGCTGAAGCTAAAACAGAATTGTGTGCAATTTACTACTGCACAATGAATCACATGAACTAACAGGAGATATTAATGCTTAAAAGTAGATCTAATGCATGCCCCCTCTCGCCTGTCTGGAAAAAGCAGTTTCAGGGATGGTGAAAACCACCTCAGCAAATACTACCAGCCTGGCATTAAGAAGGCTTCGGGTATCCCTGGCAAGCAACACAATGTGTAGTCGTGAGTAAGGAGCAGCCTTTGCCACTCCAGAAAGCTTCTTTGCAAGCATCTCAGGTGGAGAGCATGAGTTGCCTTTCAAAAGGGAACAAGACATAAATCAGGGGCTCTCTTTTGAAAGATGGTAGGGAAGAAGAATGCAGTGCTCTGTATGGGAGCTGTAATTGCGCAGTTATGTGTATGCAAGCAAAGGTTGCCATATGTGAGCTTTGATAGTGCCAGGAAAAACAAACAGAAAATAACTGAATTTTCTTTACTCAATAACGCCTTGATTGGCGGATAGGCATTGGGTAAGCCTAGTCTTGGCTGGAGGGGACGTTGTAGCCTCCATTTGCCCTTCTCGGGCGAGCAGCTCTGCCGGTGGGTCCCAGGCCTCCACTGTGAACCAGCTTATTGCAGGCCGGATTGTCCTGCTGCCGCCGAATTGGACTTTATTAATGAAAGTAGGAAAGAAAAACAAAGTATTATCAGTCTGTATTAAAAACAAATCCCAAAGTGACCAAGTCACTGGGAAAAATTGAAACCTCTGATGGACAGATATACAGAAAAGGGGAGCTTGCTGCTGGATGCAACACCGTCACTGGAGGCTTGGGTAATTTTGGTGGCTAGGAGTGTCTTTTCCCCACTACCTGCCCAAGTCCACATTAGATGTGCTGCAGTCATAAGCACAGTAACATGAAACACGCCCTGTTGACTTACTTTTGAGTAAGCATGCTTAGGATTGGTTAAAACATTCAATACATTGTATGTGACATTTCAAAGTATAAGTATAATTTATTTGGGCCCCAAAAAAAAGAGTGTTGCCTGCTTCACACATTAGGTGTGCACACCTAAGATTTTTAAAGATGCATCTAGAAATAAAAAAAATGTGTTTACAAACAAATATATTATACAAAGGTGCTCAGAAGGAAAGTGTGATTAGAATGGTGGGAAAGCGGCCAAGACTTTTGTATCTTTAATAGGTGTGTAGAAGAGGGGCAGTTCAGCATGTAAGGTACACCCGTTGGAATACCCTCTTCTACCTTCCTATCAAAAGCACAAGAGTGCTATCCTTTTCCTCACCTGCCCCTTCTACTTGGATTTGCTGCACCTGCCTGTACAGTGTATTGATTACTCCGTGGCAAATATGTGTCTCTGCTTAGTGTGTGAAGTGGCCCAAGCAGGAAGATTGTAAATGGATTTCTTTGTGCACCTGAATGGGTGTATGACTCTGAACAGTGAGGTAGCCAAGTTTAAATGGACAAAAAGGGAAGGGGCTATCAAAGCAGAAAGTGGCAAAAAGGCCCCCCAACTTTTAATACGGCCCTGCACAAAGGGATCTGGAATGAATGTAGGACTGACAAAGGTTAGTTTAAGAGCACAGCTTTCTTCTTGAAGGTTATGAATGCTCCAGAAGAGTAACAGGAAAGTCACTTTAAGATACTAGCGTCTACATTTACTGCAAATGAGTGGATGTGAATATGCCAAACTACCTTCAGCAGTTTAAGGTTTAGCTGGGTGTATGAACCCCACATCGATCCTTTCCTAAAAGAGCTGTTCTATTGTTGCTTCATAGACTTTATGTAAGGCATAATATCTATTAATAAATAGCCTTGCTTATCACAAATAACTCTGCTGGCTGGAAGACATTAGAATCTGCTGTCCTGGGGGTGTTGAGTGGGGTGTAAGAATTCCATCACTCAGCTTTTGCCGCTTGCAAGGGCTGGCAGATTTGCGAGGGCTGCTACAGCCGATCTGTCTGGATCTGTGGAGCCCTTCCTGACTGCAAATCCAATATTCCCTGTGTTCATAATGCCTGAGCAGACAGTGTATTGAACTTCACAGGGAAAGTTAGTGCCTCAGCACATTTCTGCACATTGTTTAATCAAGCACCAATTAAGAAGAAGTCTGCCAAAAAGGATGCTCTTTCACAGTCTGCTTGTTAACACTCTACAGACTCTTGTTCCTCGGCATATGGAAAGTCATTTATTCCCAAAGAAATGTGGCGATGGGAAATAAATTCTGCACTGAGCTTTTGGGAAGCTGGCTGTTGTGCTGCACCATGCAAAATTTTAAACTGCATGTTTACAAGTGTGAATTTGTTTTCTAAAATAGTGAAATCAGTCACTCTTAGGAGCAATAGGCTTAGTGCACACATGAACACAGCACAGACAGTAAACCTTTACAGGAAAAATATATTAAATTAAAACAGACCTTAAGCTGGAAACTTGTTTACAAAATTAGTTTTCTTTCATCTCTTTGGAGAGCAAGTGGCCCAAATCAGTGGTGGCAAAAACTTTCCTACAGCCTTTGAATCAACCCTACCCTCTGGAATCAAGCATTGCTAGAGAACTGGTACATGTAAACATCAAAAGAGGCACTGTGGGCTCCTGCTCCATTTTATGGCTGAAGGCAAATGAAAGCATGTTAAGACGCTGCACTGTCAATGTTGGTGTCATAGTACAACCATAGTGCCACAGGGCTGAGATGGGCAACTTCAGAATTCCTCAGAAGCCTCTGTGTACAAATCTGAAACCCAAAAGTGCTCAGCCATGGCTGAGGGATGATAAACGAAAACCCAAGAAGAGGGATAATATTCAAGAGTGGAATATCTACCACTCAACCTCTTTGTAAAATGTTCTTTTCTTAAAAATGAAACAGTGGGACATCCCCATCTCCACTCCAAAACTTTATTTAAATGCCTCTTAAATTTCTTGGTGGACTAGAGTTATACTATCTGCCTCCAGATATACTATCCCTTCCTTGTCTGTATCGCTTTATGTCAGGGGATTCTAAATACTTTCCACTCTGGCACTTATACAGCAGCACTAGCTCAAACCTTTGTAAAATGCTCCTGCGATGCGTCTGGTGGATGCTAATTATAGGGCCACCTACCAAAGCAATGTTCTGAACAATAAGATTGGAGCATTACTCATCTTTCCTTTAGGATGTCAGTTATTATGTTAAAAGATGGTGAGGTGTTTTAAATAAGAAGAAACAATCTGGAACCAAGTTTTTTATGTAGGGCTTATCCACACCAGAGTTTAATGTGGGTTTCAAGATGATTGTGTTCCCATTTAATTTTTGTAGTCCACATGATGCTACACCAAAAAACCCACTAGTATCTACGTTTCCCCCCCTGTAAATTTGGGTTTACCTGATATGGGGCTAATCCACTAAATTGGGTAGAAATGGACTCCAAATTAGTCCAGTGTTTTGGGGTGGATGGATCAACAGTCACTTTCTTCTATTCCTCTTTCCATGCCCACTCCTTCCTCCGTGCTTCCTGGCATGCTCCTGAACAGAAGAGAGAGAGAGAGAAGATTCTTCAGATTTGCATAAAACCAGTAAACTGCAGAAGCAAACCAGATTTAAAAAATATCCACCAGATATTGCACAGGAATCTGAAAAGTGTATGCTGAGAATTTATTTATTTTTTCCAAATTATTTTTATTAGTTTTCCAAATTATTACAAATCAAACCAAATTAATTTAATACAATTTCTTTTTTAAAAATCAGGTTTCCCGCTCCTGTTGCAAACATATGTCCATCATTTCAAACAATTGTGACACATGGGGGGGGGGGGCTTCTGAGTCAAGCACCTCTGGTTTGGCATCAGTGCCAGATGGGTGTCCTCACTGGGCTTCCTCACTGATGCTGACGGCATCCGCCCATCTCCACCCAAGGTAGCCAGCATCTAGAACGCTCCACCATCACATTCTAAGCAGGAGCTGCAGGCATTTTGGGGACCCTTGAACTTTTATCATTCCATCCTGCCGCACAAACTGTTGTGGAGCCCCTGCACCAGCTCATGGACAAGAAGTCCCCTTGGGTCTGGGGCCACATGCATGGCGACACCTTCTCTGCTGCAAAGGGCATCCTTTCCTCAGACAGTGTGCTCGCCCACTGCAGTGAGTCCCTGCTTGTGGTACTCGCCTGTGATGCTTCCCCATACAGCTTCAGCGCTGTGCTCAGCAACTGCTCGCTGGCCAGCCAGGAGGCTTTGGTTGCCTATTGCTTGTGGACCTTGTCGGCAGCTGAGTGGAACTGTGCCCAAATTGACAAGGAGGTCCTGGCGGTTGTGGCTGGAGTAAAGAAGTTTCACTGCTATGTACTGAGCTGAATCCTAGAACAATAGGATCCAGAATGCAGCAGTCTGATTGGTTCGCAGGAGCCACCCAATCCAGCTCCAGGTGGAAGTGAATCAGCGACCTGATTGGCCTGCAGGAGCAGCCAATCAGGCTCCTGAGGAAGTGAATCTGCAACCTGATTGGCCTACAGGAGCAGCCTGGTATTAGCCAATCACACGGGGCCCATTGTGTAAATAATGTATATATAGCTAGACGTTTTGGGGAAAGTTTCATTCATTGCTACCACGAGCTGAATAAAGAGCATGAAATTCACACTTGACGCTGGGTATATTTCATTCATGATTACCTCTATGGCCACCACTTCACAATATTCACAGATCACAAGCCACTGCTAGGCCTCTTTGCACCAGACCCTACAGATCTTGTTCCCCCGCATGCTCTGGTCGTTCATCTTCATGACCCCCTATGGCCACTTGCTGCAGCACCGCCCCAGCAAGCCCACTGGCCACACACAGCTGAACCTTGGCCTTGGGTTATGCTTGAACCCACCTACATTTCAACACCCATGTTCATTAGGCTCCACCAACCACAGCAAAACCTTGCTGTCCCACCAGGTGCCACCCTTTTGTGGTTCCTCCATCTCACCAGGCTCTGCTTCCTATAACTAGAACATGGTATTGTTAAATCTGTTTTTAATATGACTATGCAAATTTTATCACTGTACTTTTTTTTACTACATTGTGAATCGCTTTGGGACTTTTTTTACTACGTTGTGAATCGCTTTGGGCCTTTTTAGTGGGAAGTGTTTTACTAAACCTAATTTCTATACTAGAGCCTATACAGTGGTACCTCAGGTTACGTACGCTTCAGGTTACATATGCTTCAGGTTACAGACTCCGCTAACCCAGAAATAGTGCTTCAGGTTAAGAACAGTTTCAGGTTAAGAACGGACCTCTGGAATGAATTAAGTACTTAACCCGAGGTACCACTGTACAGAATAATTGATAGAGATTCACATACAGGAAATATTCTTTTGTGTTTGAGCTCTGCCCCAATCTGTTCATTCCTTCCACATCTTTACTGAGGTCTGCTCTGGGTGGCGGCAATCACCCCAAAAATCTCACCCACCATCAGTGGCATTTAGATCAGCCCTTGTCTTTCACTTCCAATAGATGATTATCTGAGCCAGAGATACATTATCACTCCTTTGTCATTTTACAATTACCTGATTGTTACCTGACATTGTTCAAAAATATAATAATCACCTCAGATGTTGCTATGACTACATACTAAATGAATGCTCAGAGCTGCCTAAAGAAAAGTTGCTAAAGAAATAACTAGCAACTTTCAGACAGGGTTGCCCAGTCTGAGTATGACCTGGAGTTTTCAATATTTTTCCACTTCCCGCAGTGCCTTCAAGGGAAGTGCATGACCCTTTTTCTCCACCAGGCCATACTCATTCCACCTCACTAGACTCCCCTCTCTAACCAACAGTGACCAGTCCTTAACAGCCAGGGCTATGTGGAGAAGGAAAAATGGGAGTGAAATATACTCCGAGTCGCAAAGTGATTTCATGCTCTTTATTCAACTCATAGTGGTGAGGAGGAATGAATGAAAGTCCCCTCAAAGTATCTGCTTTATATACACTATTTACACAATGGGCTGCACATGATTGGTTAATTCCGGAATTCTACTGTAAGCCAATCAGGTTGTGGATTCACTTATATCTGGAGCATGATTGGGGGGTTCCTGCCAACCAATCATACTGCTGCATTGTTCTTGGACCAATCAGACTGCTGCATTCTGAATCCTATTGTTCTTGGACCAATCAGACTGCTGCAATTTGGATCCTATTGTTCTAGGACCAATCATACTGCTGCAGTTTGGATCCTATTCAACTCAGTACATAACAGGGAGGATACTAGCTGCAAAAAATTAAAAATGAAGAGATTTCAGAAATAAACAGACGATGTAGCCCAAACTTTTCCCACCTGGTGGCCTCCTGGTATTTTGGACTGCAGCCCCATAATTACCGATAATTGGCCAGGCTTCCTAGGAGTGATAGTGCTGTAGTCCAAAGCATCTGGAGGACACAGGTTGAGGAAGGCTGAGGTAGCCCAGTGCAGGCGCTTGCCACAAGCATTATACTTGTCTGAAATGCCGAAATTGACAAACAAAATTATTGTAGAAAAGATGAAGAAAAGCAGCCTCCTAAAGTAGGGAAATAAAATCATGTTGTTCAGTAAAATCTGTGGGTGTTCATAGAATCATAGAATCATAGAGTTGGAAGAGACCACAAGGGCCATCGAGTCCAACCCCCTGCCAAGCAGGAAACACCATCAGAGCACTCCTGACATATGGTTGTCAAGCCTCTGCTTAAAGACCTCCAAAGTAGGAGACTCCACCACATATAATTGTGCAAACTCAAACTACAACACACTTCCTTCTTTAATAACAGCTCAGTGTTGTGTTTGTTCAGCTTGTCTATTACCAAAGAAGAAATTAATGATATTATTATGGTCCAAAAACATTCCCTGAGAGGGTCCAGCTTATTATTATATTATATTATATTATATTATATTATATTATATTATATTATATTATATTATATTATATTATATTAGTTTTCCTTTGTACATTTCTCAAAAGCTCTTGTAATTTGACCAAGGTATGATTTCCTACAAGGGCATTTGATAGCATATACTGTACCAATAAGTGCTACAGCTACATAGGATGTATTTTTGGGGCTTGTATGTCCTTTGATCCACAGAAACAGAAAACGAGTTTTCTTAATTGCATACTTCTGATATATGCAGTGACCAGACTGGCACTATCCTTTCCACAGTCGAAAGTGCAGTGTTCTCAACACTGATGTTCTCTTGTGCTCTCAGTCAGACTGAGTTTCCCCAAACCTAAGACTGTAAGTGACCCTTATTCAAACCTTGTGCGTCTTTGGCTGGACTTTATTTATAGTGTAACTTAAAGACATGTCTAGGTCTTGTCATATCATATCTTAAAGACAAACAGATTTATTATGATAAAAGCTTTTGTGGATTAGAGTCCACTTCATAAGCTATATGAAGTTACTATTTTCTTATGCAAATGGTTGCCATATGTCCTCTTTTTCCAGGACAATTCTTCTTTTTCATGATGACAGTTGCCATAGAGATCCATAGTTAAAAGTAGAAGTCGGCAAATGTGTCTTTTTTTTGCTCTTCAAAACATGGCAACCTTAGTTCTTTATGATAACAGACATTTTAACATTGGTAAGTGGGAGGAGACCCCATTATCTACATTTAGGCCTCTGGTAGTAGGACTGAACTTCTTAGCCCTCGTTATACATTATTCAAGTGAAGGCATAACAGGTACAAAGGGCTGCATCCCTGTCCCCAGTGATGTGCAGCTGGCCCGGATGCTGCTATTCACACACTAGGGTGAACATCTTAATTGGGGAAGCCTGTGTGTATTTTTACCCAAGTCCTGGAACCTAGAACAACCAAGGAAGTCCACAGAAGGAGACTTTTGCACCTCAAGCATCCACACTAATGTCAGGCAATTTCTACCTGAATTGCCCATTCACACGAATAACATGTGACGGGAACTGTTTGACGTTCCTTTTTTCTAAGAACTGTCACTTTAAGGACAGTTGCATAGTGGTGGGTTGAAATGTTCTCCCACTGGTTTCTGAAAACTGCTTTTTCCAGTATTGGAGTCCTATCCCTTTATCCTGTTGCCTAAATCAGTGGTTTTCAACATTTTTGAGTCCACGGCTCTCTTGACTGTTATGTTGTGGGTGAACATATCAGACGACACAGCAATTCTTCAAACAGCTCTTGTTTATTCACAGGCCAGAACAGAACTGCACTGAAGGGGTCAGCCAGCCTGCTTATATAGAGCTCCACAACAACACAACTGTAACACTTTCTGTAACTATCCAATCACTGAATGTCACTTCCAATCCCTTATTTGCATATGTGGACCTGAGTGAAAACTATCTACAGTCTCCCCATGCTGGCCCAGGGTGAGAACTTCCGTATATAACATTGACCATCCACATTTTTCTGCAGCTCCCCTGTGGAAGCCACTTACACTGAGGTTCTGTTACAGGACACGCATAAGTGGGGATTTTCCCATTCCTCCCCACCACTTTTCAGTGCTATTTTTGGCACGTGTTTAAGTGGGAATGCATGTGGGAAGCCAAGCAACATCACTGCTCTGCAGGGCCGGACTGACACTCTCCACATGGGAGACCCAGCCGGCCTTTCCTGAAATTAGTGTGCGCATGGTGGGCGAGGCAGGAGTAGAGGGGAAAAACAAGGTTAAGATCAGAAGCAGAAATATTTTGTTTTTGCGAGGAAGGAAAGCTTTTTCACATCATTGGATCACATCATTTGGTTGGGGAGTTTGAGAAATTAGTGACATAAAACCTTAGGTTGCAAGTCTAAGAATACCGTATTTTTCGCCCCATAGGACGCACCGGCCTATAGGACGCATCAAGTTTTTTTGGGGGGAAATAAAGAAAAAAAAATTATTTCCCCCCCAGGCGCTTGTGGGGCAGGCAGCGGGGAGAAGCGCTCTTCTCCCCGCCGCCCGCCTTGCGATCAGGTCCGGGGACAGCAGGGAGACGCAGCGCATCTCCCTGCTGTCCCCGGAGTGGTGGGGCAGGCAGCGGGGAGAAGCGCTCTTCTCCCCGCCTCAGCCTCCAAACCACTTCGGGAGACAGTGGGATGGCGGCGTTCCGCCTCCCTCTGTCCCCCGACCTTGTGGGGCTGGCGCTGGGGCTCTCCTGAAGCCTGGAGAGCGAGAGGGGTCGGTGCGCACCAACCCCTCTCGCTCTCCAGGCTTCAGTGAAAGCCTGCATTCACCCCATAGGACGCACCCACATTTCCCCTTCATTTTTGGAGGGGAAAAAGTGCGTCCTATAGGGCGAAAAATACGGTAAGTCAGAAAATAAGCAGTTGCATCAAGAGCTTGGCTGAAAATAAGCAGTTGCATCAAGAGCTTGGCCTGGGCCTAACTGAGCAAGGCACTTCCTATGTTCTTGCCAAACCAGACACGATGTGGAGATACGAGAATAAGGTATAACAAGTTTAAAAAGTAATAGCAGGTGCAAAGGCTCCATTTGGATTTGGGTTGTATTTCTGGAGGAAGAGTGGTTAACCTGTTCCCCTCCTGCCATCATCCTGAGACAAATCCTTTCCCAAGCCACTGCTTGCCCCACACGAGCAATTGGGGGGGGTGTCAGGGCTTGACTATTATTAGTGTTTTGCAAAACCTGCAGAGACACCCCCCCCGCCCTGTCTTGTAGGACAGGACTCCCCCTCCTCCAAGAGATGGGGTGCAGGGAGACTCTGGTCTGGTAAATTCCTTGCTGGTGAGCTAACCTACGGGCAATGTAAATAATTTTTGCTCATAAACAGAAAATGAGAAGGATGATTAGTAATAAAAATCAAACAATTAGAAGTCCCATCATCAGTGCAAACATATTTCTAGATACACGGCGCACAGCTCAAAGAGATTGAAAAATCAACCCTCTGGCTTGGCTGGAGGACAGCACTGCAGGTCAAATGCTTTAGGATTGACAGGTGGCTTCCTTCCAGGGTAGAGGGCATTTTGCATCTGCAGACAGACACAGCTGCAGGATTATTGATTCTGAGTGAAGCAGTACATGAACTTCTGTAACCAAGCAGAATTGCCTCATGGAGGCCCTTCTCTGTCCTTGACCTCTCACATGCCAATATTCAAGCAGTTCCATATGATCTTTTATTTTCACAGTGTGCAGTGTTTCCTGGGCTGGAGTTCTTCTAGTGCAGCTGGTAGCACAGTTAGCAGATTTGCATACTTGAATCAGTAGGTGGTTCAGTGGTGGGTGGCAAATATTCAGATATGAGTTGAAATCCCCCCCCCTTTCAATCCCACATAAAGAGTTTAAGCTATTTAAAACAGCATTGTACACTCCTGCACCAATGTAGAAACTATTCATTGGTAAAGATTACTCTTAATACTGCAAATATTCATTGTAAAAAATAACCTTAAATGTTACTAGAATATAATTTGATAATGAGCTTATGTTCTGCATAAAGAGCACTAAGATCAAAAGTGGTGTTCTGTGTAAAAAAAAGTTTCCAAACTGCAATCATCTTGACTCACAAAGCAAGTAAGGCTCCTGCTATGTTCACTGGCTGACGTTTAAATTTTGTGTCTTCTGGGGAAATAAGCATATTAACTTAAAAGAAAAATTGAAGCAGTATTTCCATGGTCTTGGCACACATTATATGGTTGCACCTTCTCCCCTCACCTCATGAACCTTTAATAGTGGCCCAAACACACAGAGAAGGAGCTGGTGAAGTTTTCCCAAGGATGGAGGTAAGAGCCAGACATGGTAGGTATGCTTAACAGTCTCTTCATAACCTTTTTAAAAAGATTAGAAGCAGCCAAGAGAGGCAAATGCAAGGAAACCAAACCCTGGGAAAGTGCTGGAACCTCTGGAGTATCTCATAGAATCATAGAATTGGAAGAGACCACAAGGGCCATCGAGTCCAACCCCCTGCCAAGCAGGAAACACCATCAGAGCACTCCTGACATATGGTTGTCAAGCCTCTGCTTAAAGACCTCCAAAGTAGGAGACTCCACCACACTCCTTGGCAGCAAATTCCACTGTCAAACAGCTCTTACTGTCAGGAAGTTCTTCCTTATGTTTAGGTGGAATCTTCTTTCTTGTAGTTTGGATCCATGGCTCCGTGTCCACTTCTCTGGAGCAGCAGAAAACAACCTTTCTCCCTCCTTTATGTGACATCCTTTTATATATTTGAACATGGCTATCATATCACCCCTTAACCTCCTCTTCTCCAGGATAAACATGCCCAGCTCCCTTAGCCGTTCCTCATAAGGCATCGTTTCCAGGCCTTTGACCATTCTGGTTGCCCTCCTCTGGACACGTTCCAGTTTGTCAGTGTCCTTCTTGAATTGTGGTGCCCAGAATTGGACACAGTACTCCAGGTGAGGTCACTTGGAGACCGGGATGCACGCAACAATAACTCTATCTCTTTGAGATTATCAGATTAACATTTCTCACCAGGGAAGCAAATTAATAAAGAGGTGGTAGCAGTAACTTGAGGTGTTGCAGGCTGGTCTTGTCTCAAGACAGCAGGCCCACAGTCAGTCTCATACCAGGCATGAGTGGCCCACCCATGAGGCAAGGTGAGGTGAGCACCTCAGGCGGCAGGATCCACAAGGACAACAGATCCAACCTCCAGGAAATGCATTGCCGCCTGCTGCCGCCTCCACAGTTGCCACCATGACTGTGGCCTCCTTCTTGGAGGCCAGATCTGCAGCCTCCTCAGAAGCCCCCTTCCCCCATGCCCCCTCTTCAGTAGCCTCTTGGTGAACAGGAGGTGCTGCTGGTCTCCCACTGCTGGGAAGGAAATAGCAGGGGCTGCCTTCTGGGGTCTCCTGGGGTCTGCACCACCCCAGCGTGACACAGAGCACGCCCCTCCCCAGCAGCCTTTAATTCCCACTTCAACCATCAGGTAAGGTTGATTTGATTCCCCCCCACCCCGTTCCTGAGGTAAATCATCACTCAGCCCTTCTTTCCAGACATGGGTGGGAGCATTTTGTGGTTTGCCTCAGGTGCCAACATATCTTGGGCCAGCCCTGATACCCATTCTATGACAAAAACTGTGGCACTAAGCATATATTTTTAAAAATCCAAGTAATTTGCTTCTCTATTTCATCACCTTGTACTTTAGGAGTAAAGCTTCTGATGTAGATTGACTGTGCTGGTATGATGGCATTGTATGTTCACAAACATCCTAATCATTCAGGGAACAAACCTGTCTGCCAAAAGGGTTAATTCTCATTACAGGTAGGTAGCCGTGTTGGTCTGCCGTAGTCGAAACAATTAAAAAAAATAAAATCCTTCCAGTAGCCCCTTAGAGACCAACTAAGTTTGTTATTGGTATGAGCTTTCGTCTGAAGAAGTGTGCATGCACACAAAAGCTCATACCAAGAACAAACGTAGTTGGTCTCTAAGGGGCTACTGGAAGGAATTTTGTTGTTGTTTTGATTACTTCTCAGTTTGGTTAGGGTTAAAACCTCAAAGGTTTTAAATCTGATAAAATCCTTATACGGAGGGGTGTTTGATCTGATAATGCTCAGGGGGCAATAAGAACAAAGTTATAATGGGTTTTGGTACTGGACATCATATACGGTAGATTTTAACTTAACAACCTATCATTTCATAGAATTGTAGAGTTGGAAGGGACCGCAAGGGTCATCTAGTTCAACTCCTGCAATGCAGGGATTTTTTGCCCAATGTGTGGCTCAAACCCATGATGCTGAGATTAAGTCTCATAGTTACCGACTGAGCATCCCAGAATATTTGACTGCAGGTTTCTACTTTCCAGGCAAGAGCAATACTTGGGCGATTCAACTTAATATTTTTAACTAGCAAGAGCTGTACAAGATGCATGCAGCAAATGACTCCTCTCCCACATGCTTTCTCCTTCTGACAGCTACAAGACCTCGCAGTATGAATCATTTTCTTAGCATCTAAAATGAAATCAGCTGAAGGAAAGAATCTGTGAATGGCTGGGAAAGGGGAACTTTCTGCCTGCAGTGCTGCTAGCTCTATTTTCAGTTTGTGCCCTTCCTTTCTGACATGAATCCGCACAACTGATTAAACGGGATCTGTTTTAAAGCATTTCACACTCCTTGCCCTACTTCATTTGAGAGAACAGCAAATTATCCACAGGGTGCTCTGACTTGCCACAGACCCACTTGAAAACATTCAGCTGTTGAGGGGGGGAGATGAAAAGCACTCTGGGATGCTGAACACCTGGCAGCTGCCGCTGTGTTCTGTGTATCGCGCCTTGCTCATTAATCAGAACTTCTGCTTCAAAGGATCCCTGACAAAGCACAACAGCAAGAGCCGGGCAATTGTCCCTTACTGCAGGTTTCTGGGGACGAGTCGCCAAGGTGATGTATATGCCATACTGATACTCCATCCTTGGAACATCCAACAGAAAGGAGACCCTTCTCTGCCAACGCTGTCACTACAGAGCAAGGTGTAGCCAATGTGGTCCCCTCCAGATGTTCCTGGATGCCAGCACTCATAATCCCTGACCGTTGGCCATGCTGGCTTGGCTGGGAGCGGATGGAAGTTGTAACTCACCAACATCTGGGAGGGAGCCACCTCAGGAGCAAAGGGGCAATCACTGACAAGCTAACCACACAGCAGCACCTGTGGTGGTGTAGACCCTCCAAATGTATTTCAGGAACTGGTCACGCATTCAGTCTGATAATGTGACACATGTTTTGGGCTCTCCTCCCTCCTCCATCATCACTCTCTCTACAGTGTTCAAGCTGTCTCTACCATGTTTATCTACACGAGAGATCTTCTCACCCCACAATCCACCTATATTCCCCACCAATTTCATGAGCGGGATCAGGAACATATATACAAAAGAGGAGTGTCTGACTACCAGGCCCTCTGGCGTAGTATTGGGTGTTAACCCACATGGCTGGTGTTATGTACTGAGTTGAATAGGATCCAAAATGCAGCAGTCTGATTGGTCCTAGAACAATAGGATTCAGAATGCAGCAGTCTGATTGGTCCTAGAACAATGCAGCAGTCTGATTGGTCTGCAGGAACCACCCAATCCAGCTCCAGATGGAAGTGAATCCACAACCTGATTGGCCTACAGGAGAATTCTGGAATTAACCCATCACGTGTAGCCCATTGTGTAAATAATATATATAAAGCAGATACTTTGGGGAAACTTTCATTTCCTCCTCACCACTATGAGTTGAATAAAGAGCATGAAATCCACTCTCGACTCTGAGTATATTTCAGCTACTGAGTAGAAAGTGGTCAGCTCTTAACAGGCTACTCTATTGTGTGCTACTCATAATAATCTACCATATTATTTTCCCTCTTTTGGATCCATCCCATGAAATCAGTTGACCCTTCATGTTTAAATTGATTGGCACCCCATAAATTTGTAGCAAGCACTGCACACAAGAGCACAGACAGGTGCAAAAAACAAAACAAAAATCTGGAACAAATGGGAAATTTTAGATTCAAGAATGAAGCAAATGAATAGTTTTAAATATTTGGTTTGAAAATCTAGCCATTTTTGAGAGATGTGGTCGAAAACTACCACCAGTGACCCTTTGGATATTGTTGCTCCTCGGGAGAATAATCATTTTAACAGCATTGCTACTACAGATTGCTGCCTTTCTTAATTCAAGCAGTACAGTCTCCAGCAGCCTCTTTAGAAACAGACTCCACATTTAACCTCCAACCCACAGCATGGGATTTTTAAAATTAACCATATAAGTCCAACTTTCTCCTCTCTTTCCCTCTTTTGTTTGATTTAGGAAATTGCTTTTCCTGTTGTCAAAAGTGGTACTGCTGCTTAATATAAATACTCGTCTGATTTTCATCTTTGATTAACAAAATGTCCAAAGTTCATATGCACACAATAAAATAATAAGGTGAACAAGAATACCACAGAAAGTAACAATTTCCAACATATCAGCAAGATCCAACAGTCACAATACAGTAAAAGCAACAGCAAACAACTATAAAATACCTGGGCAAATACCACCTCACCTGACACCGAAGACTTGTCAAGGTGAGTGCCAAACAAACCACAAGCAATAAAAACCTCTCCATGGTCACCACTTACCTAACCTCAGATAGTGAAAAGAGCTGAAAGAGTTCTGATAAATATCATTTTGTACTCATGAGGTAGAAAATGGATCTTTGGATACCATTTTAAAAAACACTCAGAAACAGCCTCAGTCTCCTGCATAGTAGAAATTCAGATGACACGTTTTGTTTCATCATCACATTTTTATAATTTGCTTATACAATGGAAATTGTTAGAGAGAGGAAAAAAATGAATTGTAGAAAGAAAGAAAAGATCCTGAAGAGAGAAGGGGAAATAAACAGCAATAAACAGCAATATTAAGGAGAAAGAGCCTATATGGGGAAATGTCTGTTATTTGTTCATTCCAGAATTGGATAAACAAAGCCTGTATCTCAGTGAATTAGTCCTATTGGCTATTACTTAAAGCTTTTCTTTTGGATGTTTGTTTTGTCATAAATGCTATCTCCCAGAATTTTCTCAATTAGTCTGTTATAGCCAAAGGATTCCCCCCCCCCCATTGGTAGGTAATGCAAAGTTTAACACTAGCCAATAAGCATGGCAACTGCTTCTAACTCCTGACCGTATCATGCACAGAAGACTTGTTCTCAGAATAAAAAAATTCATATCCTGTTGTTTCTTGTATTATATTCAGTGGCCCAGAATGTTTTTATTTTAATGTACTTCCTACAAAGCAGGTGCTGGCAATATATTTTATTCATTCTATATGTGGGAAAGTACCATTGCTGTGGCCTAAATCACAGAGCCTAGGACTTGCCAATCAGAAGGTCGGTGGTTCGAATCCCTGTGACGGGGTGAGCTCCCGTTGTTCGGTCCCTGCTCCTGCCAACCTAGCAGTTTGAAAGCACGTCAAAGTGCAAGTAGATAAATAGGTACCACTCCGGCGGGAAGGTAAATGGCATTTCCATGCGCTGCTCTGGTTCGCCAGAAGCAGCTTAGTCCTGCTGGCCACATGACCCGGAAGCTGTACGCCGGCTCCCTCGGCCAGTAAAGCGAGATGAGTGCCGCAACCCCAGAGTCGGCCACGACTGGACTTAACCGTCAGGGCTCCTTTACCTTTACCCTTGGTCAGTTGTTCTGAAATTGTTTTTCCTTCTTGTTGGTACTAATTAGAGTTGCTAGTATGAATTTGAACAACCATTCCCATTCAGTTTGTTGCACTATAATATTAGGTTTTCAATAGACTCTTTCCCCATTTTTTCCTGTATGTCAGTTGCTCTCTCTTTAATTCAGATAGAATTAAAATTATTTTCTCTAATCTGTTGCAGCAATAGATTTTCAAATGGAGTTTAAAGTAATGGTGTCCGCGGCAAATTTATAATCTGCAAGACCCTGTGCGAAACATTTTCGGGTGACTCTATTCATTTACCTTAATTAATGCAACTATGTGAAAATATGGGGTGCATGAGGAGATGACAGTAATAATATTTCTGTCTTTGCATGTATTTCCCCCTGCCCCCCCCCCCAATTCCTGCTGTGGTGCTTATAATAACAGAAACTGGTGAAGCAACCTCCACTGACTTTAATTGGGAAGCAGGAGAAATGAAGAGTGCAAACAACGCAAAAGATTCAAATACTATAATTCAGCAATGGCAATGCATTGTAATTATGCTTCAGATGTATTCTCTCAGTTAACAATGCATATTAATAACTTGTGGGGCCCTCAGCTTCAGGGGCCCCTAAAACTGCATGTTGCGCATACCTATGAATCCACCACTGCATGGCATTCCATGTTTTGTTAATAGTTGTCCTAAGAAAAAGATTTAGCACCTTCTGCGGAGTTTTCTTCAACGGGTACAGGAGTGCTCAAATAGCCAAGCCAGCTCCATCAAAATACCACAGATACCCAATCCACCCTATAATTACTTCGTAGGATCAGAATCAATTGAGATTGCATGCATCTTCATAAAACCAGCTTGCCTAAGCCTCTTGCTGGGGGCAGGATAGCTAGGATAAATAACAGATGTGATAGTGGACACCCCTGCTGTGTTCCCTGTGGGAAGGTTTACTTTAGCAGAGTTAAACAATCCCCTTTATAAGTTTATGCAGCGGTCTGAGTTCTACTAATAAAGATGGCTTCCTGGTTAAAAATCTCTTTAAATCCCTCTTAAAGAACACACACACACAAATCTGATTCATGTTAATATAAAACTATTTCACTCTCAGATTCATTCAGGTTTACAGAACTGTCCCTGAAGGCAGGCTTAGGTTACGTAACAAGCAAATAAACTAAACCAGGGGGAAGTTGGTTCTGAGGTGACTGCAGCTGAGCAGTTACCTTTCAAAACTACCAGCAACCGACAAACTGGTTGTCACAGCAACCGGTTAGAACATGGAGGCCGCTAGTCCTTTGTCAGAATGTTGCACTTGACTGCACCTTTACATCCCACATTCCCGTATAAAAGTGCAAACAGCATCAAGTCCACCAAAGTTCAAACTTGCTCGTGCTTCAGAGTCAATTACTCAGATAACTTTCTGTTATGTACTGAGTTGAATAGGATCCAAACTGAAGCAGTCTGATTGGTCCTAGAACAATAGGATCCAAATTGTAGCAGTCTGATTGGTCCTAGAACAATAGGATTCAGAATGCAGCAGTCTGATTGGTCCTAGAACAATGCAGCAGTATGATTGGTTGGCAGGAACCACCCAATCATGCTTCAGATATAAGTGAATCCACAACCTGATTGGCCTACAGTAGAATTCCAGAATTAGCCAATCATGTGCAGCCCATTGTGTAAATAATGTATATAAAGCAGATACTTTGAGGGGACTTTCATTCATTCCTCCTCACCACTATGAGCTGAATAAAGAGCATGGAATCACTTTGCGACTCTGAGTATATATCACTTTCATAAGTTTACCTCCAAATTGCATAACTTCAAAAACCTTCTAGAGAGACAACCATTCAAGACAGTTAGAACTTCTTGAACAAATCTAATGAGATCCAAGTGGTTGGTATCTTTAAAGACTCACTTTTGTGCATCATATTTAGAGCTCTGTGCACAGAATCCAGTATGTCCTCTAAGGAACAAAGCCCTGATGATTGCTATGAACATAGTATCCCACCACTCTGTTCAACCTGGGCATTAGAAGGTTTGTGTCTTGGTTAATGAGGGCAATGGGACGATATAGCCCCAGCTGAGTGGGATCTCTGTCTGGTTTGGCAATCACAGTTGGATGAGACTCTCTCCAAGAGTCTGGTAAGTCCCCACCCCAATTATTTTGTTAAACAAGACAGCAATATAAGAGGCTAATTTTTCTCCAAATATAAAAATTCTTTCCAAATCTGTTCCAAAGGGATCTAGCCATGTTATTGATTACTCTTGAATCTTGCTGCTTGGACTCATGAACTGTTGTGAAAAAGTCTCCGGGAGGAGAGCGGAGAGTGTTCGCGTGACACACCTACACACTGCAGCCAACACACTAATGTGTCGCGACACACAGTTTGGAAAGCTCTGATATAAAGGAGTCATGAGTTCGTTATGTGGTGGTCAGACCCTCTTTTTGAGTAGCATAAGCTAAGGTCTGCCCATCCAGTACTGGATTAATAAAGCTTTTTGAACCTATACACTTGTGTCTGCTTCCCTTTCTTTGGGATTTTTGCGCATTCCCCCAGGGAAAGAACTTGTCATAATTTTATGCAACATTATACTATATTTCTATGCTGCCACAGCCAAGGTCTCATGTCTGAGCCCCTCTCTTAGCAATCCTGCATTTCCAACACTTGCTGCCTTCCGGTCACTTGCTAGCTCCCTGCACAACATTTTGAACTACAAAGCCATATTGCCATCTCTTGGCATCCATTCTAGGCCTTTTCCAGGCCCAAGGCTGCCACGGACCATGTTGTCTATGTCTGACAGCTCCAGTTTTCTTGGAAGCCTCTAACTCCATTAAATCTAATCATGTAGATTTAACTTGTCTCCTTATGGATCTTGTCAATTTTGTGCCCCCTTGGCTTGGCATACTATGCAATGAAAATGCCCACGCTGCCCTAAATTTGATTGTAGATAAATAATCAGTTATGTAGGATATTGCAGTGCAGAGAGATGCAACCGTCAGCCTAGCAATATATGATGATTTTCTTCTAAACTTATAATAAACACACTTTAAAAAACCTTTTGCTTCCCAGATCTTTAAGGTGATTTCCAGGGCTTTTTTCGGGGGGAGGGCGCAGAACATTTTGTGAATCTAAGTTTGGCCTCATTGAGGGACACTATTTCAATATGAGTAGGAAAATGAGAGTACCCCTAAATATTTTTTAAGGGGAAAAAAGCACTGATGATTTCAGATTCTTTATTTCCTTCCCTTTAAACAGGTGCTTGATCTGAAGAAGAGACAGAGGTCTCTGTTTGGTCCTGTTGCCTTATTCATCACGGTATTGATCTCATTAGAGGGATTGTGACAATGGAATCCTTATTATCTGGAGAATCAGTGATCGACAGAAAAAAATGTGTACTGGTATTCTTATGAAATTCCTCCTTCCCTGTGCTACTTATTCCATCTATTTTTGAAGCTGGCCTCATGAGCAGGAAGGACTAGGAGAGGAGAGGGAGGTTTTAAAAAGCTTGATGAATACAATTACTTCCAACTGGAGAGGTCAGTTAAACAAGGGACTTAGATAAATGAGCTTTTGTGAAAGCAGCAATGTTTCTGAGCTGCTATTTACAGTGAATAACCTCCTCTCATTCAGGTAGGTAGCCATGTTGGTCTGACACAGTCGAAATAAATAAATAAAATGTCCAGTAGCACTTTAGAGAGTTGGTCTCTAGTGCTACTGGACAATTTTTTTATTTATTTCAACCTCCTCTCATGTTTATCTTGCATGTTTTCTGTTTTAAAACACCCAGTTGCTACAGTGCCGTTGCAGGACATATTTGTTCACGTAGAGACAAACTAGGAGCCATGTCAAATACTTCTTTTTTCATGGCATGTTTGTCCCTGATATATATCTTTTGAATGCAAAAAAATAAAAAAATAAAAATTGCAAGACAATTGCTATTTCTTCCTCTTGTCTGAAGTCAGTTTCATGCAGGCCCTGTATATTGCTGTTCTAAGGGTACCATCACCGAGGCTGCCAGGAACTGTATTCCTAAAATGCTGCAATAGTGCTGAACCAATCATAAGTAGTTAATTGCTTGTCCTATTATTTTGAACCTTTGGGATATGTTGGCTTAAAGTATTTGTACTGTGATCTTGATCAGTGAAGTTATGTTTTTGCCAATAAAAACTGAAAAGGTGGGCTTTGTTAGAGTCATGACTGGAGCGCTGTAATAATAATAATAATAATAATAATAATAATAATAATAATTTTTATTTATACCCCGCCCTCCCCAGCCAAGGCTGGGCTCAGGGCGGCTAACAAGCAATAATAAAAACAAGTTGAATGATTACAACATTAAAATATTGAAACATTAAAATATTAAAATGTAGCCTCATCGCAGGAGGAGAAAGGAAAAAGAAAGAGGGGGAGGAATCAAATTGGCTCCAAGCCAAAGGCCAGGCGGAACAACTCTGTCTTACAGGCCCTGCAGAAAGAAATCAGATCCTGCAGGGCCCTGGTCTCATGAGGCAAAGCATTCCACCAGGCCGGAGCCAGTGTTGAAAAGGCCCTGGGTCTGGTTGAAGCTAATCTAACTTCCTTAGGGCCTGGGACCATTAGGGTGTTGCTATTTATGGACCTTGAGGCTCTCCGTGGGGCATACTGGGAGAGGCGGTCTTGTAGGTACGAGGGTCCTAGGCCGTGAAGGGCTTTAAAGGTCAAAAGCAGCACCTTAAATCTGACCCTGTACTCTACCGGGAGCCAGTACAGTTTGAAAAGCACTGGGTGAATATGCTCCCATGGCAGAGACCCCGTGAGGAGCCTCGCTGCAGCATTCTGTACCCGCTGGAGTTTCTGGGACTGCTTCAAGGGCAGCCTTCGTAGAGCAAATTACAGTAGTCAAGCCTGGAGATGACCGTCGCATGGACTATCAGACTCTGGTATGTGATCAGGGTAGAGGGAGGTTGTGTGATCCACACTTTCTCCACTTCCCTATCCTACTTGTAACATGGGAATCCTCATCATCGGATTTTGATTTGAGACTTCGCGGGACTTGTGCTTGTGTAACCAAACTGCACAAGGCAGCCACAAGTGAGTGGTATCAGAAGACTGAGGTTTGAAAATGGCAACAAATCTGCCAGCGGGGTGGGGGGAACCGAGGTAACCAAGAAACCTCAAAACAGCACCAAAACAACTCAACCGCAGGGGATATCATGCGGCTGGAAGGGGAAGGTGAGCAGTGGGTGAAACGGAATGGCTGGAACGGGACAGAGAGCGCATAGAAGGAAAGAACCTTGTCTGGCTTCACGCTGAGAAACAAGTCCTAAATGGGATGCAAGTGAGAACTGCCCGAAGGAATCAATGGAGAAATTAATTTCTTTCCAGGGAGTTGACTGGGCAGCAGTCTGCACCTTCCTCAAAACACAAATTTCCTGCTACGTCTAACAGTCCTTATTTAGCGTGAACATTTAAAAAACAACCATGCTAATGCACATTCGAAAGCAAATGTGGCTCATTGTCCTCAAATTCATAGAATCATAGAAATCTAGAGTTGGAAGGGATGCCAAGGGTCATGTAGTCCAACCCCTGCAATGCACGGAGTCCCTCATCCGATTTTGTTTGCGGGGGGTGTGTGAGAGAGAGAGAATCTGCCGCCGGTTCCCCGCCGAAAATCACGGCTTTCACTTTTTCCTCTTTCTATGCACAACTCTTTCCCCGACTATGAGCAGGCGGAGCAGGGAGGGGGCGGGGAAATGTACTCACAAGCAGCCTCCACGTCGAAGGGATGGTCACTCTGAATCCCCCCCCTCCGGCGTCTATGGCCCCGCTCGCGGCCGCTTACTCAACCCAGCGGAGAGCTCGCCTGCCATTTTGAAAACGGGCAGTTCCACAGGGGCGGGGTCGCGGGCGAGGATGACGCGAGCGCCGTAGGTGACGCATCCGCCAATGGCTAAGCGGCAATTAAGACTACAGACCGAGGAATCGAGACCATAGATATAGGAAGGGGCAGAATCCTTAAAGAACTAGTCGAACAGCATGACCTTAGAACAAACTCTCAGCTTTGCTTTGTTTCTGGAGAAAGACACCCCTCTGCCTGTTCGCATGTACACCTAAGTCCAGTGTCTTTTATAGGTAGGGCTTTTGTTTTTTTAAAAAACTTTCGCGACTTCAGACGTGGCTCTCCAAGTGGGCGCCGAGCAGAGCTCTTACGACGTCACTGCTGTGCGCCGCCTCCGCCTGCGCCATCTTAGTTGCGGGCAGCCTGCCGCTGAGGTGTCCTTTCAGCGGTTCCGCCAAACGGGCTGAAAGCGGCGGAAGGGACAGAAGCGAGTCTGGCGCTGTCAGGTGGGGCGCCGGGGTGAGGGCCTGGCCCTGCGGGGGCTGCGGGGGGGGCGGCGCGGCTGGCGCTCCTAATTGCGGGGTCCCGGGCTCTCGGGGCGGGGAGGGACCGGGCAGCGCCGGGCATTTGGGGCCTACGTGTCCCCCTCTCCGAGCCTTCAGGCGGGCAGCCACACGACGGGCAGCCCCTCCGTAGCCCCTTCTCCCCGCGCCTAGAAAACTAGCAGGCCAGGGCCGCTTTCTCCTTTACATGCTAGCTTTCTACGTGCAGAGGGCATTGCGTGTGGAAGAAAGATGATTTACTCCTGTAAAACGCATACTGTTTCATCTCTCTGAACTAGTAAAGGTAAAAGAACTAGTACATTTAGGGTATGTTGAATATTTCAGCTTTCAAATTCTAAAAATGAGGGGTGCCAGAAAGTTGTAGCTTGACTTGGGAATTCAAAAGCTATTTTGGTTAAATTGATATAATTTGGTTTTGCTTGGTAAGCGAAATGTGTATAAGCAGTAGTATTTTCTGGGGGGAAAGAGGCCAGAACTCACTGTGAATGCCTCCCGTGTTTTCTTAGAATGGCAATGGCGCCCACCTGAGAGGTGCCGGAACTGATTTTTGGTGAGTTCCAACTGAAAAAAACCCCTGTGTGTAAGATTGCATAAAAATCATTAAAAATGACACTGAAGTACTTTCAGTTATATATCCCACATTCTCTGACATTTTCAGAAAGTACCGTATTTTTTGCACCATAACACTCACTTTTTTCCTCCTAGAAAGTAAGGGGAAATATCTGTGCGTATTATGGAGGAAATGCCTACGGGTGGCATGCCTACGGATTTTCCTCCTCTAAAAACTACGTGCGTGTTATGGTCGGGTGCGTGTTATAGAGCGAAAAATACGGTAATATTAAATTTCTGTGGTTTTCCCTGAGCACTTCGTGTTTTTTTAATCAAACATAGACTTACCAAGTTAAATGTTGTCCAGTCACAAAAATGACAGCAGATTCAAATTCATCACGCCCAAAAGTTCTATCATACGCCCGTTGTTGTTCAAATGTCTTTATAAATGATTTAGATGAAGTAATTGAGGGGATGCTCATCAGATTTGCAGATGACACCAAACTGGGAGGGATAGCTAATACTGCAGAAGACAGAATCAGAATTCAACATGACCCTATCAGATTGGAGAACTGGGCACAAGCTAACAAAATGAATTTCAATAGGGACAAATGTAAGGTTCTGCACTTAGGCAGATGCATAAATATAGGCTGGGGGACATCTGATTTACTAGCAGTACATATGAAAAGGATCCAGGGGTCTTGGTGGACCACAAGCTTAACATGAGTCAAAAGTGTGATGCAGCAGCAAAAAAAGTGAATGCTGTTCTAGGCTGCATCAAGAGAAGTCTAGTGTCCAGATCAAGGGAAGTAATAGAACCCCTCTATTCTGCCTTACTCAGACCACACCTGGAATACTGTGTCCAATTCTGGGCACCACAATTTAAGCAGGATGTTGACAAGCTGGAACGTGTGCAGAGGAGGGCAACAAAGATGATCCAGGGTCTGGAAAGTAAGCCTTATGAGGAGCACTTGAAGGAGTTGGGTATGTTTAGCCTGGAAAAGAGGAGACTGAGAGGAGATATGATAGCCATCTTCAAATATCCTAGTGTCTGTCACATGGTGGAAGGAGCAAGCTTGTTTTCTTCCTGCTCTAGCTCTGGAGGGTAGGACATGAACCAATGGCTTCAAGTTGCAAGAAAGGAGATTCCAACTAAGCATTCGGGAAGAACTTTCAGACAGTAAGAGCTGTTTGGCAGTGGAACAGACTCCCGCGAGAGCTGGTGGACTCTCCTGCCTTGGAGATTTTGAAGCAGAGGTTGGATAGCCATCTCCCATGGATGCTTTAGCTGAGATTCCTGCATTGGCAGGGGGTGGGACTAGATGACCCTTGGGGTCCCTTCCAACTCTAAGATTCTACAGTTCTATGAAAAACATATTTTAAAGACCCCTTAGTGAAGAAACTTGCCAAAATTAAGTTTCACCCCCCCCCCCTAAAATGGCATGCCCTACTAGTACAACCCAGATAGAGACGGGACTCTTTCTCTTTCTTTCTTTCTTTCTTTCTTTGGGGGGAGCAATACATTTTTATTTTCAATAACATGATCAGGAAAACAGAACTGAAGCCCCGCCTGAGGTGTTAATAATGACCAGGGTACAGCTTGAATTAGCACATCTTTGTTGCCAAGCACAGACATGCCAGAGATTCGCATGTCCTCCCTGTGAATGTTCCTGTTCCATTAGGTGGAGTAAGGGGCCTTTCTGCCTGCATTTTTATGTGATATAAGTGAAAACAAGTGTTTCATCTAATGGGGTCCTCCTTTGAGAGTCCTTTCATCACTGTTCCTGTAGTTGATCCTCCTTTGGCGAGAGCTGTGCCTCAGGGAGGGTGTGGCTACTCAGGCAGGGAGGCAAAATGGACCTTCTTTGTTTAGATGCTGTGTATCTTAAATACTGTGGACAGGCAGCTGTGGGGAGCACTGTTTGCCCTGGTTCTCTGCTTGTAAGCTTTATTGAAGGATCAACCTGCAATGGGTGTTGGACCAGAGGGATGTGTGGTATGAATGGGAAAGGAATTTTCTCTGGTGATAAACTTGAGTCTTGCTGTGCGTTAATAAGGCATAGACAAAGATGTGTGGTACCTTGTTCAGAGAGGTTTGGACACCAGCTGATACCAAGTATTACTCAAAAGTAAGCCTTGCTGATTTCAATGGGATCTATTTCCAGGTGAGTCTGATTAAGATTGCAATCTTAAGCACCTGTCAAATTGCTACTATGGATCTATGGCTCCAAATAGTTGTGAACAAATTTGTTGTCTGTCTTTGCAGAAACATTGCTATTCTATGGCGACTTACCTGGAGTTTATTCAGCAAAATGAAGAGCGTGATGGAGTGCGTTTCAGCTGGAACATATGGCCCTCCAGCCGACTGGAGGCCACAAGAATGGTTGTCCCACTGGCCTGTCTACTGACTCCTTTGAAAGAAAGATTAGACCTGCCGCCTGTCCAGTATGAGCCAGTATTATGCAGCAGACCAACTTGCAAAACTGTACTTAATCCACTTTGGTATGACTTTCTTTAACGTCTATTGTTTCAGTGGAGCCATATTTTGTTAGTGACCTTATTCTTCAAAGCTCAAGACTGCACATTTTTCTTAAAGTAAAGAAAGCCCTAAATTGGAGTTTTGTAATTTAAACATACAGTATACCAGATTCTTCCATGTCCTATCGGCAAGCCTGTGTGATCCATTAAGATTGTATCATGATCCATTAATGTTAAAACTGGGTTGGCATACCCAAAGTACATTAAGAGAAGGAAGAATATTATTTTGGGTCAGAGGCACTGTATTGCTCCCAGTATTGAGGGGGCCCAGCGTTGCACACCTGTGAAGTCACAGGTGTGGCGCACATTGCGTGCATGTGACATCACACACACAACGTGTGTGCATCATCGGGAGGATATTGAGCATGGAGCCCAGAGCCTTGTGGCTTCAGTGGCTGGTGGCTCCTCCTGAGTGGTGGACACTGATTCTGTTCCACGCTCAGCCTCTTCCGCTCAACATTTGGGGGCTTACCCCCCTGCCAACAAATATTGAGGGGGCCGAAGACAACTCTGTGCCTAGGAGTTGGTGCCTCTGTTTCCGATGCAAACCTTAATCATTCAAGCAAGTAAGCCCTGCAGTATGCATGAGAAGTGTCAAAACTTAGAAACCAGACACTCTATCCTAGGCAACACAATTGAACCAGGTAGATATTTGGGCCATTGTGTTGTAGTTAGAGCTCCGGATTGAAAAGTAAACTTGGAACCTCAGTATTTTTTATATAAGCCTAATACAGATACACAGTTAGCTGTGGTTTCATAATTGGATTATAGGACTGAGTGTGTTTTTTCTCTGTCCTTTTCTTCTTGTTTGTAAATTGCCTCCCCACGTAAAGTCTGGCTTTTGCGTTATGTGTGAAGTAAACCTGGGTATTCTCTTTAAATGTATTTGGAGAATCCTGATCACAAGTAACACTGAACCTAGCTAGAGAGGATTGGGAAAGAATCCAGGCATGGTAGGCAAGAGAAGCAGAAGCACAATCCTGTCACACACACAAAACCTAAACACTGACTGACTGTATGTATGGCATTGGAGTCACAAGGATACTATTTATTTTCTAAGACAAAGCAAATGTAAGGAAACAGGTCTGGCAGTACTTACTCTTGTCCAAAGGCTAACAGGTTAAATGAAAGGGCAAACAGCCAGCCTGAAAAAGTGTCCCACTCCAGGGAGGGACACACAGATGCCTTGACCTTTGCCAGTCTCCTTGTTAGAGCTCTCCTTGTTGAGGAACCACTTGCTGAAAAAATGTACATTTGCCTAATTGGCACTAATTGAAAGTACTCTTATTGGCTACTAGCAACTGAAATGAAGAGATTAAAGTTGGCTTTTATGAGGTAATGCCAGTAGTAGGAATTTTCTCTTAATGTCATTAGTTTTGTTATGTCATATGTTTACCTTGAGGCTTTGTATCAAAGACCTAATACCAATTATTTGAGAGAGAAATGGAGCACCCTGACACATATTCCCTTAAAGCGCAAGTTTGATATATCACAAGGATTTTAACAACTTTATTTCTTTTTTACAGTCAAGTTGATTACCGAGCCAAGCTTTGGGCTTGTAACTTCTGCTTTCAGCGAAACCAGGTGGGTTACATCTTCACTAACTTAACTCTCCCATTTGCCCAGATCAGTACACCTTTTTAATGTGTACTGCGAATGTACAACTTTGACCCAGTGACATTGACAAAAATGCTGCATAAAAACTTTTAGTTTCTGTTATTGAGCTGTCCTCAGTATTTGCCATGCATTTGGTTGTCTTTATGAACCAGGTGCATCATTATATGTTGCCTTTATTAGTCAAATGACAGTGGCTCAATTCAGACATAGCACCACATTCTGGTTCATAGTTTAGAATCATAGTTTAGAACCTTAACTGAAGCTTGAGCTCCTAAACCTACAGTAGGAAAACTGTGTTTTAGAGGTGCTTGACTTCTTTCATTTTCCAGCTGCTCAGCACACTGGGCTCAAGAAGCGTTGATCTCCAACAGTCAATTCATACATCATGCCAGACCAGGAGTTTGCACAAACCATAATTTTCAAACACATTCCCAATCATGTCAGTCAGATGTCCTGTTAAATCATACATACGTTCGGTGTTAATAATGATTTGGTGTGATGTCTGAATTGAGTTTGTAGTTACCTTGACCAACCACTTGAGCTAGTTTGCAAATCCTGTAGCCTGATTTCCAGTTTAATCAGAAATTCATCCCAAATTGGCAGCTGTTATTTTTTAGTAGAATGTGTAATTAAATTCTCATTTTTTATTGAAATATAATTGCTTGTATATACGTTGCATTACAAGTGAGCTTTGACATATTTTGATGTATGTCCTCATCTTTGCTGTGTTTCTCCAGTTTCCTCCAGCCTATGCAGGGATATCTGAAGTGAATCAACCAGCAGAGCTTATGCCACAGTTTTCCACAATTGAATATATAGTTCAGGTAATCCTTTGTATGCTGTGTTTGAAACTCCACTGTGTTTACTTTAGTGTCTCTGTGACAGTAATCTTAAAGTGTTTAGACTATGGTTTTCTGTAAGGAAAAAAGGAAGTATTCTATTGTATATACTTCTATGTGGTAAATAAATGTTTTTCCTCCCACACAAGCGTGGTCCTCAGACACCCCTGATCTTTCTTTATGTGGTGGACACATGTTTGGAAGAGGAGGACTTGCAAGCTTTGAAGGAGTCGCTACAGATGTCTCTGAGTTTGCTGCCTCCTGATGCTCTTGTAGGGTTGATAACTTTCGGCAGAATGGTACAGGTTCATGAACTGAGCTGTGAAGGCATTTCCAAAAGTTATGTTTTCAGAGGCACTAAGGATCTAACTTCAAAACAAATACAGGTATGCTTTGCTTTAACTTTTATATAAAAAAAACCTAACCCAACCTTGTCTGCCCCTCAAAAATTATTTTAAAGTGCAGTCTTCTGGGTTCCTCCAATTCTGATATGTGTTTTGATTGTCAGGATATGTTGGGTCTTACAAGGCCTGCAGCACCTGCTCAACAAGGAAGACCGCATCAGCCTCAGGAGCAACCTCTTATTTCAAGCAGGTATATGGTTTTGCAAAGCAAACTGTATTTAAAAGGATGTAGTTGATTGGCTTGCATGAAACTTCTAAAGATCCTTGTCTCTATAGATTCCTTTGCATGGATCAAATTTGTCTGTTTTTGGCTATTTTGAACAGCTGCTTTTCTTATATATTTAGGGGAGAAGTGGCATTTACAGAATCTTAGAATTGTAGAGTTGGGAGGTACTAGTGAGGGTCATCTATCCAGTCCCCTGCAATGCCCAATGTAGGGCTCAAACCCCCAACCCTGAGATTGAGTGTCTTATGCTCTACTGACTGAGCTATGATGGGCAAAGCTATAGTCAAAATAGCTTTTAGCAATTTTATCCAATTTGCATCTTCAGTTTGAAAAGATGGGAAATCACCATATGAAATGTTATATTAAAGTAGGATCAATAATTTAACACTTTCAGGGCATATGGATTCTTTTGAAAATGATACCTGATTCATATATTGTGGTGCAGTTGGGTGTGTCTCTCCCCCCCCCCCAATTATGTGGAATTTTATATGCTGTTATGTTCTCATGCTGACCCCCTTGGGGTCCTCCAGCAAACAGATATATTGTTGCATGAGTTTTCATAGGCTAGAACAGGTGTGGGTGTAAAAGTGATCTTGTATGTTCTGTCTGGGTTGATATGCACAGTTTGTATCCTGTAGTTCCCAGCTTGCTTCTGCTTGTACTTACTGATATTTGAGTAGTAAGATAGGAATGCAAGTAACCTGAGAACTTTACACATCAAGTTTGTTCTCTGTAAAATAAAACACAGTGTACTTTTATTCTGAACTTCTGTAGATTTTTGCAGCCCATTCACAAAATTGACATGAACCTGACAGATCTCCTAGGGCAACTGCAAAGGGACCCATGGCCAGTAACTCAGGGAAAGCGACCCCTGCGATCTACTGGAGTAGCTTTGTCGATTGCTGTTGGATTACTGGAGGTATCTTTGTTATGCTGGTGGAGGAAGGAAGTGAAAATTATTTACTGCATTCAGTATCTGAAACTTACATTGTTGAACGTGCCTAAATTTTTAAAAAATGCCGTATGGTGTTCCTTGGAAATGAGATATTTTTGAATTGCTTATAGTAATATATTAAAAATAATAACTGTGATTGCTATCTGACAATGACGTGTTGAAAGTGCATCATTTCTGTATGCGATACCTTCTCCACCATTTTAATATAAGGCTGGAAAAGTGATAAAAGAGCATGAGCAGTCCTTATTCTTCCTAATGAAAATGTCAGGCTCAATGGATTTCTTTTTTTCTTAATAAAATAACGAAAATCCCCAGTGTGGTTGATGTATACTGTACTGCCTTTGTGGACTACATTGCCTGCTGATATTTCATGTGTGTTTTCTTCTCTTCCCATCTCCAAGGGAACATTTCCAAATACTGGGGCCAGAATAATGTTGTTTACAGGAGGTCCACCGACTCAAGGGCCAGGCATGGTGGTAGGAGATGAGCTGAAAACTCCCATCCGTTCCTGGCATGATATAGAGAAAGACAATGCCCGGTTTATGAAAAAAGCTATGAAGGTAAGAGTTGGTCTCTGCTTTAAACTCTCTCTGTGTTAGGGTTCTGCTGGATTCTGGCTTTCCAGCAAAATATGTAGTTTCAGGAGCTTTTCTGAATGGAATGGAACATTCTGAACAGAATGGAAATGTTCACCTTGGGTTCTAACAGTTCAAGTCAGATGCATGCTTCTTCTTGAATAATCTTCTAAATCGTTTTTAATGCAAGCTGAAGTGGCTAAAATCTCTAATAAAGGTCCTGGATGAAAAATTTTCATATGTCTGTTGTACCAGCTGCTCCTTTGTAGACCATGATTTTTGCTGCTTTCTCTCCCCCCTAGTTGTTTTTGCTAAGACTGTAGTTTTCAGTCCTGCCTCAATGGTTGTTTCACAAATTTTAGTACTTGGGGGTAATCAGTTGCGCCCAAACAAAAGTAATTAGGGGTAACTGACCTGCAGGTTTGCTATGCCACATGCAGCTCACTTGGTTAGAGTGTGGTGTTGCAGGCTTGATCTCCATAAGGGACAGCTGCATATTCCTGCATTGCAGGGGTTGGACTAGATTCCTGCATTGCAGGGGTACCTTCCAACTCCATGGATCTATGTACTAACATATGCATGCTCATCTTCATGTAGGGCTTTGGAACTCAGTAGTTGTTAAATTTCGGTTTGACACCCATGGTTTAATGGGTTTGGCACTCTGAATCCCATAGTTTCCCATGCTATTGTTTACCTGTTGAATTTGGACAACTTAATGTTGGACTACATATTCCATCAAATTCCCGATGGGAGTTGTGGTCAAACAACAGCTGGAGGACACCATGTTGCTCTAGGATTATAATATTTAATCATATTGGTAATAAAATATATCTTCAAAATGTTTGTTATGTTTTCTTAGCACTATGAGATATTGGCTAATCGCGCAGCTACCAGTGGACACTGCATTGATATTTATGCCTGTGCTCTTGATCAGACTGGACTTCTGGAGATGAAATGTTGTGCAAATCTTACTGGGTATGTTCTCAGTTCTCAGCGGGGGTGTGTGCCTTTCTCTGTTTTCACATCATAGAGAAGGGATAAATTTCTGGTTCGGTCCATAGTCCCTTTAGATGACTAGGAGGGATAGGTTTTCAGTCTAGGGATTTTTGAGTGGGGGAACGGAAATAATTGCAGTTATTTACTTCAGTCATTATTATGTATATAAATCCAATTTCTGGGTTCCTCTTCTTTTGCATACTATAGTATTACACTCAGTTGTAACTAAGGCCACAAACCTATATACTTAGGAGTTTGAATTCAGTAGGAGAGTGAGAAGGATGGTTGGTTTATGTTTTGTAACCCAGCAGCAGTATTTCACTGTAACACATTCTTTTCTCAGGGGTCATATGGCGATGGGTGACTCCTTCAACACCTCTCTTTTCAAGCAGACTTTCCAGAGAGTGTTTAACAAAGATCCCAGTGGAGCATTCCAAATGGCCTTTGGGGCATCTTTAGAAGTGAAGGTGAGTGTGGCAGACACCAGCTGTATTTTGAAGTTGCAGGGCAGTTGGTTAGGTATTACTGCTACACTCTCCTAACTTTGGAGGAATTGATAATATAGTTGCCAACTTCAGTCAAGGTCCCTTATTCACAGTGGGGTGGTGTACAACATTTTCACATAATAGTGGGTAATGGCCCTACTTAACAGAGAGGTTCTCCATATCTTGACATTGTCTTGTTTTATTCAATTTTTTTCTCAAAATTCCACTTTCTCATTCTGTACTTTGCAGAATTCACAATTTGAAAACAAGGAGTGTTGTGGGGAGGATTTATCAGGCTGTGGTTAGGGTGGCTGCTAAGGGGACTTCAAGGGACCGAGTGGACAATTGTTATTACTTTAGGATTACTTCAACCTTCTTTTCACTTTAGACCTCTAGGGAGCTGAAGATTGGTGGAGCAATTGGACCATGTGTATCCCTAAATGCAAAAGGGCCATGCGTTTCGGAAAATGTAAGTGTGTATATGGTTACTGTTTGTTTAAGTTACAGTGGTGCCTCGCAAGACGAAAAGAATCCGTTCTGTGATTCTCTTCGTCTAGCGGTTTTTTTGTCTTGCGAAGCAAGCCCATTGAAGGATTAGCGCTATTAGCGGCTTTTAGCGACTTATCTGCTGATCGGATCAGCTGATAAGTGGCTTAGCGGCTTAGAAAAGGGGGGGAGGAAAAAAAACCAGCAGGAACTCGCAAGACATTGTCGTCTTGCGAAGCAAGCCCATAGGAAATTCGTTTTGCGAAGCACCTCCAAAACGGAAAACTCTTTTATCTAGCGAGTTTTCCGTCTTGCGAGGCATTCGTCTTGCGGGGCACCACTGTATTTAGATGGTATGTCAATGACACAAATGCTATTGTACATAAAATATTGCTTAAATAGTCTTGTGAAGTTTAGTAGCTCAGTTTCTAGTGAGTGGTTATCTTATAGGTACAACAGAAAATGATGTAGAGAGTTGGGGAGGTGTCCGCCTTTTTGTTGCTGTGAGTAGCAGAGTTGAAATCATATCTGCCATGTGGTTTGATCTTGTACCATATGAAGAAGGCTTTCATTGAAAGGATATAGGATGTTCAGCCGCTAAGCAAGTTCTTGGCATCCAATTCTGGGGGTGGGCCCCCCCCCCCAAAAAAACTGCAGCCTGCCACATTACACCTTGGATTTCTGCTTCAGGGAGGAGGAGAATAATAAGAATAAGAATAAATATAAATTAATTATACCCTGCCCTCCCCAGCCAAGACCGGGCTCAGGGTGGCTAACAACCAATAATAAAAACAAGTTGATTGAAATACAACTTTAAAAACAAGATTAAAATACAATATTAAAACATTAAAATGCAGCCTCATCACAGGAAGAGAAAGGAAAAAAGAAAGAGGGGGAGGGAATCAAATTGATTCCAAGCCAAAGGCCAGGCGGAACAACTCTGTCTTACAGGCCCTGCGGAAAGAAATCACATCCTGCAGGGCCCTGGTCTCATGAGACAGAGCATTCCACCATGCAGAGCCAGTGTTGAAAAGGCCCTGGCTCTGGTTGAGGCTAATCTAACTTCCTTAGGGCCCGGGACCTCTAGGGTGTTGCTATTTATTGACCGTGCGTTCCTCCGTGGGGCATACCAGGAGAGGCAGTCCCATAGGTACGAGGGTCCTAGGAACATGTGCTTTTCCCCCAGGAATGCACTGTGTGTGTGTGTGTGTGTGTGTGTGTGTGTGTGTGTGTGTGTGTGTTGGTGTTCCTCTTTTCCAGAGGGGGAAAGTATGTTTATATTGCTTCAGATTTGAGAGCTGAGGAGTTCCCTTATAAAATTAGGTGTGTTGACTGTTTTTTTGCATAAGTTCATTGAAAAGAGTTGGCTGATTTCTTTATCAGTTTTTTTTTTTAAGTGGGGAGAAGAAGATTTAGCAGGCTGTCTTATGCTGAAATGGGAAGTTGGTACTATGTGAGAATGATTGTCTGTAAGCAGTCCAAGCAAATGCATGTCTACTCATAAGCAAGTCCTACTGAATTCATTGGGGTTAAACTGGCATATGAATCTGCAAGAACAAAGATGAGTTATGGTTCATATTTGTAGGCATAATGTAAACATGTTTCGGGTTTCAGAGTAGATCTGAATATTTTGGATTCTCTTATAGGAACTTGGGATTGGTGGCACATGCCAGTGGAAGATTTGTAGCCTTGACCCCACCACAACTCTTGCCATTTATTTTGAAGTAGTAAACCAGGTGAGCCCGCCTATTTATTTGTTTGCCTTCAACATTGTATGTACATTATGAAACATTTTTTACTGTGCTGCTCAGGTCAAGCAAATTATCCATCCAGAGATTATAGCTGCTCTTTTTTTGAGCAATGCTTCAAGTTTAAGAAAGTATGGTTCCAAGCTGCATCCTTATTTTCTTTGCATGGGGGTTGCAAACTATTCTAACTATTTCTCATAATGTACTTAATTAGACTTGATTAAGCTGCAATCCTAAGCACTTATTAGAAGTAAGTTTCATTGAGCTCAGTGAGTGTTACTTCTGAATAAACATTCATAAGATTACACTGGCAGTCTATTTCCCATTAGTTTGGTACTGCACAACAGTGTTGTTGTTTTTTGGTGGCTCCAAGAAACTGTTGATTTTGAGTATGCCATACTGCTTTTATTTTGTTTTCATTTTGTAACTGCATGATGTTTTCAACCTGCCCTTAAAATATCCTAAAGGAAACTTCTGTTTGTCTGGTTTTCAGCACAATGCACCAATACCTCAGGGTGGCAGAGGGGCTGTCCAGTTTGTTACACATTATCAGCATTCCAGCACACAGCGGCGCATTCGTGTGACTACAGTTGCTAGAAAGTGAGAACAACTTGGTGATATTTGGCTGTGTATTGGCTTCATGTTTATATTGTTTAGATTGTGTTGCTGCTTCATACAGGGTGCATACTTTTTCAGGAATTTGGGAGGGAGTTCGGTGTGTCCTTTAATCTTCAAAATCTAAGTGTACCAATTGTTGCTGTTATTAGTTGGGCAGATGCACAGAGTCAGCTGCAGCACATAGAAGCTGCATTTGACCAAGAAGCAGCTGCTGTCCTGATGGCTCGACTCGGTGTCTATAGAGCTGAATCAGAGGAAGGGCCTGATGTCCTACGATGGCTGGATAGGCAGCTAATCAGACTTGTGAGTATAATTAATTGTAAGCCTGTGTAATCTTAGGACTCAATTATTGTTTAAGCTGATTGGACTGCATTCTGGTGGAAATGTTTCAGATTGTGGGGTTTTTTTAAGCCCAGCTGGTGTGAAACAAAATTTGAATAATCCATTCCAAATCCATTGGCTAAATCTAAAACATTGGGCTAGTTCAGGGGTCTGCAACCTTTAAGACAAAAAGAGCCACTTGGACCCGTTTCCGAAGGGAAAAAAACTGAGAGCCGTAAAACTCGTCATTATAAAAATAACTTTTTTGTCACTTTTTTATTATTTCTTTGTTTGACCCCTCAGAATTGCTCCTCCTCATAGAAATAAACGTTAAATTAACAAGTTACCTTCTTTTGTGTGTGTGTTCTTCACTCCCCTTCAAAACAGTGACCAGCGCACATGCCCCCTTTCAATGCAGTGACCAGCGTACATGCCCCTTACAATGTAGCAGGCGGGCGGGAAGGTGACGTCGGGACGGTGCGTGACTAATGCACGCACCGCCCCCATGCGACGTCACAGCCAGTACAGCGCCTGCCACAGTGGGGCGTGTCGGGGCGCACAATGCGCCTCCTCCCCTCGCTAGTATCCGCCCCGGAGCCGCAGCAAAGGTATAAAAGAGCCACATGCGGCTCCGGAGCCACGGGTTGCCGACCCCTGGGCTAGTTCAAACAATTCTGAACTCTATTTTAACATTACAAGAACAAGCCTACACAACTCAGAGGCTTGCATATTCCCCCTCACCTCTTTTCCTCTGGCATGGCCACAAAGAGAGCAAAAGAAATGGCCTTCCCCTTTAAACTATTCAGCATTTCCTATTACATCTGAACTCAGTGATAAATCGGTATGAACAAGCCAGGATTTTAAACCATGGTATGGTCTTGGCTTATATGAACTAATCAGAATTTAAACTAACCCAAGTTCCCCCAACTTCTGAACTTAACAAGCTTCATAACATCCTCACTTGTCCAAAACTAGTAACCATAGTTTTCTGATTCAAAGGAAACAAGAAAGTAGGTTAACTGGAGATTTCTTGACTTACTTGTGGCTCTCACAAAGGGAAGAGCAAAGGGACACTGAGTACAGGCAAAATGCTTGTTCATATCTTGCCTTGCTAGCTGAGATGGTAGTTCAAAGCCAGGCCACTAAGTAAAGTTCTCAGATGTCTAAATTGAGCTTGTGTGTTATTGTAGAATGAGTGACAGTTTCCAGGAGTGAGCAGAAAAGCATGGATGGAGAACCTGTGGCCCTCCAGATGTTATTGGATTCTAGCTATCACCAGCCCCAGCCATCCTGGTCAATGGTTGGGGGTGATGAGAGGTATAATCCAGCAACATCTGGAGGGCCACAGGTTTCCCACTCCTGATGTTATGCAGTTGATGAGATATAAACACTTGATTATCTAAGGATCAGTTTCTCCATTAGTAATTTTAAACTAAACTGCTTTATAAAATCCATCTGTGACAAATTTGATTCTATTACATGATGAAATAAACATGCTTTTTCAAATTTCTTGGTAATATGATGTGATCTATTCCTTTTCTTGTTATGTTATGTTACATTATACTGTTTAAAACATTTAAGGTTTTATTACTATATATCTCCAACAGTGTCAGAAGTTTGGCCAATACAACAAAGATGATCCAAATTCTTTCAGATTGTCTGATTCATTCTCTTTGTATCCCCAGGTAAGAGGATATTTTTTTGAACTTTAAAAAAAATTAGAACAATTGATAGGAGATAACAGTGGGGTTCCAAGACTCCTATGATGATTAAACAAATTCTTAAAACAATGATGCATTCTGTGTTTGTGTGACATTCACTGACTTAATTCAGAGATGCAAACAAAGAGGAGGAAATGTTATGGTAGTAGTTTTGATTGGTATTCTACTGAAAATCTCTACCATTTTCTGTGTCCCATGTAGTTCATGTTCCATTTGCGGCGATCTCCATTTCTTCAAGTGTTCAATAACAGCCCAGATGAATCTTCCTATTACCGTCACAACTTTGCCAGACAGGATCTGACTCAGTCTCTCATCATGATCCAGCCTATACTCTATTCTTATTCATTCTATGGACCACCTGAGGTGATTTGCTTTTGCTTAGACCAAAGTTATAGTAGATATTTCTGTATATTTTGGGACACGTTAAGCTAGGAGTAAAGACCTCAAAATATCAAAATGTTTGTTTTTAGAATCTTACTGTGTGTATATTTTGGTGAAAATGTGCATCCCAAATTGTTAGAAGATCTAAAATATTTGTTCTCTGTTCTTAGTTACTGAAGAATAAAAACCCTAATGAAATGAAATCTGTGTTATAGTATTTAAAAGGCAGGGTGAGGAATTTGCGCCCCTCAAATAGTGGGGTCCAGAGGTTTTGCTATCTACTAACAGTTGATAAGTGTGCTGAAGTTATATATCTTGATTTGAGTAGAAGATACCAGCATAATATTGAGAAGTACTGGTAGCTATTAATATTTGGTAGAAGTAAAAGATATGTTAAAAATATGTATTTGATTTCCTCTTTGGGTGGAGGGTTGTTTGAGAATCTGCCTATTTTCTGTTTAGTTTTGTTGTTTGAAAGTTGAGGTTTTACAAAAGTTATATTCCACTTCACTTTTGTAATAAGATTAATGTGATTATTTTTTTCCTTTTCTTCTGCTTCTAGCCTGTACTTTTGGATAGCAGCAGCATTCTTGCCGATAGGATCCTCCTGATGGATTCTTTTTTCCAGATTGTTATCTTCCTTGGTGAGGTAATGTGCTCGTAACCTTTTGTTGAAACTGAATGCTTCCTGTGAGGTGCTAAAAAGTTTAACAAGCTCCTGAAAATATATTGTCTATTTTATTATCTTTTATGTACAGTCGTACCTTGGTTTTTGAACAGCTTAGTTCTCGGACATTTTGGCTCCTGAATGCCGCAAACCCGGAAGTGACTGTTCTGGTTTGTGAACTATTTTTGAAAGCCGAATGTCCAACGGGGCTTCTGCAGCCAATCAGAAGTCACACTTTGGTTTCTGAATGTTTTGGAAGTTGAATGGACTTCCGGAATAGATTCTGTTTGATTTCCGAAGTATGACTGTATTGGATAATTATTCTGGGATCCATATTCTTGTTTGTTTTCCCAGATGCTCTTGCCTTGTGCCTTTATAATTTGGTGAGTGGGGTGTGTGTTTAATCAGTGTTCTTGGCTTAGGCATAATGCCAAACCACAGTTAAAGCAGGCCTTTATGAAAAGGAAATATGTTCTATAGCAGTGGTTAGCCAAGTACTGTGGACCTCCTGTTTTTCTTTTTTAAATTTTTAAAATTGATTTTTCATTAATAACAGTCCAATGGAGGCCACATTAATACAATACCAAATCATACCAAATCATAATACAATCAAAAGAGCCACTTAATCAGTCCTGAATTCAATGTTTTTGGATGATTTCCCGTGTTCCAGCTATCAGGAGCTGATGTTATTCCTTGGTCCTGCTCCAATTCTCTTAATTAGTCCAAATACCACAATTCCGATCTTAATCCGTTGTTTTAGCAGCCACTGGTGTGATGACTTTTGTTCATATTTAACAAATCCATATCCATTAAGTTGCAGATGGAATTTATATCTTGTATTTTTGTGTGTGAAATATTTGTTTACATTCTTCTTTTCCTTTGTGTTGTAATCAATCCTCTTCAACATTGCCCCTCTTTCAAGGACTTATTTCTTATTGCGCCACAGTTTCTCCATTTTGCCTCTCCAAAACTGAAAGCACTCCAGCGTCCAGCCGTGACTCCTGGCTTACTTCCAGCATTTGTCTCCTTTGAACCTTTCCAACCTTCTAACAAGCTGGTGTCTTTCCAAAACCATAATAAATCAGAATTAGAGCCCTCTTTAGTAGGCAATGTCACAAGTCATCACAGTATTTCACAGTCTATTCTTTCAAGTACTCCATAAAGAAAATTATAAGTTCTTGTTGAATCCCTCTTGCATTCCATATATAGTTATAATCCATTAATAATTTCATTCCATTAGTAATTAATTGATTCTTCTTCAGTGAAGCCTTGTCAAATTAGCAGATATAATGTAAATATAATGTAAAAAGAGAACAAGGGCTCCCCTTCACTTACATAGCATTCCAGTTACGATGAATCTCCTCTCCAGATCAAAACCTTGGCACTCAGTGGCTGATTCATTTAGCAAGTTATCTTTCTCCTTCATCCAGAACACGCATGTTTCTTAAGTCCAAATTCAGATCCATCTTAAAAGAAACAGTAGTACCTCCGCTCATGGCGACTGCATAGGGGAGTTTCCAATACGTGCAGTGCTATGCACTCTGCATCCCTGCCCCCACATTCCATCGGAGCAAGAGGCAGTTATTGGATGATCCGCGAGTGAAAGCTCCCCCCCCGACCCTGGTGTGGGGCTTGCAAGGATAATTACTCCCAGATTATCCTTAATTAACTGCACAGCTGGCATCCACTATCGTGGGATCCACTGTTCGCCATGGCGGCTGCACCGGAAGTGGACCTCCTGTTTTTCAAAAGCCAAGCCATAGATCCCCTACTTTGAAAATGTTGATATCTTTGTGGTAGTTTTTGTTATGTGAATGGTGCCACCATACTCTCCAACATGTCCCATCGCAAAACTGGGACGTGCCACTTCTGGATTGTGCTCCCATGTGAATCATGTGGGCCTGGGACTGCACAGGGTCCCATTATAAACATCTTGCTTCTCCTTTATGTCTGAACAAGGTGAGATGAAGATTCTGCACTAACACAAATCATAGATTACGAAGCAAAAACAGGCTTGTCTGTCAGTACCTAATAATAAAAGTTGAAATACTTTGATTATTCCCTCTTTCTCTTTCCTTTCAGACTATTGCCCAGTGGCGTAAAGCTGGCTATCAAGATATGCCTGAATATGAAAACTTCAAGCACTTACTGCAAGCTCCACTGGATGATGCTCAAGAAATTCTGCAGACAAGATTCCCAATGCCACGTTACATTAACACGGAGCATGGAAGCAGTCAGGTAAGGCAGAGCATTACAAAGGTGTGTGATGAAACTTAGCAGAAGTATATGTAGAAGTGGATTTTGAACAGGTCACCATACCTAGTCTTTATTTAGAGTCCGAAAGCATTTTTTTTAATCTTCAGCTATATTAATAATTGTGTACCACAGCCACGCTATAAAATGTATGTCTCTTTCTTGCACTAAAGGTTACTGTACCTGTCATACTGTACTGTACTTAAGATGTCAACTCCTGGGAGTTACTTTTTTTGATACAGTTTGTACCTCTTGCTCATCTGTTGATTCTCTCAGGCTGTTCTGTTGATTATTTTAAGAGTCCTCCAGGAACCTTAGAACACTGATTCTATACAGCTATCCTGTAGTGTAGGCTAGTACAGTGGTATCTCTGGTTGCGAACGGGATCCGTTCCGGAGGCCCGTTCACAACTTGAAAAGAGTGCAACCTGCAGCGGCGCATGCGCGGGTTGCGATTCGCTGCTTCTGCGCATGCGCGTGGTATCATTTTGTGCTTCTGCGCATGCGCGAGCGGCGAAACCCAGAAGTAAACCTTTCCGGTACTTCCGGGTTGCCACGGGACATAACCTGAAAGAACGTAACATGAAGCGGATGTAACATGAGGTATGACTGTATCAAAGCTGAAGATCTGCCCAAGGCCACCCAGTCTGCTTCATAGCTTAATAAGGAATTGACTATGCATTCCCCACTACTTAAATGGAGCATCTGCATCTTCATTTAGTACCAGATGTTTACATTCTACTATCTTATAGTTGGGCTTTCCTCCCCACTCCGAGCCTACATAAAATCATAGAGTTTGAAGGGACCATACTTTTCAAATTTATACATTTCATTAGTTTTACATTAGTTAAGTTTTACAACTTAACATTCCAAAATTTTACTTCCTTCCCCCTCTTTCTGCGATTCCTTAAATGTATTTTTTAATATCTTCTGTGTATCCAAATTCATTTAACTTACTCATTTAATTATCTACTATAAATATATACTCTTATAAATCTGCAGGTTATTACAGTAATCCTGCTAATGTTTTTATCTGTCTACAATTTCTCTGTAAATATTTAATAAACCATTTCCATTCTTTTATAAAAAGTTTGTTATCTTGATTTCTTATTCTTCTGGTAAGTTTCGCCATTTCTGTATATTCCATAAGTTTTTGTAGCCATTCTTCCTTTACTGGGACTTCTGCATTTTTGGGCAAGTAACATTCTTGCTGCTGTTGTAGCATGCATAAATAAATTTCTATACAATTTAGGTAGTTCTGTCCGTATAATTCCCAAAATAAAAGCTTCTGGGTTTTTTTTAATAAAGGTTATTTTGAACATCTTTTTCAATTCACTATATATCATTCCCCAGTAAGCTTTAACCTTACTACAATGCCACCACATATGGTAAAAAGAACCTTCTTTCTCTTTAAATTTCCAACATTTGTTTGATTTAAATTTATACATTCTTGCCATTTTGGTATTAGATATCAACGATATATAATTTTCATATAATTTTCTCTTAAACCATAACATGCTGTAAATTTCATATCCAAATTCCACAATTGTTCCCATGCTTCTATATCTATGACCAATATCTGTGCGCAGTGTATCATTGAGGATTTTGCTTGCTCATCCTTTGTCTCCCATTCCAATGTTTTATACATTTTAGACAACACTTTTACATTACACTCCAATCTTTTTAAAATACTTTATTCAGATGATGATATTGTAACCGTGTTGTTAATTTCCCAGATAATTCTTTAAATTCATTTAATTTATACTCTCCTCGCTCTTGTTTTAATAGATTTCTATAAGTTGTCCACACTTCTACCATATTCTTTTTCTTATAGCTTCCAGAAGTGAGAGCCAAAATGGTGTTCTTACCTCTAATAAACTTTATCCCATACTCTATACAAATTTTTCATAATTATATAGAATCATAGAATCATAGAGTTGGAAGAGACCACAAGGGCCATCGAGTCCAACCCCCTGCCAAACAGGAAACACCATCAGAGCACTCCTGACATATGGTTGTCAAGCCTCTGCTTAAAGACCTCCAAAGTAGGAGACTCCACCACACTCCTTGGCAGCAAATTCCACTGTCGAACAGCTCTTACTGTCAGGAAGTTCTTCCTAATGTTTAGGTGGAATCTTCTTTCTTGTAGTTTGGATCCATTGCTCCGTGTCCGCTTCTTTGGAGCAGCAGAAAACAACCTTTCTCCCTCCTCTATGTGACATCCTTTTATATATTTGAACATGGCTATCATATCACCCCTTAACCTCCTCTTCTCCAGGCTAAACATGCCCAGCTCCCTTAGCCGTTCCTCATAAGGTATCGTTTCCAGGCCTTTGACCATTTTGGTTGCCCTCCTCTGGACACGTTCCAGTTTGTCAGTGTCCTTCTTGAACTGTGGTGCCCAGAACTGGACACAGTACTCCAGGTGAGGTCTGACCAGAGCAGAATACAGTGGCACTATTACTTCCCTTGATCTAGATGCTATACTCCTATTGATGCAGCCCAGAATTGCATTGGCTTTTTTAGCTGCCGCGTCACACTGCTGGCTCATGTCAAGTTGGTGGTCAACCAAGACTCCTAGATCCTTTTCACATGTACTGCTCTCAAGCCAGGTGTCACCCATCTTGTATTTGCGCCTCTCATTTTTTTTGCCCAAGTGCAATACTTTACATTTCTCCCTGTTAAAGTTTATCTTGTTTGTTTTGGCCCAGTTCTCTAATCAGTCAAGGTCGTTTTGAAGTGTGATCCTGTCCTCTGGGGTGTTAGCCACCCCTCCCAGTTTGGTGTCATCTGCAAATTTGATCAGGATGCCCTTGAGTCCATCATCCAAGTCGTTGATAAAGATGTTGAATAAGACCGGGCCCAAGACAGAACCCTGTGGCACCCCACTAGTCACTCTTCTCCAGGATGAAGAGGAACCATTGATGAGCACCCTTTGGGCTCGGTCAGTCAGCCAGTTACAAATCCACTGAGTGGTAGATTCTCTCAGGCTGTTTGTAAATCCTTTATGAACTTTCACCTTTTAGTACCATAAATAAGGGTGCCACCCAAAAATATTATCATGACCTTCTAAGTCTAAAATATGTGAATTCTCTAATGTCATCCATTCCTTCAACCAACAAAGGCAGGATGCCTCATAATGTAATCTCATATGCTAGATATGCAATGCAGGAATCTTTGCCCAATGTGGGACTCGAATCCACAACCCTGAGATCAAGAGTCTCATGTCCTACCTGACTGAGCTATCCAGTGTTGAGGTTAAATAAAATAACAGGTATTCTCTCAAGTTCTTATCCCCTGAATCTCTACATTTTTCATTGGGATATAATTTATTTTAAGGATTCTGTCCAAACATGGGTGTACAGAGCCCTCAAGGTAGCACACAATCAATCAATCAACCAACCAACCAACCAACCAACATAAATATTTATTGGACGATCCAAAAACACAAGCTCATCAGTATGTTGTATCCTGCCCACTGCAACAGGGAATCTCAGAGTAAACAGCTGGGCTGGCTTGGTGTGCTGCTTTGTAATGTGCTCAAGATGCTTGGGAGTTTCTCTTAGCTTGAAAGGCAGCCATTAGCTTGCTTTTTCAGTAAGCAGACTGCTGCCTTTTGAGCTAAGAGAAACTCCCTAACATCTTGAGCACATTACAGTCATCTACAGTTGAAGGCATGTATCATTTAAACTCTGATTTCATACTTGAGAGATGTCATGGCCCAAACAAATGTGTATTACTTCTTTCTAATCATTGACTTGAAATATGCCAGTAACCATTTAAACTATTAAAATCAGCAGACTAGTTTTTTGTAGTGGCAGAATTCTTCCTTCCTTCCAAGTTCCTCTTCTGTGAAAGTTCCCTGTTTTTTATTTATCTTGAGCTGAGAAGAGCAGTATACAGTGGTACCTTGAGTTACATATGCTTCAGGTTACATACGCTTCAGGTTACAGACTCTGCTAACCCAGAAATAGTACCTCGGGTTAAGAACTTTGCTTAAGGATGAGAACACAAATCGCGGGGCTGCGGCACGGCAGCAGCGGGAGGCCCCATTAGCTAAAGTGCTTCAGGTTAAGAACAGTTTCAGGTCAAGAACGGACTTCCGGAACGAATTAAGTATGTAACCAGAGGTACCACTGTACATGCAATCACTTAACAAATTCACGTGGACATTTAGGATATAGTGATAAGCTTGAGATTTCATTTTGTATTACGTCTAACCAACTTTCTCATTTTGGCTTTTATAGGCACGCTTTCTCTTGTCTAAAGTGAATCCTTCGCAGACTCATAATAATCTCTATGCATGGGGACAAGTAAGTAGTGAAATACCTACTCCTGTGTTTAAAGTGTATATTTTTATTCTGTATATGTATTCACAGTTTAATTTACTACATCAAAATTAGGGAGTAGGGATGTGGGTATTGTTTTTGGTATTCAGGAGGCTTGGTTTTCATCCCCTTTCATCCAGTCTTCCAGTGGCTGTGGGACAGCCAATATGCTGTAAGAAGTGTGACATAAAAATGCACAAATTGGAACTAGGATATTCTGCCGTGTTTTGAGGGGGCGGGAATCAAAGATAGTGTACATCAGTCATGAGGAACCTGTGGTCCTCTAGATCAGTGTTTCCCAACCGGTGTTCCGCGGCACACTACTGTGCCGTGAGACATTGGCTGGTGTGCCGTGGGAGGGAGGCGGGCGAGTCGGGCGGTGAGAGGCGGCGGCGGCGAGGATCCGCGTCGAGCCGGGGCGGCTCCGCAGTGGTGGTGCCGAGTGGCGGGGCAGCGCGTGCAAAAGGGAGGAGCGCGAGACAGCGGAGGAGGAGGAGGCCGGCATATCCGGGCAGCAGCAACAACAACAACAGCAGCAGCAACTCCCGGCGACGGCTCCTCAAGCCCCGCCGCCGCCCCCTCCTCCGCCCGCTATCGCCGCCACCACCACAACAGCCGCCGCCGCCTCAGTTGCCGCCGTCCCTCAGTCCCTCGCTCTGCTGCCTCCTCCCACCCCCAAAGCTTGGAGGTTCCCCGGCAAGGGGGAGGGAAAAAACTTTCACTTTCGTGCGTCCCTCCCGGCGTGACGCTGCGCGCTGACGTCACGGGGCGGGGCTTTAATGGTGGTGTGCCGCGAGATTTTTTTTCAGTAAACAGGTGTGCCGTTGCCCAAAAAAGTTTGGGAAACACTGCTCTAGATGATAACTGACTCCAGCTTAAATCATCATTGGCTATTGGACATACTATTGGGGCTAATGGGGTTGGAGTCAAGTAGATCTACAGTTAGTTCTGTTGAATTTGTTGGCACTTACTTCCAAGTAAAAATGCTTCGTATCAGTGTGTAAGTATTAAGGCCAGAAGTGGACCCTTTCAGAATTGTAGATAATGATAGTATATAGGGATACCAATTGGCTTTCTTAGGACTAAAGCTCACCCCGCCGCGGGGATTCGAACCGCCGACCTTCTGATCGGCAAGTCCTAGGCTCTGTGGTTTAACCCACAGCGCCACCCGTGTCCCATCCTTTGGACTATAATGTAACCTAAATAGAAAACTATCTTTAGAAAGATTTTTCCTCCAAAAACATTTTATTTTAAAAAATCCGATTTAATTTTTTAAAAAATCATTTTTAAATTTTAAAAAAATTCAATTTAAATTTTAAAAATCAGATTTACATTTTTTAAAAAAAAATCATTGATTTTTATCCATCCTTGTGCATTCATACCATCCATTCTGCTTACCATCAGTGTGTACATACTTGCAACAGAATTACATTGAATACATCTGCAGTGGATTCTAGTTGACAAAAGCTTACGCCATAATTAATGTAGTCTTTAAGTTGCTCCAAAATTTAGTCTGTGTTGTAGCAAAACAGCAAACATAGCTAACCTTCCAGAAAAGTTTAGTTAAGTCTGTCTAGTATAAGGCCTGTGAGAAATTAGAATAAAAATTGTAACATAGATTAGTAGAGCTAAATTAGATAGCTTTGTATTCTATGGTTAATTGCACTTAATCTGTCCAGTTACCACCACCCCTGCCCACACTGGTTGCATTAGCTTTGGTTTTGGTGTTAAAATGTATCTTCTTCTTCTTCCAGGAATCTGGTGCTCCAATCCTAACAGATGATGTTAGTCTGCAGGTATTCATGGATCATCTGAAGAAACTGGCTGTTTCAAGTGCATCATAATTTTGACCTGCTGAAGAAATCTCAAAAAATCATTGAACTAAGTGAATCATGCTACTGATTACAACCTGCCAAGAAACTGATAACATTCCTACCCCTCTCTTCAATTGATTTTTCTTATTGATTCTACATAACAAAGATGTGAGGGAGTTTTTTTATTTTAGAGTTAACTTATTTGTATTCCTTTTGTTTGTGTTCGCCAATTCTACCTTTTCCTTCATGTCATTATTACAAAATGATGAATTATCTCACCTGTTGTCTCCTATAACTCACCTTTTTTTACTTGTACTTAAAAATAGTAATAACAATAACTGAGGAAGGTCTTGATGCTTGGCGCTGTCACTAGCTAACTTCTTAATTGCCTGGTTTGCATAAATGCAGTTAAACTTTGGCATGAGCATGTTAAAAGGAACTGAATAGAAGTTCTAAACAGTTTTACTTAAGAAACACCCAACATTTCCAAATTGGTATTAATATTTTTTTCTGCTTTTATGAGCTGTTTAGTGTAGCTGTAAATTTCAAATCTGGGCACATACTCTGGATACTGTATAAGGGGCCAATAGCTTCTGGGGAAAACCCCTGTTCTTACTTTACCTTTGAAAATACAAGAGTATTGCCTACGATTAAGTAGGCAATGCAGTGAATTAGGAGGCTAAAAGGGGAAGGAACGGCTACCTGGAGCTGCTTTAGACTTGAAAAATCATTAATCCATCTAGTTTGAAAGTGTCTACTAGAACTGGCAACAGCCCTCAAGCCTTGTGGTCGTGCCACGAAGGATGTCAGGCATTGACTCATGTGTACAATCCCTGAGCTGTGCCCCCAGAATCAAAGGGAATTCACCTGTGCCATTCTGTAGTTGTGGATGTAGTCTTTACCTTTTCTAACTGGTGGAGTGGGCTGAGGTGCTACTGAAGCCCTGGCTTGAGAGGCTGATGATGTTAGCTGTTGACTGGTGAGGGAGAAAAGAGGAAGAGTTGTTTCATTATGAACATTCAGCTGTTCAGCCTTCTTCTTCTCTTGATCTTTCAGTGTGAGTCAACTTAGTATTTCTTGAGACAATGTGACAGCTCCTGATATTTTTAACCTTTTTCTATTGTGAACCACAGTAATAATACTAAATCTATTAAATCCCTGATAAATTGCTTATTTCTTTCTGTAAGGTGTCATTTTTATTTGTGCGTGCAGCGTATTTAGTTACATGATATATCTGAATCAACTATAATAAGGCACAGAGTTTTCCATGGGGAGCTAAGAAAGCTTAGTTGTATGAACAGGAAGATAAAGAATGTAGTATGTGCCAAAAATAGCAGGAAATTTACAGGCGGCATCTGACTTTGCTATTGGTCTGTTTTCACAGGATAGAAGAAAAAAAATGCCATTGAGCTTTTCTTGCTATATTTTGGGTTGAATGTGTAATGCAGGACAGAACACAAACAGGAAAATGAATATGCATTTTTGCTATTGTAGTTTTTGTGATTCAAGTATGCACTTGCCTGTTCGTTTCCAGAAAGGAAGCTGCACCTCCTATTTTAAAATGGTGCTTCACATCCATCTACAATATCTCCACTAGAAAAGCCAATAGCAATCTGTAATTCAGTGATCTATGGAAAGTGTGCAGCACTTGCTTGCTTTCCCTTTTTGAGGGGGAGGGGTGTTCTGACAATGCTCCAATGAATTCTGGAAAATGAATTCCTTGCTATTACTAAACTTGATGAAAAGTTTAGTAATAGCAAGGAAAGCAACTGACAACTATTTTCTCTACAGCTACCAGTTTCCCCCTGAAATATACAATTAGAGAGTGTTAGGTCCTGTAAGTCTGGCTGACTAGCACCCCATACAAACTGTATTGTTTAGAATGGGCCCTGGATTCCTCCACAGAATCTATTGGCTGACAAATCAATATGAAAGATTCCCCTAAATGTAGGAACTTTCAAAACCTGGTACAGGGGCAAGGCTAGCCCTACAGTTAGGCAATGTGAAACACTTTACGCAGTCAAAAGATTTTCAGATACTATTAAAGGGCAGCAAATTGTCTAGAGTTATCACCCACTAAAACTGACAGGTTCCTACTGGACTTTCTGCATAAGGCAGTAAATTACCCAGTGGATGGAACTGATGATACTTTTCCTTCTGTGTTCCGACCCTTCGTTAAGAGTCACTACTGAGTGCAAAATTGTCATTCCTGAGCTCCTATGTGGTGAGGTGTTTTATGTTAGTTTTGTTCAGTATCATATTTAAATCAATTTTCTTATAATTGTTCAAGCATTCACACTTAAGGCATGTCTGAACTTTAATGGGAATGTTGGGAGGAATTAGGCTCAGATATTCCAAATAATTTCTCCTTGAGTCTGAACTTTCAGGACAGGTGTCTGAAGTGTGTGTGGCAAAGACAGGGGACCGGGGGAGTGACCCAGGAGAGGGGACCGGCAATTTATGGGTTGTCATGCCACCCACAAGGCAGGAACCAGGACTTGGGAGGAGGGAGAGTCAGGCACTCTGAAAAGAAGGAAGGTGTGCAGGATGCAGCGGGAAAAGAGGCTGCTCAGGCAACAGACGTGTCAGTAGACTCTAACCTTCTCCTGCCCCACTTTCTCCTAGAACTGCTGCCAGAATATGACAATGTGTGAGGGAGTGATTAGTGATTACTTAACAACCCTAAAGTTCAAACTGCATCACTGTGTATGTATTTTAAGGGAGTGGGGGAGAATAGACCTGTCCTTGAAAGTTGTTGTTGTGCAACCCAACTGCACAATCTTGTGCAACCCAACTGATTTCCTACTTGGGAGTGAAAGAAGAAAAAAAGGGGGGTGGGCACAGGCATAGCCAGGATTTATTTTAGCGGGGCAGGACCGAGTTATCTTCATCACAATTGGTAAGTCTGCTAAGTATTTTTATTTATTTACTTGATTGGGAGGCAGCTGCTTGTTAGCATTTCAGTCCCAAAACTGGCTACACAAAGAAGCAACTTGAGTGAGGATTGCTGCCTTAAGAGAAACCCCATTGACTTTTTTTCTGAATAGACTGGTTAAGATTGCACTGTTGTTGATCCTCTCTCTCCTCAGCGGCTTTCACAGTCCTCTGACACTGACTCCACAGTTTGCTGCAAAACACTTTCCTCCACTGTAAGTTTGTTTGAGCTGTCTTGACCCCATTGCACACTTGTAATACGGCCAGCCTGTGCATGAGGCAGACTGAGGCAGCTGCCTTGGGCAGCAAAATTCCAGGGGCAGCACCCCATGGGTGCCCCACCTGTTCCCACCTTACCTCAACAGAAGCAAGAAGCAACAGCTGTGGCTTCCAGTGAGATCTTGTAGAGCCCCGCAAGATCTTGCTGGAACCCCAAAGCTGCTTCTGCAGCTGCTTCTCACTTCTCCAGCAGCGGGGTGGGTGGACAGCACCTGCAGCAGCAGCAGCAGCAGCAGCAGCAGCAGAGAAGTAAGATGTGGCAGCAGCTGGCAAGTCTTGCAAGAGCCCTGTGAGGGCCCACCCTAACCCAGATGTTTTTGCATGACCCCAATAAGCGAGGCTTAAGTGGGGTGGAAACAACAGTGTGTGGCGCTGAAATGTGATGGACTGCCACTGCCTGTAATAAAAACAGTAGGCTACATAAACGCAGGGTTTTTTTTTTAAATGCGCCTCCTCCAACCACAGCAGCCTACCATGCAACATGGGGGTGGTGGCAGCCGTGACGGGGTCCTTTAATCTACTTTAGGTGCGGGCATTTGTATCAGTTTTCTTAGAAACGCTTTTAGAACTTTTATTCCCTGACAGCTATATTCTCCCCAGGAAACGAGACCCTTTTCAGAAGGGGCTCCGGTTTTCTTTTGTTTTTGCTTCTACCATTTGGGGCCGGGCGCGGTGCTGCTTGGCCGCAGCTGCCATTAAAAGATTCGGCGCCGAAGTTTATTACTACTACAGTAATAAATTCTTTGGCCGCTTTTTCTCTTGCCCAAGGCAACCCAAAACGGCTTACAACCAAAAAATCCCCCGCGCAGCCCCGTCAATAGGTTTATTTAAAATACAACGAGCCTTCAGAGGCGCCGCTGTCTCCTTTCAAGTGTATTTGCAGCAGGAGGAGTTACTGGTTTGGTTGGTTTGTGCTTTTATTATGTACTTTGCAGTTTCATTCTGTATTTTATGCTGGGAACCGCCTTGGAATTTTCGGATAAAGGGCGATATAAAAGAAGAAAAATTACGATTACTGGCGCTCAGGGGCGCCGACTTATAAAAAATATTGGGGGGGCCCATACCGGGGTCCTGCCGCTGGTTCGCTCGGGTAGCCGGGAGAACGCAGTTCGAGGTGGCGGTGTTGGGGAGAGACCCTCGCTCAGGGCGCCACTAGACTTGGCGGCCGGCGGCCTATCTGGGGGGTTTTGGAGCGTATTTCGGCTGAGCGATTGGGGAGGAGGGGGCTTGTTGCCGGATTCTTCAGCTGAGCCGGAGATCCGCTGCTGGGAGTTGTGAGCACGGCCTGCTGAAGGGAGATCCAGCCGATTGCGCGACGGGGACGGCCGGGGCTCTCCGGCTAGGGCGTGCGGCTGGCTGGCTGGCGAGGGAGCAGGTGGGGAGGAGGCGGGGGTCCTCACTCTCTTAGGAAACGCACCCACGCGCCCGATTGCCACGAAGTCCGAAGGGTGCGTGTGTGGAATTAAAAAGCAAAAACGAGATACGGGCAGGGCAGGCAAAGAGTTTTCTGCAAGAGGATGGAGGGCAGGTTGAAGAGAAAATCACTCAGGATGAGACAGTCAAATCAGCCATGATAAAATGGGCTCAGGATATTGGGTATAACATCATGTTTGAGGACTGGGAAAGGTTATGGACCACCGGAATGAAATTCACGGCATGTAATGCCTTGAAGGAAAATATTATGAAAATGATTTATAGGTGGTACATGACCCCAGTCAAGCTTGCAAAAATATATCACCTGTCTGATAATAAATGTTGGAAATGTAAGGAGGCTGAAGGGACATTCTTTCACCTCTGGTGGACTTTTCCAAAAGTGAAGGCCTTCTGGGAAATGATCTATAATGAGTTAAAAAAGGTATTTAAGTATACCTTTCCCAAGAAACCTGAGGCCTTCCTCTTGGGCATTGTTGGCCAGAAAGTGTTAAAGAAGGATAGAACTTTCTTTATGTATGCAACTACAGCAGCAAGAATACTTATCGCAAAATATTGGAAGACACAAGATTTGCCCACACTGGAAGAGTGGCAGACGCAATTGATGGACTACATGGAACTGGCTGAAATGACTGGCAGAATCCGAGATTTGGGAGAAGAAACAACGGAAGAGGACTGGAAAAAATTTAAGGACTATTTACAAAAACAATATAAGTTGTATGAATGTTAAAAATTTACACGATTCGGAAACTATACTTCAGCAATTAGATTTGGGAAACAGGAAATTATATTTTAAGTAAGAAAAGGTCAAAATCTAAGGTAATACTATGTTTAATTTAAGATATAAGTAACTGATGAAAAGTATGTTAAATTTAGAGGTATAGTATTTGAAAAGTACAAAATAAGGTACGAAACAAGGTAATAATTTGCTGATATCTTTATTATAAAGAATGCAGGGTAAGGGAGATGCGAGGAAGTCCAGTTAGTTATATAAAAAATGTGTTGAATGGTTGGTTTTCTTTTCTTCTTTTTCTTTTTTTCTTTTTCTTGTTCTTTTACTTTTTTCTTCAGTGTATGTTTCTAACTTTGTATTTGAAAACTTAATAAAATATTTATAAAAAAAGAAGAAGAGAAAATCCTTTCGCTTTTCTGGGGCGCAGGGAAGTCTCGGAGCCGGAGGTTGGGGAAGGGACCCCCTTTGCTCTGCCCTCTTCTCCCGTCTTAGATTCGCATGGGGGTCCCCGCCCGAGCTTGCCTGGCCACCGGGCCACACAAGGGCCGCGCTCTACGCGGCGCACCTTGCTAGCCGCGCAGCTGTCCTCCGCAGCTGCGGAGTGGCCCTGCACCAGTGCCCAGCCCCTCTGGGCGCCCGCTGCGCTGCCAATGACAAGTGGGCGACGTCGCGGGCGGGGAAGGCGTCACTTTCTTTCCCGATCCTTCATCCTCCCAGTCTTCCAGCCCTTTTTTGGGTTGGAAGCTCGTCTCGTTCGCCCTTCTCCTTTCTTCACCCTGCGCGCAATTTTCCTCCCTCGTCTCCCTCCCCATTTCTCCTTCCTTCCTTCCTGACTGACTGACGGGCTCGGGTTCGGGCTTCGGCTCAGGCTCGGGCTTCGGCTCGGGCTCGGGCTCAGGCTCGGGCTCGGGCAGCCACAGCGTCGGCGGTGTTGGCGATCGGCGGCGCGGGGGGATGGCCCTCCCGGGGGAGCCGGCGCTGCTCAATGGGGTTGCCAAGGAGACAGGCCGGCCGCCCCCCTCCCCCGGCGCCCCCCGCCGCGCCGGTGCCCGTTATCGAGCTGGTGTGCGCCGGGCGCCCTATAAAAGCCGCGGACGCGCCCACCGCCGCCCGAGATTATTGGGGGGGCTGAGCCCCCCCAAACGAATTTTTGAGGGGGCTCGGGCCCCCTCAAGCCCCATGGAGTCGGCGCCTATGCTGGCGCTCAAAGAACCATCAGCCCATCATCTCGGCCGCGCCCGGGTCGCAGGGAAAGGCGAGCGATTGGCTCCAGGCGCGGCCAATGGGAATGAAGCATTTCGCCCGGCACGCGAAGAGGCGGAGTCAAGTCCGAGGGACCAACGAGCGAGGGAGGCCAGACTGGCGAAGAAAAGGACAGGAAGTGGGAGCGGAAGTGCGTAGCGGGGAGCGCGGGCCTGGTCCTCCCCCCTGCCCCCCTAGAAGAAGAGGTCGCGCAGGATGAATCTGTGGCAGGCCTGGAAGGCCGTGAGCAGCCGGCCCGCCATGGTGTACACCTTCGGCGTGTGGACGATCCTGGGCTCCATCTACATCTACACGTATTCCCGCGTGGCGAAGGAGAAGGAGGCGAAGGAGGCGAGGGAGAAGACCGAGGAGGAGCGGGTGCTCGGTAGGAGCCTTCGCCTTCGTATGGGGACAGGGGCCGCTTGCCCCTGGAGCGCCTCTGAGCATGTGTAGAGCGTGCCTTGCTTTCTTCAAATATGGATGTTGTAAATGTCCGAATGCTTTCTTCTGTAACAGGAGAAGCAGCTTCCCAAAGCTGTTTGACTGGGGCAGGGGGCGGGGTACACCTGAAGGTAAAGGTCTGCAAGCTCTGAAGTTGTGCAGAACATCTGCCCATTGCCACACTAGCTAATGGGTGTCAAATTAAACGCGCTTGAATTATTTATTTTTGAATTGTTTATTGTCTGGGACCAACTTAGTGATAACTCCCTATATTTCAAAGTAAGGTTTTTGTGCAGAACTTGATGGCAGCAATCATTAGTGCTTTGGCAATGCACTTTGAAGTGTCCTTGTGTAAGTTAAATATGTGTAAAATAATCCATTCATATTTTAAATATATTGTCTCATCCATCACGATGCTTAAAAAAATGATAAATAGAAAGAAACAAATAGTTTTTTTTATTAGGAACTCTAAGTGGGACTTTTGCCTTTTCTTTTCTTTTTTCTGCATTTAGAGAATGCAACTGGATTGATCAAATATGTTTCAGAAGATGGACGGAGGAAAGTTGTTATGTTTAGAACAGCAGAGAAAGGCTTTACTTTCAACGTGACGACAACTTATAAACCAAACTTTGTGCCACTGTCAACTCGCCTGCATAATTACATACAGTCATATTTTGATGATACTACTAGATCAGAAAAATAAATGATGCTGAGCAAAAATTCTCAAGATACATAAAATGTCAGTATGTTTTATATTTTCTAAACTCACATGAAACCCAGTCTGAAATAACAGATATGTTATCAGCAGTTGCTTTGAAAAATCAATGGGTTTTCTAGACTGCCTCACTGAATTTTAGTTTTTTGTGACCTATTAAAATTTGATATCTATTGGAATATTATTATTATGGGGTTTTTATATACTGTGCTGCTTTTCAGCTCAAATCTCCCCCAAAACACCTGTTAATAGAAGAAAATGTACAAAATAATCAAAACAACATAACATAGCAAAATCTCAATAAAAGGGGAACAGAAGTGTTCCTAAGCTTTCATCACCCCTGTATTCCACATCTTTAGCACCTCAATGGGAGGGGAGTTACTAGTGTGTTTTGTTGATGTTTTTATTACGTATTTTTGGTTTTATCATGTTTTTATGCTGTGAACTGCCCTGAGATCCATGTATGAAGGGCTGTATACAAATTAAGCTAAGGAGGCAGTGAGGGAATCATAGCATGCATCACCAAGGAGTTGTCTAGGCAGAGTTGTTGCAAGTGGTCTGGAAATGATGGGCACCAGGAGCACATAGTGATGATTTGCAAGCAGCTTGCAAGGCATTCTGAGGACAATTGTTTGACCTCATAGTGCCTTAAGATGCTGCTATTACAGTAAATCCAGCCAAGGTGTCTAATGCAGTACGTGGTCCAGTGTTATGGGGCCGTTTCTAGTTAATGCAGCCTGATTATGTGGACAGGATACTTGCACAAATGTATTCAACCGCATTGCCTGGAACTTTGCCTTTCCTGGCTGGTGAAAGCTAACTGAAGAGAAGTTGGACCGAGAGTGGTGAACCCATCATCACATGGACAGGTGCCAGCCATCTTTAAAGAGGGACACCCCCCCCTCCAGCCTTCTGGATGGCCTGTTCATAGAAACCAGGGCAAACTGAATGTGACTGGGCAGCAGCTAGGGTGGCCAGGTATCCTGTTTTGCAGAGGACAGAGCTCTGTTTTGAGGGAATTCTCCCCCCCCCCAAAGATTTTTATTAGTTTTCACAATACAATAAAATATTATCTAGAACAAATGGAATCAAAGAGATGAGAGAGAAGAACAAGAAAAGACACATAATAAAGCACAGAATTATGTGTATATAGTCCTCCATCATAATTATAGCTGAATCTTCAATCCACAGACAAGGAAGTGAGTTTTCCCAGCTCTCAGCAGGGAGCGCATCCCCCTTCCTTAGCCTCACACCCTGAGGAAAATTCATTCTGGCCTGTCTCTCACACAGGTCCCTCTGTTCGATCCATCACCTCTCTGCATGTATATCTTCATTTATCCCAAATATAAATCTTCAGAAATCAAAACATATAAGAACCAAGTTAATAGAATGCTATCAAATATTAACAATCGTAAAACAAAGTAAAGGAGAGGGAGGGAGGGAGGAAATTAAAAGAAAAAAATAGGCTTCCACTTTTCCATCTGCCAATTATTTGTATATCAATTAGTCAAAATATTTAACATATGCACTCTAGAAATATCCACCTTTTTTCCATTCTGCTAATCACAAATTTTCAAAAGAGTATGAGGAAATAAAAGATCATTTTCAGAGTTGGTTACATTATAGGCAATTACATGAGATGTATAAAGAAGATAACAAGAAAGGATTTAGTTACACCACTTCTAGATTTCAAAAGGAAGTAATAGAAGGGAAAGTGAAGTTGCTGAAGGGTGCATATAGTATTCTGCTAGAATGGGAAACAAATGATGAGGAGGTGAGATCGGTCATGATCAAATGGGCACAAGATATAGGACATAACATACAATTTGAAGATTGGGAAAATCTGTGGAAAACAGATTTAAAATTTACAGATTGTTCTCTTCTGAAAGAAAATTATATGAAAATGATGTATAGATGGTATATAACACCAGTACAGATAGCAAAAATGTATAAAACTGGGTCAAACATATGCTGGAAATGTAAAGCAAAGGAAGGGACCCTCTACCATATGAGGAGGGACTGCAGAGAAATTTTAAAAAATTGGGAAATGATATACAGTGAGTTGAAGAAAATGTTTAAAATGACATTTATAAAAAAAAAACCAGAAGCATTTCTGTTAGGGATTGTAGGACAAGAACTGCCAAGGGGAAAAAAAATGTATGCTACAACAGCGGCAAGAGTCTTGATTGCGCAAGGATGGAAGAATGAGGAAACCCCGACAAAAGAACAGTCGCAAGAGAAATTGATGAACTATGCAGAAATGGCGAAATTGACATGCAAATTGCAAGACAAGGACAACTGTGACTTTAAAGAAGAATGGGAGCCATTTATAAATTATTTAAGAAGACAACAAAATGAACTGGACTCCTTGGCAGGTTTTGAATAAACACAGAAATTTATTGAGGATTAACATAGTAGACAGATATAATATAAGGATGTATACAATTATGCAGAGGTTAACGTGTTTAGAAATCAGAGAGGAGCTGAGGGAAGTCTTAGGGGGGAGGGAGGGTTTGCTGGGGAGGTGGGAGGGGGGATAATGAAGATTATTTGTTTTGATAATTTGTTATGTTGAAGTTGTTAATTTTTTTTAAAAAAAAGATTGTAATCCCAAATTTTCATCTCAGGCATCCAAAATTCTTCTTTTCTCAATGTAGCTCTTCATTAACTACTGTTACCTTCAAATGTCCAAAATATTATTTTTCCAGTTCCTTGTGACAAGTTTCTCTTCATTGGTTCCAACGAAGCTCAGAAACATAGTAATCCGTATTTGTTTGGCTGTAAAATTGTTAAAGCATTGTCATTTTTCTTTTTTTCAATCTTTTGATCATTTTGGTCTCTAGCAGATGGGAGACCTTTTCTGTTTGTATATTCATTATTCCACAAATCTCATCAGACACAGCTTTGAAAGCACATTCAATGTAAAAAACAACTATGCTTTGATCTGTCTTGTGCTCTTCTTGCTGCAGATTCCATCATCAGCTCCCACCTTTCCAGCAGCCATAAATCTGTTTCCTCAGCTACTTCCTGTTCACCGTCTGCAGGTTCTGCATCTCCCATTCTTATCTGTAGCCCAATCTCCTTAACCATCTCCTTTTAAGTCCATTAACTGCATTTTAAACAGGTCTTGCATGAGTTCAAAGATCAGGGATGTTTTTTGTGTAGCCATGATTTAAGGCTGTCTTCGCTTCCCTGCATCATGTGAGACTGTAAGAAATTCTCACTTTCGTTTTTCATCAGCTCAGCACAAAGAAACAAAGATTTACAAAAGACGTAAAAAATAAGTTATATGCAATTCCAGTCCATTTTAATCTTCCCAGGCAATAAATTATTTAAGCTTGAAAGGGCTCTGCCTGTTATCTGATACTTCTTTTAACCACCTGCAGCCTTTTCGCCTCTGTGTGTTATTTACCGTATTTTTCGCTCTATAACATGCACCCGACCATAACACGCACATAGTTTTTAGAGGAGGAAAACAAGAAAAAAAATTCTAAGCAAAACAGTGGATGTATGATTTTTGTGGTTCATGCTATGGCCACAGACATGTGATCTGACAGTGAGTTTGGAGTAGCCCAATGCAAAAATCCTGAGGATCCATGTGGATCCATGCTTTGTAACCACGTTTTTGCACCACTGCGGCCCCAGGCAACAGTGGGTGCGTGATTTTTTTGGTGCAAGATGTAGCCATGGACATGCTATGTGATCTGATGATGAATTTGGGATGACCCAGTGCAAAAATCCTGAGGATCCATGTGGATCCGTGCTTTGTAACCACGTTTTAAGTGGGGAGGGAAGGAAAAGCACTCAAGGGACAAGGAGCACACGTGGGGGGTGTGGAAAAGGATGCTACTAATAATGCAGAAGAGGGGTATAAGGGGAGAAGGCTCCTCTCCTATCCCACTTTGCTCCTTTAAAGAAGCAGGCTCTGCTTTTCTCCCTCCTCCCCACTCATCCCCGGCTTAGCGAGCTGAAAAACTTTGCTGCTATGTAGCGAGCTGAGTGGGGAGGAGAGAGGGACAGAGAGCCTGCTTGCTTTAAAGGAACCAACTGGACAGGAGCCGCTTACACTCGTGTTAAGCGGCTCCTCTCCTCTCCCGCTTTGCTCCTTTAAAGCAACCAGGCTCTCTGTCCCTCTGTCCTCCCCACTCAGCGGCTCTTCTCCCGCTTTGCTGTTTCAAAGCGAGCCACGGAGGAGGGAAGGAAGGGGAACCACGGATCCTCTGCTCACAACTGCAGCAGATCCCCCCGCCATCCATAGCTATTCGCTCCATAACACGCACAGACATTTCCCCTTACTTTCTGGGAGAAAAAAAGTGAGTGTTATGGTGCAAAAAATACGGTAATTGGCAACTAGAAAATCCGGTTTCTTTCCAGTTGGTGCTCAATCCGGTATATTTGCCTTGCTGTAGACGTTCTCTCCTCCCCAGAGATTTTTCTCCCTCCCCATGATGATGATTGTCTTCTTCAGAACATCTGAGGCTGTGCCCTTCAACACCCCATTTAGTTCAAAGGGGACTTATCTCCTGACCACCTCTCATTACTACTTAATTATCTCTGCTAGCGGGAGCGCTAGCAGACGATATCTCAATCTGGCATATTTCCAATTGGAATTTTGTTTTTGTTTTGAGGGAATTCTTGGTTCAAAAGAAGGAACTGTAAGAAAGGGAGAGCAGGGGCCTTGTTGCTGGTTTGGAGTTTATCTGCTAAAGTGGCTATTCATGCATCACCAAAATGAGCAAGGTTTATACGTGCTAATTTTTATATATTTAGAAATAATTTACTGTTAATAAAACTGGAAATTCATCTCAAACCAGTTGCTGGCATAAGACTGTCCTGAGAGACAATGGAGTGGGCCTCTGGGGGTGAGGTGAGCTGGAGAATCACAGTGCCAGCTGTGGCTGCAGAGACCAATAACTTTGCTGTGTCAGCAGTAGCAAAAAGTACCAATTATGAACCTCACGTAAATTAGATTAGAGGCTGGACTGAAGCAGGTGTCCCCATACAAAAAAAATTCTCAGTAGCAGAGCTCAATCTGCTGAAACTGCCCCCAGCATACAGAAGCCTTCTACACCATTCACATGCCGGCAGACCTGCCACACTTTTTTAGTGTTTCAGTTTTGAAATGTTGTATCCCCCCCCCCCCCAATGAAATAAGATATAAGTTAGAAAAAGCAGGAAAACATGCTGCTCACTTTTCCCCCTTTTCCTTTGGGGTCGGGTTGGAGACTGCTAGGATTATTTATTTGTTATTTTTCCCCTGATGGGGACTCAGTGCAGTTTACAAATAAAAAGAAGGAAAACGAGAGAGCAAATGCAAGTAAATATTGAAATAATATTTTATATATTCCTATATTTCATACATACACATAAACATATACAATCCCAGAGTTGTAAGGGGACTCAGGGTCATCTAGTCCAACCCACACCATGCAGGGATCTCCACCTGCAGTCCCTCATCCAAGGCTCTTCTTCAGCCGGCGGAAGGCCGGTCCGGAGGGGCGAAGCCTGGCGACACCTCCCTGGTCTGCTTTGCTCCGCTGCTTCCGTCCGAGGCGACCCGGAAGTTGGCGAGGCTGCCTCCCTCTGCACTTTGCCGTCGCTCTGCGGAGGCGCTTCCTGCCTCTCCCGGAAGTGGCCTGACGCCACTTCCTGCTCCGCCGGGCGGGGTGCCGGCCGACTCTCCTGAGGGCCCGGAGCCATGAAGGCCATCATCCAGCGCGTCGCCCGGGCCAGCGTGACAGGTGCCCCGCGTCCCCCGCTCCCCTCCGGGTCTCCGCGCGGGCAGAGCCGCCCTCGGGCTCACGGGGAGCGCGCCTGGGAGTGGGGAAGGGGCCGGGGAAGAGCCTGGGCTCCGTCTCCAGGGGCCTCTCTGGACAGGGCGGGGCAGAGTCCCTGCCTGGAAGCCTCCAGGGCTGCTGGCACTCAGGGTAGAGAAGCCTTTCTCATCTTTGGCGGGGGGGGGCTGGATCCCCCCACCCGGTGCTGTTGAACTACAACTCCCATCATCCCTAGCTAGCAGGGCCGGTGGTCAGGGATGATGGGAATTGTAGTCCCACAACATCTGGGAACCCCCCCCCCCAAGGTTGAGAAAGTCTGAGGAACGCAATACTAAGCTAAATGATCAGACTCAGTATCACGTAGCTTTCCATGTTAATAAGAAGCTTAATTTTCTTCATTTGGGCCTTAGTAGAGACAACAGTTTACTATTCTGCCACAGATGTTAAAATGTTTAGTTTAGCTGTTTCAAGGATCACTTGCCACTGTAGTCTTAAAGGGCTGCTGTGCTTTCTACATTTCATTTCCCACTGACCTCGGTATAAGGCAGCTTCCCATCTGTGTTCCTAATAGTGTAGGAAGTTCCTTGAGGACGTGCCGTGCCTTTTAATCCCTGTGGTTGTATCTGCATTGTTTTGGCAACAGGGAGCTGGCATATATATATATATATATATATATACACACACACACACACACACACACACACACACATATATATTTGCTGTGTGAGCTACAGGCTGCTGCAGCAGAATGGCCAGAATTTGCCCAGTAGCTGGACTGGCTTAGGATCCCCTGGCTTCTTGGCCCAGCTCCCACCCTGGGGGTACTGGTGTACCCCACCTTTTAGGACAAGCCCTCACAACACATTTGAGCATATTGACAACTAAATGCATCAAACTAAAAAAAAACCCTTCCAACTCTATGATCCTGTTATCTTTTTGCCCATGCCTGTACTGACCTCAGAAGTTGTAGTTCTGTTTATATTATGTTTTTACGCTATGTTTTACTGCATACTACATATATATTAATGTTAGGCCTATAGACAATTTAAAAATAAATAAAACATAGCAGGCCAACAACAAAAAAGCTACAAAGTCTCTAAGGCCTCTTACGAATTCAAGAGTTATAATCATGAAATTGATTAATTTGTTGTACAGTGGGGTTCACCCACAGCATTGCTTTGAGCCTGTTAGGTTAGGCAGGGTATAAATGTAAGAGAATAAACAAATATACACTATGTATTGTTGCCAGATTGATTAAGTATGAATCCTGTGCATAAAATACCTCATGCAGAAGGAGAATTTTGATAGATGTATTTTTTCTTGCCATTCTAAGCACTGTGAGAACTTTATTAATAAAATGTCTCCCTTTGTTTAGCTGTAAGAGTACTCTGCTTCTGTATTGAATGAAGCAAAAAAACCCACAAGAATGTGCACGAAAAAGCTGATTCATAAATTGAATTATATATGTGAATTATATATTCAGCATAAAATGCTAATAAACAAAAAACAGACAGAGTAGCTAGCATAAAGCACCCATTTCCAAATACATCCTTCATCAGTGTATATACATATTGTTGTAAAGCCAAACACATAAAACAAGAATTAATATCTGTTCAGTATACCATCTATAAACATTTTAAAACCATAGGACTATGCTGATATAAATAAAGCAACTATTACATACCAATCTTGGGCCAGATCACATAGCCATTTGGCAGAGTAAAAAAATAAGTGTTTCCAATAGCGTATGTATGTTTGTTCTTTGGGTCTTGGGGAGGAACACAATGACTGTTTTCTACTTACACTGTCGGACGCAGTATGGCTCTGAATAGCAGTTCTGGGAATCAAAACTGGGAAGAATGCTGATGTGCTCAGGTTTGGCTGGCACGACTCCTATATGCATTTCGTTGGTCACTGTGAGAGCAGGATCATGGACTAGATGGGTCTTTCACTAGTACTTAAGGGACAACAAACCACTGGCAGTAAGTTGGTTTCTTAGAATCAGAAACTTTTAAAACTCCCTATAGTTTGCTAGGATATATAATTGCATGTGGCAAGTTTAACCTATTTTTTAAAATTCCCCTACAGTTGGTGGGGAGCAAATAAGCTCCATTGGACAAGGCATTTGTGTCCTGCTGGGTATCTCAGTGGAAGACACTCAGAAAGAGCTTGAGCACATGTAAGTCAATCTAAAGTATAAAACTTTTTCTTTGTAATTTTACTTAATTTTTAACAATTTTGCATACAAATGCTAATTTTGTTTGTTTGTTCACTCATATGAAATAGCCAGTCTGGCTTCTAGTCAGGCTTCTGAATTAACTAACAGTACGCTTCCTGATGATGTTAGTTACTGAGCTAGGATATAAGGGCTCAGGCAGTCCTTAGAACAGCCTTTCTGAACTTTGTATCCCTAGCTATTGTTGGACTACAACTCCCATCATCCCTGGTCACTAATCCTGCTAGCTAGGGACGATGGGAGTTGTAGTCTGACAGCATCTGGGGACCCAAGGTTCAGAAAGACTTCCTTAGGGTATCCTGGACCCAAGTTGTTCAGAGCTTTGTATATTAATACAATGACTTTGAATTTGGCCTGGTAACGTGTGTGCAGCCAGTGCAGATGTTTTAGTAGAGGTGCATGCTGTCAGCTCTTTGTGTCTCATCAATCTAGCTGCTGCATTCTACATTACCTGGAGCTTCTGGACCAGGCCCAAAGGCAAACCCACATAGAGCACATTGCCGTAATCTAGTCTTCAGTTTACTAATGCATGGACTACAGGGGCCAGGCTATCTCAATATGACTAGCTGGCAAACTGGATGAAGCTGGGAAAAGATACTACTGGTCACACAGATCACTTGGGTTTCTAATTACACAGGAATACCCTCTTGCTATATATCTGCTCCTTCAGCAGGAATGCAACCCCATGCAGAACAGGCAGTTGTGGCTAGTCCCTGCACTAAAGCACCTAGTCCATGATTTTCACAGCCGTTCCCAGTTCAGCTGGTAAGGAGAAATAGAACTGCGTGTCACTGGCATATTTATTACATCATGCTCCAGCCTAATGACCACTCACAATGGCTCATGTAGGGGTTAAATATTACTGGGAACGAAAGAATGCCTGTGAAACCCCGTAGTGGAAGTGCTGGGGGATCCCAGGGTCCTTGACTGCTACTCTCTGGACCCAACCCTGCAGGTAGGAACAAAGCCACTGTAACGCAGTGATTCCAAAACCCATTCCTCACAGTTGGTCTAGGACGATGCCATGGTCAGTGGTACCAAATGCTGTTAGGCAGTAAGAGTAGCAGGGCCACACTCCCCCCACCCACACCACTCTCTTGATAAAAGTCATCCATCAGGCGACCAAGGCCAATTTCATTTCTGAAACCAGGCCTGAACTGAGGTTGAAATGGATCCAGATAAACCTTTAATTTTCTAGATATGATGACAAAATATGGAATCTTCAAGGTCTATGAATCTTTTCTTTATTCCATATTTTAAGGCTCTGGTTCCCCAACCCCGCTTCATATTTATGTGGAATTGTAAGAATGATCTTATTTTGAGACAGGGACCTTTCTTGTCTTTTGGTTTTCAACTTAGGGTTAGAAAGATTTTAAACCTGCGTGTTTTTGAAGATGAAAGTGGCAAACACTGGTCTAAAAGTGTAATGGACAAGCAGTACGAAGTGCTCTGTGTCAGCCAGTTTACTCTTCAGTGTATCCTGAAAGGAAACAAGCCAGACTATCATATGGCAATGCCTACAGATCAAGCAGAGTCTTTCTACAACAGTTTCCTAGAACACCTTCGCAAATCATACAAGCCAGAGCTCATTAAAGGTAAGGCCAAATTAAAGAGTTGGATAAATGGGAAAAGCTTCCTACAGCACAATCCTATACATGTCTATTCAGAAGTGAGTCCCACAGAGTTCAATGAGTCTTTTTTTTTTTATATAAAATTTTTTATTGGTTTTACAAAATTTTTTAAGAACAAACAAACACTTAAAAAGACATACAAACACGTATAATTTCATAACATTTTTTCATAAACTTCTTTTCCGGGACTCCCCCATACCCCCCCTTTCTGCATCCCAATGTCCAAAATTTTATAGCAACTCCCAATTGTTCCTTTCCGCCCTCTGTCATCTTAGTCTTTTCTTTATTCTGACCTTATATCACTGTATCCCTTTATTCCTGAAAACCACAACATTCTAACATTCATCAAGTTTATAATGGTCCTTAAGATAGCTTTTAAATTTTCTCCATTCTTCTTCCGCCGTCTCTTTTCCCTGGTCACGGATTCTGCCTGTCATCTCAGCCAATGTCATATAGTCCATCACCTTCGTCTGCCATTCTTCCAGAGTGGGTAGATCTTGTGTCTTCCAATACTTTGCGATGAGTATTCTTGCTGCTGTTGTAGCATACATAAAAAAAGTTCTATCCCTTTTTGACACCAAATGGCCGGCAATGCCCAAGAGAAAGGCCTCTGGTTTTTTCAAGAATGTACATTTAAGTACCTTTTTCATTTCATTATAAATCATTTCCCAGAAGGCCTTAATCTTCGGGCATGTCCACCAAAGGTGATAAAAGGTACCTTCAGTCTCTTTACATTTCCAACACTTATTATCAGGCAAATGATAAATTTTTGCCAGCTTGACTGGGGTCATGTACCACCTGTAAACCATTTTCATAATGTTTTCCTTTAAGGCATTACATGCCGTAAATTTAATACCAGTGTTCCATAACCATTCCCAGTCAGCAGACATAATGTTATGACCAATGTCCTGTGCCCATTTAATCATAGCCGATTTAACTGTTTCATCTTGTGTATTCCATTTCAGCAGCAAGTTATACATTCTTGATAAGTTCTTAGTATTGGGTTCTAACAATTCAGTCTCTAATTTTGATTTTTCCACCTGAAAGCCAATTTTCCTATCCTGTTTGAAAAACTCCATTATTTGATGATATTGAAGCCAATTTTGTACTTTATGTTTCATTTTCTCATAACTTTGCAATCTCACTTTGTCTCCCTCCTGTTCCAAAATTTCCCAATACTTTGGCCATCCGACCTCCATATTGAGTTTCTTCACTGCTTTAGCTTCCACTGGAGACACCCATCTAGGGGTTTTGTTTTCCAACAGATCTTTATACCTTATCCAAACATTATACAATGCTTTTCTAACAATATGATTTTTAAAGGCGCTATGCAGCTTAATTTTGTCATACCATAAATATGCGTGCCAACCAAATGCATTATTAAAGCCTTCCAGATCCAAAATGTCTGTGTTTTCGAGGAGCATCCACTCTTTCAGCCAGCAAAACGCTGCTGCCTCATAGTACAGTTTTAGGTCCGGCAGGGCAAAGCCCCCTCTTTCTTTAACGTCTGTCAATATTTTAAATTTGATTCTGGGTTTTTTGCCCTGCCAGACAAACTTCGAGATATCTTTCTGCCACCTCTTAAAGCATTCCATCTTGTCAAGAATCTGCAAGGTCTGAAACAAGAATAACAGAGTTCAATGAGTCTTACTCCGAGGTGAATATGTGAAGAATCTAAATATACAATAAAACATGTTTGCCTTTTGGTAGTTGCTACTTTTATTTTGCCTTTTCCTATCAGTTAATGGGATAATTATTTCCTTAAATATGTGGATAAGGACCAGGAAACGTACAATGGCTCCAGAACAAAAACAAGTAGCCTTTTTGGTCTGTTAAAACAAAATTCAAAATCCTGGTTGGCAGTGCAAAGATATAATCACTTACCATTTTTCCTCTAGAAAGGAGCAGTGCCTGGTAGGGTTTAAATAATTTCTAAAATGTCAGCTTCTTGTGACCTACTTTGTATTCAATGCAATGTAGTTATAAAGGAGATAATGATCTGCTGAATACGTGAATTGAAGCTTTTAGACATAAACATGTTAAAATAAAAGTTCTTGTAAACTGTCAAGTCTGAAAACTAAAGCATCAAATGGAACTCTTCTTATTCACCTCAGATTCTGTTATGATTAAGAACCAATCTTTAAAAAGTTGTGGAGGAATTATATTCTTAGTTTACTTACTAAAATCTTTGCCAAGACACCAGCATCTTCAGCTTTTTTATTACTGTTAAAAGATTTGTAGCTCTTAAAGTCAAAAAGAAAGGGGGAGTAGTAGTATATGAGAAATATAAATACAATGCATAAACTTTTAATTGAAGGAGCAATATTGTAAGTTTGGCAGAAGGAAAACTGTACTGCCACCTAGTGGTCACTTGGCCAACAGCATAGCATCTTAAGCTACCAGTAAGTGAAAAAAATATTTCCTTGGAAACAAACCTTAGCCTGCAACTTTACTGTTTTATCAATGGTTACATTAGACAAGGTTTCAAGGGCTATGGATGTATTCAGGCAAAAATTGGCAAGAAGATGGATATCCCTGTAATTCTTTGCCACCCCAAAAATGGGGAAAATGTTCTTCCAAACAGAGTCCCATACCTACAAAAAATGTAAAGATAAAGAAGGTACCTTTTATCATATGTGGTGGTTGTGTAAGGCAATAAAGGCTTTCTGGGAAATTATATATAATGAACTGAAAAAAAATGTTTAAAATAACTTTTGTTAAAAAAAACCACAGAAGCCATTTTATTCGGAATTGTAGGTACTGACATCCCAAAGGAACAGAAAAGACTTTTTATGTATGCAATAACAGCAGCATGGATGTTACTAGCCCAGATAAGGAAAGAAGAGTCCCTATCAGAGAGGAATGGCAAACCAAGCTGTTAGACTATGCCGAAATGGCAAAACTGACCGGAAAGCTCAGGGACCAAGAAGACAAAAACTTCAAGAAAGAACGGGGGGAGGGGGATTATAATTTATTTAGGAGACCACTGTAAGCAGATGAAAATATTAGCAGGATTTAATTTCACTTGTAATGTAACAAATACTATGAACAATGTTGATAGATATAAAATATAGATTATGAAATAATATGCACTTGAAAATGATGGTGGAAGTCTCAAGATTCAGAGAAATCTCTTTATATGGCTATGTATTTGGCATTGTTATAAATTTATACTTGTAAAATCAAATAAACACATTTTTTTAAAAAAGGGAAGGAGGGGAAACTGAAAGGGAAGGAGGCAGGTATTTGAAGCTGTTATTGCGAAGGCAGACACCACTGTTACAGAGAAGCTAGCGGAGGGAGTGTTCTGCTTTTGGAGGGGAAACTGAAAGGGAAGGCAGGCAGGCAGGCAGCAATGATATTGTCCCTCACAGTTTGAAGGCTGTGACTTGCCTGCTCAATTTATTTGAAACGGTTATCACAATGTGGATTTAATATTGATTTTGGATTATATATAGCCGCCCAGAGTGGCTGGGGAAACCCAGCCAGATCGGTGGGGTATAAATAATAAATTATTATTATATATATCAATATTTTACCCAGCCCAACTGCTATAATATTAGGCTAAAAGGATATAGAAAAGATAGTTACAAAACAGGTCCTTTGGCACACTCTTCCAACCGCAGGAGATCCCTCTGATTCTTTAGGCTGGTAGGTGACTGCCTGGGCTCCCACAACATATCCAGATGGTAAACGACCCTTTCCTTTGAAGTCTGTTTTTTTTATACAGTCCCAGGCAGCGAAATGCCTGTCTCTAGCCATCAGTGTGCCTCCCTTCTATGTTCTCAGCAGTGAGCCAAAGTCTAGGTCCAGGTACCGGCTCCATGCCTGGGTCAAGGCAGACCTGTCCTCCCGTTGACTCCATGATCAACGCCACCTGGCAGAACCCCTGTCTTTTGCCACACCTTATAATGGGGCTAAATATATAGCAAAGAAGCATTGGAAGCAGGTGCACCATGCAGTGACTGCCACTATAAAAACCAAAGGTGGTTCTTAGGTAAATGTCCTCTTCTTCCCACTCAACTCTAATTTAATTTTTCAGATGGCAAATTTGGTGAATATATGCAGGTACATATTCAGAACGATGGACCTGTGACTATAGAACTTGAGTCTCCTGCGCCTCCCATTGACCCTAAGCAGGTAAGTTACATTGATGCTTTCCATTTTTTGAGTCGTTCCGCAAGACGAATTTCCCTATGGGCTTGCTTCGCAAGACGAAACGTCTTGCGAGTTCTTGCGAGTTTGTTTCCTTTTTCTTAAAGCCGCTAAGCCATTAATAGCCACTAAGCCGTTAATAGCCGCTAAACCGCTAATAGCACTAATCTGCTAAGCCGCTGTCAGAGCTGCCTGAGGTCCCAGCTCACAAAGGACCAACGCCGGTTCGTTGTTATATACAAAAGTCTTTATTGAAGTTCAGTTCTGCTTTCACAGCCGCAGCGCGCAGCTCTACGTCCGAAACTCTAGACCGCTGAAGCTCCGTCTGAATCTCCTCCCCCCAGACACCAGTTTAAGACTCTGGCCTTGCTCCACCTCTTCCTTTGCTCTTTTCCTCCTCTGGTTCCGCCCGTCCGCTGGTGTCTTGCCGCTCCTAGACTCTTCTGACGCTGAGTCCCCTGAGTCTTCCCCCTGCCTCCGGCGGGCTTTAGGACCTGGTTCCCAATCCGGGTTTTCTGCTGTCTCACACGCCTGTACATTCGAACTTGGCGTGTGCGCCCAGCTGGCAACCTTCCTCCTGACCGTTACACTGCTCCTGTCACTGCTTCCCCCTTCGGGGGGGCTAGCTGGACCTGACCTCCCCTCCGTTCCCCCACTCTCCGATAGAGGCATGGTCAGCCCTGACTCATCTTCTCTCCCTGCTGGAGGAGACGCTGGCCCTGACACATGGGACTCTTCCCCCCCCACTACGCTCTGGTGGGGAAGCTGGTCCTGATCTCCCGCTGCTGCTTTGGGAGTCCCCGCTGGCCCCTTGTTTCTGGTGCGTCCCCCCTGGGACCCCCCTTGCCCTGACCATCGGTGCCTCCTTCTGGGAATCTTCCGATCCGCTGGAGAAGCTCATGGAATCTCTCGGGTCACTGTCATACTCCCCTACGCTGCCCTCAGATTCTTCCCCTTCGCTCTCCATTTCCTTCCTCCCCTGTGCCTCTTTTCCTGAGCCCCTGACAGCCGCTAATAGGGTTGCTTCGCAAGACGAAAAAACCGCAAGACGAAGAGACTCGCGGAATGGATTAATTTCGTCTTGCGAGGCACCACTGTATATAGGGATACCAATTGGCTTTCTTAGGACTAAAGATTCCTGACCCAAGCCTTCCATTATGCAATCTTTATTAAAGCAGATACAGGAGCAGTATAACACCAAACAGTGGTTTGAGGTTGCATGGATAAGCAATTGAGGACATTCAGGCTCTCCTACTCCCCCTCCTTCTTCCATTGCATGCAACAATTCTCTTCCTTCTATCCTGGTGTGGGGGAAACCATGCCTTGCTGTTTGATGTGAACTGGTAATTTGTGATCTGCTTCAAAGGCAGTGGACATCTGTTTGTGAGGTTGAAGAGGGAGTTTGTGAATCTCAAGTTCCCAGCTGGCCTGACCTGCCCTATACAAAGACAGAGCAACAAGGAGCCTCTTAGCATAGGTGTGTGATCCATATAGGCACAGGTAATTGCCACCCTCAGGAGGACCTACTGAATTACAATTAAAAGGTAAGGTCCAAGCTATCCATATTGATACTCTGCTGCTAGGGGCCCATAGAGCTGCTAGGAGCCCGTGGATACATTTGCAACCTGGAAAAACTAGTGGGCACCACAGTCTTGTATGCACTCACACCACTGCTCTTTCACCAGCAATCAGGCTTGGAGAAATATCATTTTTCAAGCCTAATGTGGGGAGAAATTCTCCTGGAGAATGTAGCACTAATCTTCCTCCCCAGTGGCAATATCCAGGAAAAGCACCTCCCCCTACAATCACAGAATTAGGCTAGAAAAAAAGCTTTAATTGGATCCAATTATTGGAACCAATAAAAAGGCTTTTTTCAACTCTTAATTGCAGCCATAAGGGCAATTCTAGATGGGAGTAGCAGCTGGGGAAAGAAAGAGTAATCCTTTACTTCCTAGCTCTGTCTCCACCTGTAAATATCCTCAGCTGTAAGTTGGCTTCGCACAAGCCTTGTGTTGGCTAATTGCAGCATGTAGCTGTTTTCAGTGAGGTTGGGGGTCACAGAATTGTAGAGTTGGAAGCAACCCCAAGGGTCATCTAGTCCAACCCCCTGCAATCCAGGAATCTCAACTAGGTCATACTTGACAGATGGCCCTCCGATCTCTGCTGTAAAACCTCCAAGGAAGGAGAGTCAGCACCTCCTGAGGGTGTCTGTTCCACTGTCGAACAACTCTTGTCGTCAGAAAGCTCTTCCTGATGTTGAGTCAGAATCCCATTTCTTGTGCCTTGAAGCCTTTGGTTCGGGTCCTAGCCTCCAGAGCAGGAAAAAACACGCTGGCTTCATCTTCCATGTGACAGCCCTTGAGAGATTTGAGATGGGCTCTCACACCTCCTCTCAGTCTCCTCTTTCCCAGGCTGAACATAACCAGTTCCCTCAATTGTTCCTTATAAGGATCACCTTGGCTGCCTCCTCTGCACGCGTCCCAGCTTGTCAACACCCTTCTTAAATTGTGGTGCCCAGAACTAGACATGAACATTCCAGGTGTGGTCTGACCAAGGCAGAATAGAGTGGGAGTTGTATTTTTATTTAAATTGTAGTAATTGTTCTATAGTGAACGTCACATTAGTGTGAAAATTGCAGCTTGCCAGACAGAATGATCCCCCCTCCCTCCCCCCATGCCCTGTTCTGGAGGTTCTTCTCACTCCCCACAAGCCAATTCTGGGGAGCTCCCGGGGAGGAAAGGGGGCGAAAACCTCGTTGTGCAAGTAGAAGTCCTCATGCAGTTGAATTTGTTCTAAAGTCACTTCAATGGCTCTATGTTCTTTTTGTAAAGTGTTTTGACTTTGAGGTGTTTTACAATCAAGTGGGATATTAATTGTTTGAAATAAAATAAATAACTATAATTCAATTTAGTTCATGCTTTCTGATTCTGCTTTTTTGGCTAATTGAAAACGATGGTTTAACAATTCAAATATACCACAGTTAAGTTTCCTTAACCATGGTTCATTGCAATGCGAGAATGAGCCCAAGTGATTCTTCTTTACTTTACAACTTAGTATGATGGCACTGAGCACACGATTGATTTTACAGCATATTGAGAAGGGGTGATGTTGTGGCAAAGCCTCGGCATTGTTGGCTGCTAGAGTGAGTGAAATTGTGGACACAGTGGCAGTCATTGTTCATATCCAGTGAATGCATCTGACTTGATTTAAGAACATTAACCAGCACCACAGTCTTATTCATACTTGGGAGGAAGCCCCCTTGAGCAATAAATTTGAGCGCAAGGGTGGAGTGTTGGATTAGGATCTGGAAGGCCAGGGTTTGAGTTCACTGGGCTCCCTTGGGCCACTCACTTCTTCTCAGCCTAACCTACCTCAAGGGTTCTTGTGGGGATTAAATGGGGGGGGGGGATGTACATCACCCAGAGTTCCTTGGAGGAAAAGGTGGGGTATAAATGCAACAAACAAACAAATATGCCTAGGCTTGAATCGTCCCACACATTCTCGCCCCTTCAATGGTAGGGAAATTCTCTTCAAGTCCACCCAAAGAAATTAGATGGGGGGGGGAGAGAGGCTGGTCTGCTGCTTTAAAGAGATCCATCATGAATGGACATTTTGAACTCATTGCAGCTTATGTGATTTACGTTCTCTGTGATTGGGCCTTACCTTGGTGACTGTTGCCAAGGGAGCCATGTACACAAATAACAGTCATTCTCCATGTTTTAGGAGGCTCTTTTCATTTTTCTCTTTCAAAGCAACCCAAACTCTCTCATTCTGATGAGATTCTTTTAATCTATTCTACTGTGTTTCAAAGACATAATTTGCTTCCCTGTGAAGTTCACACCAATTGAAATAGATTTGAAAGAAAAAACTCTTCATGGTCCTTCTGAAGGACTTTATATCTAACTGGAAATGCTTCATTGTGACAAAGAGTGATGCCGTAGGACTTAAATGATGATCCCTGGGGGCAGAGGAACCTCAAGGAGGACGGCATGTACTGAAAATGTACCACACGCACTTAATACTCCTAGAAGAGGAATATTAGTTTGAATTTTTAATGCCCATTCTGCAATAGAAGTCTTAAACTGATCCCGTTTGTTCTTATTGTCGGTACTGAAATCAATCCTCTACTATTTCTGACCCATATTTTGGAGGTGCAGCCTGAGATAAGGAAGCAGGGAGATGCTGAACTGTCAATGAGTCTGTTGTGCTTTTAAACATCACACATCGTTATGCAGCTAAATAGGTGGTAATAACATCATTTTAATTATGTGTGATCATTGCCAGTTAATTTGTGCTTTGAGTAGGGGTTTATGTTATCAGTTCACAGGAACATCTTGACTGGAGTAAATTTTGAAGTTAGTTTAAATCATTTTTAGTTTCTTGACAGGGCACCTGGGGATGGAGAACATAGACAGGCAAATAATGTCTTGGTGTAATGACTCCACAGTAATGTCAGCTGCCTGTTACACTAATTGAAATCATTTTGCATGGTGATGTCTTAATATATTCAAGGACAAGGTAAACTCAGAAGAGAAGGGAATTCATACTTTCCTTATGTCTCTGTATTGGTATCCTGACACCCTTCACAGTCATCTCAGGCTTCCAGTCTCTGCTATTAAACTTCTTTGCTTCTTACCTGACTGTAGCTCCTTGCTTGTCTATTGTTGCACACCTTTTTGCATTTATTTTTTACAAAAACAGAAACCTTTTACTCTGGTACCCTGATGTAGGCAAAATGTGAAGTTACTTTCTCTGTCCTATTTTGAATAGTCTCTGGGGATAAAATGGACCTCAGCACAGATGTTTGGTAGTTTCAGCGTTCATTTCAGCAAAAGTAAATTGCACCCTTGTAGTAAGTAAAGCATAACTTTTTAGAAAATTGAAAAGGTGGGGCAGAGGAAGGAAACATCACAGGACAACTGGCCCCTTAATTGTTGAGGAATACAAAGAGTATGATGTGACTCAAGTTTGCTTTTAAAAAAATGCTAATAAAGTTTTACAAATATTTCAAACAGATGCCGGAAGGGTTAACACCTGTTACTTAAGATGAATGTTCATGTTACTAAAGAAGGCTTATACTATTGGAATACTGTACACATGGTAATTTCATTATATCATGCTGTAATTTGTGTTTGTAATTCATTTTTTAAAAGACACAAATCCCAAGGTTCCGTAGCAGTAGGTGATTCTCGGCAGAAAATTAGATTTGATGCATAATCTTCCTAAGAGATGCCAAAGTTTTTTTGTTTTCTGTTTTTTTAATGCAGTGGTCTGTTCAAAATATTTTCAGTGCTGCTGAGCTGCTTCAGTCTCTAGTGTGCATTTATGAAACTTCTTGTTTTGCTTTTCTTTGCAAACAGCTGGCAAAACTTGAGAAACAGCAGCAGAGGAAAGAGAAGACCCGGATGAAGGCACCCTCTGAATCAAGCAGAGAGAGAAATGTTCCCAGAAGTAAAAATGATCCTAGTGCAAGCAGTGGGGCGGAGGGGGACGTGTCTTCGGAAAGGGAACCATAACCTATGAAAAGCAGGTTCAGGTATGGACTCTTGTTTCCCAGCTAATATCTTGAACTCACTCTTTGCATGCTTCCGTTCAGGGTGAAGGGGAATTCATAGGAATGCATAGTTCCTAATATTTTCAATTATTTCCTTGGTGCTTAAAAACACTGAGCTACATCATGATCAACTTAAATGACTTAAAATTTCTTCCTCCTCTTTCCTTATGCTTAGCCTTTGCTCTTTTGGCACATAATACCTGTTACAAGGTCTAAAGGCTGGTAGGCAACCAAAAATCAGCCCTAGCACACGACCAGTTCTGTTTGCATTACAGATAGTCACGTGGTAAATCTGTTGTTTAATGTTTCCGTTGGGTTTCTTGATCCACTGCTGCACAGCTTTTTCTGGAAATGTAAAAATCAGAGTCTCTGGATCATCTGGATGTAGCTCAGACTGTGTCTTCTGCACATTGATAGCGTCACCCCTCTTGCAAATGGAGACAACAGTGGCTTGTACCACTTCCATGTGACCTATGGCTTCCTTGGGGAGTTGTGATGCCAAAAGTAGTATAAAAATAAGACTGTTGCTACTCCTTTGGGCATTCCTAATTTGAGATTAACATAGCATGTCATCCAGAAATGAAACAGGCTATTTTGAATGGGATGCATCATGATGCACAAAAGATTTCTTGGGGCAGAAGGTGAAAACAATGAACCCTTATGATAAGCAGGGCGTGATCCCACTGGCCAGTCATTCCACAAACAGCTCATGCTCAATGGTGACAAAGGATGCAATTATCCGAGTCCATCTCTAGGTGGAGTTGGTCAGCCAAGGCCACAGGAACATTGTTTTTGCCGTGCAGAGGCTGAAAGCCAGACTGGCAGGAATCCAGAAAGCTGATGGAATCCAGGTGTGCCTGAAGTGATCAGGCTACTCCTCACTCAGAAACCTTCCCCAAAAAGGGAAAGTTCAAAACAAGGTAGTAGCTGTTTGGAGAATCTGCATCCTGGTTTGTGTTTGTTTTTCTTCAGAGCAGAAACTAAGCAACCACAGATTTGATGCCATAAAATAGTATCTAACAAATCCTCGCTTTTTGTGGCTGGGTTTTATTAACTTTGAGTGGACATTGGTCCCATTTTTAAAGTGATTACTTGGGAGGAATGAAGTTGAAGGAGATTTAACAGTTACTTGGGAAATGGGGGTGGGGGTGGAATAAGATAAAAAAATGAAGGGCCCCCACTGTTATGTTGAACAGGTTTCTGTTTAACTAACATTAAAGTTATCTGACACAATCTCTTTCACATGCCACATCCCTTAATCCTTTCCCCCTTAGGCTGATGAGATGGCTACTCTACTCTGACCACTCCACATGTCCCTTGACCCCTTGGCCTCCTGACTCCCAGTTACCTTCTCCCCCATTTTTATTGCCTTTCAGCCACTATGTCATCAGCCAGTTTTTCTCTGTCCCTTTCCTTATTGAATGCAAACATGCCATCACCTTTCCTATTCTAAAAAACAACAACCCACAACTGAGAATGGGTTTTACTTTGCTAACCAGCAGCCAATTTCATCTGTGAAAGAAGTTGATATTTCAGGTATCCTTTTCTACCACTTCATTTGCAAATCCAAAGGTTGGTACTCTGGCATTTATCACGGTGCTCCATGTGCCAGAAGTGGTTTAGTCCTGCTGGCCACATGACCTGGAAAAGCTGTCTGTGGCCTGAAGCAAGATGAGTGCCACACCCCATAGTCAAAGTTGACTGGACTTAACCATGCAGGGGTCCTTTACCTGGGCTGCCTTTGATACAGTTGATCATCCTCCTCAGCTTGACTTCATCTGTGTTGTAGAGATCTATGACTATTCTTCACTGATTTGTTCCCACTGGGCGAAGCTCCTCTTTAGCCTTTCCCTTCTCTGATTGATTTCTTAATGTTCTTTTCTTGGTTTTCTTCTATTCCTATTCCACTCTTTTCTTTGTGGGGGGGGACTCCATAAAGGCAAATTATTTTCAGTATCCTATGACAACATCTAGCTATAGATCACCATTTCCTCCCCTCTGTCTAATGCCCCTCTCTCTGCCTGCTCGGTGTGTGTTTCCTCTCACTTGTTATGGCTAAATCTCTTGTTCATGCCTTGGTCTTTCTTACCCCTCCAGATATCATTCTTATTTCTATCCCAAGCTCTTCTGTGAGAATCTATCACTTCTGTCTCCCATACATTTCTGTTTAATTTTGTATAGCAAAATTAACCTTTTGTAAAAGGTAAGAGTGGTGGGGATAAATGGGCCAATTTCAGATTGGAAAGAAGTAGAAGTCGATGATAGTTTGGCTGTGTGCTGTTCATGCCTTGGATTAAGGATGAGGTGTGGCTTGGCAGGGTTGCACACTTTACGCAAAATGTGGACCATTAGACATTGGTGTGCTTTGAGAGGGACTGAAATCATGAAAAATCAAGCTACTGTTTGGGTGCATCCTCAGTTCCCTCTCTTTCTACCAGTACATTGGTTGTGATATCCTGGTAGAACGAATAAGAAAGCGCCAGGTATTTCTTGCTGCTGCCCATGTGACAGCTGCTAGTCTTGCAGGAATCCTGGAAGCATCACAGTTGCTAGAAAGTACAGTTTTAATCAAGGAAAACTTTGCCCCAGGTATCAGAAGTGTGGGAGATCCTGCTAATGAGTAATATATCAATAATATTTCAAAAGATTAACAGTTTTCAAACTGATGTTTAAAATGAAGCTGTCTCCTTGTTTATTAAGGTGAGGAAAAGCAATGGCAATATAAAATAATACTCTGTGTTTGGTGAATATCAGCTATCCCTCCATGTCTTGTGATACTCCACTTCTTGCTTTGACAGAAGAAAAACTCCATCAGAAGCTTCTGGCAACCTTTTCTATTCATTAGCTGACAGCACTCAATTCCTACACGAACAAATTGGGACAGAAAGAGCATTTGGAACAGAGAAGTAAGATGTTACGGACCTGTACCATGTTGCATTCAGGAACAACCAAAGGGATGTTACCTGTCTCCATTGCTAAAGTGCTTCAAAGTGGGGGTAGTAAAGGACATTTTTCTGGTTTTCTGGTTCTTATGTTGTTGTTACTGAAGTGTGCCTGCCATATCTGTCTGGTTGGTTCCCATGTAAATGGGAAGTGATCAGATATTCCACATGGTTCTTGGCACACGTCTACAAATGCTTTTGTCATGGCAAGTGTCTCTACCTACTTCTTGCAGTGAATATGGCAAGCCCACTTGTAGTGGGGGAGGGGGGTTGGAGGATTGGGGGCAGAGGACGACCCTGCAGCTGTCCTGTGTTCTGGATAGGCTCCTAGCACATTGGAAAAATAGCTTCCCTCCCCCAATCTCAATTATTGGAGGGAGCCTGGGGCTCTTCAGTGTTGCGCTGCTCTTTTGGAGCCACACTTAGTGCGGCGTTCTCCAGTCCACTTCTTGAACTTGGAACTGGGGAAGGGAACAGGGGCTTGTCTGTAACCTCATGTTGAGCTCCAGAGGCACTTGGAACCCCTTCCAAACTCAGAATGATGTTAGAGCCGTCTGACATTATTCTGGTGGTGTGGGTAGTGAACTCCTTTCCACGCCACCAGGAACTGTGCGAAGATGCAGGCCATGCAGAAGGGGCCTCCACTGCAACTCCTCCCAACCCCTTCCAGAAACCGGAACAATGTTGTTCTGAGAGGGCCTGCAGCGCAGCCTCCTCCTCCCATGTGGCACAAGGCTCTTCCTGCTGCCTTGGTGATAGAGGAAGGAACTCTCTGCAGCAGCTCTTTCATCAGCATCATGTAAGAAGAGGGCCATTGTTACTGAATGAGGAATGGTGGTTTTTTTCTGTGCAGGTTGTAGCAGTCCTGCTTGTATGAGCTATTGATCATATGCTTTGGTTTTATAAAATCCGGTTTTTCCCCTTAACATTTTCACTTGGAATCTCAAGAGTAAGCTTATATTTTGATTCTGTTGGTGTGATGTCACCCGTGTCTCTTTTCATAGCCCTGTATATGCCTATTGTATTGTCTATGTGTGTCTGGCTGTACAATTTGTGGGAAATAATTGAATTTAAATGAGACTGATTTGCCTGTTATTTATTTATTGTGAACAGTGTGTGTCTCTGTGTGTGTGTCTTTTAAACTTTTTGACAAGAGAGAAAAACTTTAATAAAGTGTGCCTCCTGAGTACTTCTTCTGTAGGAGTCTGTTCTTTTAGGAAATTCAGTGAGGCTTATCCATGCGAACAGCATGGCGTATCAAAATTACATCTTAAATCGGTATTTATACATAAGTGTGTCACAATCAGCCTTCTCAAAAAAGCTTTGCCACATTTCTTTCATGAAGTACATTCAGTATGTCACATTGTTCTGGCCACTGACTGCCAAATTACACACTGAATGCAAACGTACGTAACTGTAGCTCTTAGACCTCCTCCGCCCCACAGTATTTCTGCACTTGAAACCCAGTGGGGAGGAAAGCTGCAGTGGGGGTGGATTTGGAACAGGAGAAAGGTTGACCACTCTCTCACCACCTGCTACTTCTGTGCTCCTAGAAGCCTTTTTCTCCTCGAAAAGGGCAGTTGAACTACGATTATTTGTGTTTGTGTTCTGTGTCTGATGGCATTTCTACCTGAGCCAGCAAAGGCAGTCTGGTCTGCAGCGTTGTGCAAAGAGAGCAGAGACAGCAGATTGCAAATTGCTGTTGTTTGTGCTGGTAAGTCAGGGAATTTCAGCCCCCTCTAATCCACAGCTTGGCGGATGCCATCTGCTTGGCCAAATATGCCATTCTGTATCTTTGTTTTTATACCAGAGTCTGTGGCACAGGACTTCCAGGAAAGAACAGCAATTTAAAATTCTATTGTAGTCAGATAGCTTGTCAGGTCAAGGAGCTCTGCTATATATGTGCTTTTAGGGGTTCTATGTGTTTGGATTCATTATATATAACTATAGATTAGATCTTCATTCCAATTGTTACTTGCCTTGACCTTTCAGGCTATGTTAGGCTGCAGATCTGAATAGTCAGCATACTGAAGCATTGAAAACCCTGGAACTTGGTTTTTAGGCTTATTGGTAAGGAATGTTCAAACATGTAGCGTGTGATACATGTCTGGAAAACTACATTTCAGATACACATGTCAGTGAACATATCTGAAGCTACCTGGTGAGTGTATACTTGGTGGCACATAGAGATTTCCTGGCCAGTATGGAAAGGCCTAAAGGTCAAAAAGAATTCAAGCTTCCCAAAGTTCTTTTCGCTTTCTGAGTGACTCAAAGAAGCCATATCCCAACACTGATGTAGACTCTCTCTTTCAATATCATGGGATCAGCCACTTGTATTTTTTCCAGTGTTGTTATGGAAGTTATTATTATCATTCAGATCTATTTACTCTGTATTATTTCTGGAGAAGATTTAGGGGAAGGGTCTACCCACCTGAAATTGTATTGGACAGAGGTAACAGTTGTTCCATTGCAGGCTAACAAAGCTATTGTTATAAGTTGTGGTGGCTCACCGCTTGTCTTGAGGACCAGATTCAAATATGGTCAACCAGAGGTGACCCGGGCAAAAGACAATGGAAATTTCCCTCCAGTGTAATAAACCAAAACATAAATTAAAAACATCCATCCAAGCGGCTTCTCTCTCCATTAATTGTTATCAGAACACCTTTCTTCCAGAACAAAGTATCATCTGTCTCCCCAAAAGAGTGGTTTTCACACACATCTCATTTGCAGTTTGATGCATGAAGTAAGACTGATTGAGAAGTAAATAACAACAGAGTGGCAGCAATGTTATCCAGGCACTAAAGCAAAGTGTCCTCAAACGCAGCCATGAAAACTCATGGTAGGAGCAGTTCAGAACCCGGTTTGCAAAGCGCTTTTAGCTCCCAGCAGTCCAAGTAGCTTCCTCTGAAAGGGAGTGGGCAGCATTCTGCTGTGAGCCAGGACCTCTCTAGAGCAACCGCTGAGCTGCTAATAAAATGTACCACATTCAGGCTCTGCATTTAAGGAGGAGAAAGGAGGGACAGGGTTGCACTACAGGGTACCAGCAAAAGTAAGGTAAAGGTAAAGGTACCCCTGCCCGAACGGGCCAGTCTTGACAGACTCTGGGGTTTGTGCGCCCATCTCACTCAAGAGGCCGGGGGCCAGCGCTGTCCGGAGACACTTCCGGGTCACGTGGCCAGTGTGACAAAGCTGCATCTGGCGAGCCAGCGCAGCACACGGAACGCCGTTTACCTTCCCGCTAGTAAGCGGTACCTATTTATCTACTTGCACCCGGGGGTGCTTTCGAACTACTAGGTTGGCAGGCGCTGGGACCGAGCAGCGGGAGCGCACCCCGCCGCGGGGATTCGAACCGCCGACCTTTCGATCGGCAAGCCCTAGGCGCTGAGGCTTTTACCCACAGCGCCACCCGCGTCCCACCAGCAAAAGTAGGAAGGCACAAAAGGTGCAAAGTTCATGCAGTGCGCCAGCAGCTGACCTGTGGAAGCAAGTGGCAGTTTGCAATAGTGCTCCAGAGCATCAGTAGCAACCACTGGCCCATTCCCACTGAATACGCTGAGTGGGGGCCCGGACTGACTCCAACTACGAAAACTGAGGCTGCCGAACAAACTCTTGGGCTGGGGTATTGTTTGAGGAGTTTTGTTGCTGTCATTAATACTTATTTTTTGCATCTTTATTTTTAGATCTTATGGAAACTCTTTTTGTGTACTTTTTGGTATATTTTCCATGTTTATGACTACTTTTGTAATTGCGTAAATCTTTTCATGTTGTGAGCCGCCTTGAGCCTGGTTTTAACTACAGCATACAAATAAAATGGCTGTGGTGTTTAAAGATGCCCCTCTAGATTAATGGAAGCTGCAGCAAAGAATTCGCAGCTGAGGCCCCTAAGGAAAACATGGAAATAAAGCTATGGAGCGGGCAGTAACTGACATATTGACAAGCGAGCAGGAAATGGCCTAATGGGCAACTTTAGACCTACGGACTGGAAGCTCTGCTCTGCTGGTATAAACCGTGATGTATCGTGTTCAAAAGTAAGTGCTGTGGAGCATATTCACCAATGAGATAACAGCATGCAAATTAACCAAAATTTGATGCTGACTGGCATCACCCAACAGGCAAATGATGCCTGTGAAACCCAAAGCCTACTCAGCCAGACATACAAGTAACACAGGTAACACAGCTGTTGTGTCCGCACTGAGGTAAATCTGAAAGGTACCCTACTATCTGGAATCCTACTGTTACCCCACTATCTGGGTAATAATTGGTAATTCTAACACACACACACAGTTGTGGAAGGGGAAAGAAAGAAAAAATTCTTCAGATGAAGATCAACACATCTGAGGAAGCTGCTGTCTCAGAGGTGTACATGTCTGGTATCAGCCTCCTCCAAAAATTCTTTGGCAAAAGCCACCAGGCTTCAAAGTGGCCAAGTCTTTGAAGAATTTGACTGCCACATCAAAGAGATTGACAGTACCTTGTGATAAAGGTGAATGCCATCTTTCAGTGGGACGTCATGAATGGAGGGAAGATAGTGGACTCTAGACCTGAAGACTGGCGAGGTCTACCGTGGTGCTTCCTGCAAGCCTGCAAACGCCCTTCATTCTCTCTGACCAAGACTTACTTCATGGAGCTTGCACTGGGCAAGATAAAGCCACAGAGAGCTTTCCTGATTGGGAAGGCAAAGGTGAGGGGCAATATCCTGCTCAGTCATAAACTGGAGGCTATTCTCGGCTCCATCAGCAATAAAACTGATCAAATCCCTTATTCTCTTTAGTCAACATCTTGGTCATAAGAGAAAGAAATTAAAATGCAGAGTATTTTAATGGAAAGGGGTACTGTTCAAATTTGGTTTTTTATTCATGGTTGCCATTATAATGTTTTATTGTGTCAGATTCATTAATATCTATTAGCTACCATGCTTTTGTTATCTATTCACTATGTCATGGATTTGTGCCATCACTTCAGCAGTGTGAGTAATCATGATGTATTGAAGCTGAAGCTCCAAATAGGTTCTCTATTCTATTGTTCCCATACCTGTGTGCACTCTGTGTGCACTCATACAGTGGTACCCTGCAAGACGAATGCCTCGCAAGACGAAAAACTCGCTAGACGAAAGGGCTTTTTGGTTTTTGAGCTGCTTCGCAAGACGATTTTCCCTATGGGCTTGCTTCGCAAGATGGAAACGTCTTGCAAGTTTGTTTCCTTTTTCTTAACACCGTTAATACAGTTGCGACTTGACTTCGAGGAGCAACTCATAGAACGCGGTGTGGTAGCCTTTTTTGAGGTTTTTGAAGACTTTGGTGATTTTTGAAGCTTTTCCAAAACTTCTTTTGCAGCCATTTGGTAAGTTTTTTGGGGGTTTTTGGATTTTGGGTTGGGGTGTTTGGAATTCAAGGACTTAGTGTTGGGGAGGGGTTTGCAAGAATCTGGAAGCTTGTGTGTTTTTTCCTGCATTTTTATGATTTTCTGTGACCATTGGGCCACTCTGCTTTTTTTTAAAAAAAAAATCTGGATTTGAATTTCTGTGTGGTGGGTGGCTGGGGGAACAGTTGAGGAGGGGTTTGCAAGAATCTGGAAGCTTGTGTGGTTTTTTTCCTGCATTTTTATGATTTTCTGTGACCATTGGGCCACTCTGCTGTTTTTTTTAAAAAATTCTGGATTTGAATTTCTGTGTGGTGGGTGGCTGGGGGAACAGTTGGGGAGGGGGTTCTTCAGCAAGAAGCAAAGAGTGGAAGAGGAGCCTTCTTCGAGTTGTCCCCCAGAGTCTTAGAAAATGTACTGTACACTTTGTTGATTTTTAAATGTTTTTCTGTCATGTTTAGAAACTTAATTTATTGTTCCTTCAATTTTTGAAATGCTCCTTACAGTATGTGTGACTTTAAAGAGCACTTAATAAACTCTTGTTGTACCAAATTTGGCTTTGTTTGGACTTTTTTTGACCATAGGAACGCATTAATTGAATTTGAATGCATTCCTATGGGATTTCGTGCTTCGCAAGACGAAAAATTCGCTAGACGAAAAAACTCATGGAACGGATTAATTTCGTCTTGCGAGGCACCACTGTAGTAGTCTGTGGTGAATGTAGGAAGAAATAACAGCCGGAAAAGATCTAAAACAAAGACCTCTCCTCCGAAAGCCCAAACAAGACATTTTGAATATATATCAGGATTTGGAGCCCCCTTCCTCAATAAAGGGGAAAATTCCCCATTGGGCATCTTCAAAAAAAACACAAGTAATTACTCTTTAAATTAAGGAATAATGGGGATTGTGCTTTTTAAAAGCAAGGTATAGGGAATCTCATTTGACAGAGTGTATTCATCAGTGTATTCATTTCTATATCCTGCTTCTTTATGATCAGTAGATACATATACTGGTTATATAAAACTCTCTTCCTTCTCTTGCGTTATTTTGCATTGAGTGCAGATACCCAGTTACTGAACATACATGCATTACATTTATTGTGAAGACATACATGTATATTATTTGACAGTTATTCGTTTGAAACACGCGGAAGCCCTAGTGCTTTCCTATACACAGTTTCTGGGACAAGCAGAAAATAATGCAAATACATTCCCTTCACAACAGGCCTGCCTCATACATATCAGCTATATTTGTATCCAAAAACAAAATGTATGCAAAGCCATCCTGAATTTCCAAGGTCCTTTGGGAACCTGGCTGTTATTTTTATCATGGAGTGATGGTGGGGTGGGGTGCAGGGAGCAAAGCACTCTTCTGGCCTTGTTAGAAAAAAGTCCTGTCTTTTAACTGCAGCCTGATGTGCAGAAGTCAACCAGTGAACCTTTTCAAAGCATGGCGAAAAGCACTATCACCTGCTAATATCTGTACATAAAGCTCTGCTCTTAGCGGCAAAGCTATGGTGGCTAGTTAAAAAGTTTTTAACCTTCTAAATGCTCTACCCAGTAAGTAACTGCCAAATTAAATGGAAGTATAACATCCTGAACATGGAAACTGCAGCCCAACACAGAATTGGATTTCAGTGGATTTAAACACCCCTAGCTCTGCAGCTTGGCAATTCTGCTCTTCAATTGCCTGTTTTAAGTTTTGCCTTTACTTTTTAAGGAATAAACTAAATAAATAGTGAATTCAGTTTAAATCATATATCATTGCCTTGACGTCTGCCTCCAATCTTAGTTCTTTTCAATGGTTCCAGCATCAGTATGGGTTAGAATCACAGGACACTGGCAAAAATGTCATAGGAACCTATGACACTAGCATGTACAGATCCCTGTCTGCACCGACTAGCAACAGCTTTCCAAAGTCATGTGCAGAGACCTTTCCAATCCTCCCGTATAGCAGTGAGAGATTGCAGGGACTGAACCTGGGACAGAGGTGGTTTTAGGGTGGCACAACCAGTGCAGTGGCACTGGGCACCGTGCTGCAGGGGGCGCCACAACAATGCTGTGGAATGCTGCCGGGGGGGTGTCACCAAATTTTAGTGTCGGCAAAGGTCACCACTGAAATTTGAGTGCCCAAAGTCCTGCCACTGCCTGAGAGCTTCTGGACTTAAAGGCAAGTGAGGAAAGAGAGGTTCCCTGTTGTTCACCTGTTCATATATATATGATTTTCTTAGTTTACAAAAGTATGTGCATTGTCTCATTTTTCAGTTTGTGTTTTCTACAGATCAGTTACATTTGCTGTGAGACATTAGCATTAGATACAGTATAAGGTTGGGAAGAAAAGAGGTGGGAGAAGGTGGTCATTGTCACTTGTGTGGGTTCTCTTTCTATTCACTCGTTATATTTCCTTGGTAGTGAGAGAGGGTGGAGGTGGCCTAGGACATCGTTGGTTGTATTTGGTGAGATTTGGATCAGGTTAGCCATATTGATTTCTATGCTGTCGATGGATTCTTGTTGGGCTGTGTATGTGATAAAGGGAAGCCACACCAGAGTGAAGGCGTTATCTTCAATTTCCCCAATGTTTCAGTCTATTGGTTAGCTTTTCTAGTAAGTCTGTTTCCCATACAATTTGATACAGTGGTCCATGTTTACTTCTGACAGGTCTCCAATGTCTGGCTATGATGCTTCTAGCTGCTGAGAGTAGGTGGGTTATAAGCTCTTTATATAGTGTGAGAGGGCATTATTATCTTGGAAGATGTTCAGTAGGGCCAGTTCTAGGCTGAATTCTAATACAGTGGTACCTTGGGTTACATACACTTCAGGTTACAGACGCTTCAGGTTACAGACTCCGCTAACCCAGAAATAGTACCTCGGGTTAAGAACTTTGCTTCAGGATGAGGACAGAAATTGTGCTCTGGTGGCGCAGCAGCAGCAGGAGGCCCCATTAGCTAAAGTGATGCTTCAGGTTAAGAACAGTTTCAGGTTAAGAACAGACCTCTAAAATGAATTAAGAGACTACGAGGCTCTCGGCAGGAAATTGAAGCAACTAAATACACAAATTGTCATCTCATCTGTCCTCCCAGTTGAACGACGTGGCCCAGGGAGAGAGGGGAAAATAGTGGAAGTGAACAGCTGGCTTCGCAAATGGTGTAAACAGGAACAGTTTGGATTCTTAGATCACGGACTGCAGTTTCTTGAAGATGGACTTCTGGCAAGTGATGGGCTGCACCTCACAACGGTTGGGAGAAATGTTTTTGCCAAAAATCTCAGAAACCTCATCAGGTGGGCTTTAAACTGACTAATGTGGGGGAGGGAGACAGTGCTCCTGAAGGTAGGAGTCTATCAATTAATGAAGATGATCATCCAAATGTCATAGACCAAATGGAGCAAACAGCACGCGGACCTAGTGGTGGGAGGAAAAAATCCTTAAATAAGAGACACGGGGGAATGATTAATGGACTTCAATGTCTGTACACTAATGCGCAAAGCATGGGAAATAAACAAGATGAGCTTGAGCTCTTGGTACAGCAAACTAAATATGACATAATAGGTGTCAGAGCTGCTTCCAGATCCGAGCTCACAGAGGATCACGCTAGCCAGCGTTCACTTTATAAAAGTCTTTATTGATTTACAGTTTCCATTTCCAAGCTGCAGCGTGCAGCTCTACGTCTTATAAGCTAGACCGGCGAAGCTCCGTCTGAGTCCCCACCTCCTGTACACCAACTTAATACCCTCGCCTTAGTCCACCTTTTCCGCCTTTCCCTTCTTCTCTGGGTCCCTCTGCCCCCCGTGGTCTCTTCCTTCCGGGACTCTTCTGACGCTGACCCCCCGGACCCTTCTGTCTCCTTGCGGCGGGCTTTAGGACCTGGCTCCCTTTCCGGGCTGCTTACTCTGCCGCCTTCCTGTGCATTTGAACTTGGCGCGCGCGCCCAACCTCCCACTTTCCGCTTGACCGTTTCTTCGCTCCCCGATGGAGGTGTGGCCACTCCTGACTCATGCCTTCCCCCCTGCGGCAAGGCGCCGGATCCCGATACCTGGCGCCTTTCCTCCCCACTGCACTCTGTTGGGAACGTTGGCCCCGATTTCCAACTGCCGCTTTCTGAACCCTCTTTTGTCCCTTTTACCTGGGGTGTCCCCTTAATCTCCCCCCCTGCTCTAGCCACTGGTGCTCCTTTCTGTGAATCTTCTGATTCACTGGAAAGACTCGGAGATCTCGGGTCGTCGTCATCGCTCATCTTTCCTTCGGACTCCTCCCCCTCGCTCTCTGTTTCCTCCCTTGCCCTTGCCTCTGCTCCTGAACCCCTGACAATAGGCATCACTGACACCTGGTGGGATAAGTCCCATGATTGGAATGTAATAATGGGGGGATACAATCTATTTCAGAGAAACAGACCAGACAAGAAAGGAGGAGGAGTGGCGTTATATGTCAGGGATGTGTATACCTGTGAAGAGATCCAAGATTTAGATCCTCAAAGCCAAAGTGAGAGCATTTGGGTCAAAATTAAGGGAGAGAAGAATAACAGAGACCTCATTGTGGGAGTTTACTATAGATCCCCAAGCCAAACGGAGGACATAGATGATGCCTTCCTGGAACAGATGGCCAAGCATGCAAAAGGAAGGGAGATAGTAGTAATGGGGGACTTCAATTACCCGGATATTTGTTGGACGTCAAACTCAGCCAAGAGCATAAGGTCCAACAGATTCCTCACTGGCCTTGCAGACAACTTCATTGTCCAGAAAGTGGGAGAAGCAACAAGAGGAACAGCCATTTTAGATCTGGTCCTAACCAATGTTGATGACCTGGTTAGTGGGGTAGATGTGGAAGGATCATTAGGCATGAGTGATCATGCTCTTCTGAAGTTTACTATACAGCGGAAAGGAGCAGCCAAGCATACTAGGACTCAATTTCTTGACTTTAAGAAAGCCGACTTCATAAAACTTAGGGAAGTGCTGGGTGAGATCCCATGGACAGCAATACTAAAAGGAAAGGGAGTTCATGATGGCTGGGAGTTTGTTAAGAGGGAGATAGTAAAAGCACAACGTCAGGCAATACCAATGAGACGGAAACATGGAAGGTGCCTAAAGAAGCCAGGGTGGCTATCTAAAGAACTTTTAACTGAGTTAAGATTAAAAAAGGATATGTACAAAAAATGGAAAAGGGGGGAAACCACCAAAGAGGAATTCAAACAAATAGCCAGCACGTGTAGACACAAAGTCAGAAAAGCTAAAGCACAGAATGAACTCAGGCTTGCTAGAGAGGTTAAAAGCAACAAAAAAGGCTTTTATGGGTATGTTCGTAGCAAAAGGAAGAACAAAGAAACAGTGGGGTCACTCAGAGGAGAAGATGGTGAAATGCAAACAGGGGACACAGAAAGGGCTGAACTCCTCAATGCCTTCTTTGCCTCAGTCTTCTCCGATAAAGAAAACAATGCCCGACCTGAAGAATTTGGAGCAAATGATTCAGCAAAGGAAACACAGCCCAGAATAACTAAGGAGATAGTGCAAGAATATTTGGCTAGTTTAGATGTATTCAAGTCTCCAGGGCCAGATGAACTGCATCCAAGAGTATTAAAAGAACTGGCAGATGTGATCTCAGAACCACTGGCAGTCATCTTTGAGAATTCCTGGAGAACAGGCGAAGTCCCGGCAGACTGGAGGAGGGCAAATGTTGTCCCTATTTTCAAAAAGGGGAAAAGAGAGGACCCAAATAATTACCGCCCAGTCAGTCTGACATCAATAGCAGGGAAGATTCTGGAGCAGATCATTAAGCAAACAGTCTGTGAGCACCTAGAAAGGAATGCTGTGGTCACCAATAGTCAGCATGGATTTCTGAAAAATAAGTCATGTCAGACTAACCTGATCTCGTTTTTTGACAGAATTACAAGCCTGGTAGATGAAGGGAACGCAGTGGATGTAGCCTACCTTGATTTCAGCAAGGCATTTGACAAGGTGCCCCATGATATTCTTGTAAAGAAGCTGGTAAAATGCGGTCTTGACTATGCTACCACTCAGTGGATTTGTAACTGGCTGACTGACCGAACCCAAAGGGTGCTCATCAATGGTTCCTCTTCATCCTGGAGAAGAGTGACTAGTGGGGTGCCACATGGTTCTGTCTTGGGCCCGGTCTTATTCAACATCTTTATCAATGACTTGGATGATGGACTCAAGGGCATCCTGATCAAATTTGCAGATGACACCAAACTGGGAGGGGTGGCTAACACCCCAGAGGACAGGATCACACTTCAAAACGACCTTGACAGATTAGAGAACTGGGCCAAAACAAACAAGATGAATTTCAACAGGGAGAAATGTAAAGTATTGCACTTGGGCAAAAAAAAAAGAGAGGCACAAATACAAGATGGGTGACACCTGGCTTGAGAGCAGTACATGTGAAAAGGATCTAGGAGTCTTGGTTGACCACAAACTTGACATGAGCCAACAGTGTGACGCGGCAGCTAAAAAAGCCAATGCAATTCTGGGCTGCATCAATAGGAGTATAGCATCTAGATCAAGGGAAGTAGTAGTGCCACTGTATTCTGCTCTGGTCAGACCACACCTTGAGTACTGTGTCCAGTTCTGGGCACCACAATTCAAGAAGGACACTGACAAACTGGAACGTGTCCAGAGGAGGGCAACCAAAATGGTCAAAGGCCTGGAAACAATGCCTTATGAGGAACGGCTAAGGGAGCTGGGCATGTTTAGCCTGGAGAAGAGGAGGTTAAGGGGTGATATGATAGCCATGTTCAAATATATAAAAGGATGTCACATAGAGGAGGGAGAAAGGTTGTTTGCTGCTGCTCCAGAGAAGCGGACACGGAGCAATGGATCCAAACTACAAGAAAGAAGATTCCACCTAAACATTAGGAAGAACTTCCTGACAGTAAGAGCTGTTTGACAGTGGAATTTGCTGCCAAGGAGTGTGGTGGAGTCTCCTACTTTGGAGGTCTTTAAGCAGAGGCTTGACAACCATATGTCAGGAATGCTCTGATGGTGTTTCCTGCTTGGCAGGGGATTGGACTCGATGGCCCTTGTGGTCTCTTCCAACTCTATGATTCTATGATACCACTGTACTTGTTTAGTTATTTTGAATATTTCTGGTATGACTGTTGTCCAGAAGGGTTGGACTTTGGGGTATTCCCACCAAATGTGGAGGTATGTGCCTGTGGTGAGGTCCCGGGCGTATCAGCTCTAGTTTCTGTGGGTACCATGTGTAAGTGGGTTTCAGAGTGAGTGCTTTTCTTTTGGCAGAGATGGATTTAAAGGGAGGTTTAGACCACATTCTAGTCCATTGGGTGGGGTTAATTTTGCAGCACATGTTATCCTCCCATTGTTTTTTTTAATTGCGTCAAGGTGGTTTGTGGGTTTCACATGTTGTTTCTAAGCTCCAAACACTTTTCTGAAAAAGTGGAAAAACTGGAACACCGTTTTGCTAAAGTCAAACAGTTTGGAAGGAAGTCTTTAAAGAGATGTTTCATATTACAGCTCAGGCAATCCCAATAACCCCAGCATTAGTCTTACTTAATTTATATATTTCAGATATAGACCAATTAAGAAGTAGGGAATTAACACATTAATTAACAGCAGCTAGAACGATAATAGCCAGAAATTCTAAAACCTTGCAATTAATGAATATTGACCATTTGTATAATATAGCCTGACCAACAGTTTTCACAAAAATTGATGGTGGCAAGGGGGGAGAGGAAAAAATTACACTATATGCTATGATTTTTATTAAATATTCAAATGAAAACACATGGATGAGAAGTACCTACAACATATAATGCAATATTACAATAAATACAACATTGCAATAAATAGCTCACTCCTGTTCTGTTTTCCAAGTTGATTAACTGAATAATCTATTGAACTGCTGTCCTGTAATCATCTCATTATTATGTCTTGTAAAATAATGTTTAGTATTTTACCCCGTGCCCTATATTTTGCCAGTCATGTAATGTTTTATGATTTTATGTTATGTTTGTACAATTTTGTAACAAAAAAATAAAGAGAGAGAAGGGGGGGAGGAGAAGGAAAAGATAAGAAAAACAAACCAGGTGGTTCTTCCCCCTCAATTCTATCATCAGAACAACCCTGTGAGCAAGTTAGACTGGGAGATAGCGACTAGCTTGAGGTGACCAAATGGGGAATTGATCTTGACTCTAGTCCTGATGTAACCATGGCCCCTAACTCTTGGGGGACCAGAAAATTCAAACCCAGTGTAAAATAACATTTTGCACGCTGTCTGTATTATTTTCCTACTATGTCACATTTTCAAAGGCACCAGATGGTGTCTTGGCTTTTTGTGCAATTCAAAGCTACTAATATTTCATAGAAAAGGCAAACACCAGTGGTTTAAGTGTTCCTGGTTTCACACAGTATTAGAGATTTTCAGGAAAACGCTTGATGGGTTTGTTTCTCTAAATACAGAACTTGAGCATATGGTACATCAAAACCAGAAGGCTTAGTAAAATGAGGCAGGCAGATGAACAGTTTGGCGGGCAGGATGCATGCGACTGCAGTCACAAAGGGAAATGGTGAATGAAGGGAAATAAGCCTGATGTTGCCATGGAACTCATTTGCCCCAACAGCTTCAGCATGGGTGGTTTCTTATTGGTGCTATTAAAAATTGAATTAATTCCTCAAAACCCTACCTTCCTGATTCCTATAGCTCTCTCACACGAGGTTAGACATTCCCCAAGTGTGGGTCTGGACACGATAATGCACCACATAAATTAACTGGAGGAAATAGTGCCCTGAGACCAAAGTATGTATCTACGGAGGAAGCTGCCCAATGCATCTCTAGATGAGTCACTAGGCTTACCCTTGGTGCCTTTCAATTGGTTTTTGCTGGAAGATGGGTGTCTTGCAACTTTGGTTGTGGGTGCATCATTCAATCATTTCTGATACTGACAAGTTGTAGAATTACAACCCTCCTTTAGAGGAGGGTGCCTGTTGCATATTGTTACACAACACCCCAATCTACGAACCGTGTGAGATTCCAGAGGTTCCAGGCGCTTATCCAGGGTTCATGTTTCCTTTGGGAAATGAGGCCCAGCAGAGACTGGTTTCGATATGATAAATGGTTTATTTACATATATAGATGACTTGAGCTGGAGGGGCTCACAGCATTACCCACCAAGAGGTTATTGCTTCTCCATGACTTCAGTTTCATGACTCATTGATCCAGACCCACCCCTCTGCTACTTGACCACTGTGTCCAGAACAATGAAGCACACAAGCACAGAAGTCAACTGTTCTGAAGTGTAATTCTTGCTCTTACATACTCTAAAACTTTGGGGGCAGGAGTGTACCAGTCAACTGTGCATTGAATTTTAATTCAGAAAAAATATTGGTTGCCTTGGTTATCAGGAATCTGAGAAAAACAGGTGAGTGCTAGCGGATTCTAAGGCCAGCTAAAGTAAAATATACTGGAAAAGAAGTACAAGAGGAAGATGCGAAGATTCTTCTAACAGCATGCACACTGGAGATGGACCATAGCTCAGTGGCAGAAGGTTCCAGGTTTAGTCCTTGGCATAGGCAGGTTGGGCTGAAAAAGAACCTCAATATTCGACAGCCACTGAGAGCCAGTATTAAAAATGGACTATATTTAGATAGGGTTAGTGTTGATATTACGATTTGGGTTAGGGATGGGTAAGCATTGAATTATGGTTAGGGTTAGGGTTAGCGTTAATGTTAGTGTTGGGTTAGGGTTAGGGTTAAGGCTGAATTAGGGTTAGAGATAAAGTTGAATTAGGGATAGGGATGGGATTAGAGTTGGACTAGGGTTAGGGTTGGGGATGGGATTAGAGTTGGGGATGGATGAGGATTAGGGTTGGGTAAGGTTTGGTTTAGGGTTAGGGATGGGGTTAGGGTTGGGGTTGGGGTTGATTTAGGGTTGGGGTTAGGTTGATTTAGGGTTAGGGATGGGGTTAGGATTAGGGTTGAGTTAGGGTTGGTTAAGGATGGGTTTGGATTAGGGTTAAGGTTGGTTTAGTGTTAAGGTTAGGGTTGGGGTTGGGTAAGGGTTGGTTTAGGGTTAGGGATGGGGTTAGGGTTTGAGTTAAGGATGAATTAGAGTTTGGATTATGGTTGGTTTTAGGGTTAGCGTTAGCATTAGTGTTTGGGATAGGTTTGGATTAGGGTTTGGGTTGGGTTAGGGTTGGGTTAGCATTAGGGTTCAGGTTTGGGTTGAATTAGGGTTGGGGTTGGGTTAGGATTATGATTAGGGTTGGGTAAGGGTTGGGTTAGGGATAGGGTTAGGTTTGGGAAAGGGTTGGGTTAGCGTTAGGGTTAAGGTTAGGGTGAACAAAGGTCCACCCCTTGTTGGCCGTAGGAATGTTCGTTTAGGATTTTGCAGCCCTTGGATGAGTTGTGTATTTCTTGTCATTGGGTAATGTGGCTTTTCATGGTACTCACGTATGAGGTGATGCACTTTCTTTTCAAAAGGTTCCCTACGCTGGCCATTCCTGCTTGTTTTTCGTATAGAGTGTTTCTTTGTCAACCTGACTGGGTGGCTCTGACCTATCAGGAGTATCTATGTGACTATATAATCAGAAATCAATATAAATAATGGGAAAACAATGAGTTTGGAGATGAAGTGCAATGCAATAAATTATGGGGGGGGGAGAGACTGGAATCTAGGGGAGGGAGAAGTCTATATTGCATCTTTTGGAAAAGTATTGAATTTATGAATTATTGTGACTATAAAATTTTGAAAATAATATATATATATTTTAAATACACACTTGCCTGGCACCTATAGTGAGCAAGAGGAAACCAGCTGAAGAAGCTGGCCAAGACCTCCTCCCCTCCCCCCATTCCAGGCCCTTCCTGAGGGGCCACAGGGGGGTCAGGCAGGCATTCATGAGCAGGTAGGCTAGTCAAAATGTTTGTGGCCTTACTTGCCAGGCTGCTTTAAACTGTAAAAGTACTATGTGTGCAACTGTGTGTGTGCATGCATGTACCTGAGAGAGTTGCATATGAGCATATGGGACTGTGGTATGATTGCTAATGCCTCTGTGCCCATCTCTGAAATAAAAAAATGAAAACCAAGAGGAAGAAAAAAGAGAATAGTATATCAGGCAGTTTTACAGATGTTTGTAACTCTGTGCAACAAGACTTTGACTAGTTAAACCAGGTGGAGGTTTGGTGCAGCGGCAGCGTGTAGGGGCTGGATGCAGCAGCTCAGCAAAAGAGCCGCCTCACTCCAACCTTTTTGTCAGATGCTTGATGAGGCAGTTTGGAAATGCAAATGTTGGCCCCTGCAGCCTCCCTCTAGTGCTTGTCCTGAGCTTCTCTGCCATTTGGCTCTCCAAGGGTCAGCATCCTAAGCGATAAAGAGTAAAGAAGCTGTCAACTGGGGCTGGATCTACACTGAGCTAAAAAAAATATGCTGTACAGCACCCCCTGGTGTCACATTTTAATAACACATTTATAATATAAATTTATAATATAAATTAGTCCCAGGTGAGAGTCAGAGGCAAGCTGCCTAGTCAAAAGCAGGCAGAGGGACACAATTCACGGAGGAGTGAGTAAGGAGCATTTTCCTACACATGGGGTGCAGATGTGTGAGCAAATGTGCGGTCCATGTGGTAAAATAATATGCTTCCAATATGTAAGAGGAATTGATTGATAGATTTCCATTCCATTCTTCAAGGAAATTCTTCACAAAAGCAGCTTACAAAATGAACCCAAAATGCAACAGGTAAAATCTGATTTGGCACAATTTAACACATCTACTCCACCTTACTTTTCACTGTTTCCCTTCTCCATAATTTTCACACGTTTATAATAAACATATAGTGTCCCCTCTTAAAATGTATGTCTTCTGTTCAAAATATGCATTTTGATGCAACTAACAAAACCACCCCAAAATCAACCATGATATAATAGAAGATTCATATTACTCAATAGCTTAATTCTGAGAGCAAATAATTGTGACATTCAGTAACTAAGGCTGGTTGGTAGGTCCAGAGGGAGGAATTGAGTATTTTTATTTGTAGAGGAAACATGCAATCTTCATATTCAAAAATGCAAAAACATTTTAACAAGTTTAACACACAGAAGTTCATTAAGTTTAAAATTAAGTTTCTTTCATTACAGGAGTTAAACATATGCTTAAATCTTGCCCATTGAAATCAATGGGACTTAAAATGCTTACATTTAGTTGGATACTGCTCTGTGCAGTTTGCTTTTTGGGGAAACTGAGTCCCATGTATGTTTATTTGGAGGCCAGTCATATGGAATGCAGTGGTGACTTACTCCTAAGTAAATGTGTGTTGTAACCCAACCTTAGTCTCTTGAGTTGGAGGAATGCGGCTTGTTACATTTACACTCTCCTTCCAAACCGTATCACTTTAATCTCCTCCATAGACTTTTCCAGTAATGCCTACTGGCAATGGAAAAACAAATTAGCTGAAGTTCATTTATTTTCTCCATAACACTTTAACTCTTGGGGAACTTAACACCAAAAGCAAATCAATGGGGGTCAGTCACTGCAGCATATTCACAAAGGCTGCAGAGTCTTCTGGGAATGGAGGCGTTAACAGCAAGGTTTAGTTGCAGTCACTGCTAAAATACAGAAACAAAAGTTGTCACTGGCCCAGGCATTAATCTTGCTAGTACTGGGCCATTGGAAGGTTGTAGCTAGGAGGGCATGTTTTAGGATAGGAGAATAAAAACATTTCTCCAAGCATGTAGACAGTTTGTGTTATTTTCATGTTCCTTTTTTAATGCTTTCAAACTTCAGGGTTAGTTCTGCTGCAGGAATGAGAAATTTTAGAGCTCTTGAACTGCTCAATGCTCAATGTGTTCCTCCCAATCTTCTTGCAGGCCACCCCCCCCCCCGAGCGATGCAAGATTCCAGGGGCTTCAAGGGCTTTCTCAGGGTTTATGCTTCCTTTGGAACAAGGGACAGTGCTGCTTTTATGATATATGGCTTATTTACACATATATGCAACCTGAGCGTACGATGCAGGGGTTCACAGCATTAGCCCCCCATGAGGGTCTTGCTTCTCCCATAGTCACAGCCTTGGATTCAAATAGAAACCAGGCATCCCTCCCTCTCTCTCTCTCTCTCTCTCTCTCTCTCTCTCTCTGGCTTCGCATTCTGCTGCTTTTTCAGCTTCTGGCCTGTCACTTGCATCACTCAACCCTCTGTTCTCAGCTCTGCCGTTGTCCTTCTAACCACCCACGAGTTGAGGAAGGGGCCACACACATATTTGTCCTCCTGCACAGATCCACTTCCTTTGTTCCCTTTAATGACCTGCCACTTCACCAGGAAGCTAGCTTGGCTATTCCAAGAATTAGAAGGGGATTCAGGCATTGAGTCTACCCTCCTACCTCCCCTCTCAAAAACCCCCACAAGTAATAATATTTTGGAGTCATTGGAAAGTGAATATCAGGTCATTTCAGAGATAATATTTCAAATTGTGGCTCAATAGATTTGAATAGCTGAGCAATTCCAAAATATATGTAAAAAATCTATAGCGTACCTACTGCATCTCCTACCCTGAGCTACTGAATATAGGCAACTCTCAACTTATGTGGGGGATACATTCCGGGAATAGAACATAAAGCCAAAATCGTGTATAGTCAAAACACACAGGGTTCAATGGTGGGTGGGATAGCCAAAATCTTCCTCGATGCCAAATTCCACCTGCTTTTAAATTGTTTTTTAAAAAAAATTGCCATGTGCATAAAGCTAAATGCATGCAAGTTAATGTATGTAAGTTGCACGTTACATGTATCTTAGTGAATGGGGTCAGATACTACTGATATCCGATCATATTTTTTAAAAATCCTTTGAATCTATTGACATAATTTGTGGTGCAATTTCAGGCCAAATCTATTTCCACTCTACTTTATTCACATCCTGTTGTAACTCTGTATCTCATTTCATCATAAGCCTTTCAATTTTATTATCCAGATTTGTGATTGTAGAATAATTTTTCCAATTAAACTCTTTTTGTTTTCTAATACCAATAAGATTTCAAATTCAGATTCATCCCCAAGAATTCTGGTTTCTTTATTAAATGTAATAGTGCACCTCTTACTTGAGAACATTGACACAATTGTGGGCCAAAACCTAATGTGGCATTCAGAGAGTGGTACTTAAAGTGATAATCAAATGTTCTTGTTTTCACATGTACAATTTTGCAGGGCATACCCTTTCATTTATTATTATATTTGCCACCGTGGTGAGAATTATTTGTATTTTTTGCCTTGTGCATTTATTTTATTTATTTTGACAGATTTATAAACTGCTTAAGCAAAGAGTGGTCTCTAAGTGGTGTACATAATAAAACTGTAGATAAAGCACAACTAAAACCTACACAAGCATTACAAAACAAATATACATGAAATGATTATCATTAAAATACATATCAAAACAGAAAACAGTTTAAAACGAATATAGGTAACTATTATATGCCGAAGTGGGCATATAATTTTTATCAGTTGAGTTTTCATCACTTGCCTAAAATCTGAGAAACCTTGGCAGCTGTGTGTGAAAGAAAAACTATTTGTGGAATTCTGAAGTAAAATCTACTTTAGAAAGGCCCCTGGTGTCATAGCCTTATGCACAGGTTGTTCTATACTGTATATATTAATGGGAGAGAGAGAGAGAGAGAGGTTTGTCTTGGACTTTGTAGGTCAGCCGTGACTCCCGCTAATTGATTTGCGAACCCCAATTAGCAATTTATGGCCGCCCGGCACACTTCCGCTCCGCAGCTCTCAGTCACGCCTCAGCAGAGTTTCACACATCGGTGTAAAACTGTCACGTAGCTTAGCTTAGCTTCAGACAAACACACAGAGAGTCCAGGTTTGTCTATTTACAGTTGTTTATTCCAACAAATCTCCGGAAAAACCAGGACTGCTTGCAGCCATTATAAAACTGCTCCTTTCCCCTCACAGCATAGAGTGAGAATGACAAACTCCTCCCAAGCTCCTCCCAAGCTTCCAAAACTGACGTCAGAATGCTGAGGCATCATGGGAACAACTTAACCTGTTAAGTTCCAAATCCCACAGTTTGCACTGCTGCTGCAACCAACTTCAACGCTCTTTCACTGCATTTCAGTGCCTCTCCTGTGGTCACCCAGGCTATGAACCTGCTTCACCATCAAAACTGAAGAGAGGCTCATGATAGCATTCAAACATCACAAAACAAATGGTCCCCGTCCCAACACAAAGAGTGATGTTTCGGCTGCAAAATTTATTATGTGAAATGGTCTGAAGCTGACCTGATTTCTTTGGGTATCTGTACCTGCATATTTAGCTAGAACTGGATTCCCCCAGATCTTTAGAGAACTGCAGAACTGAATAGCCAAGCTACTTCAGTGACAGCTTCATAGTTCCCTTAGATGGGCTGCAGGTGGCGCTATGGTCTAAACCAGGGGTTGGCAACCTTAGGCCCGGGGGCCAGATGCGGTCCAACCGCCTTCTCAATCTGGCCCACAGATGTTCTGGGAATCAGCGTGTTTTTTACATGAGTAGAATGTGTCCTTCTATTTAAGATGCATCTCTAGGTTATTTGTGGGGCATAGGAATTCATTCATTCCCCCCCCAATATAGTCTGGCCCCCCACATGGTCTGAGGGATGGTGGCCCCCTGCTGAAAAAGGTTGCTGACCCCTGGTCTAATCCACTGAGCCTCTTGGGCAGGGGCTGGCAACCTAAGGCCCCTGGGCCACAAGCGGCCCACAGAGGTCGTTTAACCAGCCCACAAGCCGCCCCCCCAACCGAGCCACCCGCTCGGCGAGTCCCTGCACACTGCGCTAAACCGGTGCAGTGCAGCGCAGGGACTTGCTTCCGCAGCACTGGAAATCACGTCTGCACAGACGCAGGCGCCAGAAATCAGGTGCGCGATCCAGCCAATGGAGGGATGTCCGCTGGAGTGAACTGGAACAGGTGAGGTAAACCTGCTCCTGGGCTTGCTGATCAGAAGGTTGGCAGTTGAAATCCGCACGATGGAGTGAGTTCCTGTTGCTCTGTCCCAGCTTCTGCCAACCTAGCAGTTCAAAAGCATACCAGCGCAAGTAGATAAATACTTGCTGCAGCGGGAAGGTAAACGGCGTTTCCATGCACTCTGGCACTCGTCACGGCCCTCTGTGCACCAGTAGCAGTTTAGTCCTGCTGGCCACATGACCCCAGAAAGCTGTCTGTGGACAAATGCCGGCTCCCTTGACCTTAAAAGCGAGATGAGTGTCGCACCCTGTAGTCGTCTTTGATTGGACTTAACCATCCAGGGGTCCTTTACCGTATTACCTAGTTCCCTTAAATATTTTCTTTGAGGTGGGTTGTCTTCCCTTGCTAACACTGACCAGAAATCTAAGTGTCAAGATGGAGTTGTGGTGCTGTACAGAAAATACAGTTTACATTCTGAAAATCAGAAAAGAAATTCACCAGTGACCAATTCACCAGTGACCATGAGCTTCTTAGCTATTCACAAGTAACCTGGAGGGTGATGGATCTTTATGACATTTCTGGTTAACCTGACCCAGAGAATGCTTCTGCTAATGTCACTAGCTGTTCTGTCAAAGCCATGGTGACCTTCTGGCTTGTATGCATTTTCCTTCACTTACCAGAGCTCAGGCATCTCCCTGGTTTACAGGGAGTCTGTTTGGACAACAGCTAGAGAACAAGTAGAAGAACATACTCATTTTGGCCAAATATCATCATTTGGTGATATTGCAGAGCTATTGTACCTTTCCGTAATCTCTGTTTTATCTCTAATCCTACATTAGGCAGGGACTTTGACCTACATTCCCCTCTTCCTCTAAGATTGATATCGCTTGATTGTAAAAAAACAAAACAATTGGATAAAACAATAAATTTAGGAAAAAATCACAACCATACTTAAAAACATAGAAAGATTTAAATTACCTAAATGACCTCCAAAGTCCTTTCCAAGTTCGGTAGTTCCACGAGAAGAGGGAGATACCTTAGGGCTAGGGCACCTCGCATGTGTGTGCATATTGCTCACTGATTGTAATTAATGTCAATAAGCAATGTTTTTGTGTGTGTGAATGAGCTGATACAGATGAATGACCACAGGCAGAGTTTTCATATTTTCCACTGTCTCTTCAAACCATGTTTTTTCTGCCCCAAGGGAGTCTGTTAACGCGTTCCTTTTTTCAGACATTCTAAGACTGTGTTGAATCAATGTGTTAGCTGATACTAATTGTGTTTTTTTTTTTTGGTAAAAAAACAACAACACAAAAAACCTGCATGTAAGATTCAAAGACCCAGCTTACCTTTATGACTAGTTTGGCCCCAAATGACCTCAAAGTAGGAAATTCTATACTGTAAATGTTGCCTGTAAGAGTTAGCTGACAGCAGTCTAGTTACTTGAGTACAGAACAGTATGCTTTCCACTTGCTCAATGTGATCTGCTTTCAGATTAATTTGTTGCTAAAAAAGAGGACCCTTTGCAGGTAAGCAGAGGGTTGGTTGGTGAGTGCATTAAAATGGTGCTTCAAAAGAATAGGCCTTGTTCTCTTCCCAACTCAAGTACCCATAACTGATTATATTTGATGAATGAATGAAAATTGTACACATGAGTCTGCAATCCCTGTGACAAGCCTAATTTTTCTGGTTGTAAAAATAGCCACCTTGGCTTTATGAGGCTCTACAAATCTGCACTCTCTTCTCCTCATCAACATTACCCTGAGAGATCTGGGTTGTTCAACTATTTGGTTTATGTCCACACTTAACACTATGCACCACACTTATTCTACTCAGCTGTTGGTTTAAACTGAAGCAAGCAAATGCAAACATGCAAGAAATCATAGAAAGTACTGTACAACTTGGGGCAGCGGCGGGCGGGCGATAGTAGTAAGCACATTAGACCGGTTCATGCAATGCATGTTAATTACGCAACATCAAGTGTTTTGTTTTTTGTTTTGTTTTACATTTTAGTCTCGCCCTTTCTCCAAAGGTTCTTCTCATACCCATTTTATCCCCACAACAATCCTGTGAGGTAAGTTAGGCTAGGAGATAGTGGCCAAGATTGCCCAGTAAAATTGACCTCTGTGGGGGGATTTGAACCTGAAGTCTCCCCAGTGCTTGGAATGGAAACCTACAGGAGGGATGGGTGGACCTGCTACCTTGCCCAAACACCTGGGCTGCACTGATTGGCCGTTAAGTCAAACCCTAAAAACAACAACACCCAAAGACATCAGTGTTCCTCAGCCTAAGTGCTTAGCTTGAAAACTTTAGCAGTCCCACCACCTTTCTCAAACCCACACTATTTCCTCCTCTGTCCACCTTGTCAGTTTCCCTGTTCCTCAAGACAAAAGCAACAGGACCTGCAGGAGGGGGCAAGAGGAAGGGGGCAGGCGAGGAAAGGCCGGGGGGGGGGGGCTTTTTCCAGGGGCAAATGATGTTGTCTGCTGCCAAAAATCAGGGGGCCTGCAGTCAAATTCTATGGTTGGTAGGAAGTAATACCTGGAGCATGCCACTTGCTGCCAGTGAGAGGCGCTTTGGAGATCTTCTGGACTAATTTTACGCCATGCACAGCCTACCCCCCCCCCCCCGCTCCCATATAAGGAATACTTTTCCCTTGGATATGTCGAGGTTTGTGGAGCAGATGAGGTGGGGTGTGAGCCTATTTTCAGTGTGGCTCAGCTCAAAGGTAAAAGACTGGGCTAAACTCAAAAAGGGTTTGTGCCTTTGAGCAGAGGGGAATTGCAGTTTTGAGGCCCCGCCTTTTCAAATATGTTAAAAGTCACCCAATATAAGTATTAAATCCATTACAAACGGATTCATACAAAGGGAAGACTGTTGCTGCTTTGAAAGTGGTTTCAAAAATGCATAATTAGAGAAGTCAGCCTGAAAGCAAAGTAGTGCAGATTATAATATAGCAGCAATTTTCATTTTAATAAATACCGGTATGTATAATGTAAATAAGATATCTGCTCCATAAAGTCAATGGAAGTGCAGTCCATCATTTTGGAAGAGCTTTGTTAGCAGCAATAATTCACAAGGCTTAATGGCATAGTAATGAGTTGTGTGGACAATCGTTCATAATGATACACTCCTAAGAGTACAAAGAACAGTTAATCAGTCACAATACATTTATCCATTCATTTGCCTTGAAATGAGTACAAATCTATAAACCTGAGCAGTGCATGTCCAGATGCTGCCCCAATGTCAGAGCAGCTGAAAACCCAGTAAATTATAGAGACATTTTGCATGCTTTCATGTACACTAATAATTGCAAATCTTTTCACTCTAAAGGATAAATTTAAGAAGGGCTTAATTCTGTTTCTCTTTTGGCAGATGCCACAATCCAGTGGAAAAATCTCTCATGGAAGCTCCACCAAAATGAATGGGAGAAATGCAAGAGGGTGGTAGTAACTCACATATAGACAGGTAGCATATTGGTCACTATTGCTGTCATCACTTGTCAAACCACGTCACTTGCACTTCATTGCAGACAACTTCATTGTCCAGAAAGTGGGAGAAGCAACAAGAGGAACAGCCATTTTAGATCTGGTCCTAACCAATGTTGATGACCTGGTTAGTGGGGTAGAAGTGGAAGGATCATTAGGCGCGAGTGATCATGCTCTTCTGAAGTTTACTATACAGCAGAAAGGAGCAGCCAAGCATACTAGGACTCAATTTCTTGACTTTAAGAAAGCCGACTTCATAAAACTTAGGGAAGTGCTGGGTGAGATCCCATGGACAGTAATACTAAAAGGAAAGGGAGTTCATGATGGCTGGGAGTTTGTTAAGAGGGAGATAGTAAAAGCACAATGTCAGGCAATACCAATGAGACGGAAACATGGAAGGTGCCTAAAGAAGCCAGGGTGGCTATCTAAAGAACTTTTAACTGAGTTAAGATTAAAAAAGGATGTGTACAAAAAATGGAAAAGGGCGGAAACCACCAAAGAGGAATTCAAACAAATAGCCAGCACATGTAGACACAAAGTCAGAAAAGCTAAAGCACAGAATGAACTCAGGTTTGCTAGAGAGGTTAAAAGCAACAAAAAAAGGCTTTTATGGGTATGTTCGTAGCAAAAGGAAGAACAAAGAAACAGTGGGGTCACTCAGAGGAGAAGATGGTGAAATGCAAACAGGGGACACAGAAAGGGCTGAACTCCTCAATGCCTTCTTTGCCTCAGTCTTCTCCGATAAAGAAAACAATGCCCGACCTGAAGAATTTGGAGCAAATGATTCAGCAAAGGAAACACAGCCCAGAATAACTAAGGAGATAGTACAAGAATATTTGGCTAGTTTAGATGTATTCAAGTCTCCAGGGCCAGACGAACTGCATCCAAGAGTATTAAAAGAACTGGCAGAGGTGATCTCAGAACAACTGGCAGTCATCTTTGAGAATTCCTGGAGAACAGGCGAAGTCCCGGCAGACTGGAGGAGGGCAAATGTTGTCCCTATTTTCAAAAAGGGGAAAAGAGAGGACCCAAATAATTACCGCCCAGTCAGTCTGACATCAATAGCAGGGAAGATTCTGGAGCAGATCATTAAGCAAACAGTCTGTGAGCACCTACAAAGGAATGCTGTGATCACCAATAGTCAGCATGGATTTCTGAAGAATAAGTCATGTCAGACTAACCTGATCTCGTTTTTTGACAGAATTACAAGCCTGGTAGATGAAGGGAACGCAGTGGATGTAGCCTGCCTTGATTTCAGCAAGGCATTTGACAAGGTGCCCCATGATATTCTTGTAAAGAAGCTGGTAAAATGCGGTCTTGACTATGCTACCACTCAGTGGATTTGTAACTGGCTGACTGACCGAACCCAAAGGGTGCTCATCAATGGTTCCTCTTCATCCTGGAGAAGAGTGACTAGTGGGGTGCCACAGGGTTCTGTCTTGGGCCCGGTCTTATTCAACATCTTTATCAACGACTTGGATGATGGACTCAAGGGCATCCTGATTAAATTTGCAGATGACACCAAACTGGGAGGGGTGGCTAACACCCCAGAGGACAGGATCACACTTCAAAACGACCTTGACAGATTAGAGAACTGGGCCAAAACAAACAAGATGAACTTTAACAGGGAGAAATGTAAAGTATTGCACTTGGGCAAAAAAAATGAGAGGCACAAATACAAGATGGGTGACACCTGGTTTGAGAGCAGTACATGTGAAAAGGATCCAGGAGTCTTGGTTGACCACAAACTTGACATGAGCCAACAGTGTGACGCGGCAGCTAAAAAAGCCAATGCAATTCTGGGCTGCATCAATAGGAGTATAGCATCTAGATCAAGGGAAGTAATAGTGCCACTGTATTCTGCTCTGGTCAGACCTCACCTGGAGTACTGTGTCCAGTTCTGGGCACCACAGTTCAAGAAGGACACTGAGAAACTGGAATGTGTCCAGAGGAGGGCAACCAAAATGGTCAAAGGCCTGGAAACAATGCCTTATGAGGAACGGCTAAGGGAGCTGGGCATGTTTAGCCTGGAGAAGAGGAGGTTAAGGGGTGATATGATAGCCATGTTCAAATATATAAAAGGATGTCACATAGAGGAGGGAGAAAGGTTGTTTTCTGCTGTTCCAGAGCAGCGGACACGGAGCAATGGATCCAAACTACAAGAAAGAAGATTCCACCTAAACATTAGGAAGAACTTCCTGACAGTAAGAGCTGTTTGACAGTGGAATTTGCTGCCAAGGAGTGTGGTGGAGTCTCCTCCTTTGGAGGTCTTTAAGCAGAGGCTTGACAACCATATGTCAGGAGTGCTCTGATGGTGTTTCCTGCTTGGCAGGGGGTTGGACTCGATGGCCCTTGTGGTCTATTCCAACTCTATGATTCTATGACCACAGGCGGTCAGTTTCATTTGGTGTACATACATGCTGTTGATAATTAGCTGTGGCTAATGGATTTTGATGATGCTCATTATGTACCAGGAAACACCTTCTGATTTGATATAAAGAGAATGGGGCCTAATGTTTCCTATTACTTTCCGTAGTCACAAAAAGAACACCTCAGCGTACCCTTTCAGGCACTGTTGTCCTAACTACAGAGTTTTGGCCTTTTAAATTAAAAGTTGAGTGTACCTGTGGGTGGTTGTAGGTGAATGATAGCAATCTTTGTGTCTGTTTGGAGGTAGTTAAAAGTGGTATCTGTTGTTCATCTGATTACACCCCCCTCTTGCTCTAGGGCGTATACAGTAGTGCCCCGCAAGACGAATGCCTCGCAAGACAAAAAACTCGCTAGACGAAAGGTTTTTTCGTCCGCGATTTGCCTCGCAAGACGAATTCCCCTATGGGCTTGCTTCGCAAAACGAAAACGTCTCGCGACTTTGTTTCCTTTGTGCAAAAACCGTTAAAACCAAGGGTGCTTAACTTGAGCAGCTGCAGTTGCGACTTGGCTTCGAGGAGCAACTGTTAGCACGTGGTTTGGTAGCCTTTTATCAGACTTTGCTCACTTTTGAAGATTTTCCAGAACTTTTCCAGAACTTCTCTTTCATCCATTTGGTAAGTTAAACTTTTATAACTTTTTTGGGGGGGTTTGGATTTTGGGTTGGGGTGTTTGGGATTCAAGTTCTTGGTGTTGGGAAGGGGTTTGCGATAATCTGGGGGCTTGTGGGCCTTTTTTTGGAATTTTTATGATTTTCTGTGACCATTGGGCCAGGTTGTTTATTTTTGAAAATTTTTCTGTGTTTGAATTTCTGAGTGCTGGCTGGCTAGGGGAACAGTGGGGGAGGTTTCTGGAGAAATCTGGGGGCTTGTGGGGGTGTTTTGGAATTTTTATGATTTTCTGTGACCACTAGGCATGGCTGTTTATTTTTGAAATTTTTTTTCTGAGTTTGAATTTCTGAGTGCTGGCTGGCTAGGGGAACAGTGGGGGAGGTTTCTGAAGAAATCTGGGGGCTTGTGGGGGTGTTTTGGAATCTTTATGATTTTCTGTGACCACTAGGCATGGCTGTTTATTTTTGAAATTTTTTTTTCTGAGTTTGAATTTCCGAGTGCTGGCCATGTTGTTATTTTTTGAAATTTTTTTTGTCTGGGTGGGGAAGCAGTTGGGGAGGGGTTTGCAGCAGTAGGGGAGGGGCTGGGGGAGCAGTTGGGGAGGGGTTTGCAATTTCTGTGTTGTGGGTGGGTTGGTGCGTGTCTGTGGGAGCAGTTGAGGTTTTTGAAGACATTTTTGAAGCCTTTTTGAAGCTTTTCCTAAACTTTTTTTGCAGCCATTTGAGGTTCCTGAGGACTTCGGTGGTTGATTGTTGAAGCTTTTCCAGAACTTCTCTTTCATCCATTTGGTAAGCTAAACTTTTAAAACTTTTTTGGGGGTTTTGGGATTTTGGATTTGGGGTTGGGGTGCTTGGGATTCAAGGAAGGCCTTGGTTCTGGGTTTTAATTTCTGTGTGGTGGGTGGCTGGGTGCTTCTGTATTTTTTGGGTTTGAAGCACATCACTGATTTTTTTTCCTGTTTCTTAGTTTACGAAGGTAGGACCTGTGCTGCCATGGGACCCAAGAAGACTGCTGCTGCGGTGGCCGGCGAGAGGAAGAAGGAGAAGGTGACGCTGGAAATGAAGAAGGACATCATCCGGAAGCACGACGGCGGAATGCGTGTGACGGACATCGCCAGGGAGTACGGCAGGAACCCATCGACCATCGGGACCATCCTGAAGATGAGGGAGAAGATCATGGCGACTGATGCAGCCAAGGGAGTCACCAGGATCATGAAGAACCGCCCAGCTGTCCTGGAGGAGGTCGAGAAGTTGCTGCTCATCTGGATAGAAGAGAAGCAGCGTGCAGGGGACACAGTGTCTGAGGCCGTCATTTGTGAGAAGGCCAAGGCCTTGCACGCAGACCTCGTCTGGGAACAGCCAGGAACCTCAGCCGAGCCAGAAGTCTTCAAGGCTAGCAGAGGTTGGTTTGACCGGTTCAAGACAAGATCTGGCATCCACAGCGTGGTCAGGCATGGAGAGGCTGCCAGTTCTGATGTTCCTGCGGCTGAAGAGTTTGCAGCGGAGTTCCTGGAGCTTGTGAAGACGGAGGGCTACGTTCCGCAGCAGGTCTTCAACTGCGACGAGACCGGGCTGTTTTGGAAGAGGATGCCCAAAAGGACTTTCATCACTCAGGAGGAGTCCAGGCTGCTTGGCCACAAGCCCATGAAGGACCGTCTGACCCTGCTCTTCTGTGCCAACGCAAGCGGCGACCTGAAGATCAAGCCCCTGCTGGTGTACCACTCGGAGAACCCACGGGCCTTCAAGAGACACAAGATCGACAAGGAGCAGCTGAGTGTCATGTGGCGATCCAACAGCAAGGCTTGGGTCACACGTGTGCTGTTTGTGGACTGGGTCAATCTTGCTTTTGGCCCTGCTGTCAAGCAGTACCTGCTGGACAACGACCTGCCGCTGAAGGCTTTGCTTCTGATGGACAATGCTCCTGCCCATCCTAAAGGCCTTGAGGTGGACTTGTTGGAGGAGTTCAGCTTCATCAACATCATGTTCCTGCCGCCTAACACCACGCCACTGCTCCAGCCGATGGATCAGCAGGTCATCGCCAATTTCAAAAAACTCTACACCAAGGAGCTTTTCAGGCGATGCTTCGAGGTGACTGACTGCACCACCATCACCCTGCGGGAATTCTGGAAGGACCACTTCGACATCGTCACCTGCTTGAAGATGGTCAACACGGCCTGGAAAGGGATCAGCCAGAGAAATTTGAATTGCGCTTGGCGCAGCCTGTGGCCGGACTGTGTGGCACCAAGTGACTCTGATGCACCAGAGTCAACAGTGGTGCAGGACATTGTTGCCTTGGGGAGGACCATGGGCCTGGAGGTCACGGAGGAGGATGTCTGCGAGCTGGTGGAGGGGCACGACGATGAGCTGACCACCGTGGAGCTGGTCGAACTGCAGGCAGAGGCTGCGCAGGAGCAGGTTTCACTGGAAGAGGAGGAAGCAACTGAGGAACGGCTGTCCTCCGAAAGACTGAGGGGCATTTGCCAGAGGTGGAAGGAGGTGCAGACTTTTGCAGATCTACACCACCATGAGAAGCACGTGGCACATGACGCTGGGAACTTTTATGATACGAGGGTCATGTCGTATTTCAGGGACCTGCTGAAAAGGCGGATAAAGCAGCAGACTATGGACAGGTTCTTGACCAAGAAGCAAAGAGTGGAAGAGGAGCCTTCTTCAAGTGGTCCCCCAGAGTCTTAGAAAATGTACTGTATACTTTGTTGATTTTTAAATGTTTTTCTGTCATGTTTATAAAGTTAATTTATTTTCCCTTCAATTTTTGAACTGCTCTTTACAGTATGTGTGACTTTAAAGAGCAGTTAATAAACTGTTGTTGTACCAAATTTGGCTTTGTTTGGACTTTTTTTGACCATAGGAACGCATTAATTGATTTTCAATGCATTCCTATGGGAAACCGTGCTTCGCAAGACGAAAAATTCGCTAGACGACAAAAATTGCGGAACGAATTAATTTCGTCTTGCGGGGCACCACTGTATGTACATGCTAGGCTGGATCTGGATGCTGGATCTACGCATTTTTCTGCACACAAAGCATGCTTATCAGGTAGGAAATGGCTAATTATGAAGGAGTGCTTAGTTTAATATGGCAGCCCTGTTTAGGGAAGCTTTTAATGTTTGATGCATTACGGTATTTTAATATTTTGTTGAGAGCCGCCCAGAGTGGCTGGGGAAGCCCAGCCAAATGGGCGGGGTATAAATAATAAATTATTATTATTATTATTATTATCATTATTATTATTATTATTATTATTATTATTACCCTTCTGGTGTAGTTCCATCTGTGATGGGACTGCAATAAGAATATGTGATGGAAATGGATGTGTGGTATCATTTTGAGGGGGAGATAGGAAGCTGCATTATCCTGAGTCGGTTCATGTTGCACTGAGCTTAGTCTGGGCTGTCCTGAGAGACAGGCTTTCAGACTCCTCCCAGCCATGTCTGCAGATGTCAGAGACTGGACATGCTTGCTGAATATGTGTTAATATTCAATTTTTTTCCTACGTGCATGGATGATAGTCATTGTTTGGATGGTGTGTTTTTTTTTAATCCATTTCTGCAGTCACACCATCAATCAGCAGCTGAACTGGGTTCCACACAGTCACAAAAACAAGTCACAAAAACAAAGTCACAAGTCACAATCACAAAAACGAAAAAGCCACACAAACAAAAAGCAAAAACAAAAGCTCTAGATATCACCTCTGTGTTGCCTCAGCGCTTGGGACTCAGGACTCAGCCTCTGATTAGCAGTGGGGGACTCAATTTACAAGTGAATATATTCGACAGGAAGCTGAACAAGGCAAAGCTCACAAAAAGGGACACCTACTTCCGGGTTTGCAGCGTTCTATTTCCAAGTTGTTCATAAACTAAGCTGTTCTAAAACCAAGGTACCACTGTACTCTCCTTCCTGTTAAAACCCACCACACACAGTGACATGATCCTGAAACTTTGGGAAGTTCTCTTTAAAATGATCTACAACATGTTTAGGAACGATGAGCCTGTAGGTTGACATTTTAATGGAATGACCCTGTGATTTCAAGGTGTGATGTTTACACAGCCTTAGAGTTAAGAGAATAGAGGCGTGGAAAGGTCATATGGTTCAACCTTGTAACCAGCCAGATATTCACAACAGAAAATATAATCTGGGGACCACAGCTGAGGACCTGCCAAGCTGTCAACATCTGTGGACAAGTCAAGCAAGGGAACCAAGCCACATGCACCAGTGACAGGTGACGCTAGTTGTTGTTGTTGTTGTTGTTATTTCCATGCCCCTCGTCTCCTCTGGGCCTTGCAGCTCCTCCTACCTTCAGAGTTCCTTTTCATCATAACTGTGGGGCACATTTGTCTCAGCAAGTCTCTCCCCATCATCTGACAGGCATCCCTCTTGCAGGCCACCATAAGGCTTGCTTGCAAAGCAGCACTTTGTGACATCAGCTGGCAAACAGGGGCCAGGCTGCTGGGTTGCCAGGCAGCTGAATTCAGAAAAAAATAATCGGGGTGTTAAAGTGTGCTGGGATGAGGCCCCCGTGAGTCAGGCCAGAGGGTGCTGTTGGGGTATGTGGTTGTGCCTTCCCTTGTTCTGCATCTTGCTCCCCCACCTATTCCTTTAGCTGCTTGATAGAATCATAGCATGGTAGAGTTGGAAGGGATGCCAAGGGTCATCTAGTCCAACCCTCAGCAATGCCAGGATCCTGCCCACAGCCAGTCCAAACTCCAGCCATCTTCTTACCAGCCAGATGCACTGACCCCCTTGCAGTTCTGCATGGGGGGGGGGAGAAAGGGGAGAGGATTTTTTTGCTTTCTCTCTCAGGACATTGATATGAGAGCTACACCATGCAGCCCTGTCAATATCTCAAGGGCCGTCACAGGGAGGAGGGAGCAAGCTTGTTTTCGCCTGCTCCAGAGGCCCTCAGGACCCGAAGCCATGGCTTCAAGCTACAAGAAAGGAGATTCCGACTAAACTTCAGGAAGAACTTTCTGACAGGAAGAGCTGCTTGACAGTGGGAAGGAATCCCTTGGAAAGTGGTAGACTCTCCTTCCTTGGAGGCTTTTCAGCAGAGCAGGGCCATCTTACTCATAGGCTGAAGGGGCACCTGGGTGCCAGGCTCCCAGTGGTGCCAGCCCGAGAGTCTGGGGCCCAAGAGTTGAGTCCAGGGAAGAGCCTGCCCATCAGTTGGAGCGCGGTGGCGGCCTCCACTGCTGCGGGCGGCTCTCTGCGAGTTCAGGGGCGAGTGAGACAACAAGGCGCTGAGGCAGCCTGCCAGCTGAGCAGTGCAAGAGCCCATGGGGTTCCGGGCTCTCACCTTTGGAAAACTGAGACATGGCGGAGACCTGTGGTAGCTTTAAGAAATACGGTTTGTTCACCTATCCAGATCTTACAGCAGGGTCCTTTTAAGAGGGACTTGCCCCCCCCCAAGCAGGGCAGCCAGCCTCCCCAATTTGGATTCCAGACTCTCTTCCTTCTTCTTCCGAGCACCTCTTGCTCAAAGCCTCTCTTTTCCTGCCACCTAAGCACCCAGTTATCCTGGCCCCCTTTCAAATCCTTCCTCTCTGTTCACACCGCAGGGCAAGGGAGAAAGACTTCTCTTGCATTTCCAGTTAGGCTCTCAGGGGCCTTGAATTGTTTTTTAGTGGCCCTTGCAGCTTGTATTTCTCCATTCAAAACCCAAATAATCCCAAATCCTACCATTTTCAATTTCCAGGGTATAGTGGGATTCCACCCCCCAAAAAACCTATAAAAATATTGTGTGTAATAGGATAATTGAGGTGTTGCTATTAGAGTTCCAAAGGGAATGTCAAGCAGGGAGGGAGGGGGGGAAGAGAGAGAGTGGAATTCTGGGGGAGAGAGAAGCTTGGAGGAGGCTTGGAAAGGGAGAGTGAATGTTGTGGGGGGAGGCAGTTGAGTGTCGGTTGAGAGCGGAGGGTTCTAGAAGGGGGTACTTGGTGGGGGACCTGAAGCTGGGCTGGGCAGCTATTCAGCTTGGGATCAGTATGACAGTCGCCATCGCCCTTGTTTGACGGTGGCCAAAAAGGATCAGAGATACAGAGAGAGACTGTAAGTCACCTGTGGTGACCAGGGAATGTGTCAGTCCCATGCCCAGCGAAGAGGGGCTCTGCCAGCTGCACAGGAAACAGAATTCCCTCGATTTAGGTGGGCCACGGAGCCAGGGCATGGAGAGCATGCTCAGATGCCTCACACCAGGCCCTCCAATTACCTGGAAAGTAGCTCTACGGACCTGGGCTATGCCTGATTATCGTCTTCCCAAGCAACATAAAAATGTAATGCTGGTAGTCAACAAAAGAGGTTTAAAGACTCTCTCAGGGCAAAGAAATGTAGTATAAACAATCGGGAAACGCTGGCCTGCGAACGCTCCAGTTGGAGAACAGGCTTTACTGAAGATGTCATGGACTTTGAAGACACTCAAACTCAGAATGAAAGGAGGAAACAATCTAAGAGGAAGGCATGTTTGGCAAACCCTCACCGTGATCAACTCACACCCGAAAACCTATGTCCCCACTGTGGAAGGTTGTGTGGATCCAGAATTGGCCTTCACAGTCACTTATGGACTCACTGTTAAGACTGTGTTCATGGAAGACAATCTTACTCAGCTACAAGTGATTGCCAAAGAAGAAGATAGATTTGGGGTCTACGGCCAATTTCATGGACATGGACTTCATGGAACACACTTGGGAAGATGTCTCACATGTCCATGCTCCCCCTCCATCTGGTTGGTCCGTCATGCTCCCCAAAAGCCGGCACACACCTGGCAGGTGGAGGTGCACCTTGGGGAAAGGGCATAGAAGTCAACTTTGCCTGCTGAACAGCAGTCTGTAGGAGGAGAGACTCCACCTGCAGATGATCAGTGAAATATACTCGGAGTTGAGAGTGGATTTCATTCTCTTTATTCAGCTCATAGTGGTGAGGAGGAATGGGAGTTCCCCCAGAATGTCTGCTTTATATACATTATTTACACAATGGGCCCCACGTGATTGGCTAATCCCGGCTTCTCCTGTAGGCCAATCAGGTTGCGGATTCACTTCCACCTGGAGCTGGATTGGGTGGCTCCTGTGGACCAATCAGACTGCTGCATTCTGAATCCTATTGTTCTAGGACCAATCAGACTGCTGCGTTTTGGATCCTATTCAACTCAGTACATAACAATCAGCCTTCAAGAACTCTGAGGAGAAGACATTGATGAGAACCAGTTGGCTTCAGCCTTCTTAAGCAGAGCTCCCAACAGCAGTCAGAGAAGGCAGAGAAGGAAAGAAAGAAAACAGCTTGTTATTTATTCTTTTTAACATTGTTTATTAAGAAATATTATTTGATTCTTGGCATATCAAAAGCAACCAGTTCCTCCAATTTATTGATTGAGCTTTAACATATGCCAGTGATGCCCTTCTCCCCTTGTCAGGGACTAGCACATTCAGGCAGCAAGCGTGGCAGCCCAGAAGACATGCAAGGCACCAAGCAGCATGGATTCCTTCAACAACTTAGAAGGACTTTACAATCCAGAAAGGCCAGACTGGAACGCCACAGATGACGGAGTTTGGGTCTTGTCCATCAGCATGGGAAGCGGCAACAGAGACCATTCTCTGGAAGCGTGGCCCTGTGAAGGAAGAAGGTACCCTCCTGGCAGACGTGGAGAATGAATGCCCAATGCTCCTGCCCTGACATTGCTCTTAAAGAAAGCTTGGCCAACCCACTTCAGAATGAGAGCACCTCCTTTCTACTCTCATGCAGGAATGTTCTTTAACCTCTGTGAGAACACAGGGCTTCCACCACCACTGGCTAGTCCCAGTCTCAGCTTGCATGCGGCGCTACAGTTCCCAGATGGACGCAGAGTACAACTGCGAAGATTACAAAACTCAGGAGCCACCAGTGATTTTATGCCCTGCAAGTTTGCTCAGCAGCATGGTGTGACAATGTAATAACTGGGGAATCTGTGGACAGCAAGAGCCCATTCACATGAGAGCCCATACAATATCCTGCTTCCTCCACAGAGTCATGCCTCCAGGGATCAGGCTCCAGCTCCCAGGATGGAGAACCAGAGGACATCCTGGTGATTCCTGGCTGCCATTCCATGCGCCTCTTTCCCACTGCCCCTTCTCCGTGCGAGTATGGCTTCTTTCTGGCCCTGTTGGCACAGAAGCAGCAGCCAAAGTTTCCTCTGATTAAGACCACATCTCAGCTAATTTCTGAGAAAGTGGCAAAGTGGGGAAAGGTTCAGGTAGGTGGAAATGCCACTTGAGTGCCCTATATGATAGGGATGCTTCCTTCCCCATGTGTTAGCATGGGTGGGAGCCAGGCTCCTGCTGATGTTTCCATTTTCTTTGCAAGGACAGAGCCTTTCCCCAGTGTTTAACTTGTTCTGGCCAAATCCCTGGAGAGACGTGACAAGCCTCAAGTACCGGGGCAGAGGGAAGGAAGGGGTCCTTGGGAAACACATTTGGGAGTCATAGGAACACACTTCCCACCTGTGGTTGTGACAGCTGAATGGGCGTCTGAGGTGACTTTCTGTCCCTGGCGTTCAGTCTGTGATAGCCCTTTCACATGTTCAGAGATTCTTCTTTCAAAGCAGCCCATAGCGTAGAGTTGTCTCATGCTTCAAAGATACCTTCTTTCTTGCAGGAACAGCTTTGTGCACCACTGTGGCTCCTGCAGAAGCGCTTTGTGTAAAAAGTTGAGCATAAACAGAGAATGGAATAATAATAATAATAATAATAATAATAATAATAATAATAATAATAATAATAATAATAATGTGTCACCTGTCACTGGTGCATGTGGCTTGGCTCCCTGGCTAGACTTGTCTACAGATGTTGATAGCTTGGCAGGTCCTCAGCTGTGGTCCCAATATTATATCTTCTGTTGTTAATATCTGGTTGGTTACAAGGTTGAGCCACATGGTCTTTCCATGCCTCCATTCTCTGAACTCTAAGGCTGCTTGCACATCACACCTTGAAGTCACAGGGTAATTCCATTAAATGTCAGCCTACAGACTCATCATTCCTAAACATGTTGTAGATCATTTTAAGGAGAATTTCCCAAAGTTTCAGAATCATGCCACTGTGTGGGATGAGTTTAACAGGAAGGAGAGTATACATTAATTGAAATTTATCCCTCCAGATACCTACAAATGTGAGATGAACAGAGTTTTAAAATCCCCTCCTTGACAGCAGAACTAAAAGCTTAGGAATTAGGCTGTGAAACCTTGCTTTGAGCAATTCCCACTATGAAGTCAGCTGTCCACTTCAGAAAGAATCAGGCAGCAAGCTGAAAAATTTAAAAATAAGCCTTCCTTACTTTATTATCATTCATTTTTTCATAGCAACAGTAGCAGTAAAACCTATGCAGGCAAGAGAGTGTTGTGGATTTGCAGGGGACACCCCTAAACCCTAGAGATTAATAAATGGTAGGATTTTGATAGTTTGGAGTATTGAAGGAAAGACTGGAAGTCAGTGGGAAAGTACAGGCTCAGATTTGTTTTTAAGCCAGGACCTCACCTGGAATAGAGACAGGAACATGCCCAAAGGGGTTGATGGTCCACTGGAGAGCCAGGGAGAGATGCCTGGGACTCCAGGGCTGCCCTGCTGTGGGGGACAAGCCCCTCTGGACAGGACCAGGCAGTCAGATCCGGACTCCCTCCACACAGATGGAAAGAGCCAATGAGGAACAAAGTGTATTTTTTTTATAATAATATTTATTGAAAAAAGATTTTTTTTAAATTACAAAGAAAAAAGACAAAATTACAAAGAAAAAAGACAAAATTACAAAGAAAAAAGACAAAAACAGAAAAACAAAAAACCCAAAACCATCACTTTCAAATTCTCCACTTTCTTTACCTTCTTTCCATGACCTCCTCTTCCTCCCATCTCTTGTATCTTGATTAATAATTGTCACAGCAAACCCTTTCCATAATTCGTAATATTCTGTCATTACAATACCTTACTCTATTTTCATCTAATCTTATAAAAAACCTTAAAACTTAAGACTTAAATCTTATTTTTACCAGCTTCTCATAACCATTACCTTTTTACCTAATTCTTTAAACATTTTTACAACATTCATCAATTTTATAAGGCATTCCTAATGATAGAAAAAAGAAATAAACAATCCAATCTTCTTCCAGCGTCCCCTCCCCCCGGTCCCGGGATTGTCAGTCCTTTTTATCCCTTTAGTCTGGCACATTAACCTGGTGATCTTATATCCGAGGCCTTCAAATCTCTTCCATGTCCCTTCCGCAGCCCTTCTTCATATTTTCCTTTCACTCGTGGGAGCTCCAGCTTGGTAGTGTTTTTGACCCTTTTCCACAAATCAGCCCCTTTCTCATAGTCCAGACTAGACTCCATGTGGTATTTTAAGACATATTTCAAATTCCCTCCAAGATTGAAAGTCCCAACAGCTCCAAACTTCTGACGACCCATTGCCAGACTCGGAAAGTCCAAACATCCCTGCATAGGGGGGTCAGTCCAACCCCCCATTTCCAAATCAATCCAAACTTTGTCTTTCCAAATCTGTTTTTTTCCAAGTTCATTTGTCGAATCCAAAGGCTCATTTTTCTGCTGGGCCAAAAGTCCCCCCATCTCTGGCGCCCAACTGGCTGCAACATCATCTTCTATCATCTGCTCTGTCAGGACACACTCCTGTTTAAATTCCTGGGTGGGCTCCATATAATTTCCCACTACCTGTTCAAATGTTCTGGCCACATTAGTCATCAAATCCGTCTTCTGACTTAACTGATCCAATAGGGCATTTATTTTAGAGAAAGCACCCAACAGTGCTTCTGATAACATTGTCCTGCAAGGTCACAAGTCCTTTTCCCACGGTTGTAATCTGTGGCAGCTGCAAGCTCCCTAGAATTGGTTACAATTACACAGTTCCCCTCTAGGGGGGAACTTCTGGTTGTTCTTTCTTTTACGGACAATAGCAACAAAGTTTCTTTTTTTAGCTATTTTGTCAATATTAGTTCCTTTAAAATGCGAAAAGAAACAGTGGAATCACAATGTTACTCTTCTTTTAACTATCTGTCAAAAACATTTGTCTCTGGTCAATGAGCTTCAAAACGTCAATTCTGACACCCCGCTCCAGGGTCAGGACGGTGGAAAGTTACTTTACTTTAAACTCACTTCTGCAGGTTTAAACAGTCCAAAAAAGATCCCCCTTCTGCTACCGAAGGGGGGTTCAACGATTTTAAGTGGTGAAAAACCAATCCTTTAAAAGTAATTTTCAAAGCTCTAGTTTACGTTGTCTTTGCTTTCTTCTGACTACAAGGAAACGGAAGGCTGACTTCCTGTTTAGACCTTCCCGTTTCAGTGCCAAATTAAGGTAAATTTTTAAGTCCAATTCCTTTCTAATCGCCAGTTCTTATTTGAAGTCCAATTGTTCAATGTTCAAGTACTCACGGGTGATTACTTTAGATGCCAAATTGTCCCAGGAAAAAGGCAGCGCTCTCTGGCAACGGCTGTGTGGCTTCGCTCCACAGAAATAGCAGTTGACTCACAGCACCGCGCCACTTCCCCCTCTTCGCTTCGGAGCCTGTTAGTGGGTTCCTTTGCGGGTTGGGGGGCACTAAAGGTGCCCGCCGAGTCCCACAGTCGCAGGCTTCATCCGCCTGTAATTTCTGAAAGGGTCCCCGCTTCGCCGCAGTGGAAAAGACCCGTTTCGCGCGGAGCTGGTCCCTCCGGTTCAGAGGGAGTCCGCCATTGCCGATGGCGCCACCCCAGAAGTCTCAGGAACAAAGTGTATTTTTAAGTGGTACGGCAGTCTCTGCCGTGTCTCCGTTCTCCCAAGGAACACGTACCCTGGGTGAGTGCCAGGACCCCCCTGGCATCTTGCAGAGTGTGGGGGTGGCAACCAGCTTTTGTAACAAAACTGACATTTACGTAACCAACACCAGGCACATGCGGAAGAGGCATGCAGGGACGCGGACTTATAAAAAATGTTGGGGGGGGCCCGGGAAAGCTCATGAATAATAAATAAGCTCATGAATGTGCAAATAAAATGGCGCCGCCTCCTCGTGAGCGAATAGGGGAGAGCGTGCTGCGCCTATTAATCAGCTCCGAAGGAAATTGGGTGGAGCTTTTGCTCGGGAGGGAGGGCAGGAGGCAGGCAGCCCGACCCTGTGCATTTTGGGCTGGGGGAGGGGCGGCGATGGCGCTCTGCTGGAGGGGCACTGGAGATTATTGGGGGGGCAGAGCCCCCCCAAACGAATTTTTGAGGGGGCTCGGGCCCCCTCAAGCCCCATGGAGTCGGCGCCTATGGAGGCATGTCTGCATCCAACACGGACCCAAGGAAGAGAGAGAGGGAAACGAAGTACAATATGCTCCTTTCTCTCCATGAGATCAGGGAAAAGGACATCACACAGAGCCCTCTCTGCCAGAGTCCCTGCTGATCAGCAATGCAGCTCTGCAGACTTAGCTCCTTTCCATGCTGCAGCTTTTAAGGGAAAGGTGTCTAGCGGGGTTCACCTTGCACAGGGCAGGAGCATAGTGTGAGTTTTTTTGTATTATTTATTTGCACCATTGCTGCGTGTGACCCTTGAGAAAGAGGTTTCTGCCCCAGGGGGCTTACGATCTTTAATAAGACACAGGGAGGTAACAGAGAAAGGTTGAGGTCCAGAGTGGATCCTAAGTCCTCCTGTGAGACATAAGCCAGGGTCTCTGAGTTTAGACTTTGGGATTCCTGGACATTTCCCATCTGTAACCTGTTCCTCTATTTGTATTTTCCTTTCTGTCTCATACTGAGAGGCTGCTGTGGCGCCATGAAGTGAGGCAAGAAGGGGAAGCCACCATGGAAGTAGTGGTATGTTAATTCCATGGGGAATCCATCCCCCCCCCATGGGCCAGGAGGTCATGGTGCCAACCTGAGTGAAACACGGCTGGGGTGGGGGCAGGCCTGACTCCCCCCAGCTGCTCACCCCCTCCTTCTGAGCCAGGGGTCGGGCCGTCATGTGTCCAGGCAGGAGCAGTGAGGTTGACAGCCAGTGGTGACGTGGGCATGGGCAGCATGGCAGGGAAGCTTGTTCTGTCCCCCTCCTTGCCTGGGTCAGCTGGCCAGGCATGCTTGCCAGTGCTCAAGCTGTCCCTGCCATAGTTTGGGGGCTGCCCTCCCACGGGGCCCTATGTCCCCACCACAGGAAGGCCCTGCCTCCGCTGGCTCGCCTTCCCCTGTGCTGCTGCTGAGCTGCTCTGTGCCAGCAGGAGAAGGAGGGAAGTGGCTGGAGGGAGGGAGCAGATTGAAGACAGGAGGGAGATGGGAAGCGGGGGGGGGGGAGAGAAAATATTGAGGGCGATGTGCCCCAGAAGAACATTACTGGGGAGGGACCACGGGATCCCTGTCCCCTAGAGTGGATTCCTGTGCCAGGAGAATACGATGTCCTTCTTCCTTCACATGGCCGTGTTTGGGAAAGGCTCTGGCCAAGCAGTAGCAGCAGCCCAGCGGTGCCGTGGGGAAACCCAGAACTTGTAGGTATGCTGAACAGGCTGGCCGGGATGGAGCCGAGATGCCCGTGCGGAGGCCAAGTGGGAGATGTTAGTAAGATCTGGTAGGGAGAAATGCCCCCTTCCCAGGTCCCCCACTCTCCTGCCCCAGACTGGGAGCCAGGCGCCTGCGGACGTCTTCTTTTGCTTTGCAGCAAGGGAAAGGTGCATCCTGGGAGGGGCTGCACCCAGACAAAGGACACCTGCCTCAGAGGTACGGGGCGGGGGAAGGAGGAGACACACGAGAAGGGTCTGCAGGATCAGGCCAAGGCCCACTTGGTCCAGCCTCCTCTTCTCCCAGGGGCCACCCAGATGCCTGTGGGAAAGCCGCAAGCAGAATTTGAGCCCAAGAGCCCTCTGCCCACCTGGGACTTCATGCAAGTGCTTTTCTCAAGCATTGTTTCCTCCATCAGGACTAGTAGCCCTTCACTGCCCTCTCCTATGCAGTCAGAGATGCTCTTCTGCTGCATCTCATGGTCATCTTGTGAGCTCAGCGGTGGGCTCTGCTTTAAGTCCCTGGGGTGGGTGTGACAGATGAATGGGCATCTGCCATTGTGTCCTGAGACCTTCCAGAGCAATTGCTGGTGTCTCTCTCTCTCTCTCTCTCTCTCTCTCTCTCTCTCACACACACACACACACACACACAGTAATGTGTAAGGCAGATTTCATGCTGCTGTCTTGTAAAACACAAGCATTCATCAGAGTTCAATGTCAGTGTTTTGTTTAAAATAGCGTTCAGTGCGGTCTGAGGAGTAATTTTGATGTTGCAGTTATCTAACATTAAAACATTGAGATATTTTCTAATGAGCTGGTTGTATACCCTCTCCAGAGTCTTTAGCCTATGTCTAAGATAGAAGCCTGGAAAGATTTCCCTGCCAAACTTGGCCTGCAAAGGCTGGGGGAGATAACAATCTGAGCCACAGAGCCAAGAAGGCTTCCCACCCTTGTGATAGGAAAACAAGCCACCAAAATACTTGGGTCATGTCAGGCATCCATTGTGGAAAAGAAGATTTCCGTTTGGGGAGTTAATTTTCGCTGACACAGAAGGTGAAAGGGCCTGCGGCTCAAAGATAGCTGTTGCTGAATCACTTGCTTCTTGCAATATAAGGCATTAGTATATATATATCAGCATGTACACAAAAAGAGAGAAACCCCAGGAATGAAGGAAACAAGCTGAAGGAAATATTGAGGAGACAGCTGAAGAACCTCTAGGATTCCCTGGCAGGGCAATTAGTTCCAGTTGCTTTATTATTGCTGCCATTTGCTGGAGCCTCTAGAGCAGGATGGTCCAACTTTTCATACCAAGTGGGCCACGCGACTACTTTGACACAGAACTTATGGGCCACACACTGCCTTCCTGCACGGGATGTGAGAAGCAAGCCCAACATTTGACACCCCACCCTCCAGCTTTGGTGCTGCCTTCTCAAGCCTGGCTAAGTAACATGCTGGGCTTTGGGAAGGTGTGAGGGCTCTGACAGGGTCCTAGAGTCTGCCCTTCTTCCCAAAGCCTAGTTAGCACTTTCCCAGCTTTGGGAAGGAGGAAGGAGGGCTCAAGGACCATGCCAGAGCCCTTACGCCTCCTTCCTAAAGTGCAGTGCTTTGCTTACTCAGCTTCGGGAAGGCAATGTGAGGGCTGGGGGGGGCGTCAAATGTTGCCGAGAGTCGCCAAAAAAAGGCATTGAGGGTAGCATGCGGCTCTTGAGCTGCACTTTGGACCAACCTGCCCTAGAGCATCTGTGTCTTTCTAGGTGTTGTTAAACCCCAACTTCCATCACTCCTTAACCAGCAATACCAATGGTCACAGATGATGGCAATTGGGAATCCAAGTACCTTGGAGGGTAACAGGTTCCCCATCCCTGCTCTGGAAAACCAGGGTTTTGAGTCTATCATTAGTAGGGAGCAGATAAAGGGACTGTGATGGAAGACTGGGAGTTCAGATAGGAGACAGACCAAGGAAGAGACCGGCCTCATTTGCTGTGGTGGCTGTCAAAGGAGGTCAAAGGGGTGCTACATACCTCCCCAAGGGTTGGTTCTTTTGCTGCACTTGTTTGTTCAACTTTTTCCTTGGGGAATCTGCCTTTGCTGTCTCTTTCCCTCTCTGCTTTGGGATACCTTGTGTAGTCATGGTGCAATGTGTTTCCTAAAAGAGATCAAGTATGTGGATGTCAGGCTTCAGGGACTCGGCTTACTCCCCCACTCCCTTTAGCAACAGAAAAGCTGAACAAAGTGAAAGGACTCTCTTACCATTTAGAGATTTTAATGAGCACAATGAGAGAACAAATAATCCATTCCTAGGATGAAGGTGCTCCCAATTAAGGATTCCACCCACTTCTCCCTTCATCATCCACGTCACTTCCATGTCTTGCAACCTGATCTTGCAACCACTTTGCTTTCTGTGCTGCCACCTTATCTACTCTCCTTGACCTTGGGCTGAGCGGATGGATGCTTTCCAGCACAAGAGAATCTGTTAACTCACTCTCTCTCAGTTCTTCTTCTCCTAGCTGTTCACCACCCAGTTCTTACCAACTTCTGTCTTCTGAACTATGTCTCTCTGCAGTCTCCTGTTCCAAATCTATACTGTCCCATTGCTCCTGAGAAGATTCAGGATCCTGGTCAGGAACAGGGGGAGAGGGAGACTCCTACCATTCCTCCTCAGTGCAGCCCTTCTCAGCATGATCCCTGACATCACCCCCCCAAGGCTCTCCTCCTCCTTCCACCCTGCTGGCTTGGGTCTAGGGGGGTGGCTTGCATGAAATGCCCTTTGCAATTCTGGTGCATGCACACGCTCTGCATACTCCCACGATCTTTCTGCTGGCCCATACCCCTTCCACCCAATTAGGTACTGCAACTTCTTCCGTCACCATCGAGAGCATAGGATTTGCTCTACTTTGTATTCCTCCTCTCCTTCCACAATGACAGGAGGCAGAGAAGCTTCCTTAGGAGTCTGGTACGGGTGCGCAGGCACCACTGGTGACAACAATGATCTGTGGAACACGGGGTGAATCTTCATGGATACAGGCAACTGGAGTCTAAAAGTCACAGGATTAATCTGGTCTATCACTTCAAACAGACCCACTCTCTGACTATCTAATTTCTTGCATCTGCCTTTTTGGGGCAAATCATGTGTTGTCAACCACACTTGATCCCCCACCTTGATCTCATTGCCAGGCTGCTGGTGAGCATCTGCTGCCTTTTTTATAGGCCTCCTTTGCACAGTCCAGACTCTCCTATAGTAACTCCTGGGTGGTTGCCAACTCATCTATGAATTCTTCTGTGGATGGCACTGACAAGGTGTCGGTTGGTGATGGAAAGGAGTGAGGATTGTATGCATAGCTAGTGAAGAAGGGGACCTGCTGAGTTGAAATATGAAGGGCATTATTGTACACGAACTCTGCTAAAGGGAGATTGGTTACCCAATCATCTTGCTGGTAGTTTACTGTCAGGTGCTGGCGTGGTTGCTCAAGAGTAAACAGGCAAGACTCCAACCTGTCTTTTCCAAGCTTTATTCTTGGTGCAAACTATTTACAGTGAAGAGCATCGTAAGTTCATATCTGGCTCAATTGCTAGCAGAATCTGGGAGTGGTCGGTCTTTATACCTCCCCCAGCATAAAAGTTGCGTCACCCCCAGCTTTTTCCGCCCCTCCCTGCGCTGAAGCCTACTGCGCAGAATGGGCGCTGGCAGGGGCCTACTTCCCGCCTCTCCAGTTTGCTCAGGCTCAGTGTTGAGGCTTTCCCTAGCATTCCCTGGTACCTGCACCTCTTCTCCACTGGAGGTGGGGTTTTCCTCCTCGCTGGAGGAGGAACTGCTTCACAAGATTTTCGGAGGATCCCTATAACACAACTGCCCTTCACCTCTGAGTTGATGGCAGTTCCCTGACATTTATGTAACAACGAAGGTATTTCTGCAACGTGGCATTAGTCGTCTCCAACTCTCCATTAGTCTTGGGATGTCTGGCAGAGGAAAGGCACAACTCCACGTTGAATAACTGCATGAGTTTCTTCCAGAACTGCGAGGTGAATTGGGTTCCACAATCTGGATCACTCTGAGTGGGAGCCCTTGCAACGTGAACATGTGGTCTACAAAGAGCTGTGCTGTTTCTTGGACTGTTGGGAGTCTCTTACATGGCACAAAGTGCACCATTTTGGTGAACAAGTCCACTACTACAACAGTCTGTGAGCACCTAGAAAGGAATGCTGTGATCACCAATAGTCAGCATGGATTTCTGAAAAATAAGTCATGTCAGACTAACCTGATCTCGTTTTTTGACAGAATTACAAGCCTGGTAGATGAAGGGAACGCAGTGGATGTAGCCTACCTTGATTTCAGCAAGGCATTTGACAAGGTGCCCCATGATATTCTTGTAAAGAAGCTGGTAAAATGCGGTCTTGACTATGCTACCACTCAGTGGATTTGTAACTGGCTGACTGACCGAACCCAAAGGGTGCTCATCAATGGTTCCTCTTCATCCTGGAGAAGAGTGACTAGTGGGGTGCCACAGGGTTCTGTCTTGGGCCCGGTCTTATTCAACATCTTTATCAACGACTTGGATGATGGACTCAAGGGCATCCTGATCAAATTTGCAGATGACACCAAACTGGGAGGGGTGGCTAACACCCCAGAGGACAGGATCACACTTCAAAACGACCTTGACAGATTAGAGAACTGGGCAAAAATAAACAAGATGAATTTTAACAGGGAGAAATGTAAAGTATTGCACTTGGGCAAAAAAAATGAGAGGCACAAATACAAGATGGGTGACACCTGGCTTGAGAGCAGTACATGTGAAAAGGATCTAGGAGTCTTGGTTGACCACAAACTTGACATGAGCCAACAGTGTGACGCGGCAGCTAAAAAAGCCAATGCAATTCTGGGCTGCATCAATAGGAGTATAGCATCTAGATCAAGGGAAGTAATAGTGCCACTGTATTCTGCTCTGGTCAGACCACACCTGGAGTACTGTGTCCAGTTCTGGGCACCACAATTCAAGAAGGACACTGACAAACTGGAACGTGTCCAGAGGAGGGCAACCAAAATGGTCAAAGGCCTGGAAACGATGCCTTATGAGGAACGGCTAAGGGAGCTGGGCATGTTTAGCTTGGAGAAGAGGAGGTTAAGGGGTGATATGATAGCCATGTTCAAATATATAAAAGGATGTCACATAGAGGAGGGAGAAAGGTTGTTTTCTGCTGCTCCGGAGAAGCGGACACGGAGCAATGGATCCAAACTACAAGAAAGAAGATTCCACCTAAACATTAGGAAGAACTTCCTGACAGTAAGAGCTGTTCGACAGTGGAATGTGCTGCCACGGAGTGTGGTGGAGTCTCCTACTTTGGAGGTCTTTAAGCAGAGGCTTGACAACCATATGTCAGGAGTGCTCTGATGGTGTTTCCTGCTTGGCAGGGGGTTGGACTCGATGGCCCTTCTGGTCTCTTCCAACTCTATGATTCTATGATTCTATGATTCTATGATTCTACTACCAGATTACTGTCTGCTGCTGTGACTTTGGTAGATCCATTATGAAGTCTATAGCAATAGTTTCCCAAGACCCTTGCGGGGTAGTTAACAATTGCAGCAACCCTGCTGGCGCTTTCTTGGGCCTCTTTGCCTGTTGAGAAGTCTTGCAGGCTCACACATATTCCTTCACCTTTTCTCATACTCTTGGCCACCAAAACTGCCGTGTCACCTGGTAAAAGGTCTTGTGCTGTCTGAAGTGATCCACTGTAGGGTTATCATGACCTTGGCTCTAAGGTCACCCACTGGAGCATAAAGAGCTTCTCCTTTGGACAATAGTCCTTCTTTCTCAGAGAAGCCCTCTGCCCCGTTGGTGTCTCCTTGCAACATTGTTAACTTGCCTCTGGCAAAGGCATCCTCTCGAGTTTGCCATTGGAAGTCTGTGACATCCCCCACTGATCCTGCAGCCAACTGTAGCTGTGTTGGCTTCAAGATATGCCTATGTACTGAGGCTGGTTCATCCTCCTAGAAAGGGCATCCATCCCCTGATTCTGCCTGCCTGCCACATGCAGGACTCTGAAATCAAACCTGGCAAAGAACTGTGCCCAGCGAATCTGTCTCCTATTCAAATGCCTTGTCGTCTGCTAATACTCTAGATTACGATGGTTAGTGCGCACCTCTACCTGGTGGTGCGCCCCTTCCAGGAAGTGTCTCCACACTTCAAAGGCTTCCTTGTTCTTCCAAATGGTGTAGTTCTGCTTGGAAGGAGTCAGCTTCCTAGAGTGGAAGGCGCATGCCATCTGGGTCTGCCTGCAACAACATCGTGACTTCTTGCCCCTCAAACAATCTGTGAGAGGTGTAGCAAGCCTCGAATAGGCTGGCACGATCTTGCAGTAGTAGTTTGTGAACCCCAATAATATCTGCAGGTTGTTCTTTCTTTTGGGTTCCTGCCATGAAACCACACTCTGCACACTCCATGTACACTCCCTCAGGCATGAGTCTGTAACCCAGGAAATCTACAGTTGAGATGTGGAATTGGCACTTTTCCAACTTAGCATAAAGCTGGTGTTCTCTCAATCACTACAGCACCTCTGTCACATGCCAGATGTGTTGCTCTGGGTCCTCTGAATAAATCAGCACAGCATCGAGGTGCACCACCATGAACCTATTCATTAGACCACTGAGGACATAGTTGATGAAGGCTTGGAACGTTGCTGTCCCTGACTGAAGTCCAAAGGGCATGACCAGATATTTGAAGCTGCCGTTTCTGGGGCAGAACATCATTTTCCACTCATCTTCCTCATTCCTGACAGTGGGTGACATACTACAGGACTGGCAAGTTGCAATCCAGAAAAAAGCTTGGAACTTGATACTAATCCCTCAAAAAATTGCATTTGTCAACTACCCAAAACCGAAGGGCTTCCTCTAATGGATAGATTGCACAATGCATTTCCTGAGCATCCTGAATGATATGGTGCCAGGAGTAGTAAAGCCAAATGATGTTGTTTCTAGAGAGTACTTCCATTATGGTGGTTATTTGGTACGAGCAATGATCACCTTTCAAGATCAAAATTTGGCCAAACGTATCCACATATCAGGGACGCGGGTGGCGCTGTGGGTAAAAGCCTCAGCGCCTAGGGCTTGCCGATCGAAAGGTCGGCGGTTCGAATCCCCGCGGCGGGGTGCGCTCCCACTGCTCGGTCCCAGCGCCTGCCAACCTAGCAGTTCGAAAGCACCCCCGGGTGCAAGTAGATAAATAGGTACCGCTTACCAGCGGGAAGGTAAACAGCGTTCCGTGTGCTGCGCTGGCTCGCCAGATGCAGCTTTGTCACGCTGGCCACGTGACCCGGAAGTGTCTCCGGACAGTGCTGGCCCCCGGCCTATAGAGTGAGATGGGCGCACAAACCCCAGAGTCTGTCTGGCCCGTTCGGGCAGGGGTACCTTTACCTTTACCTATCCACATATCAAGACATCTATTCTTAAAGGAAAGGATAGCAATACTAAGATTCTTTGAAAATAGGGTACCATTGATGCCAAATGTGATAAGCCAATGGTAGAAGAGGATCAGGAAAAATCCAAAAAGGAAAACTGACCCCTAAAGGTCTGGTCTGATAATCACAAACAAGAGACCCCAAAATTAAAAAGGAAAAGCACACCCTTACTGAGATTTCACCCCTCCCATATCCAAGAATCCCCTGAGGAGTCTGCTGATTCTCCAGAGAGGAGGAGGCATGTTCTGCTCTCTACTTATTCTGCTCCAGCACCAAATCAGTCAGTCAGTCAGTGTCGGAGAGAGAGAGAGAGACTGAGTTACAGATAGGTAGCCGTGTTGGTCTGCCATAGTCAAAATAAAAAAATTCCTTCCAGTAGCACCTTAAAGACCAACTAAGTTAGTTCTTGGTATGAGCTTTCGTGTGCATGCACACTTCTTCAGATACACTGAAACAGAAGTTGCCAGATCCTTCTATATAGTGAGAAGGTGGGGAGGGGTATTACTCAGAAGGGTGGTGGGAATGGGAGATTGGCAGATAGCTGAGATGAGCCTGTTGACGACTCTTAACGACTGCAATAGGTCTTACAGGAAAAGGCAAGGGGTGAGAAGGTGAAAAATGGCTTAGTCATGTATAATGAGATAAGAATCCAATGTCTTTGTTCAGACCAGGTCTCTCCATGGTTTTAAGTTTGGTAATGAGTTGCAATTCAGCAGCTTCTCTTTCCAGTCTATTTCTGAAATTCCTTTGTAGTAAAACAGCTACTTTGAGATCTTGTATAGAATGTCCTGGGAGATTGAAGTGTTCTCCTACTGGTTTCTCTGTTTTGTGATTCTTGATGTCAGATTTATGTCCGTTTATTCTTTGGCGTAAGGTTTGGCCTGTTTGTCCAATATAGAGAGCTGAAGGACACTGTTGGCATTTGATGGCATACACAATGTTAGACGATGAGCAATTAAATAGTCCCGAGGTGGTATGTGTGATGTTGTTGGGGCCAGTAATGGTGTTGTCCGGGTGTATGTGGCAGCAAAGTTGGCATCTGGGTTTATTGCAGGCTCTGGTGCCAGTGTCCGTGTTAAGTCTGGTTGTAGTATTATTGTGGGTTAGGAGTTGTTTAAGATTGGGTGGCTGTCTGTAGGCAATGAAAGGTCTTCCTCCCAGAGCTTGAGAAAGAGAACTGTCATTGTCCAGGAGAGGTTGTAGATCTCTGATGATGCTTTGTACTGTTTTAACTTGGGAGCTGTATGTGATGACTAGAGGTGTTCTGTTATTTTCTTTTTTGGGTCTGTCTTGCAGCAAGTTCTCTCTGGGTATCAGTCTGGCTCTGTTGATCTGTTGTCTAACTTCATCTGCTGGGTATTTTAGTTCTGAAAAGGTTTGCTGTAGATCTCTTAGGTGAGAGTCTCTGTCTGTAGAATTGGAACAGATGCGGCTGTAACGTAGTGCCTGGCTATATACAATGGACTGTTTGGTATGTTTGGGATGGTAGCTAGAGTCATGTAGATATGTTTGTCGGTCAGTTGGTTTACGGTATAAGGTGGTGTCTATGCGTCCATCCCGTATTTTTATAGTAGTGTCCAAAAAATGTATTTCTTGCATGGATTGATTCATTGTTAGGTTGATTGTGGGGTGAAAATCATTAAATTTCTGGTGAAAGGTGTCCAGGGTCTGTTGACCATGTGTCCAGATGATAAAAATATCATCAATGTATCGCAGGTACAAGAGAGGTTTGAGTGGGTAGGAGTTTAGGAAATGTTCTAAATCTGCCATGAAGATGTTGGCATACTGTGGGGCCATGCGGGTGCCCATTGCTGTGCCGCTGATCTGAAGGAACAGGCCATCACCAAATTTGAAGTTGTTGTGGGTAAGGACAAATTGGCAGAGTTTGGTGGCAAGGTCCGCTGTGGTTTTATCTGAAATGGTGTTCCTTATAGCTTGTAAACCATTGTTGTGTGGGATGTTGGTATACAGAGATTCTGCATCCATAGTAGCTAGTATAGTATTGTTGGGAAGATTATTTAAAGAGAGACTATTTATTATTTAGAGAGACTGAGTGTTAGAGATCGTGTGTAGAGATAAGGTTGCTGCTAAGAGCAGCTGCAGACACTCAGTGTAGCATTCATTTATGCTTAGACCTATTTAGCTCTGTATATAGTTGTATAATAGTTGTAGATAGAATAAAGAAGATATTCTACAGAGCTGCTCTCCGAGTTGTTTATATACTCTGCTAGAGTCTGCTGTACTCTGCTGTGCGACGACTTCTTGTGGGAGTGAATCCGGTGCTCACAACTCTAAGCTGTGAGTCCACAGCACTTTGACCTGTTCCTGTGCAGAAGGTGGTCTCTGGAAGTGCTACCCAGCTCGCCTAGCCCAGTCGGGGCTGAAGTGGATGAGTCCAGTTGGTGGCACTGGCTCTAGGGCGATGCTGACATTTGCAATGCCCTGTGAGCGAGCAAAAGGACAATTTCTTTACAGAAGAAAACACTCAAATTAGTCAATTCTGGTCATTTCCGTCCTCAATCCAAGCTGAAATTTTAGAAAGACTAGAAACATTAAGTGGGTGAACATGTGACACACTGACAGATGCCAGCCATGCCAGCAGAAAACTCCTACAGTGAAATCTGAACACCATTTAGATCCACGAGTCTTCAGTACAAGCTTAACTGGTTCCCCTACTTTAAGGTAAGGTTGCTCCAACTCTAAATCTCACCACCCACAGGTCTTCATGCAGTTGTCCAGCAGAAAATGCCGGGTCCAAAGTGTGACATGCAATTTATTTTAGGCTGATCATATGCTGACATAGTCCTGTGGTTGCCATGGTGCCCATGATGTTCTGAGTGGCTTCTGCTGAGCTTCCCTCAACATGGATGTTGGTCTTTCAGAACCAACAGCCCATGGGGGCTCCTTAACATCTCCACCAGCTCAGGCAGGGTGATAGTTGGGCAGGCAGCAGCATAGTTGGTACATCTGCAGAGTCCGCATCTTGTCCCCTGCACTGAAAGCTAGGTACAAGAACACAAGACCAGGGCTGTTCTGGGTAGAACCGTGGAGAAGGAAACTGAACTGCTCTTCCTAGCCATTAAGTCTGTATTGGTGCTGCACCAATAATCTAGGATTACAGAACTGGGACAGACTGAGTCCCCATCCCCAGCTCATCCACCAAATTATTGATTATGCAAGCCAGGTTGGCTCCTCCCCACATCAGCTGTCACCTAGCAGCAGCCATTCCATTGGCTTACAGCAAAGGGAGAGGTGGGAGGCAAAGCTACTCCACCAGTTCTGTTGAGACAACAGCAATTCTTTGATCCTCCTTTCCTCAAACTGTTTCCATTCCAGCTGATCATATTCAGCTAAAAACCAATGCATGTTTGCTTTTTCCTCCTCCCTCCCAATCCCTTTCCCCTTTGTGTCATGCACCCTAGAGATAAGCTTGAGGCAGAGACTGTCATCCCAGATGGGGTTTGCAAAGTCAAACAAACAATAATCCTGTATTAGAGTTGTTTTACCCTTGTATCAGCCTGGCATTTAGCAGCAGCGCCTCAAGATTTGCCAGCTTGTTGATAAAACAGTGAGGGTAATTGTGGATCAAAAGGGACCAGAAGCTGCAAGCAGGCTTTATTTACCTGTTGGGTTATTGGAACATTCCCCTCACCTAAGAAACTGGCATCATATGCTCTGAGCAGTTACTAAGCAGTAGCATGACATGTGCCATATGAACATAATAAAGGCAAAAACACACCTCCACCTCCCCAAGGATCATAATAAGCCAATTTTTGCAATCCTCTCTCTTACCAGTGATGGAATGGTCCCTCTTCCTTCCTCATCTGTCAGGCTGGGGCAGACTTCTACTATCTATTTCCTGCACCGTTAGATCCATTCTCATACTAGACCATACGTTTGTTAATGCCATAGGAATGGTCACTCCCATATTCCTTTTACTCTGAAGGCACACACTGGGAAGCTGAAGGTTGTCAAAACACACATTCGGAGGTCATGAAAAACCACAAATTTAATTCTTGATGAGGAAGAAATGAAAGTATGAAAGAAATGAAGTATGAAAGTGTAGTGTGGAAATAATTGTCCCTTAGCCAATAAAACTTTCCTCTCTCCTGTGGACAGTAGTCTATACCGACACCTTGTCTCTCACATGCCATGGTGGTTTCTTGCTGCTGTCACTGTCTGCCATTTCCCATCACTGTTTCCTCTCAGCAGCCCACGCAGAAGCAAAGGGGCACAAGAGAAATTGACACAAGGATGCCTGGTGCTCCCTGTTGGGCAGCTGGGCTCTTGAGATGTGGTTCAGCGCACAGGGGTCCCCCTCCTGCGGTGGCACTATGACGGGCTTGCCATAATGTGGACTGGTACATTTCTCTGGGAATCTAACTTAAGGGGAAAGGGAACTGTCACATCTTGCTCTGTGAAGAAACCTAATTAGACAGCTCTGCGGGAGCCTGAGAAGCAGAAGACAGTGTGTGGAGAAGGCAGACTTGTATCAAGAGGCCAGGGAGCCTTGTGGCGGACTGTTCAGCGCAGGGTGAATAACACAGTCTAAACTCTTCCCAAACAAACTGGTAATAGAACTTCCATCAATGCAAGTTTGGAATTAAGTGGACAGTCATCAAGCAATTATTTGTTGGTGGGCTGTTTTGATACCAACTCTGGCACACTCTACTGCATGCTTCCCTCAATGTCTCTGCTGCTCACCAGCATTCTCAGTTCAGATGCTCAATATGTAAAAGGCTGGTTTGTAAATGGAAATGTTGCAGTTGACATTGGTGTCCATTGTAAGAGGTGAAGGACAAGCATGATCCCTTTCAGGCTTAGGCCCAGCAAACTGGGGGAGAGCAAGGAGGGTGTGAAGGAGGCTGGTGGGGAATCAGATTGTGGGGTCTCTGTGTGTGTGTGTGTGTGTGTGTGTGCGCGCGCACACACACACACACACACACACACACACACGTCTTCCTAGTTCCCTCTGCTGCCAACTTGCTTCCACTGCCTTCATTCTCCAAAGACAACTCTTTCCTCTTTGTGCCTAAAACCCATTAAGGGAGACAACTGGCAGACTTGCCCCAGGGGCCCATGGGCAAGGGGGCCTGAACTCTTCTCCCATCTGGGACTTAATCCCCCACAGCCCCTCTTCTGAAGTGCTTTTCTGTCAACCAGGGTCACTTCCAGTATTGCAACCTTGTCTGGAAGAAAAGATACCTGGAGAGAAGGCCTGTGTGGAGGCGACAGGGAGAGTGTTCTACCCTTCTCACCTAAACATGCCCTTTTTACTTTTAAAATTTCCAGGACTGGAGCTCTTCTGTGACTATACACACTCTGTTCCTAGCACATTCTAGGTTAGAACCCCGTTCCACTATCATTTCTTTCCAGTCTTCCGCAAGGTCTTCCTGACTTAGTGGGCTGACTCACTCTATGCAAGTGACCCCTAGATGATTCACTGCTGATAGTTTGAACAGACCCAACGGAAAAGCATGGCCTTGACCTCTTGAGGACTGCTCTCATTAATGCTCTTCTTTGATCAGTGAGGGTCCATTCACAGTTGGAAAGTGCCCTCCAAACCTTCAGTCCTGAAGTGATGTCCCTGCCTCAGTTATCTCCAGTGAAACTGAAAATCTCCAGTGAAATGCAAGGCCTAGAGAGGGAGCCACCTGGCAATGACAATAGTTGTGCCTTGTGGACCAGTTCAAGGTCCCAGGAGGCTTAAAGTAGGTGAGTGACAAACCTAACTAATTGGCAGGACAGTTGCTATTGCTCATTTTTATTTCTTCTCTCAGAAGAGATTTCCCTTGCATTTCTTTCCTCCTCTTCTGCCCTTTAGCATTGTGTGTGAAATTTGCAACCCCTTGGGATCCATTTCCATATTTGCTGTGCCAATTACTCCTCTAGCAGGAAATGCCCCTTTATAACAGAAAGCTTGGCCAGGTTGACTCTCCGGTGCTTTGTCAACAAACTCATGCATGTAAGCTAATTAAATTACATGCCGTGCCAAATACTAAATCATGTGTCTGTCTGTTGGGGCGGGGGGAGTGTCTGCCACAGAACTAGCAGTTGTAGATGATTTTCAGAAGAAAAATAGAGAACTGAAAACCTGACGTGTCACTAGGCCAAACAAGGCCGTCTGTGGGAAATACACACAGTTGTTGTTTGTGTGGGTCTGTGCCCGTTGTGTATTTTTAATATGGAAGGGAGCTGAAGGGAGCTGCCAATTAGATCAAAGCTGTGTGTGTGTGTGATTACCCTGTAAACAATTTGTCCACTCAAAATTGCCCTGTATAAGCTGCTTTTCTTCCCATAATGACAGGGACTGGCAGGACACTGAGCAGTGTGCACTGGGGGAAGGGGGACTGGGGCGTGACTTGTGAGAGTGGGCCAGTGATTTGTGGGACCTGTACTGGCCAGAAGACAAGTGTTGGAGGCAGGGGAGGCTTCAGAGCTGGAGGATGGAGGACAGGATGGGTTGGAAGAAGGGCTGGAAGAGGCAGGTCAGGCAAATGAAGGGCTGGGTGCTCCCCCCTCCCCCACCCTCTCCTGAACCACTATGTCATGGACTGGTTGGACGCAGAGGAATGGTGGGAGAAGCCAGCTGGGGAATCACCAAGGGAAGAAGGTTCAGAGCCCAGGGACTGGTGGTGGCACAATGAGTGGTCAGAGGGAGAAAACGTGGAAGAGGAGGTGTCAGAAGCTGAAGAGGTAACAGGGAGCCAGGGAGTATATGGCAGAGAGATGTCCGGAATCAGAGGCAGAAGCTGATCAGGGGAGGAGGAAGACCAAGAGGCAGAGATGAGTCACAGGTGTCTCCCTCTCCTGCTGTGACCTCCACTCCGCACTTATCTCCCAGAACCAGAAGAAGCATAAAAAGGGTGGAGGAGAGGTTGGCTTCATGGAGACGCAGTCTCTGATTGCTTGGAAAAGGCCCTGGAGAGGAGGGGACTTAGACGGCTGTGAGTAGGAGGGGATCCCTGGGACAAGACCTGCCGGGAATTAGTTGCTGTGCTCATTGGGCCTGGCACTCTGTCAAGTCTGTGCAGATTGTGTTCTTGCTAATAAAGAGTTAACTCCAATGTGCATGGTGTGATTTGCTATTGGCTCACTCCTGAGGAGGGTATTGAAGAGATAGCTTCCACACAGGCACAGTCTCTGGCTGTGTGTGCGCAGCCCATCAGGGGAAGGTACATAAACTGGTGGAGGGGGAGTGGCCTCCTGTTACTGCAACTGCTTCATAGAGAGCAGACCTGGGAATAGCTGCACAGATTCTAGACTCCTGTGTGTGGGTATTTGGAGCCACAGAAACTACTGTAAGTGTCTGCTTTTGACAATTATGAGTTAACTATGTGCCAAGTGCATTTCTTTGGCTGGGGAGCATCCGTGACAGATAAGGACAGGATGAGAAACTCTCTCCATCTCTGGCTTGGTCTGATGAGAGTTGGAAGTCCAACAGCATCTGGAGAGGCATAAGCCCCCAGCCCTTCCGTATGGGGGTGGGAAAGGTGTAGCATAACCTTCTCCCTGCCATGCTACTTAACTGCATGTAAGAGCTAGTTTTTTCCATGCGGCAGCATTCAAAATTATGATCCCCCTCAATCTGTATTCTGATGTAGTGAAAGCAGCAAAACCCTGCCTAGGTGCTCAACTTTCCCTCCTCCACTCTCTGCCCCAGGCTGTTTTCTCCCAGCCCAACTCCAACACCGATGTGAGGAAACCTGGGGAGATGAAGGGATGGGTTATAGCAGGGGTGGGTACAGTATGGGTCCCAATTTGGCTGGTGAGGTCATTTGCCTGGTACCATGCCCACCTGCCCCACACATGATCAGGTGCAGGCAGGTAGAGTAGTGCTGCATTGACTGTGCGACTGCACTCCTCATGGTCTAATGGGCAACGCGTTCAAGTTTGCTGTATAATCCTCACAGTGAGGTGAGGGTTTGGCTCCTCTCACCCACACCTCCCTTTTCATGTTAAATTTAGACCTTCTCATCTCCACTTGAGACATGAATGATGCTGATAGATAAATAAGCAACATCACTGCCTCTGCCATCTCTAGTTTGGCCTTGAATGCTTACTTAATTGTCATGGACTTTAACCCCCCACATTATCTAACCCTGTCCTGGCAGCTGACTCTTAAGCATCTTATGTGCTTTCATGTAAGTGTGGGCCCTGTGTCATGAATTCTGATGTGAATGGCAGAGCAGTTAGTGATGTCACGGCCTCAAGATCCATGCACACATTCTGCATGCCATTAAGAAAGCAGGACTTTTCATGAGTTAGAATCCATTCCATCCAAAACACACTTTCCTAATAACCTATTAGATGAAACGATGTCAATTCTATGCAATCTAATTATAAATGTAGAGCAGCACACTGCAAATTTCCTATCCCATTCTAGCAAGTTGCCAAACACAGGCATAATCTCACATTTCCATTTGGTTGTGGTTTCTAATGTTTGTTTGTTTTGGTTAGTGTGCATTTTTTCAAATATTGGAGCAATTAAGTTGGCTAAATGTACAGAGCTTTGCAAATGTAACTTGGTTTCATTTCCACAAGAAATGAGAAGTCAGGAACATTTACTTTGGAAGACTGAGAACTCTGTTGACTTTATGCACTTATTTGGAGGGAGGGGGAAATGTCACAGAATTGTAGAGTTTGAAGGTACTCCCAGCGATCATCTAGTCCAGTGCCCGGCAATGAAGGAATCTCAAATAGATCATACATGACAGAGGACCACCCAACTTCTGCTTAAAAACCTCCAAGGAAGAAGAGTCCACCACCTTCCAAGGGAGTCAGTTCCACTGCTGAACAGCTGTTACTGCCAGAAAGTTCTTTCTGGTGGAGTCTGAATCTCCTTTCTTGTAACGTGAAAATATTGGTTTGGTCCTGGCCTCCAAAGCAGGAGAAAACAAGTTTGCTCCATCCTCCAGCCCTTTAGATATTTGAAAATGGCTGTCATCTCCTCTCGGGTTCCTCTACGAGGCTAAACATACCTAACTCCCTCAACCATCCCTCATAAGACATGGTTTCCAGACCCTTGATCATCTTGGTTGCCCTCCTTTGCACACATTCCAGTTTGTCAATATATTTCCTCGTATCATTTACAGGATGATACAGATGGCTCACCCTGGCATAGTTCAGTCGTGTAGATGAGTTGGTATCATCCTGCCAAGCAGAGGCTTCTACACCTGATCAGAATTCTGGGGACACAGAGGAGAAGTCAAATTCTTTTTGGCTGGACAATACAGATGACTGAAATATACTGTCCACTTTCAGTATACTGTAGTGGTTTACTTAGTAGAGAATTGCCTTTCATCACCTTTGGTCATTTGCATCTTAATCACCTTTAGTCATTTGCATCTTTACTTTGTGGCTAAGATGGAAGCTGAACCCAGAAGTTCATGACCACGCACAGATTAGGAGAGGGTGCCCTGAACAACTCATTTCCTATGGATGATTTGAGGAGTGGCAGGACCTCAAACTCTGTAACAATTGCCTCTACAAAAAAGTGCTGCATAGACACCTCCACAATCCTAGGCAGCCACACCTGAAATGCGACAAGCACTACAGGCTCTAAAAGCTATATAATGATGCTTTACGTGACTCAAAGGATTATAGGCCAGGAGGTCACAAAGTCCTTTCAACGCCAAAAAGCAGGTTCCTCTACACCAGTAACCTAGAAATTAGTCTGCACAGCCCAAGCCCTTAGCGTGGAAGAGGCAGAGGCACTGCCCCAAGGAGCCTACACAGCAGTTAGCTCCTCATGACTAAAACAAATATTTGCATGTGAATGTGCTCAGTTTACCTTTTGGTTTCTGTTTTGTTGATGCTGTTAATATTGTTTCATATATTATAAATGGTGTATTGATTTGTTAATCATATAATAATGACTTTTGCTTTAATTGTGATTCTTAGCTTATTTTTTAGTTGTTGCTTTGTTAAGAGTGTTTTATAGATTGTAGATACTATTTATGCTATATTTGTGATGTATGTTCATCATGTTATTGTTATTTATTGTTTGTAAGCCACTTTTGGATTCATTTAATGAAAAGTGCTTGCATTCATCCCCAGTATCTCCTGGCCTCATTCTTGTTTTATTCCTTTTGCCTCTACCCTCTTCCCCCTCCCTAAATTGAAATGTGGATTAAAAGCTTATTGAGTCAGGCCTGTCTTTTGTTGCATTGCATTGCTCTGTAAAGGATCCTGTACTGACGGTGTATAACAGGATTGGGCCAAAGATACACAGGTGTCCACCAGTTTGCCACTGCCCAATTTGCAGGAGACTCCCAGATGCTTGCTGGTTGCTGGGTTTTATTTATTTATTTTTTAAAAAGAACATGCCCAAGGTGGGTTTTGTTCCTTGTAAGGCATTTATTATACGCCTAAGCAAGAGAGCATGTTCAGGATCACTGAACATGGATTAGTTTATGCCTAAATTGTTAAGAGATCCTGGAAAACAACTATTGTTTTGTAAAGTCAAAATACATTGTTGAAACACAATCGTTCTAGACTGGGACCATTCTGATCTTCAGGGATGAGCAGGAAAAGGAGAAGCAAAATGAGTGAATTTTTTCTCACATTTAGTGGCTTGCAATCTTTCGCTTATTTATCGGGCGGGGGGATACATTAAAGCCATAGATGCATAATTGTTTACAGGGCAGCACACACAATTATATTAAAAACAATATAAATAATATTGTTTAACAGTATAACAGTAAGAAAAGACTGGAGAAAGGGTAGGCCTTGTCCAATCCATTACTGATCCCAATTTTAACACAAGCCAGAAACGAGACTGAAGTGGATCCAGGTAATTGGTCTCATCCAAGAACGACTGGCGTTTCACTGCAATCATTTGCATATTTGTTGGTTTTTACCTTCCTGCCCTGATACACGCTCTCAGGATGGCTTATAGCAGTTTCCCCTAAGTTTTAACAGTACCATCTCTATGGAGCTCCCAATCTATAAAACCTAATTGCTTGAGCATTTTGCCCAAGAAGGGGATGTCTGTAACTGGGAAGGAGATGCCCTGGGGCCTAAGGAGAATCTTCTTCAGGAACATTGACACAACTACCTGTCTCAAGGTGATTGGGAATGTCCAATGTGAAGCATTACTGGCAGGTGTCAATCAAGCATGCAGCAGGCGTTAGTCCTCCAGGCACCTTGTCCACTTCCTCATATTGCAATAACTGAAATCCATTCAATAAAATACCGTACTGCAATCACTCCTACAGCGTAGGCTGCATAATGAGCTTTTATCCATTATCTCCCACTTGCATTCTAGCCATTTTCCTGTCTATCGCGTTTTTCTCAGTTCTCTCTGGTAAAGCAAAGTTTTAGTTAAGACCACCTGACCTTGTATTTTTTGCGTTGACTAGTAATAGGTATATACCTCACATCAAACTCAGTTTGACAGCTGATGTCATGTGATGTCATAGGAAGTACCTACTCACGGGACATTTTTGACTCTACAATGCTCATTCAGAATCGCTTCCATGACTTTACCCCCATCCCAGTTATATTTATACTTTATAGCTGTTATGTATCCAGCATCTAACTCCCTCAGCCAGTCTATGATATACTTGGGGCACTTGCCACAAATTCTGCCTTAGAGCCTTGGCTATGAGGAAGAACCAGATTACTGATGGTGCTGTTGCCATGGTTTCCATGAAAGCAACACATGACCCAAATGTTTTGATCAAAGGATCCTGTGGAAAGCAGGATCTGATACACTGGCAGCTTTAGAAAATTGTTCAGCTGAATTCATTTTCAAAAGGATTTAAAAACAAAACAAAAAACCCCATATTTATTGTTCTGTGATTATAGGACTCACACTTCATTTTGATGACAAAGGTAAAGGGAAAGGACTCCTAGATGGTTAAGTCCAGCCAAACTTGACTATGGGGTGTGGTGCTCATCTTGCTTCAGGCTGAGGGAGCCGGCGTTTGTTCACAGACAACTTTCCGGGTCATGTGCCCAGCAGGACTAAACCGCTTTTGGCGCAACAGGACACTGTGGTGGAAACTAGAGCACATGAAAACGCTGTTTACCTTCCTGCCACAGTGGTACCTACTTATCTACTTGCACTGGTGGGCTTTCAAACTGCTAGGTTGGCAGGAGCTGGGAGCGAGCAATGGGAGCTCAGCCCATTGTGGGAATTCAAATCACCAGCCTTCCAATCGGCAAGCCCAAGAGGCTCAGTGGTTTAGACCACAGCAACACCTACTCCCTCTATGACAGACTAATGCAAATTGAGGAAAAAAGCTTTTAAATAAGACAATCTTCACCTATTTCCTTTTACTGCAATCTACTGCATGCCTTCTTGAGTCAGTGAAACAGTGGGATACATAGCATTTCAAAATGAATTAATTAAAATATTACTATAATTGTAGTAATATTCATGTGCTTAAAAAGAAGAGATTATTTTCTTTTTTAAAATTGTTTTCACTGAAATATTTTCAATACATATAGAGTCTCTCTTTTCAGTTCATAGAGTCCTGTCTACAGGTCTGTTAAATTTGGTGTGAGACACTGTTATCATGGGCACTGTGAGAGGAGAAGGATGTGGCGAGAGAGAGGGGGGAGAAAGAAGGGGGGGTAGAAGATGACCGTATTTTCAACCCATAAAAGGAAAAGTTCTGTACAATCTAATTGAGATAGAATTGTAAATAAATAATGAATATATAATACTAATATATATAAATATAAATAAATAAATAAATTAGACTAAAAACTGGAAAAGACCAAGAACAATATGTTTTATGATGCAATTGTATGCACCTCAACTCAGAAATATAAATGAATCATGGTTGTTTTAAATTGGCAGGTTATTGCACTGTGCTCTGCCCTTAGATTTGCTTGTTTCATGACATTGTCAAGGTACAAAGAGCCTGAAATACACAGAAACCAAGGAGGAGAACTGTAGAGAGGTCAGAGCTCAAATACTAGTAAAAGCTAAAGAGAATGAGTACATTTGAAGGTAAGTCACTGATTCTTACATAGGAAAAGTAACCAGTGGAGTGAATTTGTTTTGAAACATGCAGAAACATCGCCACATCTGCATGCAGAAGACAAGCAGGTGAGTGGTACAATTCAAAGCAAAAACAAGAAACTTAAGCTGGAAATAGGGGAGACTGACTAAGACGGTAATCCAATGCACGTTTACCTGGGAGCAAGTCCCACTGAATTTACGTCTATGTTAACATGTATAGGATTATACTGTACAGAGATTACAGTAATCCTTTCAGGACAAAATTAGGGAGGAACTAAAATATAAGCAGAATCAACAGCAAGGGGATTTTTTATTTTTATTTTTTAGCAATATTTGATCACTGAAAAAGATAAGTAAGTAAAGGTGAAATGTGATATGATCAAAAATAATACCAAGCTCTCGAGCACCAAGAAAAATAAACAAAAGGAAAAGGAAAGGAAGAGTCTGAATGATAAAAGAATGAAATCCTCTCTTTGAAAGAAGTGCAGAGCAATTATTCATAAGTTTTAACTAGAAGTGGAAGTCCTGGAGCACCTCCAGACTGTCACTATTTTTCATAGAATCAAAGAATTGCAGAGTTGGAAGGAACCCCAAGGGTCATCTAGTCCAACCCCCTGCAATGCAGGAATCTCAACTAGTCCATACATAACAGATGGCCATCCAACCTCTGTTTAAAAACCTCCAAGGAAGAAGAGTCCATCACCTCCCAAGGGAGTCCATTCCACTGTTGAACAGCTCCTACTGCCAGAAAGGTCTTCCTGGTGTTTAGTTGGAATCTCCTTTCTTGTAACTTGAGGCCATTGATTTGGGTCCTGCCCTCTGAAGCAGGAGAAAGCAAGCTTGCTCCATCCTCCATGGGACAGTCTTTTGGATATTTGAAGGTGGCCATATATCTCCTCTCAGTCTCCTCTTTCCCAGACTAAACATACCCAGCTCTTTCAGCTGTTCCTTGCAAGGCTTGGTTTCCAGGTCCCTGACCATCTTGGTTGCCCTCCTCTATACACGTTCCAGGTTGTCAATATCGTTCTTAAATGGTGGCACCCAGAATTGGACACTGCACTCCAGGTGTGGTCTGAACAAAGGGGCTATGACTGTCTCTTTTTTCAGTTACATTTTCCATAGCTCAGTTTCATTTGTTTAGACATTAGGGTTACATTAGGAAGAAAAGGGGAGAAGAGGTGGAGGGGGCCATGGTGGGTGGGGGTGGGGTCAGGAGGCGAGGTTTCTATTTTGCTTAATGTATGTGTGGGGTTTTGTGTCAGCATCATTTGTGCAGGTTCTCTTTGCTATTCACTTGTGTTCCTTTGATGGTGAGAGAAATTGGGTTTGGCCTAGGGTGCGGTTGCTTCTTTGTGGTTGGCTGTGGTGAACTTTGTTTTTGTGTGTGAGTGGGGTGTGTGTGTGTTTGAATCAGGTTAGCCATATTGATTTGTATGCTGTTGGTGGATTACTGTCGTTGTCTTGTTGGGCTGTGTATGGTTGTTGCAGCCTTGAATAGCACTAGGGCAGGTTGTACCCCTCAACCTGTACCCCTCAATCCCTTTTGCAGGCGGTTGACAAGTTAAAGTGTATTAAAGGGCTCTGATGCTCTAGCACAATAAATGCAACTTTAAAAACAACCAAATTTTTTGCAGTTTAGAAAGTGATGGAGACACGCACTGAAAAGTGTGGGAAGAATAAATGATTAATGGGAAAGACATGGGGACAATAAAAAGGAATGAATGCAGGATGAATGCTCATTGTCATATATTGGAAAAAATTTTGGGATGAATGAATGCTCAATAAATACTTTGAGAAAGCAAATCAGGTGAATGCTTTATAAACAGGTTGTCTGGAGGGAGCTGTACTGTGTGCAATGAGGTTTACTCCCAGGTGGTTAGTATAGGATTGCAGCCGGCTCAAAAAAAGTAGAAAAGAACTGAATACTACTGGCAGAGAGAAGATAATTAATGCCAAAAAATGCACAAGAGGTTTGAAAGGACAAAAATAAAGGATAAAAAGCACAAAATATGAAACTGAGTCTTGTGGAACCCTGAGAAACTGATTAAAGAACTATTAACAGAAACATGATGTATACTTAGAAAGATAAAAGGAAAAAGCCAAGACAGAACCGAACTGTGAAAACCAAGTTCATACTATGAAAATGATCAGAAACAATGAAAGTGAGGATATATCAAGAAGATTAGTTAATGAAACAAACAGCAATATCCTATACTCAGGATCTGCCAGGTGAAGGGTTTGGCAGTGGCAAGCTGCCACTGTGGCAGCTATGCTGGAAGAGCCCTCCAGCAGGGCTGTTCTGCCCGCAAAGATATACCAGCACAATGGCTAAAAGCAGGCAGGGTCAAGGGCAGGATGGGGTTGGAACAAAGCAGGAACACACTTATGCCCTAACCTACATTCCTCCAAATTGCAGACATGACTCCATCAGTGGTGCAACTTTGCATCAGCCCTAGATCTGGTGCAAGAAAATCCCCACCCGTAGACTTAAGTGGGAGCGGGAAATGTAAATGGCCAGCCCTGCAACGATAGCTGCCCTGCCCACACCACCACCACAGAATGTAAAATATGGTGTAACTCGGCGCCCTGTGCCCTCCCACACCCTCCACACCACATAGGATTTATACTGGACCACGCACAATTACACTTCTTAATGGTTGCATTTTTGCCACATTACTGCCATCTGGAGCTGCACAGTTGCTGTTTCACACAACAAAAGTGGAGCCCTCACCCCAAAGAACAATTGCAGAATGAAAAGCTGCAGGATTTCAGCAGAAAGCTTGGGACGGCGCAAGTGTTGCACCCTCCTGATGGACTGGGCAGCGGTCAGTCCCTTTGCTGGCCAGCATCTATTCAAGGGAGTCTCTCTTTTCAAACTAGCCGCAACTTGGGATCAGAGATAAGGCAGAGGAACGTGAAGCAGGAGACCACTGTGTCCCTTCACCCTCCTGTCCTTGCAGGGAGACCGTCTGGCCAACCTGTGTGGCTTCAGCAGTACTTTCCCCCCTCCCTCGTCCCCCCTCCCTCCCTCCCTCCTTGGTGGGTGGGGGCGGCAGCACCCTCCCCCTCTCGGCCTGCCTCCCTTCACTGGCCATGAGAAGAAGGCACCACCACCTCAGCCCCAAAGGCCCAGGCTGGGCAAGTCTTGCCTCCCTGTGGCTCTGGCCTTGATGTGAGAGCCTGTCATGAAGCTGCCTGGCTGCGCCCCCTCATAAATTTGTATCCAGGGCCCCCCACGCTACACTACTTCTAAGGGCCCAGATCCTTGAGGGATTGCTGGCTCCCTAGAATGCCTGCCCAAATATTAAGGTCCAGTAGGGACACCCTCTTAATGGAGGGTTTGATATGGGAAATATGACATTCTCAGAAGATTCAACTGGCACAAACCCTGATAGGTTTCAAACATCAGTTAAAAACGTTTGTCCAAGCTTTTGATTAAGGTGGCTGTGGAGGTGGGTAGCTGCTTTCACAGAATCTGTTGATTTAAACTGCTTCTTTTATGTGACTGATAAATGTATTATGCATTATTTTTGAATGTTGCACCCCTCTCTGGGGTAGTTTTCAATGAAGAGCAGACCATATATTGCCTAGATAAGGAACAATAAAACAAATAACTGCCTTCCCTACACAGGTTTCTGCACACTTGCATGCTCCATGGAAGACGATTATTGGGTAGATGAGACCCCTGGGATGCTGCTGTCAAGCAACTCCACACAAAGGTGCAGAAGCCCTGCTGGCACCCCCACATATGTTTCAGAATCTCCTCCATCCTGGAGGCTACCATTGCCTCGAGTTGTTCCTTTGTTGCTGGAGGTTGGGAGACGGGATCCTTTGCCGCCATCATAACACAGTCTGGCTTCAGTAGGCTTCATGATGCAATGCTGCATGGAACTGGACTGAGGAGGAATGATAGAGACTGTTTTATCATTCAGACTCTTCCTTTCCTTTTCCTTTTGTTTATTTTTCTTGGGGCTAGGGAGCTTGGTATTATTTTTGATCATATCAGATTTCACCTTTACTTACTTATCTTTTTCAGTGATCAACTATTGCTAAAAAATAAAAAAAAACCTTGCTGTTGATTCTGATTATATTTTAGTTCCTCCCTAATTTTGTCCTGAAAGGATTACTGTAATCTCTGTACAGTATAATCCTATACATGTTAACATAGACGTAAATTCAGTGGGACTTGCTCCCAGGTAAACGTGCATTGGATTACCGTCTTAATCAGTCTCCCCTATTTCCAGCTTAAGTTTCTTGTTTTTGCTTTGAATTGTACCACTCACCTGCTTGTCTTCTGCATGCAGATGTGGCGATGTTTCTGCATGTTTCAAAACAAATTCACTCCACTGGTTACTTTTCCTATGTAAGAATCAGTGACTTACCTTCAAATGTACTCATTCTCTTTAGCTTTTACTAGTATTTGAGCTCTGACCTCTCTACAGTTCTCCTCCTTGGTTTCTGTGTATTTCAGGCTCTTTGTACCTTGAAAATGTCATGAAACAAGCAAATCTAAGGGCAGAGCACAGTGCAATAACCTGTCAATTTAAAACAACCATGATTCATTTATATTTCTGAGTTGAGGTGCATACAATTGCATCATAAAACATATTGTTCTTGGTCTTTTCCAGTTTTTAGTCTAATTTATTTATTTAGTTATTTATTTATTTATTTATATTTATATATATTAGTATTATATATTTATTATTTCTTTACAATTCTATCTCAATTAGATTGTGCAGAACTTTTCCTTTTATGGGTTGAAAATACAGTCATCTTCTACCCCCCTTCTTTCTCCCCCCTCTCTCTCGCCACATCCTTCTCCTCTCACAGTGCCCATGATAACAGTGTCTCACACCAAATTTAACAGACCTGTAGACAGGACTCTATCAACTGAAAAGAGAGACTCTATATGTATTGAAAATATTTCAGTGAAAACAATTTTAAAAAAGAAAATAATCTCTTCTTTTTAAGCACATGAATAGTAACAATTATAGTAATATTTTAATTAATTCATTTTGAAATGTTATGTATCCCACTGTTTCACTGACTCAGGAAGGCATGCAGTAGATTGCAGTAAAAGGAAATAGGTGAATATTGTCTTATTTAAAAGCTTTTTTCCTCAATTTGCATTAGTCTGTCATAGAGGGAGTAGGTGGTGCTGTGGTCTAAACCACTGAGCCTCTTGGGCTTGCCAATTGCAAGGCTGGTGATTTGAATTCCCACAATGGGCTGAGCTCCCATTGCTCGCTCCCAGCTCCTGCCAACCTAGCAGTTTGAAAGCCCACCTGTGCAAGTAGATAAATAGGTACCACTGCGGCAGGAAGGTAAACAGCGTTTCCATGTGCTCTAGTTTCCACCACAGTGTCCTGTTGCGCCAAAAGCGGTTTAGTCCTGCTGGGCACATGACCCGGAAAGTTGTCTGTGAACAAACGCCGGCTCCCTCAGCCTGAAGCAAGATGAGCACCACACCCCATAGTCAAGTTTGGCTGGACTTAACCATCTAGGAGTCCTTTACCTTTACCTTTGTCATCAAAATGAAGTGTGAGTCCTATAATTACAGAACAATAAATATGGGTTTTTTTGTTTTGTTTTTAAACCCTTTTGAAAATGAATTCAGCTGAACAATTTTCTAAAGCTGCCAGTGTATCAGATCCTGCTTTCCACAGGATCCTTTGATCAAAACATTTGGGTCATGTGTTGCTTTCATGGAAACCATGGCAACAGCACCATCAGTAATCTGGTTCTTCCTCATAGCCAAGGCTCTAAGGCAGAATTTGTGGCAAGTGCCCCAAGTATATCATAGACTGGCTGAGGGAGTTAGATGCTGGATACATAACAGCTATAAAGTATAAATATAACTGGGATGGGAGTAAAGTCATGGAAGCGATTCTGAATGAGCGTTGTAGAGTAAAAAATGTCCATAGAATCATAGAATAGAATCATAGAATCATAGAGTTGGAAGAGACCACAAGGGCCATCGAGTCCAACCCCCTGCCAAGCAGGAAACACCATCAGAGCACTCCTGACATATGGTTGTCAAGCCTCTGCTTAAAGACCTCCAAAGTAGGAGACTCCACCACACTCCTTGGCAGCAAATTCCACTGTCAAACAGCTCTTACTGTCAGGAAGTTCTTCCTAATGTTTAGGTGGAATCTTCTTTCTTGTAGTTTGGATCCATTGCTCCGTGTCCGCTTCTCTGGAGCAGCAGAAAACAACCTTTCTCCCTCCTCTATGTGACATCCTTTTATATATTTGAACATGGCTATCATATCACCCCTTAACCTCCTCTTCTCCAGGCTAAACATGCCCAGCTCCCTTAGCCGTTCCTCATAAGGCATCGTTTCCAGGCCTTTGACCATTTTGGTTGCCCTCCTCTGGACCCGTTCCAGTTTGTCAGTGTCCTTCTTGAACTGTGGTGCCCAGAACTGGACACAGTACTCCAGGTAAGGTCTGCCAGTTACAAATCCACTGAGTGGTAGCATAGTCAAAACCACATTTTACCAGCTTCTTTACAAGAATATCATGGGGCACCTTGTCAAATGCCTTGCTGAAAACAAGGTAGGCTACATCCACTGCGTTCCCTTCATCTACCAGGCTTGTCATTCTGTCAAAAAACAAGATCAGGTTAGTCTGACATGACTTATTTTTCAGAAATCCATGCTGACTATTGGTGATCACAGCATTCCTTTCTAGGTGCTCACAGACTGTTTGCTTAATGATCTGCTCCAGAATCTTCCCTGGTATTGATGTCAGACTGACTGGGCGGTAATTATTTGGGTCCTCTCTTTTCCCCCTTTTGAAAATAGGGACGACATTTGCCCTCCTCCAGTCTGCCGGGACTTCGCCTGTTCTCCAGGAATTCTCAAAGATGACTGCCAGTGGTTCTGAGATCACATCTGCCAGTTCTTTTAATACTCTTGGATGCAGTTCATCTGGCCCTGGAGACTTGAATACATCTAGACTAGCCAAGTATTCTTGTACTATTTCCTTAGTTATTCTGGGCTGTGTTTCCTTTGCTGAATCATTTGCTCCAAATTCTTCAGGTCGGGCATTGTTTTCTTTATCGGAGAAGACTGAGGCAAAGAAGGCATTGAGGAGTTCAGCCCTTTCTGTGTCCCCTGTTTGTATTTCACCATCTTCTCCTCTGAGTGACCCCACTGTTTCTTTGTTCTTCCTTTTGCTACGGACATACCCATAAAAGCCTTTTTTGTTGCTTTTAACCTCTCTAGCATTCTGTGAGTCTGCGTGCTGTTTGCTCCATTTGGTCTATGGCATTTGGATGATCATCTTCATCAATTGATAGACTCCTACCTTCAGGAGCACTGTCTCCCTCCCCCACATTAGTCAGTTTAAAGCCCTCCTGATGAGATTTCTGAGATTTTTGGTAAAAACATTCCTCCCAACCGTTGTGAGGTGCAGCCCATCGCTTGCCAGAAGTCCATCTTCAAGAAACTGCAGTCCGTGATCTAAGAATCCAAACCGTTCCTGTTTACACCATTTAAGAAGCCAGCTGTTCACTTCCACTATTTTTCCCTCTCCCTGGGCCACGTCGTTCAACTGGGAGGACAGATGAGATGACAATTTGTGCATTTAGTTGCTTCAATTTCCTGCCCAGAGCCTCGTAGTCTCTTTTGATCTTCTGGAGGCTATTGCTTGCAGTGTCATTGGTTCCCACATGAACCAAGAGGAAGGGATATTTGTCAGTGGGTTTTATGATTCCTTGCAGTCGTTCAGTTACATCTTGGATCTTAGCCCCGGGGAGACAGCACACTTCCCGAGACATCTTGTCTATCTATCTTGTCTATCTATTACTGGCAGCCTGCTGTGAGGGAGAGGGATCAGATTCCCTGTAGCCTGACAGAAACCCAGCCAGATGGACAGGGCATTATTATTATTATTATTATTAATGCTGAGGGTGTGTGTGTGTAAATGGAGCTTGATGTGTGCAAGAGCAGCAGTCCTTCTGTGGCTGGCTTGCTCAGATTCTCTGAACTGTGGGGGGACAGGCCTCTCAGAGCACACAAGTGGGATGGTTGCTGCTGCAAGGGTGTATGAGACAGTCTGAGGAAAGGGACAGTCTGTCAGGTGTGCTGGAACACTCACGGGCAAGGCTGGGCGGAGATGGGAGGGAGGGCTGGTCAGATGGGTTGCCAGTGGAAGGAGTGTGTCATGCAGGGTGGATTTCCCCTGCAGCAGCCAAGCCATTGATCCTGATAGACTCAGCAGTATTGGGGGGGGGGGCATTTCCTGGTGTGGGACTGCATTCTGCACATGCTGCATGCACAATGGGAGATGTTCCACTTTGCTACATACAGCCCTCTAACTGTTGTATCAATGACTGTGTCTTGGAGTTGAGTGGAATGGGAACTTCCTTTTTTTGGAATAAATGTTATTAGATTTTATAAAGAGATACAGGCTGTTCAGTGGAGTTTGCCATGTGGGGTTGAGTCCACAGGGGCGCCATGTAATTTGCACCCACCCACCCAACTCAAACGCCCACATCCTGCTTCACAGATTCTGGTCTTTTGAGTCTGGGCCAGGTATAAAGATCTTTTGGAGAGGAACACTCCACTATGGTTATCACCCTTAGAGGACTGCGCTAAAAAGAAATTAATATGAAGGTGGGTTGGGGTACCGATAGAGATTAACTAAGTAGCACTCAAAGTGGGTGGAAACTTAAAAAGCAGGAAAAATACAATGATGGGTGACCGGTTGGTTCCACTATCATCAGATACATGAGCTATATTAAAAAGATGTGTTGACTGGCTTTTAATGAACAAAGGTTGGATTTTGAAAGGAGATTGTTGGAGGGTAAAGAGAAATTAATTTCTAAAATGTATAAATTGTCATTAGAATGGGAAACAAAAGATGAACTGGTGAAGTCAGTGATGACATATTGGACTAAAGATTTAGGATATAATATTATGACTGCATAGAAGGGACGCGGGTGGCGCTGTGGGTTAAAGCCTCAGCGCCTAGGACTTGCCGATCGAAAGGTCGGTGGTTTGAACCACTGCGGCGGGGTGCGCTCCCGTCGTTTGGTCCCAGCGCCTGCCAACCTAGCAGTTCGAAAGCACCTCCGGGTGAAAGTAGATAAATAGGGACCTCTTACCAGCGGGAAGGTAAACGGCGTACCGTGTGCTGCGCTGGCTTGCCAGATGCAGCTTGTCACGCTGGCCACGTGACCCGGAAGTGTCTGCGGACAGTGCTGGCTCCCGGCCTTTAGAGTGAGATGAGCGCACAACCCTAGAGTCTGTCAAGACTGGACCGTACGGGCAAGGGGTACCTTTACCTTATTATGACTGCATGGGAGAAACTATGGAGAGTGAATTTGAAATTCACTATGTGCTACACTGTGAAAGAAAATTATATGAGAATGATGTATAGGTAGTATTTAATGTATAAAACAGCATCAACTACTTGTTGGAAGTGTAAGTGGTCTGAGGGGTCATTTTATCATATATGGTGGACTTGTGGCAAGGTTAAAGGTTTTTGGGACATGATATACAATGAATTGAAAAAGATGTTTAAATTGACCATTCTAAAAAAACTGAAGCCTTTTTGTTGGGGATAATAGGGACGGTAAATCCCCAAAAGCTGAAAACTGTTTTATGTATGCAAAAACTGCAGCTAGAACTTTATATGCACAAAAATGGAAAGATGAAGTCAAAGAGACTCCCAACTAAGGATGAATGGCTTATAAAACTGATGGACTATGCAGAAATGGTGAAACTGACTGCTGAAATAAGAGGACAAAATGATATTTTCAAAGAAGAATGGAGGCCATTGATGGACAACCTATTGAATTATCATTCTTATATGAAATCACGTGCAGGATTTGAGATATGAGCAATGGAAGAATGTAGAGAATGGATTTTGGGGGCTTAGAAAATAAACATAGATGTGTTTTAATGCAGCTATTAAAACAATCCAGGAAGGAGGGACGGGAAGTCAAGAAGATGTGTAACAAAAAAATAATATACATGATTGGAGTTGTGAAATAATTTGGAAAATTTAATAAAAACGATTATAAAAAAGAGAGATCACAGATTCTGCTGCATTTATTCCTTTTTTGTGGCTGCATGTGTATTTCCCCCCTCCCAGGCCTTCTCTCCTAACCCCTCCCCCATGTCATTTGAGGACATGACTGCTCTCTTCTGTCTTGAATGGCAGTGTTTGTGTGTATCAGATCTTTTCTAATATGTGGCTACTTACAACAACTCCTTAGCTCAGGGGTAGGCAAACTAAGGCCCGTGGGCTGGATGCGGCTCAATCGCCTTCCCAATCCAGCCCGCTGACGGTCTGGGAATCAGTGTTGTTTTTACATGAGTAGAATGTGTCCTTTTATTTAAAATGTATCTCTGGGTTATTTGTGGGGCATAGGAATTCGTTCATATTTTTTCCCCAAAACATATTCCAGCCCACCACATGGTCTGAGGGACAGTGGACCAGCCCACGGCTGAAAAGGGTTGCTGACCCCTGCCTTAGATGATGATTTTGTACCACTGACAGTGGGTTCTGAATATAATCTCTTGGATTGTTAATATTTAAATAGCAAGAGGGCTATAAAAAGCTTCTATGAATATAGATGAATATTTTAAAGACAGGCTTTAACCATCTGTTGGCAAGCACTGCTTACTATGGTGTCTTTTTAAATTGTGGCGGATCCCTGAGGAAGAAGTGCTGCTTGAAACACATTGGGGGAATGTCTTTAGAAAAACTTTGAAGAAAAAGGAAACTATAACAAACAACTTTGATTTACTGCCTTCTCAGTGTGTTTCTGAGCACAATTCAAAGTGTTGGTGCTGATCTTTAAAGCCCCAAACAGTCTCAGCCCACTATACCTGAAGGAGCGTCTCCACCCCATCACTCAGCCCAGACACTGAGGTCCTCCTCCAATGGCCTTCTGGCAGTTCCCTCCCTGCGAGAAGCGAGGTTACAGGGAACCAGACAGAGGGCCTTCTTGGTAGTTGTGCCTGCCCTGTGGAACGCTCTCCCATCAGGTGTCAAGGAAATAAAGAACTATCTGACTTTTAGAAGACATCTGAAAGCAGCCCTGTTTAGGGAAGCTTTAATGTTTGATGCTTTATTATGTTTTATATATTCTGTAAGCTGCCCAGAGTGGCTAGGGAAACCCAGCCAGATGGGTGGGGAATCATCATCATCACCATCAACATCCCCTACTCAAGTTGCTGGTGTCAATAAATTCATATTGATAATTTCTGATGTTTTATTCATATCAAAATCCAGTTTTAAGGTGTCAGTATTCCCATCTTTGTGTCTGAGGCTTCCTTATCCACCCTATTTTCCCAAGAGGAAAAGTCATGCCCTCCCTTGGAGACAGGCTGGCTCGAACCGGCTGCAGCGTGTGACTGCAGCTGCAGGACCCCCTGGGACAGCATGGAGGATGCTAAGGAGCAACTGTCAGCTCTGTGAGAGTTGACACCCCACGTCCTCTTTGCCACTGCAAGGCCATCCAGCCAGACCACTTAGACCCCCTGCCTGTTTCACGGGTAATGTTAGGGGCTGCCCAGGCCCCGGGGCTTTTGTTCTTGACCCTTCCTGCTCTATTTTAATAGATTGCTAAAAATATTTTTATATCTTGATTTTATTCTGTGAATCACCCTGAGACCCCGGGTCTAGGGTGGTATATAGATTCTAATAATAATAATATTTATACATATTTATAAATACTGCCTGGGTGCAGTGCTAGTGAGACTCCCACCCTCCAGCCATGTTGATGCAAATTGTATGCAAATCTGTGCCCTGAGCCTGTGCTCCCGCCATTTACATCCCCACCAACATCCCCCTCTGTTCCATGTAATATTCCTCAAAGAACAGACACTCTCTTGGATCTGCTTGTGCCAGTTGTACCAGCCCTGATCTGGAGTGAAGGAAATCTTACCTTGTAAAAAATCGCTCGCTCTCGGGGTTTCCCCCCCAATGGCCAATGCAGAATTCATAAAATGAAATGTTTTAAGGGCTCAGCTTTGCCACCTTTACCACACCTGTTTAGCGGGGAGGGGGTCACCAGGGCTCTCTCCGGACTGGTTCACACGTGCAGCTGATGACAGCAGCATCAGACAGTGCGTGAACGAGCCAACCCGGACCTGACACCACGGAGAGAAGTCTTGGATCTCCACTGCCCGCTTCCCCGAACGGAACACTGGTCGGCCGAGCGTTCACACGTTCAGCCGCCCGCCGCCCCAAATGGCGAGCAAGCGAGGCGTGTAGCAGGTTGCGAGGGGAAAGGGGCGCCCCGGGACGCCTCCCGTCTCGGTCCGAAATCCACCAAGGGCCGGGGCCAAGCCAGGGCGCGCGGGGGACGCATTCTGGCTGCCGGCACTGGGGGTCCCCCAAGCTCTGCCCGGCGCTGCTGCTCCATCTTCCAGGAGCGAAGGGGACCCGCGCCCAGCCCTCCGCCCGAAGCTGCGGTGGAGGCCGCGCTTGCCAGGCGCCGAGGAGGCGGAGCGACGGGCGAGCGCCCCCCCCGACCCCCGTCTCTCGGTTGGGGCTGCCGGGCCGGCCGAGCGCTCGCCCCCGCCGCCGAGGAGCCCAGCCCAGGGCGCAGCGCCTCCTCGCCCCCGCCGCCGCGCCGCCTGGCGCTCTCCTCCCGGCAGCGGCGCGGGGAGGCGGCGCCGAGGCGAGGCGGCACGGCCGGGCTCTCCGGGCAGGCAGGCGGGCAGGCGGGCAGCGGCGCTTGTGGGCTGGCGCGGCGGGTCGGGCCGAGATGCTGCTGCTGCGGCCGCCGAGCAAGAGCCCCGCTCGCCGGCGGAGGAGGGAGCGGCTGGCCGGCCAGCTGGGGCTCCTGGCCTCGCTGCTCCTGCTGCTCCTGCTGCTCCTGCTGCTGCTGCTGGCGGGCCAGCGGGCGGCGCGCCCGGACGTCGCGGCCGGTGAGTGGGGGGCGCGGGGGGCCGGGCGGGCGGGCCGGGGATCGCGGGGTCCTGGCGGCGAGAGGCTCCCCTCGAGAGACGCCCCCCATCTCGCCCTCGCTTGCCCTCCCTCGCGGGGCGCGGGGCTTCTGCCCGGATTCCTCCTTCCGCCGGAGAGAGCGGCGGTCCCCTTCCGGCTGCGCCTTAAGTTTCCCGGCGCCTCCATTCCCCGCGTGCTGGGAGCCCAGCCTCTGCCCCACGGCGTCTGCCTCTGCCAGCCGCGAAGGGGGCTGTGGAGGGGCTGGACAGAGGGAAGCACGACCCCGCCGTCCAAGAGACAAGGGGGACAGATTTGGGGCAGATCGGACCCATGCAGGACAAAAGCCTCCCCTCCCCAGAGGTTTTTCCTGCGGGAGCCCCATTGCCGTGGGGGGCAGGAGTGCCACAGCCCCCATTCCTTGCCCCCTGGCCTGCGCCCCATGTGGCTGATGCTCGGTGGGAGGCGAGTCTCCATTGGGGTTTCCACCTGAACTGAAATCTCTTGAGCTGGTCCTGCCAAGTCCGCCTTTCTTCTCACCGGCTAATTGTGAAAAGTAGTGTACAGAAAAGGCAGGGTTTGGCTGGAATCACAGTAGTTTCAGTGGCCTTGTTAAGCACACCTAAGGCTGGGTGGACAGCGGGCAGCCTGCATATGCCCCCATTCAAACAAGGGCCCAGGTATGTGACTTGATACATGTTTTTAAGGCGCCTACAAATATACCTGGGGAAGCAAAGCTGCCTTGTACAGAGTCAGCCAAGCAATCCATCTAGCTGAGCACTGTTGGCACTGACGGAGGTGGCTCTCCAGGCAGGGATCTTTCCCATTCCTACCTGGGGGGCCCCCAGTGCTTGCCAGTCTAACAGAGTCCAAAGGTGGGCAAATTAAAAGGGCCTCCAATGCCGGTCTTAAAGCGCAAACAATTTCATGTGGGCACTGGTGGATCCTTTGGGGTACCTGGCCCCAAACTATTCAAGGCCTTAAAACTCGCACTTTGAACTGGGGCCAGAAATGCAGTGGTGAGAAGTGCAGCTGGTATAGAATAGGCATGCTATGTTCTAATCACCTGGTCCCAACAAGCACACGAAGGGATGCAGTTGCACCAGCTGAGACTTCTGGATCGTCTTTAAAGCTGGCCCGTTGTAAAGTGCATTACGTCCACAGCTAGCCTGGGTGCATGGCTGCAGCTGTGTCCACACGCCAGCCTAAGATGGCAAAAGTCACTCCTGAATGCTGCCTGCACAGGTCTTGAATCCAGAAGTAACCCCCTCCCCCCGCAAACTGCAGATGTGGTCCTTCAGATGGAGTGGATTTCCCTCCAGAGCTGGTGACACCTCTTCATCCAGATCAGCCAGTTTCCCTGCCCATAGCACCTCTGCCTAGATTAGGCTTCAGCATATTCACCCTCATCCATCCCAAACCCGCCTCCAGACACCTGTCTGCTCAAGAGTGTCACTGCCTCCCTGCAAAAGGTGAAAGAGAGTCCACCCCACAGCCTGCAGTTAATGGAAGCAAACTTTTCTCCTCTATAACTGACAACCTGTCAGTTTCAGGGGGCACTTTTCAGAGCCAGCCTCCATTGGTGAATGTGGGTTACAGTTCTGTGTTGTGGCAGCAGCTGGACATTTTCTGGAGTTGCAAATGTTACTGTTTAGCTACAGTTGCATAACTCTAGTGGAAAGGCTGTTCGTTAGATTTCTTTTGTAATCTCCTCTGTTAGATTTTGTGAAGGGAAAGGCTTTTTGCAATGTACCACCTATCTTCGTACAAAGGAAAATCCCTCTGGCTTCAGCTATTGTCTATTTCTTCAATACAATGAGAGTCACTGACTCAGTGCACAGTTCTGGATTTTTGTAGGAAGATAATGAAATGTTTGGCTTTGGGAAAGTGAACTGACTGACAGTTTAATATCTTCATGTTGCAGTAGGATACTATCAAGCAATGCTGGGAATATGTTAAGAGGATTTTTTTAAAAAGAAGATATACAATCACTTTGATGGCTGAGGGACCCATGCTTAATTTCAGACACCTTTTGATTCTTCTTTCCAGTCACAACCACAAAATGTATTGAACATGAACATGCTATCTGCCAAATCCTGGCATGCAATCCATACTTGCATTGAAAATTAGGATGTGTAAGGCTAATCTACAACTGCACAAATAATAGCTGCAGTGATACAATAGAGTACTGTATACACTCCACATTGATTTATAAAATGGTTATTTGTACAAGGAAAGTTCATATATCCCTGTGCATGCAAGAAACATGCAAGGGGGGCATGTGAGTTAGTCCTTCCTTCTGATGCTGACGTGCCTGGTGGCCACATACCCATAGAGCCCCTTCTCACATTCATCAGATTGGCATGTGTGGTGGAGGGAGGGCTAGCCCACAGAGCCCCAACCCCTCTTGTTTGTTCCTTGAACGTAGCAGGTAGAGTACATGTGCCATCTGAAAACCCTTGAAATTACCAGGAAATGAAGCTTGCATTCAGCAAGCACAGATGATGTTTCTATCTACGTCTTGTTGTCTCCTTCTCCTTGTGCCCTCCATCTTTCCCAACACCAGGGTCTTTTCCAGGGAGTCTTCTCTTCTCATGAGGTGGCCAAAGTCTTGGAGCCTCAGCTTCAGGATCTGTCCTTCCAGTGAGCACTCAGGGCTGATTTCCTTCAGAATGGATAGGTTTGATCTTCTTGCAGTCCATGGGACTCTCAAGAGTCTCCTCCAGCACCATAATTCAAAAGCATCAATTCTTCGGTGATCAGCCTTCTTTATGGTCCAGCTCTCACTTCCATACATCACTACTGGGAAAACCATAGCTTTAACTATACGGACCTTTGTTGGCAAGGTGATGTCTCTGTTTTTTAAGATGCTGTCTAGGTTTGCCATCGCCTTTCTCCCAAGGAGCAGGCATCTTTTAATTTTGTGGCTGCTGTCACCATCTGCAGTGATCATGGAGCCCAAGAAAGTAAAATCTCTTACTGCCTCCATTTCTTCCCCTTCTATTTGCCAGGAGGTGATGGGACCAGTGGCCATCATCTTACTTTTTTTGATGTTGAACTTCAGACCATATTTTGCGCTCTCCTCTTTTACCTTCATTAAAAGGCTCTTTAATTCCTCCCCACTTTCTGCCATCAAGGTTGTGTCATCTGCATATCTGAGGTTGTTGATATTTCTTCCGGCAATCTTAATTCCGGTTTGGGGTTCATCCAGCCCAGCCTTTCACATGATGAATTCTGCATATAAGTTAAATAAGCAGGGAGACAGTATACAGCCTTGTCGTACTCCTTTCCCAATTTTGAACCAATCAGTTGTTCCATATCCAGTTCTAACTGTAGCTTCTTGTCCCACATAAAGATTTCTCAGGAGACAGATGAGGTGATCAGGCACTCCCATTTCTTTAAGAACTTGCCATAGTTTGCTGTGGTCGACACAGTCAAATGCTTTTGCATAGTCAATGAAACAGAAGTAGATGTTTTTCTGGAACTCTCTAGCTTTCTCCATAAACCAGCGCATGTTTGCAATTTGGTCTCTGGTTCCTCTGCCTTTTCGAAATCCAGCTTGCACTACTGGGAGTTCTCGGTCCACATACTTCTTAAGCCTGCCTTGTAGAATTTTAAGCATAACCTTGCTAGCAGGTGAAATGAGCGCAATTGTGCAGTAGTTGGATCATTCTTTGGCACTGCCCTTCTTTGGGATTGGGATGTAGACTGATCTTCTCCAGTCCTCTGGCCACTGCTGAGTTTTCCAGTATATGGTTCGGAATAATTCTTAGAATAAAGTTTATGTAATCTTTTAAGACACTAACTATAATGCTACTGAGACTTGATGAGGTATCAACTTACACCAAAGAACATGCACATTTGCAGATTTTATTTGGCCCATTCTATCCCAAATCAAACTCAACTAAATAAAGTAAACATGTGCTTCAGTCTTTGAAACCTCCATAGCTATTGATTATAACAGCTCCAGCTTTATTTCATTGAAATGAGTCTTCCCTAATGGGTGTCTCAGTCACTGTGCGGTGTGTGTTAGATTCAGACAAACCCCAGATCTCAAGACGAAGCAGGAGGCCTTAGAGATATTTTGAGCTTGTCAGAGGTGATTCAACATCTCTACAATGTTGGTGTGAGACAAAGAAGGGACCCCAAAGAGATCCAGGCATCAAAATTATGCGACAGAGAAGCATCTGCTAAACCTTTAAGCTTTACCCTAATGCCATAACACCAGGGTGCAATGATAGTGGAAAGGAGAGCAAACACCAAAGCAGAGATAGGATGTGAAGGAAAAGCTCTGTTGTAGCTCGCAGGTGTGTCCTGTAATCGAAGGGAATGACTGGGCCATTGTTCTCCAATCTGAGTGTTTCACGGGGAATGGAGCAGATTTGTGAGAATGAAACGTATATCTCTAAGCTTCTGGGAGATGCCAGGTTGAGGAGATGGCGAGAGAGCTCCTCTGTGATTATGATCAGTGGGATTTTTTTTTTACCTAGAAAATGAACCCCTTCTAGATTTTCTCAGCTCAAAATCAACTTTAAAGGTGCTTAACACAAAAGCCCCTTGATTTATTTTTTTGCAGCGTGGCAGGTTTCTTACCCACAGATACAACTGTGATGTTTTCCGACCAGTTGCCCACAAATCCCATGGGGAGATCAAGCAATTTCTTTTGCTTTTTTAAAGGAATATTTTTATTAACTTTTACATTTCGAATTAGACATCTTTTATTATACCATGTGTTCATTGACTTCACTCTCTCCCCTTCCAAGATTCATTTTACTTATCTACCATTCCTACATATTTTAATATATCCATCTAATTTAGTTTCCCTATCTTACATCAGTTCAAAATATACTGTTGAATTACTTTAATACTGCCAGTATTTTTTTCAATAACTCGACAAAAAAACCCCATTCTTCTTTAAATATCTGTTCTTCTTGTTCTGTTATTCTACTTGTTAGACCTGCTAATTCTGCATATTCTATCATCTTAAATTGCCAGTCTTCCTTACTAGTGACCTCTCTCACTTTCCATTTTTGGGCTAACAAAATCTGAGCAACTGTTGTTGCATATGTGAATAAGTTCTTCTTACCTTTACCACTGTATTTTAAAGCAATTTCTTTTGCACCCACCTTCAATGGGGTGCTTGTAAGAAACTACACCTGGAAACTGGTAACCTTGCTAGCAAATTTAATCCAATTATGAAAAAAAAGTATAGATAATTCCTTCTTAGAAGAAAACCCATATTTTACAGATATCCAGCACAAATGCCCTTGAATCTGTTTGCCTGTAATCTGGCAGGCTTTATCTCTGAAGGATTCTACTATGCCTTCAAATTTCACCCTCTTTGGGTGTGGGGAACAAAATAGATTTGGGCTTCTGAGCTGAATCTGGCAACCTCCAAACTGGTCAGCTTTACAAAGTGCTGAGTTGGGGTCAGTGCCCATGCCTATCAGGTCATAAGGTATTGTGGAATGTTTATGTACATTCCAGTTGCTCAAAAGATTTTAAAACTCAACAGTAGTTCCCAAGGCCAAGGGATAAGACAGTGTGCTGTTGGTAGAAAAGAATGCAGCAGAGAAAGGGTAGGGAACACAATCACATTGTTGGTCGGCTGTGTCTGTATATTTCAGTAGTGTGAGCATATTAGTATTGCATGTAAGTTGTGTATGTGAATGTAGATATGAAAAACACATCTACAAATTTCATGTCTCTTCACTTTGGGATTTTTGTGTGAAAAATGTGTTAAAGACTAGTCTTCCTGTATGCATCCTATCTTTCTTTGAAAACTGAGGCAATGATCCAGTCAAAGTTAAATGCATCCACATTTCATTGAATTTAGTTGGAGAAATGTAAGTACTTGTTTAATTTTTCCCATTTAAACAAATAAAATAAAAATGCTTATCTTTGGCTGGGCTTCTTTGATGTTCTTTGCTACATTGTTTTTCCCCTCTCTCAAAGTTATTGTACAAGCCTTCCAGTCTAAGAGAAGAATCTAGGGTTAGAAAAGTCAGGGATAAAAGCATGGTTATAAATACACATAGATCACTTGTATCTGTGCAAAGGACTTCCCTTATGAAAGATGTGCAGAGTACTTTCTGTTTTTGTTAGTTACTTACTTTACTACTACTGAATTGCAGCTATCTCTGGGGAAAGCCATGGAACAGAGTGCATCAACACTACAAAGCCATTTCTAGATAAGGAAGAAATTCACTGATCTTTCGCCAGCTATGTAGGGCAATGCTCTCTCTGATCTCTAGGTGGATTTTCCATGTACCGGCTCCCTGTAGTTTTCCCCATTTTGATGTCAAAAGATGTTTTAGGAATGAAGCAGAGGCAGGTGAGAATTCTGACCTGAGCTTGTGTAGCTTTTGTATTTTGATTCTCTGTGCTGTAAAGGTTTTGATAGTTTTGGGTGAAGCCTTGTGTCTGTACTTTGCTGAATCTTAGCTTCTAAGGAGCAGGTCTTACAAGAGGATTTTAAGATAGGCGAGTTCGCCTACCAGCCTCCTGCATATAAAACCAAGATAATGTAAGGGAAATTCATAAGGTGCCCACGTGAGCAGTTCTCAAACGAACAAACGGGTGGTGCTGGTGGGGTTTGGGCAGCTAGGCGGAGGCAGAAGAAGTTCAGCAGTAAGGCAAGAAACGCAAAATATTTGAGGAACACTGACCTACTCAAAATAGCAGTTGTATTGGGAGTGACTTCAGGATCACCCTGTAACTAGAGCTCTTGACACACTCCATGTGAACAACAGGCAGTAATAAGGGAGGGAGACTAACAACTTTCTAATGAGTAGAATTGTCTAAACTAAGGATGTCTTATTAAAATGTGTTTGGCTTATTTTTAAATTCTTCAAATATTTCATTCTCATATCCCCTGATTGTTACCAAGTTTTTACCCAAAGCCAAACCTTACGTTTGTAACAAGGGAATTGGCCCCAATGGTGGGAATTTCCCTTTTATGTTATGTGGTCCAAGTTCTGACCCCTATCCGCCTGTTGGTATACTTTTTTCTAGGCTAAACTTGAGCTGGTCCCATCAGTTGGCTTTGTAAAGTGTCCTATGACCCTTTATAGTTCTGAAGGGACTGCTCCTCTTACTTCCTGAGTCTTACAAAGATGCTGCTGTTGAGTCTTCCCAAGTTAATCATCTTGTTGTGGCAGGATGATCTTCAGCACAAGAGTGGCCTTTTAAAAACTCCTATTGATGTCAGCCGCTGTTGCATGCAGGTGAGAGCGGAGTGCAGGGTGGAGACCAAAGCTGGGCAAGCTACCCCAGAAGGAGCACAATGTGTCCCCTCACCAGAGATGCTACGCCTCCCCTAACACTCCATACATGGCCTTGACTGGCTGGCCAAACCAAACTAGGAGAAGGAAAACTCTGACCCTTAACCTCTGCTGCATTGTATCCTCAGCAGAAGGCTAAGGAGTAAACCCTGCACAAATCCGGGGTGGAGTCCCTGAGATCAGGCATGTCCAAAGTCCATTTCTAGGGCCTAATCCGGCCCCCCAGTTGGAAACCTCGACAACTGAAGCCTTCCATATTAAATATCTTTCGGATGATAGGCCAAAATTTCTTTCGGAAGTCAAAAGAAACAAAGATCATCAAGCTTGAGACAAAACAAAATGACTGTCTCGGTTTCTTTATCTTTCGTGGTTGGCTGTCTTAACTCTATTTTGTTCAGAAATTGTTTTATGGGTCTTTTTTATTACTATAACCCAAAGAAAAGCTCAACAACGTTGTGGGGTAAAATTATTTTTAAAAAGTTTCAATTCTAAAAAAAGGTCAACAACCTTGGTCGGTCCTTCACTTCATCAAATCTGGCTCTCTTTGAAAAAAGTTTGGACACCACTGCCTAAGATGGTTGGGTGCCTTCTGGCAACTCCTGCAGCCCAGTTGGTGCCAGATGTCTTCCTCTGCTTTCCTTTGGACCACATCAGCCAGGCCGAGAGAGGGGAGTCTTGTCATATGGGCTGCCCAAGACCTCCATACACACTGCCTCGGCTTGTGTCCTGGAGAGGTCACTTCAGTGCTGCTAGCACAGTAATTTGATTTCACCCTGGGAGGTGCACTCCTTAGTGTTTTGTGACAGATGGATGCCAACAACAAATTGAAGTTGGTGGGAAGAAAATTTATTGCACCATGTCTGGGTCTGGAGTCAAGGTCTGCTGTTGGCTGGAATGTGGCATGAGCTGAAGGAGTATAGCTGGTTCAGGGACCTGTGGCCCTCCAGATGTTTTTGGACAACAGCTCCTATCATCCCTGATGCTAGCTGCAGCTGATTGGAGTTCAAATCCTCCATCTGGCAGGCCACAGGCTCCCCACACCTGGAGTATAGAATATGGCATAAGTGTACTTTCCCCCCAATCTGACCACAACTCCACTCCCATCTTGGCCATTCCGTCAACATTTCTTCCCCAGTGGTCCAGCTGTGTTGGCGTATCTGGCTGCGCTATCAGCATATCTATCATGGGGGTGGCATATCTAGTGTTCTGCTGGCACGGAGGGGCTCTCACCAACCCTAAAGCCCCTAAACCAGCATAACTCCAGAATAGGGATTGTGTGCTTCTAGTCAGCATATCAAATAACATTCCTTTTATGCAGTAAGGTTGTGAATTTTAATTACCAGGGATGCAACGGAGAGATATTGCACAGATTTCCATTTTAGGGCACAGAGCAAGCAAATTGGGTTCAGTTGGGAGGAATTTTCACTCACAGCTGTTAGTATCTGTTCTGTGACATGTGTTTGCTAAAAAAGCAGGCACACATCAAGATTTTAAAGGAATTTGCAGTGAAAAATGATGTCTTCATAAAGCATATATTACTTCCTAGCATCACTAAAGGTTATCTGTATGCTACAATAAAGTATTAACAATATTTCTGCACCAAGACGACACAAATCCTGCCTAAAGAAAAGCTGATTTCTTCATACATTAGAATTTAAAAGCTGGACTCTCTGACTGGTAGTGATCCTCCCAGTCTCTCAAGCAGAAATCTTGCCTTGTCCTGCAACTGTTGATTCTTAACAGGAGGTGGGACTGTCTACATTCAAAGGAAGGGCTCTATCACTCATTCCTGCACACCTGAAGGAAATCAAGCAAATATGCCTGTATATTTTGCACCATTTCTTCTAATTTTGCTAGTCATGGAGAGAGGCATGAATTGCCCTGAGGGTGGTATATAAATTGAATAATGATGTTCACTAACTCCCTGCTCCTGTCCAGTTGAAATCTTACCTCTGACAATTTAGATGACAAAATCATCCCACGAAAACTGGAGGAAAGAATTGAAGGCTGCTCATGCTAGGATATAAACATTGCCTACCAGAATCCTTCTGATCATGGAAGTTAGATGAGCCAGTCCAATGCCATTGCCTGCTATAAAGGCTGCACTCCTTCTGGGACCCTTTGAAGCAAGTCATTACTCTGTCTCTGGCGCTTCTCAATAGTTTATTTGCTTGCTTCCCTGTTTGTCTTCCTGCTTGGTGGTTCCTACATCAACCTCTTGGCCCTTCAGCCATGGAAACTATAGCATTGGCTTGGCCTTGTGTTGGGCTAAAAGCTGCCTCTCGGATGGCTGCCTCTGTTTCCCGGCACCTGCAACTTATGTAGCTTGACAAATTGAGATGCTCCAAGACCAACTATTGAATCCCAACCTTTTACTTTTGTTAAGCTGACACAACCATAACATTTACAGTCATTTTCTAAAGAGTAAAGATGGTGAAGACAGCAAACCAAGTGGACGGGGACAAACAAAAGTCAATAGCAACTCTTTAAATGTCTTGTAAACTTTTTTGAAACCTAGGAAGTGGATCATAAATAGATATGACCTGACAATGTATTTTGCAGAGTGGGAGCAAAGGCTGCAAAAATAATACCCTATCACAACCTCACCATTCTTCATCTTTTGTTTATGGAACTTTGAACAAAAATGCTCCAGCCGAATTTGAAAGGGGTGTGTTGCATGCGTGAGTGTGCATATATTTTGTGCCAGGAGCTTCATCCATGGGGGACTTAAATTGCAGACCTTCTAAGAGCTGAGGTGGAGATGGGCTACTAACAATACCCCTCAATTGTAACTTTCTTCCTTCTGAAATTTGATAAAGACCCAGTTAAGTAGTTCCTGCAGAACCATCTTACTCAGCAAGCAGTTAGCGGCTGCAGATCAGCAGGATTTTTCAAATTAAAGATCTATTTAAATATAGTTTACGTGGGTTTTATTATATAGTAAATGTTTTTACTTCAGCCAGCTGGAGTGATTTTCTCTGCAAGTAGACAGTGTGTGTCTCACCCTCAGAGGGAGAAAAATAATTTGTGTTATATTGGAATCTGCCCAAAAAAATCTGCCCCCAAAATGCACTGGATATCCTTGAAAGGAAACGCACACTTGCAGAGCAGCTGAAAGAGACACAACAAAGATTATGCCAATCAAGCAAGCAGACTGGAAAGGACATGATGGTCACTGTGATTCCCACATCCCAAGGAGCAGATGGACAGATTCTTACAGTCTAAGCGTGACACTGCAAAGCTGCATCAAAGAGACTGCAAGGGGGCTTGTAGTGTAGGTATAGCCGCAGAGATGATGATGGGAAAGAGAGGGGCTGGAGTGGCTTTCCAGGGGGAAAGAGGAACAAGAAAGGACAAGCTTGTGTTCTATCCAAAGAAAGACACTGGTAATTTCAGCAAGGCATTCGACAAGGTGCCCCATGATATTCTTGTAAAGAAGCTGGTAAAATGCGGTCTTGACTATGCTACCACTCAGTGGATTTGTAACTGGCTGACTGACCGAACCCAAAGGGTGCTCATCAATGGTTCCTCTTCATCCTGGAGAAGAGTGACTAGTGGGGTGCCACAGGGTTCTGTCTTGGGCCCGGTCTTATTCAACATCTTTATCAACGACTTGGATGATGGACTCAAGGGCATCCTGATCAAATTTGCAGATGACACCAAACTGGGAGGGGTGGCTAACACCCCAGAGGACAGGATCACACTTCAAAACGACCTTGACAGATTAGAGAACTGGGCCAAAACAAACAAGATGAACTTTAACAGGGAGAAATGTAAAGTATTGCACTTGGGCAAAAAAAATGAGAGGCACAAATACAAGATGGGGGACACCTGGCTTGAGAGCAGTACATGTGAAAAGGATCTAGGAGTCTTGGTTGACCACAAACTTGACATGAGCCAACAGCGTGACGTGGCAGCTAAAAAAGCCAATGCAATTCTGGGCTGCATCAATAGGAGTATAGCATCTAGATCAAGGGAAGTAATAGTGCCACTGTATTGTGCTCTGGTCAGACCTCACCTGGAGTACTGTGTCCAGTTCTGGGCACCACAGTTCAAGAAGGACACTGACAAACTGGAACGTGTCCAGAGGAGGGCAACCAAAATGGTCAAAGGCCTGGAAACGATGCCTTATGAGGAACGGCTAAGGGAGCTGGGCATGTTTAGCCTGGAGAAGAGGAGGTTAAGGGGTGATATGATAGCCATGTTCAAATATATAAAAGGATGTCACATAGAGGAGGGAGAAAGGTTGTTTTCTGCTGCTCCAGAGAAGTGGACACGGAGCAATGGATCCAAACTACAAGAAAGAAGATTCCACCTAAACATTAGGAAGAACTTCCTGACAGTAAGAGCTGTTTGACAGTGGAATTTGCTGCCAAGGAGTGTGGTGGAGTCTCCTACTTTGGAGGTCTTTAAGCAGAGGCTTGACAACCATATGTCAGGAGTGCTCTGATGGTGTTTCCTGCTTGGCAGGGGCTTGGACTCGATGGCCCTTGTGGTCTATTCCAACTCTATGATTCTATGATTCTATGAATTTCAGGCCAGCGAGTTACAACATCCCAACCCCTTCTCATTCATAGTTGCACAGTGGACCGGTTTATGCTCATAGAATGGCATCCACTCTAATACAGTCAGCAACATTCATAATGTGAGAAGGTGGATCTGTACTTGTTGTTAGTCAAGGTGCCACGAATTCAGAGATTTAGAAGGAGGCTGAAGTTGGAAAGACTCTAATGCATCTAATCCCAGCATCTCCCCAGAAGGCAAAATAGGGACATGGACCAGGAAACAGGGACTGTCCCTGGTTAATAGGCCATATGGAGCACAAGGAAATGCAGTGTGTGGGTGAGTGATTCACATCGGCTGCTTCCATATCAAGCAATGTACTTTTGAATTGTAGTGTTTATGTCTGGGAAGCATTTTTATAATGCAATCACACATTATGTACTCATGGATTTTTTAGTCATGATGATGCACACAGGAATGAGCCTTGTGAGTGGCAGATGTAAACCTTGATTGACACAAGGGTGGGATGAGCTCTGGCTTGCTTGACCTAAAATGAAGAACCAGCGGACAAATTTGTGGAAGTTCTTTTTCCTTCTTGATCTCAGCAGGACTGCAATTTGGCACACACTCTGAATGTGCACGAACTCTTCCGTGCAATTGGGACCCGTGTTACACGGGCCGTGTACAGTTGGGGCGCCTGATCATGTGTGTGCTTATGCATGTCCAGATGCCAGGTGTCAAACACGACTTTCCCAGTGCACGCACAGAGTGTCTCTGAAGCTCTTACAGCTGAATTGTCTCTTTGCAGCAGCCTCGAGGCATCAGCTGTATTGCACCAGCTATGTTGCACTCGGCAAAGACTAAGCAGCCACACCTTTGTCTTTTGGGGCTAGCTTGAAGTGGTCCCCAGTTAGGTGTCTGTCCTTAGGTGTGACTCCCACCTTTGTCTGCCAGTCACAGCTTCGTATTACAATGCTTTCAGGTTGTGAAGTGCAAAATGTTCCCATGTGACAGAAAAAACTTTTCTGCTGCACTAGGTGGAGTAACCACTCCTTTCCCCGCCACCAAATCATGGACTCCCTGCCAGGAATGTGCACATCCAGGATGCTAAAAGCTGTAGGGTGATCATTGATTCTCAGGTCACCACTGACAAGTATTTGATTCAAAATGGATGTAGCGTTATCTGACTAAAAACAGTTCTGCAATTCACAAACATAAAACCACAGCCATAATAATGGCAGTAATAGTGTTTCCTCCAACTATGTGGTAGGTAACTGAGAGTCCTCTAAAACAACCGGAGGAATTATAGTAACATAGAAGTGGCAATGTGTTGTTCTGAATTCCTTTTCAAAAGGAGCATCATAGAAGAGTTGTGTTTTCTGTTGACGAGGAGGATTGTAGGGCCAGAGATGGACATGGTGCGCAAGGAATCTGCATGCTTTCATTGGCAACTGTGGCTCACAGCCTGCTATTGATTTCCTAACATTTAAATGTGTTATTTGAGTGGGAGTACAATGCTAGAAGACCACAAAATTACGGTGGCAAAAATGTAAAAACATATGTTTGGGATTTGTGGGCTATATAAATAGGTTTTAAAAACCTGTAACATGCCATACCATCAGGTATCAAGGGAGAAGTTAAAGAGCTTGTAGCTGTAATATGGGTCCTTTGTTAATTTAATCCATGCCCTTATATTCAGGTCACAAGAGTTGCTGGAGGGCATAAGCTTGAGGCAGCGTAGGATTCAAATTTGTGTTGTCTGTTAGATATATCCACTTGGACATCTCATTGTCATCTCAACATGTTGAAGATAAAACTATTTATCTTGCCTCCTAAAATGGCTTTCTAACTCCTCTCAGTATTGTCAGTAGTACCATCCTTCACATCTGTTTGTCAAGCATGCTGGCTTAGCTGCTATCCCTTGACTCTTCTCTCTTGTTTGCTTCCCACATTCAATCTGCTGCCAAGTCATGCTGCTTCTCCCTCTACAACCTTGCAAAACTCCCACCCATTCCTTCTTGGCTAAAATTGGTTCGTCCTCAGGTGGTCATCTGCACCTTGACTGCTAGAACCTTAATCTGCCTGACTCTTTTCTTTCATGCCTTGGTTTTCCCAAATCACCCCTCTCTCCCGTCCCTCTGGCCATGTGACCTCTTTTAGGTTCCTTCACTGGCTCCCCATCCCCTGCCAGAACCAAGCCAATTGTCTTCTCCTTCCTGCTAAAACTATCCACATCTTTCATGTCTCCCCACCCCAACTCACTCCTTTGGCTCCTGTTTTATGTTGTGTAGTAGAAATGTTAGTTGTTTTGTCCACCAAGTCCTGGATCGTCTGCTGTGAGTGGCTTCAGCTCTCCAAGATCTCAGGCGCAGAGCAGTCTTTGCCATCATCTACTGCCTGATTTCCCCCATTTTTACCTGAAGAAACCAGGAACTGAACCCTGGGCCTTCTCCATCCACAGAGTGTGCTCTGCCACTAAGCTCAGCCCCCTCTCTTCCACAGCTGCTTGTGACCTCTGCCACCCCAACTCTGCCATTCTCAGCTGAATGAAAGTCTCCAACTCCTTTATGCACCTCCACTCATTTTCCCCATATGCCCAATGCCTCTCGGAACATGTTTGTGATGCCACCTCTCTCCCCCCTTCAAATTCTTCTTTAAAACTTACCTTTTTCTGCATGGCCTTTCACTTATCCTCTTAGTACTCATTACCACATGTAACCAAGCTTTTGACACATGACATTTCCCAAATTTCATCCTCCTCCCTCCCTTTATTTCTCCACCGTCTGTTTCAGCTTGTAGGCTTTTTGCAGTGCCGGAGACTCTGTTACCAATAATAGGCAGGCAGGCAGATGTTCTGCACAATGAATAGTTTTTCCTGGCCAGTTCAGTCTACCTTTCCCCCTCCCTTGGTTTATACATTGCTATAAATATGCATGCATCGCCAAAGGGGGAGGGGACAAAAGAGAACACAGATTTGCATGAAATTTGTATATGCTAAAGTAGATGTATATATGCAAATTTAGAAATAGTGATCACTTAAGGAGAAATGCAGTGTATCTCAGCATAGTGAGGAAGAGTGTGACCAGATTACAGTATGTGTGAACCTGCTCAGTGTGCTGTCTAGGTGTCCCATGTTGATGGGCAAGTTTGAGGGACTCTCTGCTTCCCTTTCTTTTGGTTCTTTATCTTTAGACTGAATTTAAGCCCTTCAGTCAGAGGGCACCTTCAAACACAAGGCAAGGCATCCCTCTTGAAATTGCTGCAGTGAATTGTGAGAGGCAAAGGCAAAACTCAGCTTGACTCTTGGAAGCTGCCAAAACCCAGGAATATCAACAACAGTTTAGATTTTGCATTTGTAAGAGGTAAATTGTTAAGGAAGTGAGTGTTCTGATGAAAGAGTTATGATTCCCCCAAGCAGTGATGAAATGGTGAAACAGTAAAAGCTAAAAATACTCAAGACACTGATATTTAAATCAGTAATCTCCCCTTGCCTCAAGGAGGAGGAGTTTAGTCCCCTTGTTTCAGATGACAGCAGAAAGCTGCTATGAAAATGAGTAACTTGAGTGAAAGAGAATTAAATGGCGCAGTGCATGGACAGTGGTGACTGATATAGCAGAGGTGAACATGCCAGGTTTGTTCCTAGTGGGACAGCTCATTAAGCTGAAAGAAAGCTAATATACATAGTTGTGATACAGTATAGCCTTGCAAGGTTGTTTAGGTCATCTGGGGAGGTTCTACTCATGTCAACTCACCCTACAGGATACTAAAGGGTGTTGACCCCAAAAGAGGCATTTTTTCCTTGTGCTGTGGAATGCCCTTCTCCCTGATATACATGATGCAGCAACCATCAGTTGCTTCAAGATGTCTTGGGAAAAATTCTCTTTTTGGCCAGGCTTTCCATGACACATAAGATAGGTCCCCACTTTACATGTTTGGAGTTCTCTGAAGTTCTGTTCTCTTAGCTTTTATACACTTTTATGACCTTTTTATACTGCTGTTTTATTGGTTTTGTGTTGTGTTTTTGTTTTAAAGTTTTAAAGATTTATTTTTTGTTTTTTTAGACTGTACATTGCCTTGGCATTTAAAAAATATTAAATTGCTCTCTCTCTCTCTCTCTCTCTCTCTCTCTCTCTCTCTGTGTGTGTGTGTGTGTGCGCGCGCAAGAAACATCCTGGCACACAGCTTTCTTGGCCAATCTAGGTTATATGTACTCAGAAGTATTTTGCTCTCCATGCTACAATTTTTGAAAGCAGAAAGTTGGAAACTCCAGGACCACTTCATACATCACATTCTTTAGGCATTCAGTTAATACATTTAGAAAGAAAATTAGATGGCCATGTGGTTATAAATATGTATGTACATAAGCAGCTGTATGTATGTGTATTGGGAACGGTGAATAATTTTGTTCACTTAACATTTTAATGCAGACGTACCTAATTCACTCTAACTGAACTAATATGCAGACCAAAACACAGCTGTCCTTTGAAATCATTGGTGGAGTTCTCTAGCCAAAAGTATACACAAAAATGTGTATATTAGGTGCACACAAAAGTGTACATATACCAAATATTAGAGAAATGTTAAATGAGGCAAGATTGTATACAAAAATGCAAACAGTAGGAGAAATATATATATTTTCATGCAGACTCTTAAAAAAAAAGAGCAAGGCCATCTGAATTTAAGACTGGAAAAATGAGAAACTGACAGAAACCAAAACTGTCAAAATTCTTCCATGGACCTCAAAGTGGTGTACATAGTTCTCCTCCTCCCCATTTTGTGCTCACAACAACCCTGTGAATTAGGTTAGGCTAAGAGATGGTGACTGGGCCAAGGTCACCCAGTGAGATTCATGGCGGAGCGGGGATTTGAACACTGGTCAACACACTCTAACTATTATTATTATTATTTAGGGTTACCATATTTGGAAGATCGAAAAAAGAGGGCAGACAGTGGGTGGTGGTGGTCGGGTGATTGGTGGCAGCGGCAGCAGGGTGTTCGGGTGATTGGCAGTGGTAGCGATTGGTGGCAATTGGGGTGATCAGGTGATCGGTGGGGGCTGAGTGATTGGACAATCGGTGGCAGTGGGCGATCAGGCGATCTATGGCAGTGTTGGCAGGGCGAGTGGGTGATCAGCGGCGGGTGAGTGATTGGGTGATCGGTGGCGGCGGTGGCCAAGTGTGCAGGTGAGCGGGTGAGCGGGTGAGCGGTGGCGGCAGGGCCACTGGGCAATCAGCGGTAGTGGGGTTGGCAAGCGGGCAGCGGGGCAGTGGTAATCTTGGGGAGGGGGGTTGGGTTAAGATTCTCCCCCGGAGGCCACCATCTTCCGCCCAGACTGCTTGCCCGCTCACTCAGGCCTCAGCTTTGTCTGCCTGCCTGGGCGCCGCCTCCTCCACGGTGGCCCCACGGTGGTGGCATGGCCTATGGGGGCTCCCGCCAGGCCTGGGCCTGAAGGGAGGAGGAAGAGGGAGGCCTCATGCGGCTCTTAACTTGGGAGAGGGAGAAGCGGGAGCCGCTCAGCTGGCCAGCCAGACAGATGGACGGATTGATCACCCAGTCCCTCAGTGCATGCAAAAGAAAAACCACAGACATTTTTCAAAATATAAAAAATCTGCCTGGATGATGCTTTCACCTTTGGAATCCTGGGCGTGTCTGGGGAAATCTGAGCATATGGCACCCTATTATTATTATTATTATTATTATTATTATTATTATTATTATTATTACACCACACTGGCTCTTCTTCCCTTCCCTTTTGCCATTTCTCCAGTCTTCAGAGACACTGTGTGGGGCCCCTGGTTGTGAAAGAAAAGAAAAAGGAGGAAAAGTGCATAATACCCAAAGTGTGTGACTATTTTCTCCAAGAGTTGAACTTGGGAAACACCATTTGGAAGTTCTCAAAATAAGACATTGGAAGGGTATAGTGCTAATAGACAGCCCCTTGTGACTTCACGAATTCACTCCCAGCATCCTTACTGTAGTTTTGCAACTCCAATTGTATTGTGCCTTTAAAATGGAGTGAATGAATGCAAAAATGTATATGTGGTGCTTTAAAACAGTCTTTGAAAGGCAGACTGCCTTCCCGAGGCAGGAGGAAGATGGATGTCTGAACCAGGGTTTGATTTGCTGGAGTGAGCATCTGTCGTTTATATTGCAAATGTGGGAAGAAACATCAGAGGAGAAAAATCTGCCACAACTCTGTTTTGTTGCTGTAAACGCTCTAAAGTTGTGCAGCCTGTTTTATTCCTGATTTTCTCTCCTCCCACTAACGTCAATTAATCTGATTGAAGGAGCTGCACATTTCACATTTCTGTTTCTGTGAAGTATTTGCATACATTTAAGGCTGTAGATTCTTATTTTTATTTTTGGGAGCATTGATTAGACTCCAGCAATTCATTCAACACAGAGTAGCCTTTGAAGAGTATTTGGGAACGCATTGACATAGCAGAATGCTCACGCTCCAACTCTCCCAACTGAGAGCAGTAGCACCCCCATCTTCCAGTCCCCACACATTTAAAGAAGCACTTATATGCCTCTGATAGTTAAAGCCGATACCTAGACACTACAAAAAAGCCATCTCAGTATCTGAAAGGAAAATTCAGAGGGAAGAATAAAATTCATGCTTGCGTTTGCCTATTGAGCTAGACATTCACCTTGCTTTAAACTTTGACCTAGATGCTTTCTGAGGTTTCTTCTGATTTCCTTCCATTCCTTCCATTCCTAATCTCCATTATGCATGCGTATGAAACAACCCATTTTTGAAATCTTCCATTCATTGTGAGACAGTTTTTAAAGAAACAAACTTTGTCAAAGCTCTGTGGAATATTCGGAGATGATTCTCTGATTGTATGTGGTTTTATCTTTGTTTTTTTAAAAAAATAATTTTTAATAATGATGATGATGATGATGATAAAAGATAAAGTGAAATTGTTGTGCAATTCTGATCTTGGATGACCCTCTGAAACTATGTACCATGGAACACAACAGGAAGCTCCAGTCTTTCGCAATGTCTTACCTTTCCCAGAAGAATGTTCCAAATTCCATAGATGTGAGGGAGTGAAAATGAGGGAGTGTAAATGATGGCACAGAATCCTCCTTTCTGCATATATAATAGTGGTATGACAAGGGGGAAACGAGGCTAAACCCTTATCCTTGGCATGCTAGTTTTGTTCATTCAAACCTACAGCACCCCTATATTTTGCCCAAAGTAGTAAATACCCTCTCCTTGGTTGTTAAGGAGACATTAAATTCAGTCTGCACTTAAAAGTTAATCTGTCAATTTCTCACTTTCCCAAACAATATGAGAAGTGAAGCATAGAACCAGCCTTCAAAATTCACACATCTGAAATTTGTAATGCAGTTCTCCAACTTGAATAAAAATGCATCGATTGGGAGAAAGTGTGCATAAAAATTAATATTTTGGTGAAAATAACATACAAAAATGGATTCTATTAGGGAGAATTACCTGAAAAGTGTTTATGCTAGCCAAAACTGCACACAGATGTATTCCTTAGGAAAAATTTACACTAAAATGTTGAAGAATTTTCATTGTTGCAGCACTGTGGCGAACTGAATTTCGGATTGGAATTGAGAGAACCAAAATGGAGAGATTTCTCCATTACTACTGTTTGTACATCTAGTTGTTGTTGCCCTAAGTTTTGTGAAAGTGCTTCCCTTTGCCGCTGCCCTCAAAGGAAGAAAAGTGCAGACGAGAATAGATGTTAAACTGTGCATGACTCCTGAAAAGGTATGTCTGTGTCTTGTCCGCCTAGTTCCACAGTTTCCATAGAACCTCGGTGGTGGCAAAGGAGAGCCAGGGATCCTGCCAACACTTGACAATCCTTCGTTGAAACTTGCAGTGATTCTGCAATGGTGCAGTAACACATCATTCTTTTGTACCATTTGACTGGCCAGTGTTCAATGTGCCCTGTGCTAGCAGGGGCTTCTTCTTTCCTGCATGTTCTTTTCAATGTGTGCGGTAAGTTTGTTTGGGCAGATTCTGGAATAGCACAAGTTAATGTCACTGCACAATATTGTTTGGGCTAAATGGTTTTTCCACCAGATGAAGACAGTTGTTTCATGCTTCCTACTCTCATGTGCGCCCTTGGGTAGCCTTTTAAGGAAACAGTTTCCTCGTGACGGGAGAGTGCTGGAGCCTCAACATGTGCATTTCCAAGTTGAACAGAGTTGCAGCCAAATATAGATAAGAAGTTAGTATGGGAGCACCTTATTACTCTCAAGGAATTCAGGTTTTAAGGGCCAGATAAGTTGTACGTTAGGGTACTAAAGGAAGTTGCAGATGTAATCTCAGAGACCGTTTATGATTTTTGAAAATTCTTGGAGAACAGGTGAAGTGCTGTTAGACTGGACAGAGGCAAATGTTGAATCCATCTTTAAGAAGGGGGGAAACAGGATCTAGGCAACTACTTACTGGTCAGGGTGATGCCAATGCTTTCCAGTGCACTTTCCCATATCTTGCCTTACTGCAAAAATTCTGGGCATTTTTTAAAAATAGGGGTTTTTTGCACAAGAGCCCCAGATCCACTTTAGCTGCATAATCCACAGTATTCTTGTTGTTGGGTGAGATGAAGCTACTGTTGGATTTGTAGCCATGAAACAGGACATTCTGAGGGCACGGAGGGGCTGAGCGGGCCTGGGATCAGTTGGATCCCGCATTGGTTCCACTGCTATTGTGTGATGGTATGGGGGCAGGGCCAGTCCAGGCCCTCTTGCTGCGTAGCTTACGGCTGGCACAGCATTCTCTCTGCCCATCCTGCCTACCATTTGTGTGGTGGGGCTGCCGGTGTGGTGGCCCCACCACCCTGCTCAGTCCCAGGGGGGTATTTGCATGGCATTATGATCTCATTTTTATAACAAATATTACACAGAAAACAGAATAAATTTGTTTGCTATTGCTCCAAAGGGCAGGACTCAAGCCAGTTGGTTCAAATTACATGAAAAGGAATTTGGAGCAGACATGAGGAAGAACATCTTGATGGCAGGGATGAGGGAGTGGGGCGGAAATTTTTCCAATGCTTTATTTTTCCACCGAACGTTTTCCATTTCCTAAGTTCATTAGTAGCAATGAATGGATGCCAAGTGCCAAAGGCAATATTGGGCAAGCTTGGCAGTTTCAAAGTTGTAATTAATGTTTTTCAGGTGATTATCCCTGACAGACCTGTGAGTCAGCCTACCACGCACAGTTCTCCAGGATGCTAAAATTTATTAAGCGTGCCAACAGCCTTCAGTACTTTGGGGGTTTCCCTCCACTTAAATTTAAACATTGCAAGAGAAGTTCATGCTATTGCCTTTAAATGTTTACAAATATTTTAATAAAATGTTTCTCCATAATATAACATTTAAACCATATTAAGCGGGCCTCAAATATTTCAGGTCAAATACTTGAGGTCTATTGGGACCAAAAAATTAACATGGGGTGGGGTATTTTTCTATGTTTACTAAATACAAGTAAAATAAACATACTAAACTAGAAAATTAGGGTTGACATGTGTTTTCTTTTCCCAGGACATGTCCTTTTTCTCATGGGTAGAGTCATCATAGTGATCCATAGTTAAAAGTAGAAGTCGGCAAATATGTCCTCTTTTTTGCTCTTCAAAATATGGCAACCCTAATACTAGATTATTCTCAACAACATCAGAAATGTTGATGCAACTGATAATTTCGCAGTGCAAATGGCTTCAGATCCCTCCCTATAGTGAGTTTTCCCTCCTATACCAAATAGCAGTTTGGATGAGGGGATTTTCATTAGGATCATAGAGAAAGGGTTCGGGATTCCAGTCAAGCAGCTATGTCTTTTTATCCATTTTCCTTCCCCGTTTTCCCATTTTTCTCCCTTCTCCCACCATCAGTCAGCATTTCACGCACATTCACAACACAAGTGAATGAGGACGAAGCATGCTCAATGTGCGTGAGATGCTGACTGATGCGTGAGTCCTCCCCTCCCCTTTTAAGCCCCCCCCATTATTTTGTATACTTCTTCAAACCTTGGGGTTCCTCTAAATGTGCTGAGACCTCCCTCTTGTGTGTGGATGGTGGCATTTTGGCTACATAAGGATCCATAGTTGCACAATTAATTCACCATTAGTGTATACATAACACCAGTGCTTTTTTCTCCTTAAAAAATGTTTAGGGGTCCTCTCATTTTGACTCAAGAAAATCACCATTTTATAGATCAAATCAGCAAAAATAAATACAGTAAATGGAAAAAAGCACTGCATTTAGCTCAGCATCCCACCAAAAAAAAGAGGGCGGGAGACTGTGGTCTCTCAGCAGCTCAGCGTTAAGAAGAAGCCACCTTCATCCGAACAGCAGCAGCAACAGTAGCATCAAGGTGTGCTGGGGACTCCATGTTCGTGAGGGGCGGTGGGGGGAGAGAGGAGAGTCGCATGCACAGGCACCGCCATGCATCCCTCGCGCCCTCTCACAGAGCCTCGGCTCAACATCTTCCACCTCGGGGACACCTGTCATGAGCCGCCGAGAGGCTGCCCAGCCTCCAGGCTGCTTCCATTCAGCCTTATGTGCCCACCCGCTTAGGGAAAAGTTGTGGGGGGGGCACGGAGAGACAGGACGCGCCTGGCAGCGTCCCCTCAGCAGCGGTGGAGCAAGCCGATCAGGCGCCAGGGGCAAGCCGGGCAGGACGCTCCATAGAGCCTCTGAAAAGTCTGCCTGCCTCCTCCCACTCAGCCGCCCTGCAGCTGTTTGGGCAGCACGGAGCCTGTGCGCGTGCTGCAGGCCCTGCGGTGAGTGCCGCCCAGCATTTTGTCATCCCCCTCAGTGGTGACACACGTGGTGGACCGCCCCACCGCCCCTTCCTCCGCCCCTGCCCCTGCCCCTCAGTCACTCCGCTCAGAGCTACTGAGGAGAGGGAGGTGGGGACGGCACGTCTGTTCCACTTGGTGCCAGTGCCCCCTGCCCCCCTCTCCCAAAGCCCAGCCAGAATCCCCAACTAAATATGATGTGCTAAGGGGGGGGGAAAGGAACCCACCCACAGAGAGGCCGTGTTTAGGGGTACGCATACCCCTGTGTCCCCCCCCCCAGAAAAATCACTGCATAACACCTTCCGCTATGTGACATGCGATTGTGCTGTGTCAAGGCAAAAGAGGAGTCCTGTTGGAATTAGGACTGTGCCTGTTGGAATTAGGACTGTGCCTTTTTAACCCTTTGGTTTCCTTTCAGGGTCCTGTGGTGTGGTCATGTTGCAGGTCCCAGTTGTCGTTTGCTAAACAGGGCTTGCTGCAACTGAAGCTTGTTTGGAAGGGACATTCTTTTGAAAGTCAGCTTTGCTCCGTACTTCTCCAAGATGTGTGTAGCATAATCTGTAATTAGTCAGAAGTTAAAGAATACTCTAATATTCTCAAAGTCACCCTTGTCCCTGGCATTCAGAATCGTTCTCTGGCAAGTCCCGACCGTATGCATTTTGTTATGACCTGCCACTTCAGAATTCCTTTGCTTCACGTTTGACTTCCCTGAGGTCACTTTCGAAAAGGAATCTCCTGAGTAATCACTGACACTCATCAGAATGGCAGGTGCAAACCTGCAGAAAAGAGGCACAAGTTGATCTGAGTTCTGCTGCTTAATGTGGCCTTCCGTAAGAGGTAACCGCTCTGCCCTGTTGCCTTCCAGCTGGGTTCCAGGCGACTGTACTGCCCAGGAGGAACACAAACTGAAGTGCTGTGCTTATTTCTTGCAGTATGCTCAGGCTGTTAAACAACAACAACAACAACTCTGAGGGCTTCTTGTTTTTCTTGTTTGGTATGAAAACTCCTGACCATGATTCTTATTCTTATTTAAATTTCTGTACTGCCCTTCATCTGAATATCACAGGGTGGTTTACAATATAAAAACACAAAAATACAGTGGTGCCTCACAAGACGAAAAGAATCCGTTCTGTGATTCTCTTAGTCTAGCGGTTTTTTCGTCTTGCGAAGCAAGCCCATTGAAGGATTAGCAGATTAGCGCTATTAGCACTATTAGCGGCTTTTAGCGGCTTATCTGCTGATCGGATCAGCTGATAAGCGGCTTAGCGGCTTAGAAAAGGGGGGGGGGAACCAGCAGGAACTCGCAAGACATTGTCGTCTTGCGAAGCAAGCCCATAGGAGATTCGTTTTGCGAAGCACCTCCAAAACGGAAAACTCTTTTGTCTAGCGAGTTTTCCGTCTTGCGAGGCATTCGTCTTGCGGGGCACCACTGTACATACCATAATAACAAACAAAAAATATACTCCCCTCCCTGTTAAAAGGCCATATATTGTGCAATTATCCCAAGGCCTAGGAGCAGAGCAATGTTTTTGCCTGGCCCCTAAAGAGATCTAATGAAGAGGCCAGGAGACCCTCCCTGGGGAGAGCACTCCACAAGCAGGGAGTCCCCACACAAAAGGCCTGCTCTCATGTTGCCCCCCTCCAGCCCTCGCATGGAGGGCCTCAGACGATGATCGCAGGGTCTGGGTCAGTTCATATGGGGAAAGGTGGTCTTTGAGATATTGCACTCCTGATAGCTATTATTATTATTCACAGCTAGTTGTTTATATGCCTGGCAGTATTTGTGGTCCCCAAGGATTGGACAGCCAAAAACATAGGCTTTGGGCCCCAGGCGTACATTTTAAAAAATATT